>NC_064632.1:557960152-558585152 GCF_023864275.1 Schistocerca cancellata
GCGGTCTGCACGTCCAGCACGAACGCTGGTCCAACTGAGGCGCCAGGTGGAAATGGCATGGCAAGCCGTTCCACAGGACTACATCCAGCATCTCTACGATCGTCTCCATGGGAGAATAGCAGCCTGCATTGCTGCGAAAGGTGGATATACACTGTACTAGTGCCGACATTGTGCATGCTCTGTTGCCTGTGTCTATGTGCCTGTGGTTCTGTCAGTGTGATCATGTGATGTATCTGACCCCAGGAATGTGTCAATAAAGTTTCCCCTTCCTGGGACAATGAATTCACGGTGTTCTTATTTCAATTTCCAGGAGTGTATTTATGGTCGAAGGGTGGCGCTTTCGGTTTGGCGCGCTGTTTTGATCGCTACTGCCCTCTGGCGGGAGATGGAGCAAGTGTACGGTCGCGTGACGATCTAGGCTGTACGTACTGGACGGTGACCGAGAGAGGTGGTGGCGCTAGCGGGGCCCTGTTGTTGGGGGTCGTCAGCTGCTCGCCACGTGCTTTGGCCGACCCATTGGCTGTCAGGGGTAAGTATACCCCACCCGCATGTACGTGGCTTATGAAGCTTAGAAGCAGTGGTGCAGAAGATCAGCGCGTGGGACCGTATGTCTTCTTATCGGCCGTTGAAACCACTGGCAGCGGTTGGCTCTGACGAGCATTGGGAAGTGCGACGTGTTGCCGGCGCTGTGGTGGAGTCTGAGAAGTTGAGTACTGTTTTTATGTAACAGAGTTAGTTATATATGGTTTTCAAGTTCTAGTGAAGTGTAAGAGTTTCTTCACCAGTGGTTTTGTTGGGGTCGTCCCACCACAGTTTTCGTTTGCCTGTCCGCGGGAACGTGGTAATTGCTTCTGGGTCGAGCCGTTTTCATTCACACCTCGATTGGGTGATTTAGGGTCGGCGTCGCGGCTCTCTATGGTTCGGAGTCTGTGCAGGCACCGCCCTTGCTACATCTTCTGGTTTTGAGTAACTCGGGGAGGTGGCAGCTTGTAATGGAAGTTTTGGGGCTGATATGCTATGGCCCTGTAGACCACCAGTAACTATTCCGTCTATTGTGATTTGGGCCCCTTTACACGTGTTCTCCCTCACCGAGCTAAGAATTTTTTTTATTTATTCATTTTTTTTTTTTTTTTTTTTTTTTGAGAACTGCCTTTAATGTGAAGGTTTGTGTGCTGGCTTATTCACATTTATCTTGTAACAAATATATGTTATGTAACTGGCGAGAGACAACTATTTTTGCTTAGTACAAGCTAGCTGCTTGTTGTAACAGTGGAAAATTGTACTGAAATGCAGGAGGATCTGCAGCGAATTGACGCATGGTGCAGGGAATGGCAATTGAATCTCAATGTAGACAAGTGTAATGTGCTCCGAATACACAGAAAGATAGATGCTTTATCATTTAGCTACAAAATAGCAGGTCAGCAACTGGAAGCAGTTAATACCATAAATTATCTGGGAGTACGCATTAGGAGCGATTTAAAATGGAATGAACATATAATGTTGATCGTCGGTAAAGCAGATGCCAGACTGAGATTCATTGGAAGAGTCCTAAGGAAATGAAAACAAAGGAAGTAGGGTACAGTACGCTTGTTCACCCACTGCTTTAATACTGCTCACCGGGTTGGGATCCGTACCTGATAGGGTTGATAGAAGAGATAGAGAAGATCCAACGGAGAGCAGCGCGCTTCGTTACAGGATCATTTAGTAATCGCGAAAGCGTTACGGAGATGATAGATAAACCAGTGGAAGACTCTGCAGGAGAGACGCTCAGTAGCTCGGTACGGGCTTTTGTCAAAGTTTCGAGAACATACCTTCACCGAAGAGTCAAGCAGTATATTGCTCCTTCCTACGTATATCTCGCGAAGAGACCATGAGGATAAAATCAGAGAGATTAGAGCCCACACAGAGGCATACCGACAATCCTTCTTTCCACGAACAATACGAGACTGGAATAGAAGGGAGAACCGATAGAAGTACTGAAGATACCCTCCGCCACACACCGTCAGGTGGCTTGCGGAGTATGGATGTAGATATAGATGTAGATGTACTTGAAGTTTTTTTATTTTTTAATTTTTTTTTAATTTTGGAAATGTTCCCTTTTTGATATAACAAGTTTAAAATCTTCTTATTTTTAATGTCAAACCTTGCAATATCTTTTACAGAGAGCTATTTTTAAAAGAGTTTTTTTACTGTTGTCTTATAATTATATATATAGTGTTAAGTTAAAATCTTATTATTGGCAAGTTGATAATGTCATACCTGGTAATCTCTTTTCCATAATGAAAATTGTCAAGCTATTCGAAATTGTTTTGAAATTATTTTTTTAAAGAAAGGCCAGACTTAAACATTTTTTAAAATAAAAGATAACCTTGTCAATGTGTGTTTTTTCAGCAGCACCTCCTGGCCCCTACTTCCACGATAACGTTTTTGGAATAACATGTGTACTTAAGTTGTTGTTTGTGAATCGCCCTAATTGATGGTCCAATAGATACTCCGCAAGCCACGGTACGGTGCGTCGTGGAGGGTACCCTGTACCGCCGCTTGTCATTTCCCCTCAAATAGAGCGAGGGAAAACGACTGTCTGTATGCCTCCATTTGAGCCCTAATTTCTCGTGTCTGATCTTCATGCTCCTTACGTGCGATGTATGTTGGCGGCAGTAGAAACGTTCAGCAGTTAGCTTCAGATGCTGGTTCTTCAAATTTTCTCAAAAGTATTTCTCGAAAAGAACGTCTCCTTCCCTCCAGGGATTGCCGTTTGAGTTCTCGAAGCATCTCCGTAACAGTTACGTGTTGATCGAACCTACCGGTAAAAAAATCTAGCCGCCCGCCTCTGAATTGCTTCGATGTCTCCCTTCAATCCGACCTCGTACCGATCCCAAACATTTGAGCAGTAGTCAAGAATAGGTCGCACCAGCGCCATATATGCGGTGTCCTTGAAAGTGTAAGTAGGCTGTTTAGGTTTTCTTATTGGTAACGCCAAGTATCGCTCTGTATGAAAATCCCTGGCTGTGCTGTGTGCAGTCTGTGGCTAGTTTTTGCTCTTCAAATTGTGTTTTTCTGTGTTGTCGTGTGAAATATTGTGACAATAATGGCGTGTGAAAAACGTAACACTAGGCTCCAAAGTAAACTCAGAAATGACAGTGAAGACGAAAGCAGTGTGTTAACGCCACCATGTAATGAATTAACTAATATTCAAAGTAGTAATTTGGTAACTGTGCTTAGGGAAATGGAGCGGGCGTCAAATAATGGTGTAGACAGTAAAACAGGTAGTGAACAGGGAAGCATTATCGATCGATCGGTCGGCAACAGCTCGCCTCAGGAATCGGGAATGACAGAACACAATATTGGAAATACTGTAGACTCAGGTTTTTGGTTCTCACCGTTTTCTCAAATGAGTCAAGACACATTTTCTGCTTGTCAAAATGTGAATGTTGCTGGTGCAAATGCACTGCCGAAAAGCGTAGAGGAACAGATTCCAGACTCTAATGCATTGTTATTACAATAAATGCAACAAATGGGACAAAATCTTCAAAAGTTAGACACAATGGAACAAAATCAGAGACAAACACAGCAAAAGCTTCAGAAGTTAGACACATCACTGGCTGTGCTGTGTGCAGTCTGTGGCTAGTTTGCATTGTTGTCTGCCATTGTAGTGTTGGGCAGCGGCAGCTGGATGTGAACAGCGCGTAGCGTTGCGCAGTTGGAAGTGAGCCGCCAGCAGTGGTGGATGTGGGGAGAGAGATGGCGGAGTTTTGAAATTTGTTATACTGGATATTATGAACTGCTATATATATTATGACTATTAAGGTAAATACATTGTTTGTTCTCTATTAAAATCTTTCATTTGCTAACTATCCCTATCAGTAGTTAGTGACTTCCGTAGTTTGAATCTTTTATTTAGCTGGCAGTAGTGGCGCTCGCTGTATTGCAGTAGTTCGAGTAACGAAGATTTTTGGTGAGGTAAGTGATTTGTGAAAGGTACAGGTTAATGTTAGTCAGGGTCATTCCTTTGTAGGGATATTTGAAAGTCAGATTGCGTTGCGCTAAAAATATTGTGTGTCAGATTAAGCAAAGTCATGTATAATTGTTGAAAGGGGACGTTTCAAAAGGTAACCACACCTTCCTAAAATTCCTCCAATAAACCATTTGCCCTCCCTGCCACAGTTTTCACAAGCTCGTTGCATCTAATATCGTTTTGCAACGTTACGCCCAGATATTTAAACGACTTAACTATGTCAAGCAGTACACTAGTAATACTGTATGGGAACGTTACAGGTTTGTTCTTACTATTTAGAGATAAAGAGATTAGCAGCGGGTGCAAAGTAGCATGGAGAGCTGCCTGAAACCACTCTTCAGACCGAAGATAATAACAACAAGACGTACACAATGTTTTGAAATTCCCGTTATAAACTTCTAGCACTTGTAGAGGAGAATGAGTACATAATATTCTGTACAGGAACGCTCGTCGGCAAACTTACAGTTTCCGTTTTACGACGTTTCCAATTTAAATGTCTATGGCGTCCACGTGTGCTCATGGAAAGAGAAAAGTTCAGAGTTTCTTGTCCTGGTATGCGGAAGTGTAGACTGGATGACGCGTACATTGTCTGTTAACACCGTTGGTGGTCGCCACATACAGCTGCTGTTGTAATGCATCGCTAATGTTCTGTATATACAGTACGCTGGGTCCTTTTCTATTCAAAATAATGTAGACATGTAATGAAACTTCCTGGCAGATTAAAACTGTGTGCCCGACCGAGACTCGAACTCGGGACCTTTGCCTTTCGCGGGCAAGTGCTCTACCAACTGAGCTACCGAAGCACGACTCACGTCCGGTACTCACAGCTTTACTTCTGCCAGTACCTCGTCACCTACCTTCCAAACTTTACAGAAGCAAAGGTCCCGAGTTCGAGTCTCGGTCGGGCACACAGTTTTAATCTGCCAGGAAGTTTCATATCAGCGCACACTCCGCTGCAGAGTGAAAATCTCATTCTGGAAACATCCCCCAGGCTGTGGCTAAGCCATGTCTCCGCAATATCCTTTCTTTCAGGAGTGCTAGTTCTGTAAGTTTCGCAGGAGAGCTTCTGTAAAGTTTGGAACGTAGGAGACGAGGTACTGGCAGAAGTAAAGCTGTGAGTACCGGACGCGAGTCGTGCTTCGGTAGCTCAGTTGGTAGAGCACTTGCCCGCGAAAGGCAAAGGTCCCGAGTTCGAGTCTCGTTCGGGCACACAGTTTTAATCTGCCAGGAAGTTTCATATCAGCGCACACTCCGCTGCAGAGTGAAAATCTCATTCTGGAAACATCCCCCAGGCTGTGGCTAAGCCATGTCTCCGCAATATCCTTTCTTTCAGGAGTGCTAGTTCTGTAAGATTCGCAGGAGAGCTTCTGTAAAGTTTGGAAGGTAGGAGACGAGGTACTGGCAGAAGTAAAGCTGTGAGTACCGGACGTGAGTCGTGCTTCGGTAGCTCAGTTGGTAGAGCACTTGCCCGCGAAAGACAAAGGTCCCGAGTTCGAGTCTCGTTCGGGCACACAGTTTTAATCTGCCAGGAAGTTTCATATCAGCGCACACTCCGCTGCAGAGTGAAAATCTCATTCTGGAAACATCCCCCAGGCTGTGGCTAAGCCATGTCTCCGCAATATCCTTTCTTTCAGGAGTGCTAGTTCTGTAAGTTTCGCAGGAGAGCTTCTGTAAAGTTTGGAAGGTAGGAGACGAGGTACTGGAAGAAGTAAAGCTGTGAGTACCGGACGTGAGTCGTGCTTCGGTAGCTCAGTTGGTAGAGCACTTGCCCGCGAAAGGCAAAGGTCCCGAGTTCGAGTCTCGGTCGGGCACACAGGTTTAATCTGCCAGGAAGTTTCATATCAGCGCACACTCCGCTGCAGAGTGAAAATCTCATTCTGGAAACATCCCCCAGGCTGTGGCTAAGCCATGTCTCCGCAATATCCTTTCTTTCAGGAGTGCTAGTTCTGTAAGTTTCGCAGGAGAGCTTCTGTAAAGTTTGGAAGTTAGGAGACGAGGTACTGGCAGAAGTAAAGCTGTGAGTACCGGACGTGAGTCGTGCTTCGGTAGCTCAGTTGGTAGAGCACTTGCCCGCGAAAGACAAAGGTCCCGAGTTCGAGTCTCGGTCGGGCACACAGTTTTAATCTGCCAGGAAGTTTCATATCAGCGCACACTCCGCTGCAGAGTGAAAATCTCATTCTGGTAGACATGTAATGTTTAAGTGTTAATAGAAACAAGTGTGCTTAAATGCTAAATGGATTTTCGTTATGTTTCCTTTCGGATTATTATCCGATAGTTGTACTAAGTCACGCCTAATTCAATTCCTCAGCCAGAAGTGGATGAGTTACGTTTCCGGAGATTGGTTCCTATTCACGATATCATGTACTCAGTCCCCGCAGCAAGTCCTAGGAATTTTTAACGGGAATTTTAGAACATCCTGTATATTAAGTAGCTGAGAAATCCTGTGTTGCCTGGGTATTTATTTATTGCAATCTCCTATTAGTCTATTTCCTCATCATCCCTCTCTCCATGTCCATCTTCTCGTCCTCCATTCTCATTCCAAGTTGCATCATCATCCCAAAAAGAGGTCGTTGGTTCTTCCCCCTACAGTTTTCCTTTCAAGATCGAATATGTGTACCAAATTTGTTGAAATCGTTCCAGTGGTTTAGGATGTGCTTTCTACACGTGACTTCGATCGCTTACGCATATGTCAAATATATTTCACACAGATTTAAGACATTCCGCTCGTATTTCTGCACATAATTCACCGATATGTCTTGCGAATTTCGCGTTGCAGTCTCATTTTCACGCAGTTCAGTGTTTTTAACGTCGTATCTCCTGAACTATGGGCCATAAAATGATATATTTTTCTACGTTTATTCAGCATCTGCGAAATTTTTTGTGAGTGGAGTAAGTTATAACGAAATAACAAATTAAAACGTCACGCATGTGTGGCAGTTTCTCGCATATCTCAGAGTTTATGACATCATACCGCC
This sequence comes from Schistocerca cancellata, assembly GCF_023864275.1. NCBI lineage: Eukaryota > Metazoa > Arthropoda > Insecta > Orthoptera > Acrididae > Schistocerca > Schistocerca cancellata. Next base: position 557,967,143 of record NC_064632.1, read on the forward strand.
AGAATTATATGTTGTAAAACGATATACACTACTGGCCATTAAAATTGCTACACCACGAAGATGACGTGCTACAGACGCGAAATTTAACCGACAGGAAGAAGATGCTGTGATACGCAAATGATTAGCTTTTCAGAGCATTCATACAATGTTGGCGCCGGTGGCGACACCTACAATGTGCTGGCATGAGGAAAGTTTCCAACCGATTTCTCATACAAAAACAGCAGTTGACTGGCGTTGCCTGGTGAAACGTTATTGTGATGCCTCGTGTAAGGAGGAGAAATGCGTGCCATCACGTTTCCGACTTTAATAAAGGTTGGATTGTAGCCTATCGCGATTGCGGTTTATCGATCCAATGACTGTTACCAGAATATGGAATCAGTGGGTTCAGGAAGGTAATATGGAACGCCGTGCTGGATCCCAACGGTCTCGTATCACTAGCAGTCGAGATGATAGCCATCTTATCCGCATGGCTGTAACAGATCGTGCAGCCACGTCTCGATCCCTGAGACAACAGATGGGGACGTTTGCAAGCCAACAACCATCTGCACGAACAGCTCGACGACGTTTGCAGCAGCATGGACTATCAGCTCGGAGACCATGGCTGTGGTTACCCTTGACGCTGCATCACAGACAGGAGCGCCTGCGATGGTGTACCCAACAACGAACCTGGGTGCACGAATGGCAAAACGTAATTTCTTCGTATGAATCCAGGTTCTGTTTACAGCATCATGATGGTCGCATCCGTGTTTGGCGACATCGCGGTGAACGCCCACTGGAAGCGTGTATTCGTCATCGCCATACTGGCGTATTACCCGGCGTCATGGTATGGGGTGCCATTGGTTACATGTCTCGGTCACCTCTTGTTCGCATTGACGGCACTTTTAACAGTGAATGTTACATTGCAGATGTTTTACGACCCGTGGCTCTACTCTTCATTCGATCCCTGCGAAACCCTACATTTCAGCAGGATAATGCACGACCGCATGTTGCAGGTCCCGTACGGGCGTTTGTGGATACAGAAAGTGTTCGACTGCTGTCCTGGCCAGTACAATCTCCAGACCTCTCACCAATTGAAAACGTCTGGTCAGTGGTGGCCGAGCAACTGGCTCGTCACAATACGCCAGTCACTACTCTTGATGAACTATAGTATGGCGTTGAAGCTGCATGGGCAGCTGTACCTGTACACGCCATCCAAGCTCTGTTTGACTCAATGACCACGAGTATCAAGGCCGTTATTACGGTCATAGATGGTTGTTCTGGGTACTGATTTCTCAGGATCTACACACCCAAATTGCTTGAAAATTTAATCACATGTCAGTTCTAGTATAATATATTTGTTCAATGCATTTCTTCATGGTGTAAGAATTTTAATGGCCAGTAGTGTATTTTTGTAGGTACATTCAGTGGAAAATGTGGATACTGTCTACTAAAAGTGTTGCAGACAGACTTAGTAGCAAAGAAGTAATAAATTTTAACGTCTTTCATGATGGGGTAGTTTTTCACGCAGTTCAGTGCCTGCTGAACAAAGTGCCGTACAATGACGTGGTTTTTCTGGTACATTTAATGGTGTTCGTGAATACTGTCTGCAAAGTGTGCGACGTATACTGTTCGTAATGAAGAAGCAATAAAATAAAATGTCATGCTTAAGGTGGCATTTTTACTGCATGAACAGCGAAAATGTAGTTGGTGGAAAAGTTATTTCCTTTCATCGTTTTATAGGTGTGGTCAGCGATAAAAAGTTTCGTAAAGGTTTGAAATTATGTGTTAAGTTTGTTGGAAGTCCCCAATTGCTCTCATTCTCAAATACTGGATGCCTAAATCATGGATATTATCGCACTGTCCCCTATATTCATTTTTCACCCCCTCCCCCCCCCCCTGTTTTCATAGGTGGGTTGCTTTCCCCCAGAGTAATTCTTCCAGACAGTAAATGATTCTACATCTACATCTACATCCATACTACGCAAGCCACCGGACGGTGTGTGGCTGAGGGTACCTTGAGTACCTCTATCGATTGTCCATTCTATTGCAGTCTCGTATTGTTCGTGGAAAGAAAGATTGTCGGTATACCTTTGTGTGGGCTCTAATCTCTCTGATTTTATCAAAAAATGGTTCAAATGGCTCTGAGCACTATGGGACTTAACATCTATGGTCATCAGGCCCCTAGAACTTAGAACTACTTAAACCTAACTAACCTAAGGACAGCACACAACACCCAGCCATCACGAGGCAGAGAAAATCCCTGACCCCGCCGGGAATCGAACCCGGGAACCCGGGCGTGGGAAGCGAGAACGCTACCGCACGACCACGAAATGCGGGCCCTCTGATTTTATCCTCATGGTCTCTTCGCGAGGTATACGTAGGAGGGAGCAATGTACTGCTTGACTCCTGGGTGAAGGTATGTTCTCGAAACTTCAATAAAAGCCCGTACCGAGCTACTGAGCGTCTCTCTTGCAGGGTCTTCCACTGGAGTTTATCTATCATCCCCGTAACGCTTTCACGATTGATAAATGATCCTGTAACAAACCGCACTGCTCTCCGTTGGATCTTCTCTATCTCTTCTATCAACCCTATCTGGTACGGATCCCACACTGGTGAGCAGTACTCAAGCAGTGGGCGAACAAGTGTACTGTAACCTACTTCCTGTGTTTTCAGACTGCATTTCCTTATGATTCTTCCAATGAATCTCAGTCTGGCATCTGCTTTACCGACGACCAACTTTATATGATCATTCCATTTTAAATCACTTCTAATGCCTTCTCCCAGATAATGTATGGAATTAACTGCTTCCAGTTGCTGAACTGCTATATTGTTGCTAAAAGAGAAAGGATCTTTCTTTCTATGTATTCGCAGCACACTACACTTGTTTACATTGAGATTCAATTGCCATTCCCTGCACCATGCGTCAATTCGTGGCAGATCCTCCTGCATTTCAGTACAATTTTCCATTGTTACACCCTCTCGATATACTACAGCATCATCCGCAAAAAGCTATCCGATGACACCCACAAGGTCATTTGTATATATTATGAATAGCAACGGTCTTACGACACTCCCCTGCGGCACGCCTGAAAGCATTCTTACTTCGGAAGACTTCTCTCCATTGAGAATGACATGCTGCGTTCTGTTATCTAGGAACTCTTCAATCCAATTACACAATTGGTCCAATTGGTCTGATAGTCCATATGCTCTTACTTCGTTCATTAAGCGACTGTGTGGAACTGTATCAAACGCCTAAATCTGCCTGAAATCGATCCAGTGGTCTAGGAGGACATATGAAACATGCATACATACATACAAAGGCTTTATAATTTGTATGGATTCTAAATTGCCAGGGTAGCTAGTCACTACACGTCCCCCTCTTCTACTATAGTTTCAGTCACATTAAGTGCAACATCTATAGCACTTTTAACTGAATTTTCGAAATAACGAGTGGTGGAGGGGGAAAGTGGGTTGGTGGAGCTGCTTCGGATGCCTTAGGCCGGTAGAAAGGGCGCCGCTTTGGGCCGTTAAGCTAGGTTTTCCAGGAGCAGGAATCTGCACCGCGTGGTAAACGGTGGGGCAAATAAAAGTGTTCCGGAGGACAGAGTTCCAGGGTAGAAAGAAACACAGCAGAGAATAGGAAATATACTAAGCTGTCTGTAGCAGATGATGAAAGAAACAACCATTCAACTGTTGGCACTTCTGGGCCTCGTCAGCAAGTTGGTGAAGACGGATCGAAGCTGAACTGCTGGAATTGCTGCGATCTCATACGAAGTGTTGTGCTGCTGATCTTGAAGACTCCGATGGTTGCTGCGATACATTTCAGACTTGAGGTCTCCCGACGCAAAAAATCGCACACTGACAGATCAGGTGGCGTGTGTGGCCAGCTACAGCGGCGACCAGACTGAGTCCCGTTAACAACTCAGTCACGTGTGAAGTTCGTGTACATGTGCTCCGACGTTCGGCCGGCTGTATGGGCGGTTGCTCCATCCTGTAAGTAGTAAGTGTAGGTCGTTTCCTCCTCCGTTATATGCATACATTCAAGTCTAATCGTCTCCGCTAGTCCCCACCCTGTACGTAATGCTCCCGGCGTAGTTAGTCGTCCCCTCGACAGTGACTAAATGGTGAAGGTGTTTTCCCACAGAGCCCAGTGGGTACAGCGCCAGCGCCTTACATCCGACGTGACAGGCCCACAGGCTCTGAACGAGCCTACTGCGCTATACGCTGCGTTCTAGTGAAGGAGCTGTTGCAAGTCAGGTAAACTTCGTACACAAAATGGCTACAGAATCTGCTAAAAAGCTAAAAATGCTTTTGCCCGCATCTCGTGGTCGTGCGGTAGCGTTCTCGCTTCCCACGCCCGGGTTCCCGGGTTCGATTCCCGGCGAGGTCAGGGATTTTCTCTGCCTCGTGATGGCTGGGTGTTGTGTGCTGTCCTTAGGTTAGTTAGGTTTAAGTAGTTCTAAGTTCTAGGGGACTTATGACCACAGCAGTTGAGTCCCATAGTGCTCAGAGCCATTTTTTTTATAAATGCTTTTCATTGACGAGGAAAATGAACTATGAGGCAACCTCAAAAGATACACTACCAGTCAAAGTTTTTGTTCATCCACGTAAAAAGTTCTGTACTTCACAAGCTTCGCGCCCGCTGTTTCATTTGCGTCAACTATATGGCCCGCACAGATATTTTTCGTTTTTATTCAATGGGAGCTTTTCACGCTAATTAAGGTCCTCTAAGCATGGTCTTTTCCGAATTTATTTCTGACCAAAAAGCGTATCTAGTAGGTAGAATACAAACCTTTTGTTAATCATGCCTTTTGCGTTCTTGTGAAGATATTTCCATAGTAACTTTCATCCCCTAACAAACATTTCTTTACATCTAACTGAAAAGTAAAATACCAATTTTCATGAATATAGCTTTAATCTTTTCTTAATGTAACGAAATATTTTGCAAAAAATTTTCATCTCCTTTTGCACTCCCCTAGGATCTGAATTTCCAGAATCAATTAATTTCTAACCGAGAAGTCAAATGCCATTTGTTACAGATGTAACCTTAAAAGTTCGTTAGTAGTTCTTTAGTAATTATTTATTTCAAAAAACCTTTCACCCATTATTTTACGCCCATAGTGGCTGTATTTCCAAAAATTCTGAAACACGTATATTTTATTTTCTGACTGAGAAACTAAATGCGTTTTCGTAGTTGTAACTTAAACATTCCCTTAACTGCGACATACTTTCAAAAAGTGTTTCATCCCCTATTTCACCACCTCAGGAGTGGGATTTCATACACTCTGTTCTTAAATTATGCCTACAGTATAAAATCAACACCATCTCCAAACTTCTAGTTTCTACCCTTAGCGTCTGGGGTGGGCGATGATGAGCCAATGAATCAGTCTGACCCTATTTCACCCCATCAGGGGTTGAATTTCCAAGAACAGTCAAACACGTATTTTTTCATCTCCAATCGAGAAGCTAAATACCAATTCTCAAACATTTAGCTTTAAAAATGTTTTGCAATGAAATATTTTCATAAAACCTTTTGCCCCGTATTTCATCTCCTTACGGGTTGAATTTCCAAAATCAGTGACACGCGTGAGTTTTATTTCTAACACAGAAGCCAAATACAAATTTTCGTAGAATTTGCTTTAAAAATGTTTGCACAATGAAATGTTTCCATAAAAAATTTCAACCTCCGTTTCACCCACATAGAATGGAATTCGGAAAAAAGTGAAACAAGTATCTTTTTATTTTTCACTGAGAAGTAAAATTTAAATTTTCATAGAATTATGTTTAAAAATGCTTTCATAAAATATTTTATAAAAATCTCATCCCATATTTCACCCCCTTAGGGGTTCAGTTTCCAAAAACAATGAAACACAATTTTTTTATTTGTAACTGAGAAGTCAAATACCAATGTTCGTAGAGAGAGCTTTAAAAATACTCTAGTAGTTCTTTAATAATGATATATTTTCAAAAACAGCTTTCACGCACTATTTCGTCCCCACAGGGTTAAATTTCCAAAAAGGCTGAAACATGTATTTATTTATATCTGACCGAGAAAACAAATACCAGTTTTCGTTGTCTAGCTTCAGAATTGCCTTAATAGTGGCATTTTTCACTCTCTTGGTACTGGAATTTCGAAAGTCCCTTTTTAAACGACGCCTACAGTATGAATCACACGTCAAAATTTCAAGCTTCTGTCCTTAGAGGTTTTGGTTGGGTGACGGGGACTTAGCTAGTCAGGATATTGCCTTTTATATAGAGAGATTTCGATGTGCAAACACATCGTACAAACTAAATAGACCAACAAAATAAACATTATCTCGTTCTATCATTAAGTACAATACAATGTGGTTCAGTTTACAGCCTCTTCAATGTGTACACTCTTCGCCCTCAGAATAGCTGCAGAATCTCTTGGCACACTGGAGATAGGATTTTGTAGTGTTTTTGCGGATACTTCACTCCAACACGGGTGTAAATTTTTCATTGGATCTTCAACATTAGACGACTTCATTTTCCTGTTCTCACTCTAAAGTTCATCCCATAAGAGTTGAGTACACTTTAAATCAGGGCACTGACTTGGCCAATTGACATTTTTCAGTTTCCCACATCTCTCTTTTCTACTGACATACCCTCTGCACAATTTAGAAGCATTGTTGTTCTGCTGCCTAACGGCCAACGGCCAATGGGTTCCTTGCCAGTAGGAGCTGTATTGTTGAATCAGTATATTGTAAAACTATTTATACAATATTCCGTAGGTTCTTGGAGGAACATAGACATATTAAGAACTTCAGTATAAAGTATTAATGGTCCACGATAATATTTGTTCGTTACGAACCGGCTTTCGGCTTCCGACGATGGTCTATGAAGCAGAAAGCGGGTTCGTAACGAACTACTGAATAACTGTTAACGTTGAACATTAATAATCTGTATTTAAGCTTTTAAATAACCCTGTGATAACATTCTTTCTTTACTGTACCATTAATATTGGACCACGGCTGCACGCTTCAGTTTTTATGTTGCTGTGTCCTTTGCCATCGTTTCACTTTATTTTGTTTCGTAATAACGGTTTTTGGCCGCTATTTAAACGTTGTTCGTGGAGACGGTGTTGCAATGTTGAGACGGAGCTTGGAGATGCTTGTGTACTGTTTACTTCCTCAGGTGCAATACGAGTCCTACTAACTTAGCAACCGAACACATATGAACTGTCCTACCCTGAATGATGTTACTCGGTGTCTTACACATCGCGAAACATTTGTATTAGCGCCAGTTTGCTTCAACCGCTCCAACGTATATACCACTATAGATTGCGCTACCACAACCTTTGTTGCTGTAGTCTTACTTGGAAAGCCTTCCTCATGTAGACGTATGATTAGAGCACGTGTTTCGTCTGCTGCTTCCGTCCCATTATTAGGTAATACAGTCTGAAGCTGATCACATGTAAAAACACTCAGCTGGGTGCGCACAGTCTACTGTAAGCTAATGCGAACTGATTGCTACTGAGACAGCAGAAGAAGTGACGACTATTAGAATGGACACGTCTTAGCGAAAGGCACAACATTGTTGTTAGGGATATCATCGACCCCTGGGCGAACAACCAGTCAAATGCACAACAGTGGGGTTTAGTATTTACAGTTTCCTATCTCTTTTATCATCAGAAAAGGAATATAATACAAGATTCAAAACGATATCTGTATTTTAGCCACATATCCAAAGTTGCGATAGGTGATCGAAAATTTTCGACCCGTTGTGTATTACATACCGGTTTTGGCGCTTCGCGCAAGTCTCTAGCAAGTAATCCTCTTCTTCATCGTTTTTTATGTGTTGAGTTATCGGCAAACCCAGAAGTTTCCTATTCTCCCATGCGATCAGTCAGTACTGTACAGTATATTAACAGTTTTTTCGAACGCTCTTGCCAGACAGCACGTGTGGACGGAATAGTTAATGCGCTTGCGATTTCATTTTTCAGGAAAACACAGATGCGCAACATATTTTTGTGCCCTATTCGCACGGCGCAAAATTCCTGCTCCTAGTAAAACCCCGCTTTATGCGGAGGGCTACTGTAGCTTGGTGCGAAGGGATCGAAGACATGACTCCTCCGTCGTTTTGCCAAATGTAACTTAGGCAGAGAAGAGCCTGGGGAGATTAACGAGGTGGGGCAAAGGTTAGCGCGCGGGACTCGCATCCAGGGGGACGACGCTTCAAATCCCAAACTGGCCATACAGATTTAGGTTTTTCGTGACTACTCTAAATCGCTCCAGTCAACCCGCCCCCAATGACCGCGCTGCCGATGGCATGTTAAACTCTAATCTTCCTTCCTCGGAGGGCGGTTCATCCAGACCGCTTGTGTTGGTATTCGGCGTCAGGTGTGAGGATCTGCTCAACGTAAAATTACGAACGGACAGTCTATAAAACCGCCAGTTTCCCGTCAGCTGGCCACATCTGACGGGATTTTAGCTAAGAGCCAAGGATACTCGCGATGATTTCTGCAACATCAGCAGTCCACGCCTGTACTTTAGCGGAGACTCGTCCTGTGGCCGAGCGGTTCTAGGCGCTTCAGTCTGGAACCACACGACCGCAACGGTCGCAGGTTCGAATCCTGCCTCGGGCATGGATGTGTGTGATCTCATTAGGTCAGTTAGGTTTAAGTAGTTCTATGTCTAAGGGACAGATGACCTCAGATGTTAAGTCCCATAGTGCTTAGAGCCATTTGAACCATTTTTGAACTCGTCCTGGAGGCTGTTACCCGCAGGTGTAGGAACCGACGATCCAGCCTGATTAGCTGGCCACACACCTGCAGATTTCTGTGACGTGCACGTTCGCGAAGTTGCGGAGTTCTCCTGTGATTTTCGCCTGACTGCAAGTTCTAGTTCCTGCCAGTGTGGCGAAGGCGTGGATCAGTGACTACATCGAAAACCCTGCACAGCTTTACCGCGGAAGGCCCACTTTGTGGAAAATGAAGCAGGAACAATACGTTAACAAAAATATAAAAACTAAGATATTAACATTTCTAGATGATTTTCGAACTGGTGACCAAACTGGAATAAAGAGTAAGCAGCAAAATTTGAGATACTGTTTAAGACCAGATCTTAGAAAGATGGAGGCCTCTGAAAGAAGCGGAAAAAGTAAACGATGAATACTGTAAATCAGTGAAACGTTGATTATGTACTGTTCATTATGTATTACCAGTAATGTGTTACAAAATGGTTGGTTCAAATGGCTCTGAGCACTATGGGATTCAACTGCTGTGGTCATAAGTCCCCTAGAACTTAGAATTACTTAAACCTAACTAACCTAAGGACAGCACACAACACTCAGCCATCACGAGGCAGAGAAAATCCCTGACCCCGCCGGGAATCGAACCCGGGAACCCGGGCGTGGGAAGCGAGAACGGTAATGAGTTACGCCAGTCATTCTACAGATATTGAAAGTTACTTTTCTTTACAAAGGGTCATGAGCACCTTCTTCCTAAGATATAACAGGAGTGCCGACGACTGAGAAAGCCAGTTTTTGTCCTGGTGAAATGCGTTGACACATTGCTGTATCTTGTTTCTGGAGCATGATGTATATCAGCAAGGTTGGTTGGTTCGTTTTGGGTAAGGGACCAAACAGTGAGGTCATCACTCCCATCAGATTAAGGAAGGATGTCGTCCTCGCCCTTTCAAAGGAACCATCCCGGCACGTGGCTGAAGCGATTTAGGGAAATCACGGAAAACGTATGTCAGAATACCCAGACGCGAGTCTGAGCCGTCGTCCTCCCAAATGCGAGTCCAGTTTGCTAACCACTGCACTTGGTGCTCTACACCCACTACAGGGTGCTAACACGAAATGTAATCACCTAAAAGTGTTTCGAAAATATACTCACTCATTCTTAAGTTGTTCTTGTAGTTGTCATCTTCAGTATCCTTTCGTTAGTTCACTTTTTCATTCACTATACGCTATTTGTCTTTCATGAAAAGACAAATTTCGTTTGTATTAACGTCCACAATAATGTTCTATTGACAAAAAAACTGGGTTTCAGAATCCTAAAATGTATTAGAATCAAATAATGTCTTTGAAACGTCCCCTTTAGAACAATTTACACACTACTGTGCTGATAAACCTCTTACACTATTTGCTTTTCAAACAGCTGAGCAAAACTGAACGTACTCAAACATTCACTAAAGTGACACACAATATTTTTAGCGCAACGCAATCTGACTATCAAAGATCCCTGCAAAAGAATGGCCCTGAGTAACATTAAACTACACCTTTCAAAAATCACTTACCTCACAAAAATCTTCATTACTCGAACTACTGCAATACAGCGAGCACCACTACTGCCAGCTAAATAAAAGATTCAAACTACGGAAGGCACTAACTACTGATAGGGATAGTTAGCAAATGAAAGATATTAATAGAGAACAAACAATGTATTTACCTTAATATCATCACAAGTCATAATATATGTAATTTCAAAACTCCGCCATCTCTCTCCTCACATCCACCACTGCTGGCGGCTCACCTCTAACTGCGCAACGCTACGCGCTGTTAACATCCAGCTGCCCCTCTACAATGGCAGACAACAATGCAAACTTGCCACAGACTGCACACAGCACAGCCAGTGATTTTCATACAGAGAGCGCTACGTGGCGGCGGCGTTACCAATATAAGAACCTAAACAGCCTACTTACATAAAGAAAACATAAACAGCCTACTTACATAGCCCCCATGCTCCCCACAAAAAATTTTACAAAATATTTTTGGGCTGTGGCCAATAATGATTTGAAAAAAATTTTCATAATTTCAATAACAAAGATATCAAATGCACACACTTATTGATACAATGTTGGTCAAAGGCTAAAATATTCTCACAGTCCATAAAGACAGTCCAGATTGTTCATTACAGTAAAATTGCAGTGTTTTTCTCAAAGTCTGAGCAGTAAAAGAAAATGCACACGGAAGTAGTGGATTTCCATGCAGTCTTGAAGAAGTAGTATTGTCCTTCCAACGGAAAGACAGTGCTGACTCTTGACATGCTGACAGGTAATGGGCCACAACAGAGCAAACCCACAGCAGAGTCATTCGACGTTTTGAAGAATAGCAGTAGTTCGAGTAATGAAGATTTTTGTGAGGTAAGTGATTTTTGAAAGGTGTAGTTTAATGTTACTCAGGGCCATTCTTTTGCAGGGATCTTTGATAGTCAGATTGCGTTGCGCTAAAAATATTGTGTGTCACTTTAGTGAATGTTTGAGTACGTTCAGTTTTACTCAGCTATTTGAAAAGCAAATAGTGTAAGAGGTTTATCAGCACAGTCGTGTATAAATTGTTCTAAAGGGGACGTTTCATCTTAAGCACACAATACTGTACAACTTGATTTCTGCGTGACACAGTCACGAGGCCGGAAATCCACTGCCAGTGACCTCTGACCTGGCGACAACGCACGCCAGTCCTGTGTCCTCGCATAAATAAGAAAATCCGCCGATTTACGACACACACGAAGGGAACCGGCCTACTGGCAGATCAGAGAGACTAGATCTGACCGGCATAGCTCGCACGTTGGTAGCTAACGACGGACCTATCGGTGGGCCGTATCCATTAGAAATATCCACGGAACTGGAACGCCTTTCTGGCCCGTCGCAGAATCCTTTTCCGTTTGGCCACCTGTTAATTAGCAACACAGTTTTTCGACGTCCGTATTTGAGTACTGAGCTGTCTGTGGTCAGTCTTAGGAGTGTTTAACATATTTAAAAATGTCGGGAATCCGATGCATCGATATTTAAAAAAATATCGTTATCGTGCCGAGATATATTGAGGAAGGTATCGATACATAGACATAACGCAGAAAAAATGTCGACTTACCGGCCTATAGAAACATCGGCTGCTCATTGTACGTATACTGCCGGGTTTAGAGCTGTATATTTAAGTACTGATTTATTATTAGATATTCTGTATATCAACAAACTAGCAGCCTGCCTATCCCCCTTAGAGAAAGAACTGAAACGAAAACGATGCACGTTAACCCTTGGCAATAACCACTTTGCTAACCATGCTAACTCCATGTAAGTGGCCCAATAAAAGGTATTCGATGCGTATGTCGTTGGGTTCCGTCACATATCGGATTTGTCTGGCACATTTCAAGCCGACTTCCCTGGTTTTTCATTTCTGAAAACGCCAGCGAGTCGTGGTGTCGAAACTGCGTGGTGAAGCTAGATGTTGCAGTTTCTGTTGGTAGAGCCGAGTGCCGATTACGTCAGCATTTCCCCTCACACGTCTCCTCCCACCACAAAGACCAGTCTTGTCATTTAGATTTTTGTACATCATTTTCAGCAGCTGTTTTTTAAAAATGCAGATATGAAGATGTAGCACACTAGCACGTTAAAAACTGTTTTTATAACGTAACTGGTGTGATACTGCTTTACATCGGAAAGCTTGTTATTTTATTCACATCGCTCCCCTACCACCCCCCCCCCCCCTAGTGCGATCGTACTTCTTCTTTCTGCCAGCTGTACATGCTTCACACTGTCAAAGAGAAAGACTGGAGGTGATGAAAGCTCAAAAAATTGTAACACTCCTTCACACAGTGAAAGTAAAATGATGTTTTACTACAATTTCAAAAGAACAATTCCAAATATTTACCGAAAAATGGGAAAATAATAATATAAAATAAAAATATCGGCACCCGCCTTTGGCAATTCGATATCGATGTATAGAAACGGAGATATACTGCATGTTTATCGATATTTCCTGGAAGAAGTATATCGACGAATCGATAGACCGATATATGGGCAGCAGTTCTAGACGCTCTCCACCGTCACTGGTGCGTCGACATGCGTGTAACTTCCATGAGATGAACCTCTTGGCGCACACTCAAGCATTTCCCGTAGTTTGAGGTCTTTCTTAAACTGATTCCTATGGTGGCAAACTGAAGTTGGGCAATGTACTACACATAATTTTTATTGTAAAATGAGCACACGCGCTCGCACGTGTGTGTGTGTGTGTGTGTGTGTGTGTGTGTATGTGTGTGTGTGTGCGCGCGCGCGCGCGCATTTTACAATGTGTGTGTGTGTGTGTGCGTGTGTACGCTCCTTGTTTTGTTTCATTTGATTTCATGGCAGTGTTTGCCCGGCGATAGTTGAACAAAATGCAAAACATGGTTCGGGTAGTCCAGAGAGGTACTCTTTGCTACACTCTGTAATAAACTTGTAGTACTTATTTTTCAACGTGAAACTTATCTAATTACTGTCTTGAGTAATGGCAGTAGGGAGGACTTAGCTTTTCCTGGTAAGACACGACCCCTACCAGCAAAATAATTACACAACACAAAACTCACTTGCAAGTAGACTAAGTCCGCATTCTCCGTGCCATTAATCAAATTAGTTATGTGTCAATTAATTTCACAAGCGCGATATCCTCTTCATCAGTTACCATGTCCGCAGTCGTGGTCTAGTCGTGAGCGTTGTTGCCTCTGGATCACATGATCCTGTGTTCGATTCCCGGCCATGTTGGGTATTTTCTCTGCCCGGGGACTGGGTGTTTGTGCTGTCTTCATCATTACATCATCACCATCATCATTCTTGACAGTGGCTAGATTTGATTCGGTAAAAAAATTGGACTGTGTAAAAACTGGAACTCTGTACTGGTGCTGATGACCTCGCAGTTGAGCGCCCCCCAAACCTTACATCATCAGTTACCACCACCTAAGTGGCCAGTCCATTCCTCACATAGCGCAAAATGAGGGAAATAAATGGGAGCTCCAGGAGTGTGAGTAAAACTGATGGTGACAATTGTAAAAGATGAATTTGTGGCGGCTTCCATTCTTCAAAAAAATCTGAGCATTGAATTCCAAACCCCAAAGTTGATTTAATTTGGTTTGTTACTGTGTCTTTCAGGTCAAAAGTCGCTAAAGGGGCTTAAAATAAAAAATCCCTTGGAAAAATTTAGTTTACTACTATAAGAATCGCAACTGGTGTCCTATAACGCCCGCATCTCGTGGTCGTGCGGTAGCGTTCTCGCTTCCCACGCCCGGGTTCCCGGGTTCGATTCCCGGCGGGGTCAGGGATTTTCTCTGCCTCGTGATGGCTGGGTGTTGTGTGCTGTCCTTAGGTTAGTTAGGTTTAAGTAGTTCTAAGTTCTAGGGGACTTATGACCACAGCAGTTGAGTCCCATAGTGCTCAGAGCCATTTGTCCCATAATACGTGTCAGATTGCTGTCAATAATGTTCCTCTGCTCAGGATGACGACAACCCCCAAAAGAGTATTAAATGGCAATTTCTGTCCGTATATTCCTCGGAAGGCCCAATGGTATCGACAGCGAAAAGATGTTAGTGAATGGAAATGTGGGAGGGGTGGGGCATGTTGTCAGCACACCGTTCTCCCGGCCGTTGTCAGCTTTCGTGATCGGAGCCGCTACTTGTCACTCAAGTCGCTCCTCAATAGCCAACACAAGGGATGTGTGCAACCCGCTTGCCAACAGCGCATCGCAGACCGGGAGGGTGGCCTGTCAAAGTACTCGCCGAGGCGGCAGTGCTTAACGTCGGTGATCCGACGGGCAAGCCCGTTAGCACTAAATGGCAACACGAGGAATAAATTACTGTCTCAGTTCCACGCCACAGTTTGAAAAAAAAAAAAAAAAAAAAAAAAGGTGCTGTACGTTCGGCTGACTGAGAATTAAACAGTTTCACTTTCTCTTTCGTTTATTTTATTACGGAAACGGCTGACTACTGGATTAGCAACAAATTGTATGTTTCTGAAATAAAATTACAGACACCGCCCCCCCCCCCCCGTCCCCCTACGGTCTCATCATTGGAACAGTCTCCTTTTTTCCCGTGTGCCCGGTATAAGGCGTTGCAATCATGGACTGTGCGGCGGTCCCGGCGGAGGTTCGAGTCCTCCCTCGGGCATGGGTGTGTGTGTTTGTCCTATGGATAATTGCGGTTAAGTGGTTTGTAAGCTTAGGGACTGATGACCTTAGCAGTTACGTCCCATAAGATTTCACACACTTTTTTTTTCCGCGTGCCTTTCTCCAGCATCGGTGGAAGTTCGCCAGTGTTATTTACGGATGTGGCATGGTTCGTTTTAAGGGTGCCCTGGTGCCTTTCCTGTTGCGACACTTTACTCACCTGGACGGAACATCTGTACCCCAATTGTCGGCGTGTATTCTTGTTATTGTGGTCTTCAGTCCTGAGACTGGTTTGATGCAGCTCTCCATGCTACTCTATCCGGTGCAAGCTTCTTCATCTCCCAGTATCTACTGCAACCTACATCCTTCTGAATCTGCTTAGTGTATTCATCTCTTGGTCTCCCTCTACGATTTTTACCCTCCACACTGCCCTCCAATGCTAAATTTGTGATCCCTTGATGCCTCAAAACATGTCCTACCAACCGATCCCTTCTTCTAGTCAAGTTGTGCCACAAACTTCTCTTCTCCCCAATCCTATTCAGTACCTCCTCATTAGTTACGTGATCTACCCACCTTATCTTCAGCATTCTTCTGTAGCACCACATTTCGAAAGCTTCTATTCTATTCTTCTCCAAACTAGTTATCGTCCATGTTTCACTTCCGTACATGGCTACACTCCATACAAATACTTTCAGAAACGACTTCCTGACACTTAAATCTATACTCGATGTTAACAAATTACTCTTCTTGAGAAACGCTTTCCTTGCCATTGCTAGTCTACATTTTATATCCTCTCTACTTCGACCATCATCGGTTATTTTACTCCCTAAATAGCAAAACTCCTTTACTACTTTAAGTGTCTCATTTCCTAATCTAATTCCCTCAGCATCACCCGACTTAATTTGACTACATTCCATTATCCTCGTTTTGCTTTTGTTGATGTTCATCTTATATCGTCCTTTCAAGACACTGTCCATTCCGTTCAACTGCTCTTCCAAGTCCTTTGCTGTCTCTGACAGAATTACAATGTCATCGGCGAACCTCAAAGTTTTTACTTCTTCTCCATGAATTTTAATACCTACTCCGAATTTTTCTTTTGTTTCCTTTACTGCTTGCTCAATATACAGATTGAATAACATCGGGGAGAGGCTATAACCCTGTATTACTCCTTTCCCAACCACTGCTTCCCTTTCGTGCCCCTCTACTCTTATAACTGCCATCTGGTTTCTGTACAAACTGTAAATAGCCTTTCGCTCCCTGTATTTTACCCCTGCCACCTTCAGAATTTGAAAGAGAGTATTCCAGTCAACACTGTCAAAAGCTTTCTCTAAGTCTACAAATGCTAGAAACGTAGGTTTGCCTTTTCTTAATCTTTCTTCTAAGATAAGTCGTAAGGTCAGTATTGCCTCACGTGTTCCAACATTTCTACGGAATCCAAACTGATCTTCCCCGAGGTCGGCTTCTACCAGTTTTTCCATTCGTCTGTAAAGAATTCGCGTTAGTATTTTGCAGCTGTGACTTATTAAACTGATTGTTCGGTAATTTTCACATCTGTCAACACCTGCTTTCTTTGGGATTGGAATTATTATATTCTTCTTGAAGTCTGAGGGTATTTCGCCTGTCTCACACATCGTGCTCACCATATGGTAGAGTTTTGTCATGACTGGCTCTCCCGAGGCCATCAGTAGTTCAAATGGAATGTTGTCTACTCACGGGGCGTTGTTTCGACTCAGGTCTTTCAGTGCTTTTCGGAACTATTTTCACAAGGAATTGGAAAATCTAATAATTTTGTAGCGCTTGTTACATTGAAAGACAGTGCACAGCGTAACTTATTCCGGGACCGCCCCGTTCCAATTCCTTCAAGAGACGAAGTAGCCAGCGAACTGAAAGAATTGTAAGATAATGGTGTAATTGCTCCCAATCAAACTCTTCAATGGGCAAGCCCACTACTTTTGTTGCCTAAGCCTTCTGATCGCATTCGCATTTGTGTTGACTTCAAGTCTACAGTCAACCCACAGGCAAAATGACATACTACATTCGTTTCATATCAAATGCCGCTCACATTGCGGCTCCTTTGCATCGCTTGCGTCGCAAATATTTACTTTTTGCTTGGACTAAAAACTGTCAAGACGCACTTAAGAAACTCAAAAATGCTTTCCTCAATGACAGATGTTTAGTGCATTTTGACGCTGCCAAGCTAGAAGATTTTTTTTTTTTCCCCAAGGCGACGGTTCTTCCTACGGAATCGGCGCTGTGCTTTCGCTCAGAATTGGTGACAGACACATTGCTCTTGCCTCAAAGTTGTTAACTCTGTGCAATTATACTCAATTAGGAAAAGAGGACCTCCCTATTGTGTATGATGTGACCAAATTACATCACTATTTGTATGGTCGCAAGTTCTTTTTAGTGACATATCACAAGCCTTTGCAGTTCCTGTTTCTCCCATCAGAGCCGGTTCCTGCACACGCTGCTCAAAAATTGCAACGTTGGGCTTTGTTACTTTCGCGGTATCAGTATGAGATTGTATACAGACCTACGGCAAAGCTTGGCAATGCAGACGCCCTATCTTGCCCTCCGATTGTACCAGACTCTGGTTTTGATACGTCTGCCGTACCTTGTTGCCAAATCGATGCGCAGGGCTCTGAATAGCAGGACTCTTTTCCCTTGCTCTAGGCCGCGGAAGAAGAAGAGATTTTGTTGCATTATATTCGCACGTCTAGGCCTCGTTCATTGACCAGTATACAGAACTCAGTTGTGCGCCGATATCTTGCACGTCGGTATAACCTTTTAGTTCAATTGGGTGTGATTCTAGTTGAAAACGACACGCCTGAATTTATTCCCAAAGTGTTGCAAAAGGATGTGTTGCGATTGCTCCAGGACGTTAGGGAACTGTTCGCACTAAACAGTTAGTGCGACGGCACTGTCATGGCAGGGTATGGACGCCACATTGAACAGATGACTTCGCGGTGTCACGCATGCGCGGAAAACCGATCCATCCGCCACAGACATTCTCAGCTTTGACTAAGATTCGAGTGCACACAGACTTTGCAGGACCATTTTGGAGCACTCGTTGGCGCATAGTAGTAGACTCTTTTAACAAGCTCCCACTTACAGTGCCTACCGCTTCTACGAGGTGTGGCTAGAAAAAAACCGGACTAGTACTGGTGAAACAATAAAACGAATGCAATAAGGCTGAAAGTCGCGTGGCCTGTCACGTGACTCTCGCTCCACCTACTGCTCGAGTTTCATCTGCCTCCTGCACTCAGTCTGCCCGTGGCGTCTGTTTTAAGTAGTTGACGTTTTGTCTGTGCGTCGGAAAATGTTGAGTGTACAGAAAGAACAGCGTGTTAACATCAAATTTTGTTTCAAACTAGGAAAAATCTGCAAGTGAAACGTTTGTAATGTTACAACAAGTGTACGGCGATGATTGTTTATCGCGAACACAAGTGTTTGAGTGGTTTAAACGATTTAAAGATGGCCGCGAAGATACCAGTGATGACACTCTCACTGGCAGACCATTGTCAGCAAAAACTGATGCAAACATTGAAAAAATCGGTAAACTTGTTCGACAAGATCGCCGTTTAACAATCAGAGCAGTGTCTGAGTTAACAGGAGTTGACAAGGAAAGTGTTAGGCAGATTCTTCATGAAAGTTTCAACATGAACAAAGTGTGTTCAAAAATGGTTCCAAAGTGTCTCACAATTGAACAGAAGGAACGAAGAATGATTTGTTCTGACATCCTGGAAAACATTGAAAGTGATCCCACCTTCTTACAAAATGTTATTACTTGCGATGAATTGTGGTTTTTTACTTACGATCCCGAAACTAAACGCCAATCGATGCACTGTAAAACTCCTGGTTCCCCACGACAAAAAAAAGCACGAATGTCAAAATCGAAATTCAAGGCAATGATGATTGTTTTTTTGACATCAAAGGGATTGTGCACATTGATTGGGTACCAGAGGGACAAACAGTGAATCAGCATTACTACATTAGCGTCCTGGCTACCCTACGTGAGCGAGTACGGAGAAAACGGAACGATTTGTGGAGAAAAAAGTCATGGATCCTTCACCAAGACAATGCCCCAGCTCACAGTGCATTGTCAGTGAAGACGTTTTTGGCAAAACACAACATTCCCATCTTAGATCATCCATCCTACTCACCTGATTTGGCCCCTGTGACTTTTTTCTTTTCCCTAAAGTCAAGTCAGCTTTGAAAGGAACTAGATTTGAGACTGTTGAAGCAGTAAAAGAAAAAGCGACGGAAGTAATGTATGGACTTACCGAAAATGATCTGCAGCATTGCTATGAACACTGGAAAATTCGTATGGAGCGGTGTAGAGACCGAGGAGGAGAGTACATTGAAGGAGATAACATGAAATTGTAAATAATTGTAAATAAATGTTTTTTCCAGGATCAGGCCGGTTTTTTTCTAGCCGCAACTCGTACCACGACATGTAGTCCTCCATATTTTGCATAGAGGGCTTGCCAGAAGTACTTGTGTCGGACAACAGACCAGAATTCACTTCACTTGACTTCAACAATTTTGTGACCGCAATGGCATTTGTCATCTAACAAGTGCTCCGTTTCATCCCTAGTCCAACGGAGAAGCAGAAAGCTTCGTAGGCACTTTCAAGCAACAGATGGCCAAGCTTCTCACCACCCACACACGGGAAGAGGCACCGCAACTCTTTCCCGTCTCTTGTCACTCCCACCCACGAGATGGACCATCGCCGGTGGAACTTCCGCATGGCCGCCGCCATCGGATGCTGCTCCACTTGTTACACCCACCGCAGCATCCAACGCCGCCAATGGCCCGCATAAATCGCTTTGCGCCGCGCGATCAGGGTTTACGCAAGCGTGGGGGCTGGGAAGGAGGCCTGATCCAGGGACACGTTGGCTCTTTTATGTACTTGATTGCAATTCTCAATGTTTTGCACCGTGGCCACCAGAACCAAATTCGCGTGGGTCATTTTCCCTGTGATTCTGCTGCTTTACCTCCCGCACAATGACGGTCTTACGGGTCCGCACGGCCTTCGCAGCCGCCCGCTTGTGCCACCAGGGCACCCCAGGAGGAGCGGGTGGGCCATTCGCCCCCGCCACCGCAGTCCCCGCTCGCCGACCTGTTGGACGTGGACCCGTCGTCGCCGCCACCGTTGCCATCGCCGTCATCGCCCTTGGACACGCCCTCAGGCCTGGACATGTGCCGTGGCAGCAGTTTTCCGACGGATGTTTCTGTTGCCTTGAAGCCAGATGGCGAGGTACGGTTGGGAGTACGCTCTCCTCGACAGTCACAGCTCCCAGCTCACCTCTACATTGCCTTTCACACCCTCCCTACACGACAACGGTGCGGCATTTCGGTGGGGAGGGGGACGGGAGGATGGGGGGAGGGGAATGTCCTGGCTCAAGCTGTCGACAGCACACCGGCCGGCAAAGATGAAGCGCGAAGATAGAGGGTGTTTCAAAAGTGACCGGTATATTTGAAACGGCAATAAAAACTAAACGAGCAGCGATGGAAATACACCGTTTGTTGCAATATGCTTGGGACAACAGTACATTTTCAGGCGGACAAACTTTCGAAATTACAGTAGTTACAATTTTCAACAACAGATGGCGCTGCAAGTGATGTGAAAGATATAGAAGATAACGCAGTCTGTGGGTGCGCCATTCTGTACGTCGTCTTTCTGCTGTAAGCGTGTGCTGTTCACAACGTGCAAGTGTGCTGTAGACAACATGGTTTATTCCTTAGAACAGAGGATTTTTCTGGTGTTGGAATTCCACCACCTAGAACACAGTGTTGTTGCAACAAGACGAAGTTTTCAACGGAGGTTTAATGTAACCAAAGGACCGAAAAGCGATACAATAAAGGATCTGTTTGAAAAATTTCAACGGACTGGGAACGTGACGGATGAACCTGCTGGAAAGGTAGGGCGACCGCGTACAGCAACCACAGAGGGCAACGCGCAGCTAGTGCAGCAGGTGATCCGACAGCGGCCTCGGGTTTCCGTTCGCCGTGTTGCAGCTGCGGTCCAAATGACGCCAACGTCCACGTATCGTCTCATGCGCAAGAGTTTACACCTCTATCCATACAAAATTCAAACACGGCAACCCCTCAGCGCCGCTACCATTGCTGCACGAGAGACATTCGCTAACGATATAGTGCACAGGATTGATGACGGCGATATGCATGTGGGCAGCATTTGGTTTACTGACGAAGCTTATTTTTACCTGGACAGCTTCGTCAATAAACAGAACTGGCGCATATGGGGAACCGAAAAGCCCCATGTTGCAGTCCCATCGTCACTGCATCCTCAAAAAGTACTGGTCTGGGCCGCCATTTCTTACAAAGGAATCATTGGCCCATTTTTCAGGTCCGAAACGATTACTGCATCACGCTATCTGGACATTCTTCGTGAATTTGTGGCGGTACAAACTGCCTTAGACGACACTGCGAACACCTCGTGGTTTATGCAAGATGGTGCCCGGCCACATCGCACGGCCGACGTCTTTAATTTCCCGAATGAATATTTGGATGATCGTGTGATTGCTTTGGGCTATCCGAAACATACAGGAGGCGGCGTGGATTGGCCTCCCTATTCGCCAGACATGAACCCCTGTGACTTCTTTCTGTGGGGACACTTGAAAGACCAGGTGTACCGCCAGAATCCAGAAACAATTGAACAGCTGAAGCAGTACATCTCATCTGCATGTGAAGCCATTCCGCCAGACACGTTGTCAAAGGTTTCGGGTAATTTCATTCAGAGACTACGCCATATTATTGCTACGCATGGTGGATATGTGGAAAATATCGTACTATAGAGTTTCCCAGACCGCAGCGCCATCTGTTGTTGAAAATTGTAACTACTGTAATTTCGAAAGTTTGTCTGCCTGAAAATGTACTGTTGTCCCAAGCATATTGCAACAAACGGTGTATTTCTATCGCTGCTCGTTTAGTTTTTATTGCCGTTTCAAATATACCGGTCATTTTTGAAACACCCTGTAGATTAGTAGGCTCTGGATCAAGCGCACCACATGAGAGGCCAGAGACACACCCACAAGCAACATGCCGCCAACACCCTCTCGACAGCATGTATTCAGGCCGCAGCTGCTGACTGGAAGGGCTCACTCACTCAGTCATCCAGGGTGGCTTCTATCAGTCTACTCGCAGAGTGGGATTGGTTCGTAACAGGCTAAGACAGTACATATTGACCTGATTAGTGACTGTAGTGGAACTTATACTTCACCAGCAGTGAGACTAAAGTTCCTAATAGGAAGATTACCGATATTGTCTGCAAGAGGACTGTTACTGATGAGCTTGTACTACAACACATGGACTCACTTCAAGTTAAGTAAATAATTCCTGTTCATGTAAATAAAGAACCGTAATAATCCACGTGCGCATTTGTGTTGTAAAAAGAGAATACTGGGCCACCCATAACAATATCCTCAACCTTACTTCCTTGCCGTACAAGACTCCACAATGAGCAGCAAACCGTGCTGCAGCAAGGGAAACAAGGGAACCAGCAGAAAAGTGTGACTGTCGGCGCACAAAAAAGTCGAATAGAATATGTTCATCTTTAAAAGATTGAGACAAGTCGGGAACCAGCAGCGTCAATCATCATTCCGTCTTCTTCACCAAAACTTTTGGCACGCAAACAAATTCGCGCATTTTGTGCTGAAAGAGAGCAGTAAAGAGGCAGTGACGTGAAAGAGAGAGGATACTATCATAGTGGGAGATAAAGACAGAGGGGGCAGTGATAATGAAGAGAGAAAGTGGCAGCGAAAGAGAAAGAAAGATAAATGGAGACAACAGTGGAAATAAAAAGTAGAGATAAGTGGAGACCATACATAGGATTTGGGGGTTTGAACCTTCCCAGATCGGCGAATTGTAACGCGTAGGTTTAGGGTGGAGCGCATTGTGGACCACGGTTTTAAACACGTGGTAAAGCCGCCGAAATAAGTTACGCCCTCCCCCAACCACCTCAGATAATTTTTGAGTTGCTGAGGAACGTAAGACAGTGGCAATGGGAAGAAAAGAAAAAAAGAGAAGAGACAGTGGCTAGTGGGTTACACTGTATATCTGTATCTACACGGCTATTACAAAAGATTGAAGCGATTTCATAAATTCACTGTAGCTCCATTCATTGACATATGGTCACGACACACTACAGATACGTAGAGAAACTCATAAAGTTTTGTTCGGCTGAAGCCGCACTTCAGGTTTCAGCCGCCAGAGCGCTCGAGAGCGCAGTGAGACAAAATGGCGACAGGAGCCGAGAAAGCGTATGTCGTGCTTGAAATGCACTCACATCAGTGCAACGACACTTCGGGACGAAGTTCAACAAAGATCCACCAACTGCTAACTCCATTCGGCGATGGTATGTGCAGTGTAAAGCTTCTGGATGCCTCTGTAAGGGGAAATCAACGGGTCGGCCTGCAGTGAGCGAAGAAACGAATGAACGCGTGCGGGCAAGTTTCACGCGTAGCCCGCGGAAAATTGGCTCATGCCACAACTGGAGACCGACAGCGCCGACTTCATCTTTCAACAGGATGGTGCTCCACCGCACTTCCATCACGACGTTTGGCATTTCTTAAACAGGAGATTGGAAAACCGATGGATCGGTCGTGGTGGAGATTATGATCAGCAATTCATGTCATGGCCTCCACGCTCTCCCGACTTAACCCCATGCGATTTCTTTCTTTGGGGTTATGTGAAAGATTCAGTGTTTAAACCTCCTCTACCAAGAAACGTGCCAGAACTGCGAGCTCGCATCAACGATGCTTTCGAACTCATTGATGGGGACATGATGCGCCAAGTGTGGGAGGAACTTGATTATCGGTTAGATGTCTGCCGAATCACTAAAGGAGCACATATCGAACATTTGTGAATGCCTAAAAAAACTTTTTGAGTTTTTGTATGTGTGTGCAAAGCATTGTAAAAATATCTCAAATAATAAAGTTACTGTAGAGCTGTGAAATCGCTTCAATCATTCGTAATAACCCTGTACATCTACATCTACACACTCCTCAAACGGCCGTACCCCATGTGGCAGCGGGTACCTTGTAATACTGCTAGTCGTTTCCCCTCCTGCTACATTCGCAAATACACAGTGAGGGAAAACGATTGTCTGTATGCTCCAGATGTTCTGATTTCTCTTCATCGTTCACTACGCGATATGCATATTGGTGCCAGAAGAAGCATTCCGCAGTGATCTTCAGATGCTGTTTCCCTAAATGTTCTAAATTATGTTTATCGAAACTTAAGTCGTCTTCAGATATTCCCATTTGACTTTTCGAAGCTTCTCCGCGGTACCTGCGTGTTGTTCGGACCTGCCAGTAACCAGTCTAGCAGCACTCCTCTGAACTGCTTACATGTCTTCCTTTAATCTGACCTGATGCGTATCCCAGACACTCGAGCACTACTCAAGAATGGGTCGTACCAGCGTCCTACATGCGATATCTTTTAAGATGGACAGTTTCTCGCAATTCTCCCGACAAACCGATGTCGGCCATCCGCATTCCCTCGAATCCTCGTTCCATTTCATATCGCACTGCAGTGCTACGAGCAAATACAGGGTGATTAAAAAAGAATACCACAACTTTAAAAATGTGTATTTAATGAAAGAAACATAATACACTCCTGGAAATGGAAAAAAGAACACATTGACACCGGTGTGTCAGACCCACCATAATTGCTCCGGACACTGCGAGAGGGCTGTACAAGCAATGATCACACGCACGGCACAGCGGACACACCAGGAACCGCGGTGTTGGCCGTCGAATGGCGCTAGCTGCGCAGCATTTGTGCACCGCCGCCGTCAGTGTCAGCCAGTTTGCCGTGGCATACGGAGCTCCATCGCAGTCTTTAACACTGGTAGCATGCCGCGACAGCGTGGACGTGAACCGTATGTGCAGTTGACGGACTTTGAGAGAGGGCGTATAGTGGGCATGCGGGAGGCCGGGTGGACGTACCGCCGAATTGCTCAACACGTGGGGCGAGAGGTCTCCACAGTACATCGATGTTGTCGCCAGTGGTCGGCGGAAGGTGCACGTGCCCGTCGACCTGGGACCGGACCGCAGCGACGCACGGATGCACGCCAAGACCGTAGGATCCTACGCAGTGCCGTAGGGGACCGCACCGCCACTTCCCAGCAAATTAGGGACACTGTTGCTCCTGGGGTATCGGCGAGGACCATTCGCAACCGTCTCCATGAAGCTGGGCTACGGTCCCGCACACCGTTAGGCCGTCTTCCGCTCACGCCCCAACATCGTGCAGCCCGCCTCCAGTGGTGTCGCGACAGGCGTGAATGGATGGACGAATGGAGACGTGTCGTCTTCAGCGATGAGAGTCGCTTCTGCCTTGGTGCCAATGATGGTCGTATGCGTGTTTGGCGCCGTGCAGGTGAGCGCCACAATCAGGACTGCATACGACCGAGGCACACAGGGCCAACACCCGGCATCATGGTGTGGGCAGCGATCTCCTACACTGGCCGTACACCACTGGTGATCGTCGAGGGGACACTGAATAGTGCACGGTACATCCAAACAGTCATCGAACCCATCGTTCTACCATTCCTAGACCGGCAAGGGAACTTGCTGTTCCAACAGGACAACGCACGTCCGCATGTATCCCGTGCCACCCAACGTGCTCTAGAAGGTGTAAGTCAACTACCCTGGCCAGCAAGATCTCCGGATCTGTCCCCCATTGAGCATGTTTGGGACTGGATGAAGCGTCGTCTCACGCGGTCTGCACGTCCAACACGAACGCTAGTCCAACTGAGGCGCCAGGTGGAAATGGCATGGCAAGCCGTTCCACAGGACTACATCCAGCATCTCTACGATCATCTCCATGGGAGAATAGCAGCCTGCATTGCTGCGAAAGGTGGATATACACTGTACTAGTGCCGACATTGTGCATGCTCTGTTGCCTGTGTCTATGTGCCTGTGGTTCTGTCAGTGTGATCATGTGATGTATCTGACCCCAGGAATGTGTCAATAAAGTTTCCCCTTCCTGGGACAATGAATTCACGGTGTTCTTATTTCAATTTCCAGGAGTGTATTATATAAATTCGTAACTGCGTTAACAGCCTTGAGCGGGGTGCCATGTAAAATGCTTTATAGAAATTTAGAAATCTGGAATCTGTCTCTTGCTCTTCACCCATATTTCGCAGTATATCATGTGAGAAAAGGGCGAGCTGAATTTCGCACTATCGATGCCACGAGCGCAGCTTTCTAAAATCATGCTGATTCGTGGACATAAGCTTCTCGGTTCCGCAGAAGTGTAGGGTATTCGAACGAAGAATGTGTTCAAGAATCTGTGGGAGAAAAAGGAGACAGTGGGAGGGGGCATAAATAGAGAGTGGTAGAGAGAGAGAGAGAGAGGGACGCTGAGTATGATGGCTTGGGGGTGGGGAGTAACGGAAAATGTAAACATTTATTTTAAAAATCATTGCAGCGATATTTATTAATGTAAAAATCTAAAATTTTGCGTGAGTAAAGCAAAAGAGCTTTGTTTTATCGGAAAAAATATAATAAATTATGTAGGACTAATATTTTGTCAGGAATCTGAATTTTTATTTTTTAAAGGTCTTTTTATAAAAAGTCTTAATTCAAATTCTAATCATACAATTAATCCGAAAATTTTATTCTAGTGTTCTGAGAGGGTTATAAGACCACTGAACTACAGTTATTAATTTATGGTACAAATTGTATCATTAAGAGAGTTTTTAATTTTGCACGTCCAAAATTAACTTTTTTTCTACATACTATCATCCAAAAATCAGAAAGTAATTGCAGGATCTCGTATATTTTAGTTCCAGGTAGACAGTAACACGTTGCGAACAGTTTCTGAAAATTTCATAGCATTAGCGCATATACTTTTTGAGAAAAGACTTCTAATAACGTAAAAAAAGTGGAACAGAGAAAATGAGGTTCAAAGATTTTTCTTCTCATACTTCTACATGTAAAAAGCTTACCTCAAAAAAATGCTTCAAATGGCTCTGAGCACTATGCGACTTAACTTCTGAGGTCATCAGTCGCCTAGAACTTAGAACTAATTAAACCTAACTAACCTAAAGACATCACACACATCCATGCCCGAGGCAGGATTCGAACCTGCGACCGTAGCGGTCGCTCGGTTCCAGACGGTAGCGCCTAGAACCGCACGGCCACTCCGGCCGGCAAAGCTTACCTCAATCTGAAAATCCTCCGTACTGATACTCCTCATCCTCCAGGTTACTCTTCTCCCCTCTTCGAATCAGCCTGCCCTGTTTTTGCGGGTAAGACACTGATCTGTTAGCTTTCTTAACCCTATTCTCTTCGATGGTGTAAAATGCTTTTGTTGTAAACACACTAGGATCTATACCAACTCTCTTCAGAACTTCAACTTTTCCTATATTTCCGTTATTGTAACATAGAGCTGAATAATAAACAACTATTTTGAATGTTCTTTTTGAGCGTCTAATCGAAATTAAATTATTGAGGCTTTCATTTGCATTTTGTTTCTTTCCTTGAAGACACATCCTCAGTAAATCAGGGTTTGCAACAAACCTTAATGTGGGATTAATTGCATTCTTAACAGGTTCAGGTAATGAGTGGTTACGTGAATACGTCTCATTTCTATTGTTGAACTTACACCAATCGTCTTTCGGACACAGATTGTGCATTGGTGTTTGGTCAGAGGATAGTTTGTGGAAAAAACTTGCCCCACAGCACGCCTCATTGTCTCTAAATTATATGTGTTTTTCCTGATAGCTCTCCCATAAAATAACTGAGTAAGCCTGCCTATTCCTCCTAGTGGTTTTCACCCTCAAGGACTTCACCTTTCTTCTCTTTCAGCAAGCGACGAAGCCTACCACCAAACCTCTTTTGGATGTGGCCAACACATGCCAACATTTCTATTGTTGTATTGTACGGAGAGAAGCTCTAAATCAACAAATCTGAATCCAGTGGAATCCATATCAACATCATTCAAGCACCTGTACAATTCTGCTGTCCCAAGTTTCGATGCTGAAGCTGAGAGTTTCTTCATTTCGAACTGCTTCCTCTTTTTTTTTTTGGTAAACCGAAAAAGGAAAATTTACAGGATCTTTTGAAAGAATGCACAGTCCGCTGAGCAATGAATTTGGACTGAGAGTAAACTAGTGACAGAGAACAGTAACGAGGGGTAGCAGAAATGAGTTTAGCGACAAACGCAACATCAGAATTGGGGAGCACGCAGCCGACAAAGCTAAGTAATTCTTCTATATTGAAAGCAAAGTTACGCATGACCGACGGTGAAAAGAGGACATAAGAAGCAGGCTACTACATCCAAAGGTATCATTCTCTGATTAGAGATGGTACTAGTGTTAAATGTGTACCTTTATTATAGGATAAAATTTTGAGAATGCACGAGGAGGTGCGTGGAAACCAGTGCCTCTGAATTCTTTTATGTGTGTCATCTCTACATATTTGTAGCGCTCTGTTGCCAAACGGCTCCGACGTGTTGCGTGTACCATGACGGTTTGTAACGTAACTGTGTCGGCGCCTGAGAAGCAGCGTGCTGTGATAGAGATTTGAACTGGAAGATTTCTTTCGCACATGGAGCACACTGTCCTTAGCATGAAAATGCCAGACCACATGCGAGCGCTGCGTCATCTGCAACTACCCTACTCCTTCACTTTCATCGGTCATACTCCATGCAGCTCCAACTTTGCCCCATGTGAATTTCAGCTGTTTCCAAAGCTTAATGAACACCTTCGAAGAATTCACTGAACCGGTGCAAGCAAAGGTGAGGTTATGGCTCCATCAACAAAGTCGAACATTCTACAGTGACGATACCAACAAACTGGTCTCTCGTTGGGAGAAATGCATTCGTCGCCAAGGTCATTATGTAGACATGGAGAATAAAGATGTAGAATGCCTAATAACGTTTGTTTCATTTAAAAAGATTTAAAGCTTTAACGATCTTGTAAACTGACATACGGCTTGGAGAGCGGTGTGCTGTCCACATGCCCCTCGGCATCCGCATTCAATCACGCCTATGGGCTGAGGATGACCCGGCGGCTGGTCAGTAATGCAGTATCGTAATTAAAGAACGAGAGTGGTAACCCCACGTAATGCTTACCAACTTTGAACAGATCTTTTGGAAACAATTTGATGTATGAACTACAGCCGGCCGCGGTGGTCTAGCGGTTCTGGCGCTGCAGTCCGGAGCCGCGGGACTGCTACGGTCGCAGGTTCGAATCCTGCCTCGGGCATGGGTGTGTGTGATGTCCTTAGGTTAGTTAGGTTTAAGTAGTGCTAAGTTCTAGGGGACTTATGACCCAAGATGTTGAGTCCCATAGTGCTCAGAGCCATTTGAACCATTTTTATGAACTACAGCTTTCGATCTCATACATTTTTATGAAATGTATTTTGTGTTCCAACTGAAATGAAGCATGTTTATTATGTACAGAGTTCGAGTCTCGGTCCGGCACACAGTTTTAATCTGCCAGGAAGTTTCATATCAGCGCACACTCCGCTCCGGAGTGAAAATCTCATTCTAGAAGCTTAATTTTTTTCCTGGAAGTTCTTTAAGCTACTATGTTTAAAAAGATGTTGCTGTCCCAAACTATGATTCAAAAACTGTTTAATATTGATGATCGAAAACTCCACAGTTTTTCTTCAAAAAGGACTCTAATTTTCAAATTTAAGTCATAAGAATAGTCTGCATTTCATTTAAGCAGGTTTTAAGACAGTATACAAATCTGCAGTCCTCTGTCTTTAATAAGTTTTAACCTGTGCTTACCAAAACATCATATAAGTGAACTTCCGTAAAACTCACGTTGAAGCTTGTTTGTGTACCTACCTTGCAAAACACTAATGTATCTCAGGTCCACTCATCTTGTTCCTGGTGTTGTTTTCCCTCCCTTTTCTTTTCCAGACTTCCTCTTCTTCTTTCTTAGATGGCTTCCAACATTTATTTCTTTGCTTCGAATTGCCTCCTGATACCAATTACAGTTCTTTGCATATTTACTTCACGAGGTACTCCCATCAATCCTATATCCTTAAATATTGACACTACACCACCCCTAAAATATAGCAGAGGATTCAGCATACCTGTTTTCTAAGTACCTAGTCCTACCAGAAGAGTTTTTATATCCGGTCTCATAATAGAGGTTAAAACTCTCATTTGGGTTTTCAGTTCTACCATGTAATTATTTCTCTAATAACCTTGTGACACTAATACATCACAGACTAAAAAGTCATAAAAAACAAGTAAGAACAAAATCCTGTTTTTAACAGAGATGTATGCGAGACAGGGGAATGTCGTCATATGTGCAGACACTTTTAAATTCCTCTAATTTTGGGGCATTCTTA
The DNA here is from genome assembly GCF_023864275.1 of Schistocerca cancellata. NCBI lineage: Eukaryota > Metazoa > Arthropoda > Insecta > Orthoptera > Acrididae > Schistocerca > Schistocerca cancellata. The sequence continues at coordinate 557,997,334 of NC_064632.1, forward strand.
GGCACAATTTTCTCGAAATAAACATATCCTGACTAGAAGCAGAGATACACTCCTGGAAATTGAAATAAGAACACCGTGAATTCATTGTCCCAGGAAGGGGAAACTTTATTGACACATTCCTGGGGTCAGATACATCACATGATCACACTGACAGAACCACAGGCACATAGACACAGGCAACAGAGCATGCACAATGTCGGCACTAGTACAGTGTATATCCACCTTTCGCAGCAATGCAGGCTGCTATTCTCCCATGGAGACGATCGTAGAGATGCTGGATGTAGTCCTGTGGAACGGCTTGCCATGCCATTTCCACCTGGCGCCTCAGTTGGACTAGCGTTCGTGCTGGACGTGCAGACCGCGTGAGACGACGCTTCATCCAGTCCCAAACATGCTCAATGGGGGACAGATCCGGGTATCTTGCTGGCCAGGGTAGTTGACTTACACCTTCTAGAGCACGTTGGGTGGCACGGGATACATGCGGACGTGCATTGTCCTGTTGGAACAGCAAGTTCCCTTGCCGGTCTAGGAATGGTAGAACGATGGGTTCGATGACTGTTTGGATGTACCGTGCACTATTCAGTGTCCCCTCGACGATCACCAGTGGTGTACGGCCAGTGTAGGAGATCGCTGCCCACACCATAATGCCGGGTGTTGGCCCTGTGTGCCTCGGTCGTATGCAGTTCTGATTGTGGCGCTCACCTGCACGGCGCCAAACACGCATACGACCATCATTGGCACCAAGGCAGAAGCGACTCTCATCGCTGAAGACGACACGTCTCCATTCGTCCCTCCATTCACGCCTGTCGCGACACCACTGGAGGCGGGCTGCACGATGTTGGGGCGTGAGCGGAAGACGGCCTAACGGTGTGCGGGACCGTAGCCCAGCTTCATGGAGACGGTTGCGAATGGTCCTCGCCGATACCCCAGGAGCAACAGTGTCCCTAATTTGCTGGGAAGTGGCGGTGCGGTCCCCTACGGCACTGCGTAGGATCCTACGGTCTTGGCGTGCATCCGTGCGCCGCTGCGGTCCGGTTCCAGGTCGACGGGCACGTGCACCTTCCGCCAACCACTGGCGACAACATCGATGTACTGTGGAAACCTCACGCCCCACGTGTTGAGCAATTCGGTGGTACGTCCACCCGGCCTCCTGCATGCCCACTATACGCCCTCGCTCAAAGTCCGTCAAGTGCACATACGGTTCACGTCCACGCTGTCGCGGCATGCTACCAGTGTTAAAGACTGCGATGGAGCTCCGTATGCCACGGCAAACTGGCTGACACTGACGGCGGCGGTGCACAAATGCTGCGCAGCTAGCGCCATTCGACGGCCAACACCGCGGTTCCTGGTGTGTCCGCTGTGCCGTGCGTGTGATCATTGCTTGTACAGCCCTCTCGCAGTGTCCGGAGCAAGTATGGTGGGTCTGACACACCGGTGTCAATGTGTTCTTTTTTCCATTTCCAGGAGTGTAGAATGATGGGACATGTGTTAAGACAACAGGGAACAAGTTCCATCGTACCAAAGAGTGACGCAGAGGGTAAAAACGGTAGGAGAAGACATAGATTTGAATATGTCCAACAAATAGCAGAGGATATTGAATGCACGTGCTACACTAAGCCGAAGACGTTGGCGCAGGAGAGGAATTCTTGATTGGCCGGATCAAACCAATCAGAAGAATGGTGGCACATCTTGCCCTATCGAAAAACAAGTCCATCCACTGGGGCGCCAGCTTTCCCCGGAATAATTCCATCAGGAAACAACACTTCTACATACTTGGAATTTCGATCCTGAGGACGATGGGATGGCGACCGTCCGCAGTGTCTTCCCTTACAGCTGGTGTTATTTGGGTGCGGTATGGAAGAGCATGGAATAAGGACACCGCTCTCTCCGGCGTTGTTGGTTTTCCAGTCCTGACAAGTATCTGTCCAGCTGGCATTAGGAAGCTCAACGTATCGCCGACCAAGGTGTCCCGGAAATGAACTCGTTGTGGTGATACAGTGGTTTATAGGCTCTACCATTGGCAATTCTCCGGCAGACGATACGTGGACAGTAAGTAATTATAAGTTCCGTAACGTTAGTAAAAATGGAGAGGTTCCGTATATTTTGTATGCTGTGAGACGTATTTTATGTCTTGTGTTTTATTTTACGACCGTGTGGCATGGCAGTGGCGGAAGGTACTGACTTCCTGTTAAGATGCAGCCGTCGTCGTTGGGCTGCAATGGCGTCGCATCGACGGCCATTTTTCCAAAGAAGACATCTGGAGGCAAAACGCCCGAACCTGAGTTAATAATGGTAACAGAAGAAAAATTGTACTCTGCGTTGAGATAATGTTAAACGTATATTCAGATCGAGTTCAGCTTTAAAAATTAATAGCTGGAAGTTATTAATACATTTCGTTAATCTCTGAGACGTGGCTCTATAAGCAGAGTGTGTAATACTTACGAAATAAAGATTTAATAAGTGAACGAAAGTATTTTGAAGATTTTAAATTATTCTTGAAGAACAATTTCAAGAATTACTGATCGAGAGAAAACTTCTTTCAGATCGAGTGAAGATTTTTAAGCTGACATGTCATTTAACTTAAATATTGCAAGAACTTGTACTGAATATTAACATATCTGAATTACTGGAATTACGCTACTGAGTTTGAGGTGATTCCATTTCATGATAGTCGAGTGAAACCGTAGTTAGGAGATTTTGTTTGAAGGCTAGACCACGTTTATTTCCGTTCTGGAATGAAGAAATAGGAATTCAACGGCGAACAAAGAATTCAAGTGACATTTTGTAAATAACAATACACAGATTATTTTTACGATTAAAGCTAAGTGTAAGCAAGCAACAATACCAATGTCACTGGCCGCTAGAAATTTCGGCATATGCAATATTAATCCAGAGTATCATCATATCTAGGAAAGAACTGCGATAAAATAATACTATTTCTTATAACTGATTGTGTAGCTTAATTGAGTTTATATTTCGTGAGTTCGGATCAGACAGTTTCGAAACTGAATACTGATAGATCAGAGATCAGAGATCTATCAAGCTGCACGAAGAGAACATCTCTGAGCTGTTATATGAACAAATAAACAAGAATGTGAGGAGGCAGTTTTCAAATTTCGAACATTGCAGCTGCTATTAACGATTAAATGCTTGAGTCCCCGACGATTGATTATCAAAATTAGAACCTGTGACCCAATTAATTTTGTCTTCGGAACTCTACAGTGTTGTGCGCCTGTTGTAAGAGTGAAGCAACATAACAGTAGCAGCTCATGAACGGCAGTCTAGCACTTCCCAGTACGGTGTATGAAGACATAGGGCCACTGTAGCCTGTCTTCCGCACACTTAGCTACAGAGGTGTATAAACCAACACCTACCGTTTCTTACTAACTGTGACTTCTGTCTCATCTTCTTTGCTGATAGCTAACAGTGCCACATCATTTGTCTTTTACATCATGGATCATAACCTCTAAGTACTCGTTGGACCAGTGGTACCTTTACGAGTTAAACTCATCCTTCAGGTCTCCTAAATACGAGATCCGCTACGTGCTTCACAGCGGTCTGCCCAGCAGGGATGTAGACGTAGATGATATGGCGGTTTTTAATCTGAAACGAAAAAAAAGAATGTGCTGTCGTTTTCAGGTAACAAGTTGCATAAAGTATTTCAAGCACGAAATAGCTTTATGTGAGGTGACTATTACGGTACAACAACCTCGTTTCCGGAAGCAGTACTGTAGACCCAATTTTCAGTACAGTATAAATAAGAGACAAATGAGAAATATTTCTCGGCTCTGATATGTATTATGTGTGTTTGTCCCCATTTATCGTTCTTTCATTGGGTCGCGTCCACGACCGAGGCTGCTTTGGCAGTGATACAGCATGCCGGTGTTTACGGACGAGCATTTAAACTAAGAGAAATAGTTTTGAAATATTACGAACATAAAATATTTACTTGGTCGTTGTTGTTATTGTTCTTGTTGCAGTTGTTGTGGCCTTCAATCCGAAGACAGGTTTGATGCAACTCTCCACTCTGTCTTTACTTAACTATAGCTACCTTCATTTATTTGAACTTGCTTACTGTAGCCACTTCTTGGTCACCATCTACTGTGTTCGCTCTTCTCCTCACACTTCTCTCCATGACCAAATTGGCTACAAGCTGATGTCCAACTGATGGCTTCTGCTAGATAAGCTGTTGTCTGAGTTTCTTTTTTCTTCAGTTCGATTCAGTACCTCTGCATTAGTTATCTTATCGACCCGTCTAATCTTTAGTATTTTTTTTTTTTTTTGCAGCACCACATTTCAAAAGTTTCTATCCTGTTCTTGCCTACTCTGCCTATTGTCCAGCTTTAACTTCCGTATGTTATACAGGGTGAGTCACCTAACATTACCGCTGGATATATTTCGTAAACCACATCAAATACTGACGAATCGATTCCACAGACCGAACGTGAGGAGAGGGGCTAGTGTAATTGGTTAATACAAACCATAAAAAAATGCACGGAAGTATGTTTTTTAACACAAACCTACGTTTTTTAAAAAGAACCCCGTTAGTTTTCTTAGCACATCTGAACATATAAACAAATACGTAATCAGTGCCGTTTGTTGCATTGTAAAATGTGAATTACATCCGGAGATATTGTAACCTAAAGATGACGCTTGAGTACCACTCCTCCGCTGTTCGATCGTGTGTATCGGAGAGCACCGAATTACGTAGGGATCCAGAGGGAACGGTGATGGACCTTAGGTACAGAAGAGACTGGAATAGCACATTATGTCCACATGCTAACACCTTTTTATTGGTCTTTTTTACTGACGCACATGTACATTACCATGAGGGGTGAGGTACACGTTCGACGGGCGTTTCATAGGACGTGGAGGACGCATAAAATGGCCAGCCCGTTCTCCTGATCTTACACCTCTGGACTTCTTTCTGTGGGGTACGTTAAAGAAGAAAGTGTACCGTGACATGCCTACAGCCCCAGAGGATATGAAACAACGTATTGTGGCAGCCTGCGGCGACATTACACCAGATGTACTGCAGCATGTATGACATTCATTACGCCAGAGATTGCAATTGTGTGCAGCAAATGTTGGCCACCACATTGAACATCTATTGGCCTGACATCTCGGGACACACTCTATTCCATTCCATAATTGAAAACGGAAACCACGTGTGTACGTGTACCTCACCCCTCATGGTAATGTACATGTGCGTCAGTGTAAAAGACCAGTAAAAAGGTGTTAGCATGTGGACGTAATGTGCTGTTCCAGTCTCTTCTGTAGCTAAGGTCCTTCACCGTTCCCTTTGGATCCCTACGTAATTCGGTGCTCTCCGATACACACGATCGAACAGCGGAGGAGTGGTACTCAAGCGTCAACTTTAGGTTACAATATCTCCAGATGTAATTAACATTTTAGAATGCAACAAACGGCACTGATTACGTATTTGTTTATAAGTTCAGATGTGCTAACAAAACTAACGGGGTTCCATTTAAAAAAACGTAGGTTTGTGTTAAAAAACATACTTCCGTGCATTTTTTTATGGTTTGTATTAGCCAATTACACTAGCCCCTCCCCTCACGTTCCGTCTGTGGAATCGATTCGTCAGTATTTGATGTGGTTTACGAAATATATCCAGCGGTAATGTTAGGTGACTCACCCTGTATAACAGTCAGTTTGACATTAGGAAAGGTGAAGGTACCAGTCAATTCTGACGTTGCGGTTGATAAAGGAAGCAAGACTAAAGAAAAAACGAGACACATTCTTACGATTTGTCGACTTGAACAAAGCGTTCGACAATGTAAAATGGTGCAAGATGTTAGAAATTCTGAGAAAAATTTGGATAAGCTGTAGGGAGAGACGGGTAATATACAATATGTAAAAGAGCCAAGAGGGAATAATAAGAATGGACGATCAAGAAGGAAGTACTCGGATTAAAAAGGATGTAATACAGGAGTGTAGTCTTTCATCCCTACTGTTCAATCTGTACTTTGAAGAAGCAATGATGAAAATAAAAGAAAAGTTTAGGAGTGGAATTAAAATTAAAGATGATAGGTTATCAATGATGCGATTCGCTGATGACATTGGTATCCTGAGTGAAAGTGAAGAAGAATGACATGATATGCTGAATGGAATGAACAGTCTAATGAGTGCAGAGTATGGACTGAGAGTAAATTGAAGAATGAGGAAGGTAATGAGAAGTATAAGATCAGCGAGAAACTTAACATCAGGATTGATGGTCACGAAGTAGATGAAGTTAAGGAATCCTGCTACCTAGGCAGCAAAACAACAAATGACGGACAGAGTAAGGAGGACATCAAAAGCAGACTAGCACTGCCAAAAAGGGCGTTTCTGGCCAAAAGAAGTCTACTTCTACCAAACATAGGCCCTAATTTGAGGAAGAAATTTCTGAGAATTTACGTTTGGAGCACCGCATTGTATGGTACCGGAACAGACGAGAATCATCGAAGCGTTTAAGATGTGATGCTACAGACGTATGTTGAAAATTATGTGGGCTAATAAGGTAAAGAAAGGGGAGGTTCTTCGCAGACTCTGGGAGGAAAAGGATACATGGAAAACACTGACAGGAAGAAGGAACAGGACGATAGGACATGTCTTAAGATATCGGGGAATGGCTTCCATTGTACTAGAGGGAGCTGTGGAGGGCAAAAACTGTAGAGGAAGACAGAGACTGGAATACATCCAGCAAATAATTGAAGTCGTAGGTTGTTACACTGAGACGAAGAGGTTGGCACAGGAGAGGTTGGAATTCGTGGCGGGCCGCAACAAACCAGACAGGAGACTGATGACTTAAAAAAAATAGTCTACAATACAGACAAGCGCTCTCAGAGGAGTCATCCAAGCACTAAAATTTATTTCAGATGTTAAGGAAATTCTTTTTTCCAGAAACATTTTCCTGCTACTGCTCGTCTGCAATTCAGTCCTCTCTGTTTCTGCCGTTATCAGTTATCTTGCTGCCCGTATAGCAGATTACCTTGTACAGCTTTTACTGTCTCATTGGCTAATCAAACTCTTTCTGCACCACCTGACTTAATTGTACTAGATGGTGTGAAATACCGTTAGAACTAATGACGCTCTTGCACTAAAACTTGAAGCATCTGTACTGGAAGGGGAAACTGGCAAAAGGAAGGATAGAATGGCCCTGGAGGTGGGAGGCGTGCGTTATCAGTGAAGCAGGACAGTTCGTATTTTGGAATGTTAACAATGCGGAAGGGCGTGTGGTAGACAGACATAGCATAGGAAATAGGGATGACACTTCACGAGTCGGGGTATTTTGACATCATATAGATGGTCTCGAAGAGCTCAAAGGGTGTGACGATCGCCGTTTTTTGTATGTCATTTGGTGCCTCTGGGATCTGCACGCACACCTTCACAAATCGATCTTGCAGAATACAGTCGAGCGAGCCAAGACGTAGCTAAAATCCAGCAGGTGTGACACTGAGTATCCGAATTCAGCGCATGTTGGTCCATACATCGGCGCCACAAATTGACCTCCTTCCGTGTTAAATGTTAAGGGGGAAGACCATGGACTGTTCAATGGTCGCTCAATGCCTTGTCAAAGTATGGCCTCAAACTCAATCCTTGTTACCATGAGGGTAGGTGGTGTGAGGATATAACACTCCTGTCTGCTACTACTGTACCATAACCTCAATGCTAGAAACAGGTTGTGACATAGAACTATTTTGTAAAAGCAACTATGGCACAAAGCAACAGAGCAGTGTTACCCTCTGAGACGAATTTTGTTAAGTTGACCGTGTTGTTCCTAACGGAGGTAGCTTATCGGAAATGAAAGTTAGAATTACGTAAATATTTGAACAGTAACGAACGGAAATTTGCTTATCTGCACTGTTTAATGGATAAAGAAAATGGTCGCCAGCCTAACTAGGCAAGAGAATGATTAACATTCTCATTCAAGAAAATATTTATTAGTAATTTTAGTGGATAAACACAACCTAGACTTAGCCACACGCGAGTGCAATGAACTCTGACACACATATGTTTTAAGATTGAAGCTAACAACTGGAGCAGCACAAACTATTTGCTAAATTATAAGAAATACCGAAACACCCTATTACTTTCAGGCTTACTTAAAGTGAATGGTCTTTATAACATTACTATTAACATGCACTTCTAATACACAAGATACACAAACACTTAGCAAACATGAATATATATTGTTTCACAACTGCAGCTTTCTCACTTTTACTACAGCGAAACACAATACTGACCAAATTGCAAAAAACTGACTCACCTTTTAGAATTTACTACAGACAATAATGTGATCATTTGCCTTATAAGCCTCAGTCTTATGAACTTTTAATATTGAAGTTGGCAACAGCACTTTAATAAGCAGTTTTAATAGGAATATTTTCAGCAAACAACATTTACTATAGCTCACTCTATTGCCACATTAACTTTATCTTTCTTTTTACTAAGTTCAAGAGGCATTAATTAGCAAAACTCTAGGCTTTAATTTCTTTTAGTAAGGACACTCGGATATCACTTTAGCTAAAACGGAGAGGAACCTGAGAGGTGTTATGATGAGGAGAAAATCAAGGTAGGTACATAAATTCAGATACAAATTACCTTATATTTCATCACATTAGCACGTCCATTAAGCTGATCCTTCACTGTACATCATTATAGTATTACTTTGCAATGATTGCGCAATGTGGTGGCAACTGCATGTTGGTAGGTGGAATTGCAGGTAGAATTGCTGGACTCTGTCATTTCTTGGTGGCGATGATAAATACTAATTCCAGAATAGTTCCAGCTATTTATCCATCCATCCGAGGCCTTGGAAAGTAGCAGAAAAAGCCTCCCTCGGAACCATCACAATATGCATCGGTTGCTTGGCAGTCCCCGACTCGTCTCCGACTGCTGGCTCGTCTCCGACTGCTGGCTCGTCCCCGACTGACTATCAGTTCCACCTTTTCCACCTAGGCCAACCACAATTTGCGCGCGCTACACAGTTCCGTTCCCGAGGGGAACCACTACACCTTTTACATACAGAATAACTAAGAGTCCTAAGTGAGGATCAGCAATTTACATAACAGCAAACAAATACATTAAATAAAACAGAACATTTTCACATATTGACACTTCTACAAAAAATTATTCACACAAAATTACGATCATATACAGTAAGTTTTGTTCCCTCCAAATGGGACAAAGAATATAAATTGCAGATACACTACTTTGCATTGAAACAAACCACGACATCAAGGTTTTAACAAAGAAAAGAGTATACAATTTTGTGTTATCTATTCAATCAAAGACATTTACAGGAGCTTACCAATGTAATATTAAATAAAAAAAATAAAATAAATCCATACAGCTTAAGAGCTGTGGTGTTACAAGGCGACAGGGCGGCACAAGATGGGAGGGCCAGGAATGGTAATAATGTGGCTGACTTCTATCGGTGCTCCAGGTGTGTGAGTAGCTCTGGGAATTTCTCCAAGATATCTGTGTATGGCCTGGAGCATGCCACGAGTTTTATGCTGAAGAACACTGCATGCCATCACTCTCCCACGACCCTCAATCTCGCTGTGGCGTTGATCAGCTGGGCGTTTGTAATGTGAGCAAGCAGCTTGTAGTGGCTGAGGAAATCTATGCCCAAGATCGGCTCATTGACATCGGCCACAGTGAACTTCCACATGACCGTATGGTGCAGTCCAAGGTCCACATTCCGGTGATAAGTACCATATGTTTTTATGGAAGAGCCGTTTGCCGCTATGAGGTAGGAAGTTTCAGCCTTCTTATAGTCTCTTAAAATCATCTGAGCGAAAATGGGTAAATTGTAGCCAGTGTCAACAAGGTACCTCACACTCTACAAAGTTCTGCTACAAACAGACACTTTGATATTGCACTACAGCTGGGTGCATCTAGGCCTGGCTGCGACTGGAAGTTCGATCGCTTCATTGCCAAAAGGACGTCGCACCAAGAGTAACTGCTCGGAGGTGGTTCAGTTCTGCACTGTAGGTCAGAGTCCAAGGTGCTGGTTGCACGAGAGCTGTGCCATCACAGAGATGGAGGCATGATGTTGAAGGCTGCTGCAGCTAGACGTTGATGCCAGTGTGTCCTCTGACCAACCAGCCAAGTTTGCAATGACATCATCTACATATCTGCCTGCACAACTATTACCACTTTCGCCTGTGCAGAGAGGCTGCGCACGCAGGTGGTGTGAAACAGTGAGTCAGGATCAATGTCACTCTCCATGAGGCTCCGCAGGCGGTGCAGGAACTGTTCGGGTCTCTGATCATCGCATTCCTCTCGATGCAGCAATTGGTTCACCCGTTGTACTTTGGATGACAAAATCTGTCAGATCAGTTCCTCACTCAGCTGTTTATACGAGGACTTCATCAGCAGGGCGGCGATTTCGTCCCACTCATCAGCTGCGTATTTTTGATTGGGCAAGCCCATGATGTGTTCAAATTGGGCAAGCTCGCAAGTGCCATTGTTCCGTTTGGCTAAACTACAGGACTGTGTCACAGGGCTAAAGGGAGCGCAGCCTAACCGAACTGCATCCTGGGATAGTCGTCAACATAGCGACAGCTGGTGGTGTCAATATGGCACTGTTTTGTGTGTGCAAACTTTCGTGAGCGGGCTCCAGGCGAGCCGGAACTGTGCATGTGGTTCATTTCTGTAGCTCGCTCTCCAGGAGCAGATTGCCTCCCCATAGCTCTTTTATTGCCTTATGGAGTAACTCCATTGAATCGTGGCTGGGTCATGCTATGTGTTTGATTAAACCTTGGTTGCTATTCTGTGTTTAGTCCTCCGCGGTTATCGCGATTATGCTGTTATTCCCTCTTTCCATGGGTGACAGCTGCAGTGTGTATCGATATTTGCACCTTGGACTATCTTTGGCCTGGCGCCTATAGTTTCCGGCTGGTTTGTGTGCTGGCAGTTGTTCGGTTGGCGGGGGGCAGCGAGGAAACGTCCGCGGCGCGTTGTTTGGGCGGACCCGACGGCGGCCTCTATGCGGTGCTGGAGTGTGCGGTGCTGTTCCCATTGCTACGAGGTTTGTGGCTCAGCGATAGTGGACATGAAATTTTAGTTTTCACTTAATCTACCAGCAAGTCACGACTGTTCACATTGTGTTGTTTGGAGTTCGTTGTTGGCTGTTGGGATAGTCCCGCAAGCAACAACTTATGTTTTCAAGTTGGCAAATTTTACATCTACATCTATATCTACATGACTACTCTGCAATTCACATTTAAGTGCTTGGCAGAGGGTTCGTCGAACCACAATCATACTATCTCTCTACCATTCCACTCCCGAACAGCGCGCGTGAAAAACGAACACCTAAACCTTTCTGTTCGAGCTCTGATTTCTCTTATTTTATTTTGATGATCATTCCTACCTATGTAGGTTGGGCTCAACAAAATATTTTCGCATTCGGAAGAGAAAGTTGGTGACTGAAATTTCGTAAATATATCTCGCCGCGACGAAAAACGTCTTTGCTTTAATGACTTCCATCCCAATTCGCGTATCATATCTGCCACACTCTCTCCCCTACTACGTGATAATACAAAACGAGCTGCCCTTTTTTGCACCCTTTCCATGTCCTCCGTCAATCCCATCTGGTAAGGATCCCACACCACGCAGCAATATTCTAACAGAGGACGAACGAGCGTAGTGTAAGCTATCTCTTTAGTGGACTTGTTGCATCTTCTAAGTGTCTTGCCAATGAAACGCAACCTTTGGCTCGCCTTCCCCACAATATTATCTATGTGATATTTCCAATTGAAGTTGTTCGTAATTTTAACACCCAGGTACTTGACAGCCTTGAGAATTGCACTATTTATCGAGTAATCGAATTCCAACGGATTTCTTTTGGAACTCATGTGGATCACCTCACACTTTTCGTTATTTAGCGTCAACTGCCACCTGCCACACCATATAGCAATCTTTTCTAAATCGCTTTGCAACTGATACTGGTCTTCGGATGACCTTACTAGACGGTAAATTACAGCATCATCTGCGAACAACCTAAGAGAACTGCTCAGATTGTCACCCAGGTCATTTATATAGAGGTCCCAGGACGCTTCCCTGGGGAACACCTGATATCACTTCAGTTTTACTGGATGATTTGCCGTCTATTACTACGAACTGCGACCTTCCTGACAGTAAATCACGAATCCAGTCGCACAACTGAGACGATACCCCATAGGCCCGCAGCTTGATTATAAGTCGCTTGTGAGGAACGGTGTCAAAAGCTTTCCGGAAATCTAAAAATACGGAATGAACTTGAGATCCCCTGTCGATAGCGGCCATTACTTCATGCGAATAAAGAGCTAGCTGCGTTGCACAAGAACGATGTTTTCTGAAACCATGCTGATTACGTATTAATAGATCGTTCCCTTCGAGGTGATTCATAATGTTTGAATACAGTATATGCTCCAAAACCCTACTGCAAACCGACGTCAATGATATAGGTCTGTAGTTTAGCCAACCTATTGTGGATTTTAACTGTACTTTGTTATTTGAATTGAAGTGCACCAGCGGAATCTTGTGCCTTGTGGCCGTCAATGTTGCGGTTACTTGCCCTGACCGTTGACGTGAATTTAGGCAGTGTATTTTCCTCATCGTGTTGTCGCTGCCCAGCATGGTGTGTAGTTTGACAGCTCAATGTGTAATTGGTTGTGGGCGCCAATACCTTCTACGTTGTTCCATTGAACTCCCTGTTGTGTGCTGGTCGGGTGAAGTGAAGGTTATCTTGTTGGTTGGTCTGTTGACTTTCTGTGGGTTGGGTTGTCGTCGGATCGACAATGGTTGGGCCAACTGCTTTTCTCACCTAAGCGAGTGTTAGTGTTTGAATTCCAGGCTGACCCTTGGTACTTCTGAGTGCCCTTGGGTGTACTGCCTTTTCTTGTTTGTTCTTGTATGGCTTCTAGCCGATTTTTAGATTAAGGTTGTTTTGCCCTTAAGGCGTCAGATGGTTTGGGCCTTCAGCTTAATTTAAGAACTGTTTTATGTAAAGCCTTTGGCATTTTTAAAATTAATGTTATTAAGTCTTAAGTGTTGGGCCTTCAGCCGATTTTGAATTTAAGTTGTTTGCTCTTAAATTTTCAGATTCTTTGACCGTTCAGCCTAATTAAGGAACTTTTTAAAGATAAGACTTTGCCTTTTGAATTTCTGATTTTGGTTGAGCTTTAAGTTTTATCTTTCAGCCGTTTTTAAATTAAAGTGCTCTTGCCTTAAGGCTTGAGATTGTACGGCGCATTCAGCTGCTAATTATGTTCCAAAACTAAATCTGTGATTTTTTAAAAATTTGGCTTGGTTATTGTATGTTTGATCAAATAAAAGGTTGTATGTTCGAGTGTAACTGACACCTGCTTATTTTTGCCCCTTTCCACAACTTAAACTACCTGTCCTGTCCTGCGGGTTTACCAAGGCGTCTCATCCATAGTCAGCATCATGAAATAGCTAACTTGTCACATACAGGCTAAAACTCAGAGTAAGGGTAATCAGACACGCACGGAAAAAATACGCACACAAAATAATAAATGTTCAACTTTCAAACCACATATGCACACGGCTATGGGGAAGCACGGAAATATTTGTTAGGGAGTCCACTCACTGTACCGCGTCACTTCCGCCGATCAAGACAGTCACCATGTGTCTTGCGTACAGATCACGTTGGCATCACCAGTGGTGAGGGAAATAGGTGGTTTTTACAACTTTCATGTCCGTCATGCAATAGGCTGGCTTTTACTGCTGCACCCACACACTAAGTTCAGGGTGTAGGCTCAGAAAATGTTAATAGCTCAAATATATGAATACATAATAATACATTTACTGACAACGGTTGGTACTCTAAGAACTTGCAGAGGTACTGTCTGAAGTGTTTATGTGCCACAGCCGCGTACCTGCGGTAACAATCCCAGAGGGTGCACGTTACTCAGTGATCGAGCGGGTAGTGTGGTTTCGTGCCTGCGAAGAGACAAAGGACACATGTCCAGCCGAACACGAAAATTACCTCTCGTCTCTTGGGGCGCCGTTTTCAATTGGCGGACACGTCGGAACGGAGCAAACGACCGGCACCCGTTCGAAATTCGTAAACGCGTCGGTGGGGAGCGCACGTTTTACCCGACCCGCGTGGTCTGCTTGTGACAGAAGCAGCGATCGGCGAAAACGTCCACAAGGCACGGAGTTCTGCCCTGCACTGGCTTTCGTTTTTGTCTCTTCTGCGCCCGTCGGCGTTGCGCCATTGCCAAGGTTGGCCTAAATGTAAAATCTGCCCTCGCAAGCGTATGCCGACGCACCGACGTTCACGCGATTCTGTGGTACGGCTGCCACACTTTTACAAACACCTATCATGTCATTCAATCTGTATATTGAGCAAGCAGTAAAGGAAACAAAAGAAAAATTCGGGGTAGGTATTAAAATCCATGGAGAAGAAATAAAAACTTTGAGGTTCGCCGATGACATTCTAATTCTTTCAGAGACAGCAAAGGACTTGGAAGAGCAGTTGAACGGAATGGATGGTGTCTTGAAGGGAGGATATAAGATGAACATCAACAAAAACAAAACGAGAATAATGGAATGTAGTAGAATTAAGTCGGGTGATGTTGAGGGTATTAGATTAGGAAATGAGAAACTTAAAGTAGTAAAGGAGTTTTGCTATTTGGGGAGCAAAATAACTGATGATGGTCGAAGTAGAGATGATATAAAATGTAGACTGGCAATGGCAAGAAAAGCGTTTCTGAAGAAGAGAAATTTGTTAACATCGAGTATAGATTTAAGTGTCAGGAAGTCATTTCTGAAAGTATTTGTATGGAGTGTAGCCATGTATGGAAGTGAAACATGGACGATAAATAGTTTGGACAAGAAGAGAATAGAAGCTTTCGAAATGTGGTGCTACAGAAGAATGCTGAAGATTAGATGGGTAGATCACATAACTAATGAGGAAGTATTGAATAGGATTGGGGAGAAGAGAAGTTTGTGGCACAACTTGACCAGAAGAAGGGATCGGTTGGTAGGACATGTTCTGAGGCATCAAGGGACCACCAATTTAGTATTGGAGGGCAGCGTGGAGGGTAAAAATCGTAGGGGGAGACCAAGAGATGAATACACTAAGCAGATTCAGAAGGATGCAGGTTGCAGTAGGTACTGGGAGATGAAGAAGCTTGCACAGGATAGAGTAGCATGGAGAGCTGCATCAAACCAGTCTCAGGACTGAAGACCACAACAACAACAACATCATGTCAAGTATCTGTGTGCGAGTTCCGTGCTACTTACATGACTCAGTGACTCTTAGGCGAAGTCTTCGTATGTTAAGGAAGTCTTGTCTCTAGACGAGTAGTGGAAAAGTGTACCAAGTTGTACTCTGAATGCGGACCTTTGCCAGCCTATCAGATAGTTTGACGCGATGTTCCAAGTTCGGTTGGTCAGAGTGGCCTGCCGGACACACTGATCGACTTTCCCGCCTTGCTTGGTCTGCACTGGACGCTATTGACGTGATACTGCTTGCTTGCGACTTGTAAGGTTGCAGAATATTTATTGTGAATTACTTGAGTTTGGCATTATTAAACTGCAGCATCCAGCATTGCGCATTGGTAAGGTGGTTGTTTGCTTGCGTTGCACGTGCACAATTCCATATTACTTCGTGAGGTGTCACCGCCAGACACCACACTTGCTAGGTGGTAGCCTTTAAATCGGCCGCGGTCCGTTAGTATACGTCGGACCCCCGTGTCGCCACAATCAGTGATTGCAGACCGAGCGCCGCCACACGGCAGGTCTAGAGAGACTTCCTAGCACTCGCCCCAGTTGTACAGCCGACTTTGCTAGCGATGGTTCACTGACAAATTACGCTCTCATTTTCCGAGACGATAGTTAGCATAGCCTTCAGCTACGTCATTAGCTACGACCTAGCAAGGCGCCATTACCAGTTACTATTGATGCTGTAAAACATGTACCGTAAAGAACGATGTTCACCAATTATGGATTAAAGTATTCCAGCAGCTACGTACTTTATTTGCTAGTCTCAATTACTTTACCTGTTCCAGACCTCACGCCAGCCTGCGTGAGCTAAAACGCGTGCCTCTCGGCTTCATCCTAGTGGATTGGCTGTCTTGCCAGTCCACAACACTTCGATATGGCGGACGTAGTAGACAAACGTGTTAAATGTGCTCCACAAAGTTTGATAAACATAAAGGAATTCGGAGGATACTGCAAGAAAGACACGAAAGAAAGGATCTTAACAGCGGTGAGTACTATGAGAGGATGTTTCATTGTGGTTAAACAGGAGGTCAGCGCGAAAAACGCTAAAAACAAAGAAAAGTGAGGTTTGAATCCGCCAGACACACACACACACACACACACACACACACACACACACACACACAGAGAGAGAGAGAGAGAGAGAGAGAGAGAGAGAGAGAGAGAAGAGAGAGGACTGCAGCGTTGTGTGACAAGTGGCGACATCTGTTGACGTAATACAAGAAACAGAGAGCGGCAACCACTACATACTGGTACCTAGCAGGACAACATGTAACGACAACCAGCCTATTGAACACAACAAAATATTTGAGGCAAAAATTACAGAAAAGTTACGCAAAACGTTAAGTCTCATAATGGAGGATTCCACAAACAATTTAAGGATTTTTACCGGCCGGAGTGGCCGAGCGGTTCTAGGCGCAACTGTCTGGAACCGCGCGACCGCCACGGTCGCAGGTTTGAATCCTGCCTCGGGCATGGATGTGTGTGATGTCCTTAGGTTAGTTAGGTTTAAGTAGTTCTAAGTTCTAGGGGACTGATGACCACAGCAGCTAAGTCCAAGAGTGCTCAGAACCATTTGAACCATTTTTTAAGGATTTTGATACAGGAAGGAATCGAAGGTACAAGAAAAAAGACGCCAGAACCACAACAGACACCCAACACCATGTAGAGGGGAGCATAAAATGTGTTTCGCTCGAATGAAGAAGAAACGTCTACAGGAAGATCAGGAAATGAAGACGTATATAGAAGAGGAACACTGGACTAATGCTATCCGCAGAAGAGAGAAGACACCAGCTAAGCAACACGAGACACTGACTGGTGCGGGATCACGAGATGCAGATTGACAAGTTGCAGATAAGACAGCCTGGTTCTACCACATAGGACGGCTGAAACCTGAGACAATACTGGAATCAATAGAACAGTTTCTAAATAAGAAGGGTTTCAAAGAAGATGTGGCATGTGAAGAACTGGTAACAAATATACGAAGTACGGATCCCCTTTCAAAACTTAGATTTGGCGAATAAAGCTGAATTCTAGCCAGCAGGAATCACTGGCAGACGTTTCGCTTTCACCGTTTTCTTCAAGAAAACGGAGGAGTATCTCTTCAATAAGACACAAGGCATCACAAAAAAAGAATGCAAAGAACTAGATGCAGTAGGAACTTTAAACATCCTCTTATGGAATGTATATGGTCTGAAAAGGGGAATAAACATGGACTCACTGATACGACATAGCTGTCCTAACAGAAACATTTTTAACCGAAAACTGCCAGCACTCGAAATTTTACAGCACGTAAGCAAAACAAGGTGAGACAGGAAGATCCATGGGAGGATTAACTGTCTTAATAAATCCTTGGCTTACACCTTTAACCACAACTATCAAACAGGAGCATACATTGCTGGCAGAAACGAAACACATTACAACAATATCAGCACACCTTCAGCCGAAAAAAAGCTGCCATTAATATAATACACTCATGTTCAGAAAAACGTGAACAGCTTGAACGACTAGAGGTAAGACGTTGATATCCACAGGACAAGTACATTAGTATGTTTTGGAGAAATGATTAGCATTTGAACCTTGTCGGCCCGCAGGTTCAAGGTCAACATCGATATAGCGGCGCAGCACCTCCTACCGGTAAAATGTGCCAGCAGCTCTCGTTTTCGCTATAAACCGAAGGTAATGGATCAGTATGAGTTGAACAGATGTGGTGGACTTTGTGATATTCGCTATTTTTGACGTCATTAAAACAGCAAATACGAGTAGTTAATACTTTCAGCCAGAAGGCAAATACTTGTTTATAAATAATGATTAATGTATAATGAGGCGTCGCATGGCGACGGTGGAATTTTCTAAATAATGTAATTCGTCGTCTTTGGGCGGCAATATAAACAGAAAAATACGGATAGATATGCGATCCTTCACTATTTTGTTCGCTGGAGAACAAATGAAGCCTTGAGCGCTAAAAAGACTTGTACTGTTTTTCTCGAGTAAGACGGACGCAGATTCGTGGTAGTCTGATCTAATTTTTACTAAATGTATATAAACGTGTTATGTCTAAGTTTGAGTGAAGTGTAAAGAACTGTTATAACTTACCGTGACGACGCACGAGCGACTCAAAGAAGACAATGGCTATATAAAAGAGCGCTCAATGGACATGATACGGACATAAAAATCCACCGTCATTGTAGTATTAAGCGTAAGGTACGATGTATGTTTTAGTTATAATAAATATTTGTTCTGGGAATACTGAATCATTTAGCAGTGCTCATTCCTATTATCTTCTCAGTATTATTTTCATTTTAATTATGCATTTTGCTAATATTACAGACACCAAGATCAGCAGTCCAATGTGCGTATTACACTGATAAAAAGAAAACTGTTTTATCGTCTTCTTGCATCAGCTTGAATATTGAATTTCCCTTTTGTGTGATGTTACAGTTGTTTTTGCGCCCTTAAGAACTTTCTGGTCCCTTAGGAAATTGTTTTGTCATAACAATAACTTCACAACCGGGTATGATCGTATCTACGATTATGAAGTAATTAGAAAGATGATAATGCGATTTCTTAATCAATAGCACGCTAGTTGTGACTGCCTCAAGCCACGCGAAACTGCAAGTAAAAACTAATCACATCTCATAATGCAATATTTTATGACAATGGTCAATCCATGATTCTTACGCCAATTGTGATTGATAAGACAGTAAGCTAAATCTCAATTTCCAACTTTCCATTGAATAACAACATCACTTTCAATTTGTAACATCACAACTTCTCGCGGAAGTATGCGCAAACCGGACTGTCAAATCAGTGAGTCTGAAAGTGGGCGCATTGTTAGTATGAGAGAATGTCATGCATCCATCTAGAAAATTACTGCTCGTGTGCGGCAAAGTGTTTCGACAGTGCAACAGGTGTCTGCAGAATGGTTCGCGGAAGGCCGAAATGGGTCAGGTCTCACCGCTCAGACAACCCGCCATGAAGATCGGCACCTCATCCAAATGGCATTGCAGCACAGGTCTGCGTCCTCCTCGGCTCTGGCGGAGCAGTGGAACAGTGTAACATACCGTATACTACCAGGGGTGACAATCCGTCGCCGTTTACTACGGCATGGGTTACATGTGCGTTGTCCAATATGCTGTTGTATACAATTACAAATCGCAGCTGGTGCGTGTGCAGGGCACTGTGATCTTTATGACCTACGTGAATGACATCCTGCATCCCATAGTCATACACTTTGTGCACAACACGCCATTTTTCAGCAAGACAATGCACGACCACATGTTGCTACCCGAACATGTGTCTTTTTGGTATCATCATTTTTCCCTCGCGCGCCAGATTAGCAGACTTGTTGCCAATCGTGAGTGGGTGGGATATGATGAAACGACCAGTGAAGCGCTGTAACCCAATGCCAAGAAACGCTGATGAACTTTCTAACCAAGTCAGTGCAGCATGGGTGGCTATACCACAGGATGCCTGTAGCGCCTTATGTGCGTCGATGCCTCGCGCATGGAGCAAGTCGTCAGGGCCCATGGTGGATCATGTGACTACTAGGTAACAGGACACATGCTGAACCGAGGTAGTTCAAATGCTAATCGTTTCTGCAGAACGCACTAATGTAAATGTCCTGTGAACATGGACGTCCTATCTCTAGTCGTTCAAGCCGTTCTGTTTTTTTTTCTTCTGAACGTGAGTGTAGATGAAATAAGCCAGGTGATCACTCAGAGTAAACATGATAAGTCATTAATCGTTGCTGGAGACTTCGACTACAACATGGCTACACAAAAGCACAAAGCTAAAGTAATAGTCGAAAAATTGCAGGGAGAAGACTTTATCCTATTAAACAACCGCAACATACCCACATAGTGCTGTACTTCCCGCAACGGCAAAAGCACAACAGACGTCGCATCCATAAGACGACCAACCAGAGACAATAAAACACCTCTCTGGACTGCAAACCACACAATACTTAGGAAACATACTCCTATGCTATAAGTAACCAAGGAGAATGGTGAAAAGCACAAGAAAAAGAGGAACAAGAACTTTCGAGAACAACAAGACATCAGGAAAGTGGAAGCAAAAACAGACGATATAAAACAAATTGAAATCCTGATAGACAATTCGCGACTAGGGGAAGCAAAAGAAGGGATGGAAGAACTCTTCAAGACAAGCCGCCAATTCCAGGCACAAAAGAAGGGCGAAGCAAAGGAAAGATGACCTAGAAAGCCTACAGAAACTAAAACGGTGTGCAGAGTCAATGTTAAAACATATATCGGCTCAACCACTTGTTTATAGTGTAAAACACTAAGATTAACGCGTTTCGGAAGTCAAGATTCCATCATCAGAATAATAAAAAGTAAAAGAACCTGTTAAAACTCGCTAAAATGGAACATGCATCAGGCACAAAAAAATTGATAATAAAATTAAAACGTCGTGGCAACTTCCCTTGTTGCAACAGTTTCTTCCAAAGCACTTCTCCACATAGTCGTCAAAATATAAAAACCTCTATAATGGTGTCGCCTATGGTGTTCAACATCTAACCACATGGCTCTCTTCCCTATCGTCGTAAACCGCCCGTGCGTCTTCGTTGATACCAAACACACCACGTAGCCAAACACAACACTGAAACGCGAGTGAGCTCACGCGCAAGTAAACAAGGAAGTCAGAGAGATGTCTATACAAACAGATAACGTATACATGTTCCAAGGATAACATGAGATGATGATATCCTGCCAATCGCTAAAAATGTAGTTACAGAAAGAAACCAGTGAAATGTTTGCAAAAGTTATTTGTATCACCAGTTAGCTGTTCATTCAGTGTGTTCTGATTATCCACGCTATGTATCATAATTTCCAGCTGTTCTAGTAGATCCAGCTTTTTGCCTTTGTCCTGTCTATGTAAAATAACGAGATCCTGATCTATTCCCAACATTGGGTGTCCCGTTTCCCAAATATGCGTGGCTAATTTCGAAATTATTAAGCCGGAAAGCATCGCTATGGTCTTTGTAACGTACTTTAAAGCTGGAGATGCTAAACGATGAGGAATTAACTTAAGCACCGAAGAGATGACCTTCAGTGAATGTAGACAGAAGGTCTTGGATGAGATTTGGCCCGAGCAGATACAAAGTAGTCTCTAGCATGAGTTTATAATGGTGAGAATGTTCGAAGGTAAAGGCCAAATGAACATGAAAGAATTTTGTGAGTCATGGTATAGGAGATGGGCTCACTTAAGGAATCGAAGGACTGATTCCGAAATCATATGGGAACTCTGGAAGAAATTACCAGAAGATTCTAAAAGATATGTAGCCAGTAACCACTGTACTTTTTCTGGATTTAAAAAAAAGTGATTGATGAAGCCCATTGGCGAGAAAACAGTTTTATGACAATGAATCTGCGAATAACGTTTCTGTCATTTATAAGCCTGATTTGAAGGAAAACGAATTTGTGCGATCGATAGAAATCCACAAAGATTATAATGTTTATGAAGTGTAAGCTGATGACGTCAAGAAAGATGAAGACCACTACCAAAAAAGGAAAACAATCTGCCTACTATAAAAAATAAACAAGAGGAACGTGATACTACAGAATGTATCCAGAAATGCATGAATTATGAGACTAGTGACGATTTAGAGTTTTCAATGAAATTAAGAAGGGCTTTCATGTCAGAAGCTGACAGTGATAGCGACTTAAATGAAAATGAAGAAATCAATCAATCTAGAGACTCAGAATTGGAGGAAACGAAGCTTACTGAAAAAAATCTGTCTGATAGAAATGAGAATACCAGAGAATGAGAATGTTTCTTGTGAAAAGTTGCCGAAACTGGACAGTAAACAGGAAAAATGGTTCAAATGGCTCTGAGTGCTATGGGACTTAACATCTGAGGTCATCAGTCCCCTAGACTTAGAACTACTTAAACCTAACTAACCTAAGGACATCACACACACATCGACGCCTGAGGCAGGATTCGAACCTGCGACCATAGCGGTCGTGCGGCTCCAGACTGAAGCGCCTAGAGCCGCTCGGCCACACTGGCCGGCAAACAG
Source organism: Schistocerca cancellata (assembly GCF_023864275.1). Classification (NCBI taxonomy): domain Eukaryota; kingdom Metazoa; phylum Arthropoda; class Insecta; order Orthoptera; family Acrididae; genus Schistocerca; species Schistocerca cancellata. Next base: position 558,019,613 of record NC_064632.1, read on the forward strand.
GAAAAAGAAGTTAATCAAGATGAAATGAAATCTGTAAATGACGAGACCTATGAAGAAGCAGAAATGCCAATGCAGGCTCCGGAAACATAACGGATACAAACAAAAGAAACCACTGGACAAAATGATTAGTACACAGCAACAACTAAAGATCGTGAAGGAGTTTGTGATCAGAAAGAAGAAAGAACCACTAAAAATGTAAAGAGATGAATGCCATTTCAGAGGAAAATGTCCTGGTAGACCAAGATTTATTGTGGGAGGAACAAGAGGACAAGGAAGTGAAAGTGATAGAAACCAATGAGGATGGAACTTTGAAAATGCTACACTTGAAAGAGGTAGCTGGTAGTAAAACAATAGCCAATATATGTAAAAATGTTAAGAGATTCCAAAACAAAGGTGAAGTGTGCAAATCAGTGAAGGTCACATCTGACAGTAATGATTTTCTACAGATACCAAAATTTTACAAAATATTTAAAGGTGTACTGTTTATTAGATGAGGAAAAATAGTGAAGAATGTCAACTGTGTTGGCCAAAACAGTTTGATATAGAATTAATTGATTACTTTCATTTGACATATGGATCTCGTGGGGTGACAAAGTGCCATGAGAAAAATGAAAGTACAGTCAAAATTGGGAGTAATGCTTTGAAAAAGGTTACAGAACGTTTGAAGTCATGCTATGTTTGTCAAAGGGTTAAAATGGCCAACAATCCCAACAGAGGTGCTTTGCAGAGTTTCGTACCATTAAATAACTTAGAGCTACTGTCTGTGGACCTATATGGGCCCCTACCTAAAACCATTGGAAGTTTCACATACATTCTAGTTATTTTAGATATGTCTCCAAAATTTATTAAAGTGTCCAACCAGGAAAGCCACAGCTAAAGCAGTTTTCCATAAAATGTTGGAATACTTTAATGAAACAGGGATACCAAGGAGAGTATTATCTGACAATAGTCCGCAATGTATTGCAAAATTATGGTTAGAAGGACTGGAGCAAAATGGAATACAGGTAACACATGTTTCAGTCTACAATCCATACAATAATCCACGCTATATGCGATAATTTGGAAGACTATGCAGTACATATGTCACCATAACCACAAAACTTGGGGGAAATTTATACCAAAATTTGAAGTAATCATGAATCCATTACAGTGTGAAACCGCTGGTTTCCCACCTGAAGAAACTATGTTACGCCATAATACTAAAAGTTTGATAGAAGGAGTGTTAGAATACTCATCCAGAAATAGATTTGGTAAAGAAAAAGGTAATACTGAGAGAACTAAGTAGACCAAAAGCAGAAGCAAGAGCCAAAAGGCACGATCAAAAGGCAAAATTTTCAAAAATTAACACTGGTTGACTGGTACTTGTTAAAGCTCATGAAAAATCTAGTGAGGTAAATCACAAAATTTGAAAATTTAAATATGTTTACTATGGTCTATTTGCAATTCAAGGAATACCACACCCTAATGCATACTCTCTCTTTTATCGTAAGTCCGAAAAACTACTAGGAAATAGAAATATTCTTGACCTAAAGACGTATGTAGCCGTAAATGTGTAAAAATTTGTAACTATTATTACTATGCAATGTCTGTATTATGTACAAATTTTATTGCAACCATATTAATATATGTCAAGTTTAAGATTCTGAGATAATTTTGTATAAATGTGCAATGATGGAAAATCGAAATAAATGTGTCACTTAGAGGACAGTTAAGTGAAATACTACAGCCTTAAGGGCATAACAAACTCATCGTTTTTGACGAAAAAGGACTGCCATAAATTGTGTCAAAATAAAAGGGGGGGGGGCGTTACAAGGAAGAATGCACAAAGTGTTCTTAACGAAAATGTAAAATGGACAGCTTTTGATCTCTATGATGTAGCTTGTAACAGACTTAAGTGTATAGTGTTTGTTCAGGAGGACAATGCATTAATGTAAATGAACCAATGAAACCTATTATTTTTGGGTATTTCTACCATGCGTTCCTGCAGGGATACATAATTGAAAATGGGGCACGTATAACAATATTTATTTAGGATTCATTTTACTATATAGTATGAAAATCCTATGCTATAAGGTAAATTGGGAAAGTAATGAAATGTTTTGTTACAACATAAGCATGGTGTGTATTTACAATAAGCTACTTAAAACAATGATATGTGTAAATAGAGATTCACTTGTCAACTGGAATTGGTTTGTATTTTCTTTCTCTTTTTTCTTTGGAGCTTCTTGTGTAGATTTTTCTACGATGAGTTTCTTGCTGAACTTCTTGGTGAAGTGATCAACAGTAGTCCCCCATCGTGTTGGTGTTGCAGCGGTCTCAGTGGCGTTTTCCATCACTTTAATGTCCTGGTAAAAACGCTCTCCTTGCTCCTCACTAACATCTCCCACGTATTCTGGCAAGTAATCAAGGTGACTGTTCAAAAAGTGAACTTTCAGGCTCATTAAACATCCTAAAGTCTTAAACTTCTTTAACATTGTAGCTATTATAGAAACATATTATGGGTCTTCTTCATCTCCTAAGAACTTTGTAACGACTTGCTTTTATGATACCCATGCTTCGTTCTTATTTAAGGTCATAAATTTTCTAATGTCAGGTCTGACAAAGACGTCTTCTTTTAGTTGAGCTTCTGCAAGGTGTGGAAACCTTTGGCATTGATACTTAGACCTAGCTTTATATGTAGAGGTGGTAGGATTACGTTTGTTGGATCTACAAGATTTTTGCGTAGAATGTTCTTCTCACCAGGTTTAAAGACTCCCTCAGTCCAGTTCTTTCTGCACAAATGTTACCTAGGCCAACTGCCCCATTCATACTAGAAACATGGAAATTCGGTAAAGCCACCTTGCTGAGCAAGTAGCATGCATGTTACTTTTAGATCGCCACATATCATCCAACCATAAGCATAATAGCCTATTTTACCTAGCACTATTTCTAGGTTTTCATAGCTTTCTTTCATATGTACAGATTGTCCAACAGCAATTCATGCGTACATGTAACCATTGTGTAATAAAACAGACTTTATACTAGTTTTGGATGAATCAATAAACAGCCTTCAGTCTTCATTTTTGTATTCAATACCAAACTCATTCATCAGACTGGTAATGTCTGAGCAGTACACTAAATCATGTTCTTGTTGAAAAAACTTGGAAAATTGCTGCTCTCTCTTTCTATACATGTATATTCTGGTTCCATCTGCCAATAAGTTCTTTTCTTTTAATCTAGAGCCAAACAATTCAGCTTTTTCTTTCGTTAAGCCCAGATCCCTAACCAAATCGTTAAGCTCGGTCTGAGTAAACAACTTGGGCTCTGGACTTTCTGTATTACAACGCCGTTCATCGTCATCTGATTCATCTAAATCAGATCGTACATCAGACAATACTTATGTTGGAATAGAACTTACATCATCTGGCGGTTCAGGAACCAGCAAATCTACATCATGCCTTACTGGTCGGATGGCGGATAGAAGGTTAGGGTAGCTTATTACCTTCTTGTTTTTCGAATTATGACCAGTAATTTCAACACTGCAGAAGTAGCAATCATCCCAATGATTTCTTGGCCACTTCATATCATAGGAACAGCAAATCTAAAGGCTTTTTTCCTCCTTTTCTGGCAATTTTCTCAGATCTTCAACACACACATAACATACCTTATGTGGCGCCCAAGATTTATCTTGATCACCAAGTTTAGATCCAAAGTATGATAGATAAACCTTTTTCACAAAGTCTGTAATGTTTCTTTGATGTTCACCACAAATATAACAAAAACTGTCAGCAGAAATTTTACAACCACGATTAGATATTGTACTGACCACATGTACAGGAAACGGGAAAGTGAGGTTAGCTTGACAGTAAACAAAACACCATCCATTAACACAACGATAGAATCGACCCTTTTTTCCAGCAAATGCTTTCCAGCAATGCTTCCAACGTCATCTACTTTCATTACACCACGTTTCTAAATTATTTTAGCAATACAATTGTTTAAAAAATCGCTTAATTTAATAATTTTAACTGTAAAATGAGAAGAAATGGTGAGTGATACAGATTTTTAAGTAGCATATTTGGATTTCCCACCCTAAAACATAAGAATAAGGTATTTTCAGCAAAAAAGTTTTTCCATCGTTGGCCTGTGTAATTTTCTGATGACCTTTCGTATTTAAAAATATTTGTGTGTATACATTGTTCATGTTAATGTAAATTTGGCAATTTAAGAAATGTTCGCGCTTGGCAACAATATAAGAAGTAGGTGTTGTGTAAAAGCCAGTGTGCTTTTGTTTAAAACGAAAGTGGCTCTGGGGAGTGGAAAAGGTGGCAAGGACGAATTGGCGCGCTACCTAGAGCAAGCGCGGGAAGTAAGACAAACAGTCTGTAGGCAGCAGTGATTGAGGCAACACCTTTGTGGAGCAGGAAAAGCTTTGTCTGCAAATTCGCACAAAATGCCTCGGGTGGGGACTGCAAACGGCTTACGGCATAGCTGCGAGTTGCTGGGCTATTGTATGTGGAACTGACCGACGCCAAGAAGAGAAATTAAGACCATATAGCAAGAGATTTAGAGGCCGTACTGTGGGTAGTGTAGCCGCCATAATAATTTGCCACACCCAAGCCTTTTTTATAGTAAATTTACTGTTTGAACCATTAATTTGAACTGTGTTTTAATAATCATTCTAGAACTTTAAAGAAAGTGGTTCACCCTGTTATTTCATCCTAATCATACACATATATAGGGTTCCTTCCTGGTGACAGATGAATCCGAGTGTCCTATTTACAGATTTATGAGGTACCAAGTTAATATAAATTATCTAATTGATTTTGTGTTTTCTTAGCAACTGCAGTGTTGTAGTAAAAGTTTGCTTGCGTAAAATTCAATCAGTGTGTAGCCAAGTTACTTTGGCAAATGACTATACATAGTTCATAGAATAATAGCTTTTGAAAGTACATTCCAGTTACGGCTGGTCCCGGAGGAAGTTCGAGTCCTCCCTCGGGCATGGGTGTGTGTGTGTGTCCTTAGGATAATTTAGGTTAAGTAGTGTGTAAGCTTAGGGACTGATAACCTTAGCAGTTAAGTCCCATAAGATTTCACACACATTTGAACATTCCAGTAAGAAAGAGGTTTTCTTGAATTGAAATGATCAGTGTAAAGAGCTTTTGCTTTAGTTTCTAAGTATTACAGTATTTAAGTTTGTTTCTTATAGAAAATTGTTTTCTATGTGTCTCTCCTGGGCAATTTTTTTTGTTTTCCTGAAATTATGTACTGGGCTTTTTCTCTTTTTAAAACGTAATGTATAAGGGTGTAGTTGTCAAAAAGAAATTCCAATGTCTGCACTAACATTGTTTATGTGGAGTAATATTAATTTGAAGAACCAAATTAAACAGTAGGAACTGGAAGAGAGCAGGCAAAATCCCATACTCCTGCTTTTCTGAACTTCATTGTTTCATTGCCTGGTTAGGCTGGTGAGCATTAGTACATGTTTTAAACCACTAAATGAACGTGGTACTGAGTTGTCCTATTTGAGTATAAAATTATTCATACTGCGTTTCTGTTTAACCGCTGGGCAAAATCTTAGGAAAGGAATTGAATTGTCTGATTTACGTATCCATTAGACACAACACATGGTCAAATCCTGTAAAAATGGTAACTATATTGATTAGCTTTTCCTCTATTAACAGGACTATCCTCCTATAGTGTACTTTATTTGTACACTAAACGAAATTTTAGCAAGAAGAATTCCCGTAAAAGGACTATTTGTTCTGTTGGGGTAGAGTATACGTGACAACATAGAGAAAGGTTTCTCTGTTATTTAGGTAAAAACATACTGTTGTACAATAGTAGAGGTAGGGTTATAATCCTGTCTGATCATCTGCATCCATTCATGTCCATTGTGCATTCCGACGGACTTGGACAATTCCAGCAGGACAATGCGACACCCCACACGTCCAGATTTGCTACAGAGTGACTCCAGAAACTCTTTTCTGTGTCTAAACATTTCTGTTAGTCACCATACTCCCCAGACATTAACATTACTGAGCATATCTGGGATGCCTTGCAACGTGCTGTTCGGAAGAGATCTCCACCCCCTCGTACGCTTACAGATTTGTGGACAGCCCTGCAGGATTTATAGTGTCAATTCCCTCCAGCACTACTTCGGACATTTGTCGAGTCCATGCCACGTCGTGTTGCGCGCTCACGGATGCCCCACACGATATTAGGCAGGGGGACCAGTTTCTTTGGCTCTTCAGTGTACTTTGTTCATGCTAGTAGCAGATGTAAGCACAACGTACAGCGTACTAAAAGAAAAAAAGAAAGCTTTTCCTCAGAAAACATATAATTTTCTCCATTTATGTTTAATTTTAAACCAGACAAGGTACATCTGAATAGCAGAGAACTTCAAAAAGCCTGTACTGGATTTCTGTGGATTCTGATGCCTTTACACTGACAGGTTGTATTAAGACAGTTGGAAATACTGATTACAGTTTTTCTTCCTTTAATTTTTTTTAAGGTCGTCTTTATATGTTCCTATGGGCTATGAGAGTTTGGCTATTATACTTCATTAAATGTAGTTAGATCACGTTGTTGTCCATTCGTGAGTCAAATTTCACACAAAGGGGAATATTTTCAGGGGGTTAATACTGGAGTCATAATTTTGCTATTGATTCACGTTAAACTATAACAGGTAGAGCGGCTTTCATAGTCCACACTCCCCCTTCCAATATTAAACGCCGTGAGCCCAAAATAAATGCGGAGCGAAGTTTTAGAACAGAGAAAAAGTGTTCCTGAACACACGCAGCACTTTTTTTAAAAACTTTTCCCTTTTCATTACTTGGATAGCAGCTACTGCACACGCTCCGGCTGCACACGTGGACACCTCGTGGCCTGTGTTGGCAGCTTCTACAGTTACTATTATGTTAGTAGAAACACAAGTAAGCGTGTCCGCTTCCGGACCCAGTATTTTCCTGGATGACATTTACGAGGAGCATCGTCCGTTGCTTGACATAGGCCCACAGGAGCATATTTTAATCGGTAAAGTGGTGACAGTTCGTGATTTTAACACAAACTGGACATTAATCAACAATGATGATTTCACCAATTAAGCCTGAGAACTTTGCCTAGCCACACTAATTCTTCTGTAACAACTCCCAGCACCATATAACACAGCATTATATCCACCAGAAGATGCAACATAAAAGTTACGAAACCTATTATGTGAGTCCCTAATAGACTTTTATACAATACAGCCACCGCGGACTATTGGACTATTCATTCAATTTTAATAGCTTTAAGACCTGTTTATAGACACCTTATATACTGTATGAATTGGTCAATCAATTATGTATTTCGTATCTGACTTCTGACTTCATTATTCGCAGTCCACCACCATAGATAAGGCCGCTGACCCAAGACAGTGCACGGAAGTTCGTCCCAGAGATAGCCTCTTGAGATTATGGTAGTGGAAGGAATTTTCATTAATAATATTTCAAAAACGACGAATGGTCGTGGCGTACTCTTCATGATTAATGTTAATGATAATCATGCTTTGCACCAATATCCAGTTTTCAGACCGAAACTTCAACACAGTGTATCACAGAAAAAGCTATACGATATTCTCGATAAAGATTCGTCTGCCAGTCAGCTTACTAACGGTAATACTTGAATGATCTGTACGATGGTACTGGGTTTCACACACTACCTTCTTTTTATTTCCTTAATTAGCCACAATTAAGAACACAACTCGCCCTAGAAGCCCATTTCAGTTTTCACATACAACTTTTACAAATAAACCGCAACCAGTAAACGAATGTTAGAAAAGCAAACATTTCAGATTTAGACAGCTGAGCCACTGGAAAATATTCCATTTAATGAAGTCTCACTACTATATCTCTTTACTTCGTTGCAGTAGCCAAAAGACTCAAAACTAATGTAGACACAGCAAGACACAGCAGAGGGAAACACCGGACCAAGGACATTTTAGAAAACAAGTGCCTATTGGGATGTCGGCAATAGACGTCCCTTCATGGGCATTCAGCCAAGCATGGATCTGTGAGACAACTCGTAGGGTGAATATATTGTTCAGGCCAGAACAAATGAAAGCAGTGAAACACATAAAATGTATCTGTCCGCGACGTGTTTCACTAAAATAAATATTCGCAGTGGCTTTCTAGCACAGTAACAAAAAACTCATAAATAATAACAATATGAAAAAAACTGGATTCCATTTTTGCATACGAAACATCACGGTCTTACAGTGCGGAACATATTTCTGCCGTTGTTCATTTTGCAACCGGCGGTGCGCGGAACCGCAAATTCGTTCCATTCATCTCTTCTGTCGTCGACGATTAGCTACTTCGCAAAATCGTCGCCCCTGTGAAACACGGTGCAGTATTTGTCATTGTTATCCTAGGCCGAAAGCGGCTGCGCAAACCGCTAATGCCTTTTATGGCCCAATTTATAGCGGGTCGCAACAAATGCGTCGCCTGGTGCAGTCTGCGATGCGGCAGGGGCGCACCGGGGTACATTAAGGATCCAGGTGACGTCACGATGGTGCGCCTGGCTTCACGATATCGCGTTACTCCCGTGGGACTTTCAGGAAATATTTTAGAAAAACAACACGAGCACTCTCATATGAAGATATCGGTAAGTGATCCTCCGTAAGAAATGTCTGGATTAATGGGGGACATATGCCCCAGTGCAATACTTTCAAGAAATCCTCATAAAGTCCAATGTTTTTCAAGGCAATGCAACATAAGGCGACGAAGTTATAAAGGAATGTTATATCATTGCACACACCTGTTCTCATGCTTGTTGTAGCCATACGTTTTTAATTGTAAACAACTGAAATTATTAAACAGGGTGAGTACAAATGTTCCTTTTTTGAAAAACGTGTCAGAACTAAATTAATGTGTTTTGTACAATGTTTAACATACCATTATTACAAATATGTATGGAACAGAATATCGATGTCTCCTTTTGCTAGATTTTTACAGCCCTCCAAATTTCTGTGAACAAAAAAAACGAATCAAAACTTAGGGCTTTTCTTTTACAGAAATGCCTTTCTATTATAGTAATGAAAATTCCTCCCACAGGTTGTTTCACTATAGTATTGACTAATTGCATGTCTAATTTAATTACTATAATGTCAGTGAATTGTGAGGAAAAGGTACATAAAGTTGTCAGACTGAGGGGAACACAGCACTCTAGTTGGAAACAATAAGGCACTTGGAAAGCTCAGACGAATCTTAATACGGTGCCTGGGCAGTAGAAGCCCACACAATGGCATGCGTGCCAGCAGTCCATCGTACACAGCATGGAGTAGGAAAGTCGACGCAGACGTGTCCACACCATTTATGGTGCTCCAGCGTCGCGCCAACTCTGTCGCAGCAAGCTGTTCTGTCCGTTACGGCCAAGTGGACAAGATGGCGGTCTTTTCGCACTGGGTCACATTGTGTCGTCCAGTAGCCCGTCGGGGCTGAGTGCGCCGCATTGCCACGAAGCGACGCGCCCGCCTCTTGGTGACAATCGTTCTGCCCTGATCGGACGCACTCACACGCCGATATCCCTTCCTGTGATGTCGGCGAGACATAGTGTCACACGGTCACACGTTTCCACTTCGTAAGACAGCGCCGCACCAACTGATAGCTGCGCAACACTGAACTATCCACTCACACAAAAGAGGGCGCTGTTGGACCTAGCTGCACACCATCTCCCTGCCATTTCAATCACTTATGGTTACGATTTTGTTTTACATCTTGTTGTGGCTTGTTGCACATCATTACTTCTGAGTGTTTCACTTTTGACAAACAGTAGTGTATTTCGCACAACTCTGGATTGTCAATAGTGTATGTTCCTTCAGACATGCATGTAAGTATTACAAGCCGTCAGGCACACAACAATAACAACAATGGTCTCGATTCAGACGTACGAAATTCCTCGTACAAATACGACATTTGTGGTCTGCTGTACCAGTGGTTGCTCAAGGTCAATCCCTCCAACACCCAGGCGATCATTGTAGGTGAAGCCACCCCTTCCTTCCTCCTCCTTGATTTCTATCTCACCATCTATGGCCGTCCTATCGCCCTCACTCCCACCCTTAAGTACCTTGGCGTCACCCTCGTCCGTCGCCTCTCCTGGACTCCCCACCTCCGGACAATCCAAGCCAAGGTACGCTCCCGCCTCAGTCTCCTCAAGCTCCTCCCTGGCCGTACGTGGGGTCTGGACCCCTCCACCATCCTCCACACCTATAAATCCCTCATCCGCCCTATCCTTTGTTATGCCCATCCGGCTTGGATCTCCGCCCCCCCTACCTTTTACAAATCCCTCCAAATCCTTGAACGCCATGCTCTCCGCCTTGCCTATCGCATCCGTCTCCCCTCCCCCACGCAGATCCTCTACGATCTCATCCCCTTCCCCCACCTTCTCCTCTTCCTTGAAAGGATACGGATCCTGTAAACCTCCTGCAAACTCGATCCTTCTCACCCGCTCGTCTCCCCGCTCCTCTCCAACCCCCGCCCGCTGCCGCGCCTGTATTCCCACGTCCCACCCGGTCTCCATCTCTCCACCCTCCTTACCCTCTTCCGCCAGCTCCCCCTCCCTGATGATGTCCTCCTCCCTTCCATTTACCCCTCCTATCAACTTTGATCCTCCCCCCACTCCCTGTTTCCTTTCCTTTAGGCACCCTCTCTCCCTTCTCTTTCCTTTTTCCCCTGTCCCCCATTCTCCACCCCTCTTCCCCCGGGCTTCCCCTCCCCCCTCCCCCACTCTCCCCTGCCCATGGCATCTCTGCTCTCCCCTCTCCCTCTCCCACTCCCCTCCTCCTCCTCCTCTCTTGGCAGGTCCCCGGACTCGCACACGCTCTGTGAACATTCGCGCGCCGGAGATCGTCGCCATCAGTGTCTCGTGTGTGTGCCTTCGTCTGTGTTTAGTGTTCTTTCGTCGTCACGCCTCCTCTGTTCACGTGTTCCGTCGCCGCCGTCCGTGTTTTGTGCGCCGTGTCAACTAGTGTCAGTGACGTTTTTTCGTCAGGCGTGAACGACTCTGTGTTTTTTTGTTTTTTGGTGTCTACATTGTTATGCCCACCATTTTTTATTGTATTCTCTGTGTCCCCTCTATTTTATTGTAAATCTCAAGGCTGAAGAGCGGCGTACTCAGCTGCTGACAGCCCGCCTTGTGTAAGGTGTTAAAAATTACAATAAAGAAAAAAAAATCTGCTGTACGAGGTACGAGGACACGGTCAGGCTCATTCAGTTATGTACGAGATTTCTACATAGGAAATTTTATAACATGTTTTTTTATTGTGGGCAGCAATTTATAGCGTGAAAGGGTATTTACACTTTGGCTACACTGGGTGTGCTACATGAAAAGTAGACGCATTGGGTATGTTCGCGGATTTTTTTTTCATTTTAATGTACCCTTAAGGTTTTCCTAGTTCCCTTAGCTCCCTCAGTTTTCCTCGGAGCTCGTCGGCAGCGTCTGGAACATTCCGTAGTGTTACGCACTGCTGCCAACGAATGCGATTTGGAATGTGCGTCACTACAATGAACAGTCACTGCGCAGTGGACGCGATAGTGTTTATGATGGTGATGATGATGATGATGATGGCACTGAAATGACGCTGTGCCTCCGATTTACTTGTTAATGATTACATACGATCTGAGTATTAAAATAAATTTTCACATGGTTTTCAATGTAATTCATGTCTCGCTCATTGAATAACTGTCGCACATCATGATTTACTTTTTTTTCTATATTTCATATTGATTGATATAAAAAAGTACCGTAACGTACTATAAACTTGCACAAATACGCTCTTTCAGCAAATGTGTTTACTTCCGCGCTGTTTACATCACAGTAAGCAAGGACTGCGTGCCCGTTGTCAACACTGCGAAGAAGCCATTCCACTGTTACGTGTTGGCTTTTGCTTTCGTTCCTCCTTGCCGCGCTTACCCCTCATCCCAGTAAGCTATAAAAGCTTTACTACGAATAGTGTGGCCCATGCCAATGTGTATTATAAGTTATACGTCTAATTTGCATGGAAATGACACATGCGCAACATATTGTTACTCAGCAATTCAAAAACTGTTAAATGTAATACTCAAGGAGAATAGATCTATTCTCCATGGTAATGCATTAGGATCGTTCATTTCCTAGGTATGGCGCAATGTTCTCTAAAATAGGCACTTCTGTTGGTAGATTATTGTACTCGTTAGTAACAATTTAAATATCTAAAGTTTTGACACAAAGCAACATGTGTGTGACTTTCCTGTTACTAAAGAAATTAAATGTTTAATTGTAATAACGACATTAATCATCGTTATTTTATTTGTAATTCATAAAAAATAACTAGTTAATAAAGCTTATCTCTGGAATTCATTTTAACTAAGTTTCGAATTTTGCACACTAGAGTACATAACAATGAGCATGGGAAAGTACAATGGAAATAAAATAATTTTTTTCTCATTGATATTAATTTTCGTTTCAGTGGCCTTCCGTCACACAAAAATTGACGTAACACTTTCAGTCGTATACTGGAAGTCTAGTCTAAGCTATCCCTAAATAAACATGTCATCATTTAAAAAGAAAAAGCAGTCTACTCTATGGTAAGTTAGCCGGGTATCCTTGAGGAACAAATTCCGTTCTTCGTATTTGTCGTCTATGACTATCACAAAAGCGGAAGTACTATTCAGCCAAGAATAGATGGCCCCTTCCTCCGACGCTTTCCGATAATTACCGAACTGAAATATTAGCGCTGCCAACATATGGAGTCTAACAATGCGTGTTGCGGTATTATTTCAGTACGTATTTCATAATGAAGTAGCCACACAGTTGAACATGAACACATATGCAATGCTCTTTAAAGACATCAGGCGATCGTTACGGCGCTCTAAGCTCATAGTGCATCAATAGTTCAGCGCAGGTGTGTTTCCAGCACTAACAATAGCCCGCCTCTGCGTATTTAGTATCTACTTTTCTGTGTTCCATACGTGTAGTAATATCTCTCTTGTGTAGTTGTTTGTGATATCTACTTACCTACAATTATGATTGATTTTTAGGAAGACAGTGACCGTTCGTGTACTCATTTTCCACCAAGAAAAATACCCAAAAAAGGCGGCTGGACAAGAAAAAAGGAAGGTAACATAACATCGCAGCATCGCTCACAAAATTTTAGACATCAGTGGTTAAAGGATGCAGCTTTTAAGGACTGGCTTTTGCCATACACCAATGATTCAACTAAAGCTAAGTGTGCATTTTGCCCGGCAACATCGATGGTAGCTGAAATACCTAATTTGAAAACTCACGCCACTACCAAAAAACATATAAATAACAAAATTGGTTCGAGTCTAAAAACGAAGACATTAACATCGCTTGAATTCCAAAAAAGGTTAACTTCACAAAATGAAGAAAAAGCACGTGCAGAAATTAAACTTGCTGCTTTTTTGCAGAGCATAACATTGCACTTTCGGTTGATGACCATTTGATATCTTTATTAAAAGAAATTATGTCGGATGAAATAGAGTTCAAACGAATTAAAGTAAGAGCAGTGGTAAAGAACGTTCTTAGAGAAGGTCATAACGAAGAAGTAGGCTAAAAACTTAAAAAAAAAATTTTGGTCATGACGGTCGAGACAACCGATATTTCAACGGTAAAAATTGCTTGCATTATGGTATGCTATTTTGATCAAGAAGCTCAAAAAATATGTAGCACATTTTGGGAGTTGCACAAAGTTTCTAAAGAAAGAACCGAAGCTGATGATATTCCCACAGACAGTGACGAGATTTTACACAGATCTCTTATCGATTCATTCACCAGCTATAATGTCCCACTAAAAATGTTATAGACTTTGCCTCAGGTGGGTGTAACGTTATGATGGGTGAAAACGACTCCGTAAAAAGTTGATTACAACTTGATTTTAAAGGAATCACAATAGTAAAATCTGTTTGTCAATCAGCCCATTCGTGTGCCAGCGACGTAGACGACGTATGCCTACTCTTTATTTAGCTGCGGTTGTTCCTTAACGTTTCCACATAAAAATCATGCCATTAAAAACTGATTTGGGTGTGGCCAGCCTTGGAAGTGTTGAACTGCCCCTGATGGATTACATCCAATGATCTACATCTACATCTACATTTATACTCCGCAAGCCACCCAACGGTGTGTGGCGGAGGGCACTTTACGTGCCACTGTCATTACCTCCCTTTCCTGTTCCAGTCGCGTATGGTTCGCGGGAAGAACGACTATCTGAAAGCCTCCGTGCGCGCTCTAATCTCTCTAATTTTACATTCGTGATCTCCTCGGGAGGTATAAGTAGGGGAAAGCAATATATTCGAAACCTCATCCAGAAACGCACCCTCTCGAAACCTGGCGAACAAGCTACACCGCGATGCAGAGCGCCTCTCTTGCAGAGTCTGCCACTTGAGTTTGTTAAACATATCCGTAACGCTATCACGGTTACCAAATAACCCTGTGACGAAACGCGCCGCTCTTCTTTGGATCTTCTCTATCTCCTCCGTCAACCCGATCTGGTACGGATCCCACACTGATGAGCAATACTCAAGTATAGGTCGAACGAGTGTTTTGTAAGCCACCTCCTTTGTTGATGGACTACATTTTCTAAGGACTCTCCCAATGAATCTCAACCTGGTACCCGCCTTACCAACAGTTAATTTTATATGATCATTCCACTTCAAGGCCGGCCGAAGTGGCCGTGCGGTTAAAGGCGCTGCAGTCTGGAACCGCAAGACCGCTACGGTCGCAGGTTCGAATCCTGCCTCGGGCATGGATGTTTGTGATGTCCTTAGGTTAGTTAGGTTTAACTAGTTCTAAGTTCTAGGGGACTAATGACCTCAGCAGTTGAGTCCCATAGTGCTCAGAGCCATTTGAGCCATTCCACTTCAAATCGTTCCGCACGCATACTCCCATATATTTTACAGAAGTAACTGCTACCAGTGTTTGTTCCGCTATCATATAATCATACAATAAAGGATCCTTCTTTCTATGTATTCGCAATACATTACATTTGTCTATGTTAAGGGTCAGTTGCCACTCCCTGCACCAAGTGCCTATCCGCTGCAGATCTTCCTGCATTTCGTTACAATTTTCTAATGCTGCAACTTCTCTGTATACTACAGTATCATCCGCGAAAAGCCGCATGAAACTTCCGACACTATCTACTAGGTCATTTATATATGTTGTGAAAAGCAATGGTCCCATAACACTCCCCTGTGGCACGCCAGAGGTTACTTTAACGTCTGTAGACGTCTTTACATTGATAACAACATGCTGTGTTCTGTTTCCTAAAAACTCTTCAATCCAGCCACACAGCTGGTCTGATATTCCGTAGGCTCTTACTTTATCAGGCGACAGTGCGGAACTCTATCGAACGCTTCCGGAAGTCAAGAAAAATAGCATCTACCTGGGAGCCTGTATCTAATATTTTCTGGGTCTCATGAACAAATAAAGCGAGTTGGGTCTCACACGATCGCTGTTTCCGGAATCCATGTTGATTCCTACATAGTAGATTCTGGGTTTCCAAAAACGACATGATACTCGAGCAAAAAACATGTTCTAAAATTCTACAACAGATCGACGTCAGAGATATAGGTCTATAGTTTTGCGCATCTGCTCGACGACCCCTCTTGAAGACTGCGACTGATCAGTCTGAATTTGAAACCACAGAGTTCCCTGACCGAGCAATCCTGCACTTACCGCTTCTTTGCGGACAACGTACTATTTCGGGCTTCCTTTTATACCGTCGAGTCCGCCTCTCGTGACATATAGTGATAAATATCACATCACATTTTGGTGTCTCGATACTTTTGACCAGGTTGTCGCACTGATAGGTATAACGAATCACCTGTGTGTGAGTGAGAGAGAATATTGTTGGTTGGCATCAAACAGTTTGTGTAGCTACGAAGTGATATTGTGTAAGTTTATTTCGTTTCCTTCTGACCCTGTAAAGCTCTTGCGTTAGAATTTATATCCACTCAAGCGCCAAAGAAACTGGTATAGGCATGTGTATTCAAATACAGAGGCATGTAAACAGACAAAATACGGCGCTGCGGCCAGCAACGCCTATATAAAGTGTTGTGGCGTATCAAGACAGCCACGCCACTCGGAAGAAGCCGAAATGCACGCGTTACACACGCCGGCTGGCGTGATGTCTGAAACAGGATACGTAATGAATGCTATAAAGAAAAGTACGTAGCTTCTTTAATACTTAACTTTAATCCATCATTTGTATACAGCATTCTTGATGATACAAGTGAGACTCTCTCTAGAATTGGTTAATGGCGCCTTGCTAGGTCGTAGCCATGGACTTAGCTGAAGGCTATTCTAACTATCTCTCGGCAAATGAGTGAAAGGCTTCGTCAGTGTAGTCGCTAGCAACGTCGTCGTACAACTGGGACGAGTGCTAGTACGTCTCTCAAGATCTGCCGTGTGGTGGCGCTCGGTCTGCGATTACTGACAGTGGCGACACGCGGGTCCGACATGTACTAATGGACCGCGGCCGATTTAAAGCTACCACCTAGCAAGTGTGGTGTCTGGCGGTGACACCACATAAAGCAATTAATGTCTGACGCATTTGTTAGATCTCTTACTGCTGCTGTAAGTAGGATGTTTATGTTTTCTTATTGGCAACGTTACGTAGCGCTCTATGTGAAAATCACTGGCTGTGCTGTGTGCAGTCTGTGGCTAGTTTGCATTGTTGTCCGCCATTGTAGTGTTGGGCAGCGGCAGCTGGATGTGAACAGCGCGTAGCGTTGCGCAGTTGAAGGTGAGCCGCCAGCAGTGGTGGATGTGGGAAGAGGGATGGCGGAGTTTTGAGATTTGTAATACTGAATGGCATGAACTGCTATATATATTATGATTATTAAGGTAAATACATTGTTTATTCTCTATTAAAATCTTTCATTTGCTAACTATGCCTACTAATAGTTAGTGCCTTCCGTAGTTTGAATCTTTTATTTAGCTGGCAGTAGTGGCGCTCGCTGTATTGCAGTAGTTCGAGTAACGAAGATTTTTGGTGAGGTAAGTGATTTGTGAAACGTATAGGTTAATGTTAGTCAGGGCCATTCCTTTGTAGGGATATCTGAAAGTCAGATTGCGTTGCGCTAAAAAAATATTGTGTGTCAGTTTAAGCACAGTCGTGTATAATTGTTCAAAGGGGACGTTTCACTGCTACAATAGCATGTTATCAAGATTTAAATGAGTTTGAACGTGGCGTTATAGTCGGCTCACGAGAGATGAGACACTGCATCTCCGAGGTAGCAATGAAGTGGGGATTTTCCCGGAGGATCATTTCACGAGCGTACCGTGAATATCAGGAATCCGGCAAAACATCAAATCTCCGACATCGCTGCGGCTGGAAAAAGATCCTGGAAGAACGGGACCAACGACGATTGAAGAGAATTAATCAACGTGACAGAAATGCAACCCTTCCGCAAATTGCTGCAGATTTCAATACTGGGCCATCAACTCGTGTCAGCGTGCGAACCATTCAAAGAAACATCATCGATACGGGCTTGCGGAACCGAAGGCCCACTCGTACACCCTCGATGACTGCACGTCGCAAAGCTTTACGCCTCGTCTGGGACCGTCAACACCAACATTAGAATGATGATGACTGGAAACATGTTGCCTGGTCGGAAGAGTCTCGTTTCAACTTGTATCGAGAGGATGACCGTGTACGGGTATGGAGACAACTCATGAAACCATGGACCCTGCATGTCGGCTGGGGGTCTGTTCAAGCTGGTGGAGGCTCTGTAATGGTGTGGGGCGTGTGCAGTACGAGTGATGTGGAACCCCTGATACGTCTAAATATGACTCTGACAGGTGACACGTACGTAAAGCATCCTGTCTTATCACCTGCATCCATTCATGTCCATTGTGAATTGCGACGGACTTGGGCAATTCCAGCAGGATAATACGACACCCCATACGGCCATAATTGCTACAGACGGCTCCAACAACAGTCTTTTGATTTTAAACACTTCCGTTGGCCACGAAACTCCCCATACATGAACATTATTGAACATATCTGGGATGCCTTGGATCGTGCAGTTCAAAAGACATCTCCACTGCCTCGTACTCTTACGGATTCGTGGACAGCCCTGCAGGATTCAAGGTGTCAGTTCCCTAAAGCACAATTTCAGACATTATTCGAGCTGATGTCACGCCGTGTTGCGGCACTTCTGCGTGCTCGCGGAAGCCCCACACGATGTTAGGCAGGTGTAACAATTTTTTTGGCTCTTCAATGTAAATATGAGGTATTTTCTAAAATTCCAGGACTTTGTCGACAAAATTTTTCTGCACTTACTTTTTAGGTATTGTGCATTGGCGCCTTCGAAATACTTTTTCCCACAGTTGATATACTGCCCCCAACGCCATTTCCACTTCCGGTAGCGGTCTAGGTACGCCACTTGCTGGATCGCGTGAAGCGCCGTCTGCAAATTCTCCTTCATCTCGTCTATCGTTCTAAATATTCATCCTTTCAGCGCTGTTTTCAGGTTCAGAAAAAGAAAGAGTTTGCACGGGCCAGGTACCGAGAGTACAGAAGATGACGCAGCTCAGTGATTTCCGTTCATGTTCAACAGACACGCACCAACAGGGATTAAGGTGCGGGAGCGTTATCGTGATGCAAGAGCCATGAGTTGTCTCGGCGCGTTTCAGGCCATTTACTTCTTACTTTTCCTCGTAGGCGTTGCAGCACGACCCCATAGTACCATCGATTAACAGTTTGTCCCTGTGCAACGAATTCATGATGAACTAATCCTTCAAAGTCAATGCAAATTATCGGCATCGTTTTGACATTTGACCTGACTCGACGAACTCTTTTTTTGTCTTGGAGAACCTTCCCCGAGCCATTGTGAAGATTGAACCGTGGTCTCAACATCATAACTGTAGGTCCGCGTCTCATCACCAGTTGTGACTCTCTTCAGGAACATCTTGTTTTCATTTGCGCGATCCAAAAGTTCTTCACAGATTCCGTGGTGAATGTGTTTGTGGTCTTGACCCATGAGCCGTGGGACGAACTTCGTGGCAATACGATGCATTCCAAGATTCTGTGTCAGGATTTCATGACATGATCCAACGGAAATGTTGTATTCTTCTGCAATCTCTTGGACAGTCAGTTTTCGGTTAGGAAACACAACTTCGTTGTCTTTCCTGACATGAGCGTCGTTGTCAGACGTCGAACGGAAGCATGAACGAGGGTCATCTTTAACTTCCGTACGGTCATTTTTAAATGGTGAACCATTCGTAACACAGAGTACGGCTTAAGCACTCATCATCCTATGATTTCTGCATCATATGGTGTGTCTCTGTAAAGATTTTCTTAAGTTACACGCAAAATGTAATGCAGACGCGCTGCTTCTCTAATTCTGGCATCTCTAAATCCGTAAACTGTGCGACAAAATGTTCTGCCCAGTATAGCACTGCCCAATAACAAACAGACATACGACAATGGAACTTTCGGCAGTTACACATTAAACACAAGCGTGTGCAGGGATGCCAACCGCATTTCGCTCCAACGCAACATTGGTGCGAAATTACGAATATTCCGGATTTTTTGAACATGCCTTGTATTCAGAAGGGACAAACAACTCTGATAAGTCTAGTCACTACACATACACTCCTGGAAATGGAAAAAAGAACACATTGACACCGGTGTGTCAGACCCACCATACTTGCTCCGGACACTGCGAGAGGGCTGTACAAGCAATGATCACACGCACGGCACAGCGGACACACCAGGAACCGCGGTGTTGGCCGTCGAATGGCGCTAGCTGCGCAGCATTTATGCACCGCCGCCGTCAGTGTCAGCCAGTTTGCCGTGGCATACGCAGCTCCATCGCAGTCTTTAACACTGGTAGCATGCCGCGACAGCGTGGACGTGAACCGTATGTGCAGTTGACGGACTTTGAGCGAGGGCGTATAGTGGGCATGCGGGAGGCCGGGTGGACGTACCGCCGAATTGCTCAACACGTGGGGCGTGAGGTCTCCACAGTACATCGATGTTGTCGCCAGTGGTCGGCGGAAGGTGCACGTGCCCGTCGACCTGGGACCGGACCGCAGCGACGCACGGATGCACGCCAAGACCGTATGATCCTACGCAGTGCCGTAGGGGACCGCACCGCCACTTCCCAGCAAATTAGGGACACTGTTGCTCCTGGGGTATCGGCGAGGACCATTCGCAACCGTCTCCATGAAGCTGGGCTACGGTCCCGCACACCGTTAGGCCGTCTTCCGCTCACGCCCCAACATCGTGCAGCCCGCCTCCAGTGGTGTCGCGACAGGCGTGAATGGAGCGACGAATGGAGACGTGTCGTCTTCAGCGATGAGAGTCGCTTCTGCCTTGGTGCCAATGATGGTCGTATGAGTGTTTGGCGCCGTGCAGGTGAGCGCCACAATCAGGACTGCATACGACCGAGGCACACAGGGCCAACACCCGGCATCATGGTGGGGGGAGCGATCTCCTACACTGGCCGTACACCACTGGTGATCGTCGAGGTGACACTGAATAGTGCACGGTACATCCAAACCGTCATCGAACCCATCGTTCTAACATTCCTAGACCGGCAAGGGAACTTGTTGTTCCAACAGGACAATGCACGTCCGCATGTATCCCGTGCCACCCAACGTGCTCTAGAAGGTGTAGGTCAACTACCCTGGCCAGCAAGATCTCCGGATCTGTCCCCCATTGAGCATGTTTGGGACTGGATGAAGCGTCGTCTCACGCGGTCTGCACGTCCAGCACGAACGCTGGTCCACCTGAGGCGCCAGGTGGAAATGGCATGGCAAGCCGTTCCACAGGACTACATCCAGCATCTCTACGATCGTCTCCATGGGAGAATAGCAGCTTGCATTGCTGCGAAAGGTGGATATACACTGTACTAGTGCCGACATTGTGCATGCTCTGTTGCCTGTGTCTATGTGCCTGTGGTTCTGTCAGTGTGATCATATGATGTATCTGACCCCAGGAATGTGTCAATAAAGTTTCCCCTTCCTGGGACAATGAATTCACGGTGTTCTTATTTCAATTTCCAGGAGTGTAGATTAAGGAAGGATACAATGATAGGAATATAGACGTCCTTAGATCTTGCAGTGATAAGCTTCTATATGCTGACCCGTTGAAGAAGTAATTATGGGTAACTAACATTAATTATCACAATATAATCGGCTGAAATTGGTGAAACTTAGCTATTCGTGAAACAACTTAAGGCTCTACTAATTTTTTGACATCTAAATAGAATGGGATAATACTAAGTGGCGATTTAATTTTGAAAAACTTTTATAAATACATATTTTATGGCCAAGTTCTTTGCCATTGCATATAACGTAGCCGACGTTCATAGAATTTGAAACACGAGATGTGAAGTTGCAGTATTGCAAGTGACAAAAAGATTTACAGATGTTTCTTAATTTCACAGCTAAAGTGTAAACGCTAATATTTGAACGACAAAGCTAATGAATGAAAAAGGATCTGAGAACTTCAAGATGTACTTGAGAAATACGGACTGGATGGACATTGATGATCTGCGTAAGTACATTACATGCAAAGCATATGAATACTTTACCTAACATCTCTTAATCGGGGCGCAGATGCTGTACACGTTTAAGTTTCTTTCCAGGCTTTTTTTATAAATTGTAAGCGTAGTCATCAGGACATCGAAATACATGTATTTTCAAGAAAAAATAATTTCCACCAGCAACAAAATAAGAAGTACAATACTTTGGAGATATCATTGCTAATTTTGTATTGTTGTTTGAAGGTCGATACGCCAGGCAGTTTGTAATTATGAAACATAAACGGTTTACAGAAATGTGACTCACATTCTGTACCACACACAGCCTGAAATGTTGATATCCGACCGTTGTTTCCTTTTCTCTGTTGATGATATTCTGATATCTGCACAGTTTTGCCCCAGCAGCTACGAATCACCGCGTACTTGACTCATTTAGTTCTTTTCCCTTTCTTTTTTCTCTCTTTAATCTTCGACGGGATTTGAGGATGCGAGTCACTATTTTTTGCAGTAAAAGTTCTGGAGATGGTGCATACGAAGGAAAAACTTAATGAGATCTGTGAAAAGGTGGTCTCTGATTAAAAGTAGCTCCAGTAGCGTGTTGCAGCAGTGTGTAATGACAACATGTGTCGTCATGAACTGTGGGTGGGTACTGTCAGTCAGGTGTCATGCCGTGACTGCGCTGTGCTACTGTGTTTTTAGTCGTGTTAACATTCGTTGTTGCGACACGCCCTAATACACTCCTTTCATGACTCAGTCGTAGCTAGGGCGTTGTTTACCCGGTGGCTTTTCACGCGAGCTGCTTCCCTTAATTTAATTTTCTGGTGAAGTACTGGGCGGCAAAATTCGCGCAACTGTCCTTAGCATAGTGTGTTCGTTCATTCAACTGGTTAACATATCAGCGGAACATTAGGCACACCTCTCTCTGCATCTGGCACTTCGGAAGTCTGGAGACGATGCAAGCGTCTACGAAACCGCCATAACGTGGGCGGTGTCTTGAACGGTCAGATCGTACGACGTGTGTCTACAGTTATATTTACTAACATACGTAGCAAGCCATCATACAGTGCGTAGCGCTGGGTACTTTGTACCTTCCTGGGACAATGAATTCACCGTGTTCTTATTTCAATTTCCAGGAGTGTAAGAACACCGTGAATTCATTGTCTCAGGACGGGGAAACTTTATTGACACATTCCTGGGGTCAGATACATCACATGATCACACTGACAGAACCACAGGCACATAGACACAGGCAACAGAGCATGCACAATGTCGGCACTAGTACAGTGTATATCCACCTTTCGCAGCAATGCAGGCTGCTATTCTCCCATGGAGACGATCGTAGAGATGCTGGATGTAGTCCTTTGGAACGGCTTGCCATGCCATTTCCACCTGGCGCCTCAGTTGGACCAGCGTTCGTGCTGGACGTGCAGACCGCGTGAGACGACGCTTCATCCAGTCCCAAACATGCTCAATGGGGGACAGATCCGGAGATCTTGCTGGCCAGGGTAGTTGACTTACACCTTCTAGAGCACGTTGGGTGGCACGGGATACATGCGGACGTGCATTGTCCTGTTGGAACAACAAGTTCCCTTGCCGGTCTAGGAATGGTAGAACGATGGGTTCGATGACGGTTTGGATGTACCGTGCACTATTCAGTGTCCCCTCGACGATCACCAGTGGTGTACGGCCAGTGTAGGAGATCACTCCCCACACCATGATGCCGAGTGTTGGCCCTGTGTGCCTCGGTCGTATGCAGTCCTGATTGTGGCGCTCACCTGCACGGCGCCAAACACGCATACGACCATCATTGGCACCAAGGCAGAAGCGACTCTCATCGCTGAAGATGACACGTCTCCATTCGTCGCTCCATTCACGCCTGTCGCGACACCACTGGAGGCGGGCTGCACGATGTTGGGGCGTGAGCGGAAGACGGCCTAACGGTGTGCGGGACCGTAGCCCAGCTTCATGGAGACGGTTGCGAATGGTCCTCGCCGATACCCCAGGAGCAACAGTGTCCCTAACTTGCTGGGAAGTGGCGGTGCGGTCCCCTACGGCACTGCGTAGGATCCTACGGTCTTCGCGTGCATCCGTGCGTCGCTGCGGTCCGGTCCCAGGTCGACGGGCACGTGCACCTTCCGCCGACCAGTGGCGCCAACATCGATGTACTGTGGAGACCTCACGCCCCACGTGTTGGGCAATTCGGCGGTACGTCCACCCGGCCTCCCGCATGCCCACTATACGCCCTCGCTCAAAGTCCGTCAACTGCACATACGGTTCACGTCCACGCTGTCGCGGCATGCTACCAGTGTTAAAGACTGCGATGGAGCTGCGTATGCCACGGCAAACTGGCTGACACTGACGGCGGCGGTGCACAAATGCTGCGCAGCTAGCGCCATTCGACGGCCAACACCGCGGTTCCTGGTGTGTCCGCTGTGCCGTGCGTGTGATCATTGCTTGTACAGCCCTCTCGCAGTGTCCGGAGCAAGTATGGTGGGTCTGACACACCGGTATCAATGTGTTCTTTTTTCCATTTCCAGGAGTGTATATATGCGTTCTCCTTTACAAGTGAACCACACTTTCCCAAAATTGACTCCAAAAACCGAAGTAGACCAATCTCCAACAATACCACAATCATCACATGCTCGTTCCATTTCACATCACTTTTCAGCGTTACGCCAGGTAGTTTAAGCTGTGTGACTATCAAGCAACACATCGCAAATACTTAAATCGATCAATACAGGGTTGGTTTCCTGCTCGTCCACTTCTATACGGAGCTGCCATTCATCACACCAAATAGAAATTCTGTCAATCGTCCTACATCCTCCTACAGCCAATCAACGAAGATACGTTCCGGCAAGCCACAGAATCACCAGCTAACAGAAGCCGATTGCTGCTGACCACATCCGTTGGGTTGCTTATGAATATACCGAACAACGGCGGTCCTGTCACACTGACATCGAGCGCTCCTAACGGTGAAGGGTCCTGAGAACGAACACTCGCCCTAGAGCACAGCGTACTGCTTTCTACAACTAAGGCAGTGCTGAGACGATACTTCTGTGCTGATATGTTTTAACGAAATAGTCACGGGGAAGAGTGTAACGGGCAACATCGGAATGGCAGTTCATTGTCCTGTTGATCCTGTTCTCGGTTAGCGATATCAGCAGCTACAATATAAAACAGCCAAGCTTGTTGTCAGTCACCTTTCAGAATTTTGAAATATCTGCTGGGTAAACAGACGAACACATCTGGCATGAAGCGAACTCTCATTCTTTCATCATATAAAGGAGTCAGAAAAATGTAGACACTCTTTGACAGTTAATATATTTGGAACAAACTGATATGCCGCTGGAATTTTGCGCGGTAGCGTAGTCCATTGTTTTCTCAACAGATCTCGCCGCGCGTTTTCTGGATGGTGACAGTGCAGCAATGAATAAAATAAGATCGTCGTTTGAGGAACCCTAGGGCTTATTGAAGTGGTACTGAAAGTACGAAAACGCGATGGAGATACAACGGCTATGGCATAATGTGTACGGAACTCAGCCATCAACAGGTGTGTCGGGATAAATTTTAAGCCGACGGTACTGTTCAGAATGTGCCTAAGGCCAAGTCTGGCCGACCAAAAACATCAATAAGTCCAGCTTCCAGCGCTGATGTGTTGCAACATTTTACTGGGTCACCTCAAAAATCTGTGAAGCAGGTTGAAGGTGAAAACGGGGTAAGGCGATGAAGCATACGACGAATCCCGAAGGCTGCAAGGTAGAAAGTATACTTTTCAAGATCGCTGCACGCTATGAACGAGGAGAGGAGCACTGCGAGTGTTTTGAAGGTATGCTTCGCGAGAATGAACGCTTTGCAGGGTGGTTATATGAGGCGCAATTCAAACTGAACGGTTCAGTAATCCGCCGCAACTGCGTGTACTGAGCGCCTGAACATCTTCACGTTCCTGTGGACAACACGTTAATCTTCAGGGTGTTAATGTGTGGCGTGGTCTGGCATCGTGCGGTTTGATTGGCCCATTGCTGACACACTGTAACTGATGAGTTGTATCTTCGTATGCTGCACACATCGCTTTTACCTGACATCCGAGAGATGTTTGGAAATGGAAGACTTTTATCTACAACAATATGGCGCCCCGCCTCACTACCACGGAGACGTCAGAGCCCACTTGGATGAAAATCTACTCGGGCAATGGACAGTTCGATGATGATGATGATGATTGGAGTTTTAGGGCGCACAACAGCGAGGTTATCAGCGCCCGTTCCCAAAAGTTCAATTCAGAGCCAAATGGCGAGGGAATTGGTATCGTTCAAATGGCAAGATTGGACACAGCACATCAAAACAGGGAGATAAAACTAAAAATAAAATAGCAGTACAAACAGGTAAAAATAATTAACGGTGGCTGAGTGACCACTTACAAATAATGGGTGACCAAACCACTGGACAGCACATTAAGGCTTCAATCCCAATATTTTGGGAAGAAGGCCAGACATCACACAAAAACGTAAAACTCTAGCGACACTCGCCTCATTATTAGTTAAAATAGAGGGCAGGTCTGGTGGTAAATTTAAATCTTCCCTCAAACCTACATATAAAACACACTCAGTTAAAATATGTCGTATCGACAGCTGTGTCCCACATGTCTGACACGTTGGTGGCTCCTCACGACGTAACAGAAAACCATGTGTCAAAGGACAATGTCCTATTCTAAGCCGTGTAAGGGCTACTTCCTCAGCGCGTCGTTGTCGGAAGGAGGTGAGCCACGGTCGGACAGAATCCTTCACCGCTCGCAACTTATTATCCCTCACGTCCAGCCACTGAGCCTCCCACCAACGCATGACCTTCCGAGTCACGAAAGACGTAATGGCCTGCAGGGGGACGGAACAGCGAGCAGGAGGTGGGATGGAGCAAGCCTCCGTGGCAGCCGCATCTGCAAGTTCATTTCCACGAATCCCTATGTGCCCTGGAACCCAGCAGAAAATTACGTCCTTACCCTGCTATTGCAAGAGTAGGAGTGCGTCCTTCACCTCTTGCACCATCCGATCTGCTGGGTACATCTGTTCAAGAGCGTGTAGAGCACTTTGGGAATCAGAGCAGATGATGAATTTCGTGCCATGATGTCGGCGCATATGCTCTAATGCTTGTAGAATGGCAAACAGTTCTGCATAGTAAACTGAGAACTGCTCTGGGAGCCCTATCCGATGAACAATATCGGGAAACACAGCAGAGCAGCCCATCAAATCCCCCTGTTTAGACCCATCCGTGTAAACAGTAATAAAATCGGAATGGCGTTCTAAAATCTCAGTAAGTTTAATTTTAAAAAGGTGGTCCGGGGTACAATACTTCCTGTAAGCAGCCAGATCAAGAAGTAATCTTGGCCTTTGTAGTCGCCAGGGAGATACCCTACTCCATCCCTGGTGGAGTACCTTAATGCCCTCCAGGTGTACTAACTCGAGACTCTCCTTTGCACGGATGCCAAACGGCTTTGTTGCCGCCGGACGGTGGCGGAAGAGACATGCCAGTGCCGGCTGGGAAAAAGTGTTGGACGCCAATGAAAGAGGAGTGGACTTGGCCCTGTACGCGTGACGTACCACGAGGAGAAGACGCCGAATGGACAGCGGAGGCTCTCCCGCCTCGACACACAGACTAGCAACTGGACTCGTGCGGTAAGCCCCCGTTGAAAGCCTAATACCCTCATGGTGAATCACATCCAACATTTTGAGGTAGGAAGGGCTTGCAGATCCATAAGCTTGACATCCGTATTCCAGTCGAGGTCGCACAAAGGCCTTATAAAGTTGGAGCAGACGTGCCCTGTCAGCGCCCCAGGATCTATGACTGACGCATTTAAGGAAAGTTCGAAGAGGGGCCATTGGGTGGCCACCACGGTCTCCAGACCTTACACTTCTTGAGTTCTACCTATGAAGGACCTTGAAAAATGGTTTATCCACAGAAGAAAGCTACACTGAACGAGCTACAAGAAATCACGGAGGCGTTCTGTACGGCTGTCACGCCGGCAGCGCTGACGGCCGTAGTTCGGCCAACATTTCAGCCTTATCGACGTTGTTTCGCTGGTAATGGGTGCCACTTTGAACGCATAAATAACTTCCCTCCCGTGCAAGAATTGTAAAGGTATGTCATTTTGTTCCATTAATAGTGACTATCAAAGGGTGTCTACATTTTCCTGGACCCGTCTGTGTATTTCACGCTCATTATGCGGTAGGCAATATTGTGGACGTGTGGTCAAATCGTGACACACGCTTCAGCGCGATTTTCGGATTGTGGCATTGGGTTAAGAATTTTAAAGTTGATTCAGTTCAGTGCCAAAATGCGTGTAACGTCAGTGAAACTGTGAACAATGTACTTGTTTGGATGGTGGATCGAATAAGGTGTCGGACATGTTAAAAAAACAAAACAAAAAAAAAAAAGCAGCCACCATTTATACAAGGTGACCTCGACCATTGATTTTTGCTTTCAGTGTGTGCATCCACACCGTGCCCAAGGTCTAAAACAAATCAGGGACTGGGTAAGTGGCGCTACGTCAGTAGTGAATAACAGGCTGCGAATTTAGGTTGGAGAGAAAACGTGCTCGGATGGCCGAGACGAGAAAGGCGACGGCTCGCGTCAATCGTGAATTGCGGGATCGAGTCCCCGCCCTGTACATACATTCACCCGCTACCATTGATACATTTTGTTGTGAATTGGCAGGAGCCAATTCACGGAGTTTGGAGGAAGCCGAAAGGCACGCGTTTAAGCTCACGCATGCTGGCGTGAGGTCTGGAAAATGACAAGGAATTATAGTAGCCAAAAATAGTACATAGCTTCTGGAATACTTAACTTTAATCCATAATTGGAAAACATCGCTCTTGATGATACATAATTACAATCTCAATATAAACTGGTAATGGCGCCTTGCTAGGTCGTAGCAAATGACGTAGCTGAAGGCTATGCTAACTATCGTCTCGGCAAATGAGAGCGTATTTGTCAGTGTAGCTTCGCTAGCAAAGTCGGCTGTACAACTGGGGCGAGTGCTAGGACGTCTCTCTAGACCTGCCGTGTGGCGGCGCTCGGTCTGCAATCACTGACAGTGGCGACACGCGCGTCCGTCGTATACTAGCGGACCGCGGCCGATTTAAAGGCTACCAAGTATGGTTCTGGCGGTGACACCACACATTTCAATGCCCAAATGCGGTTAACATCAATGAAACCTTGAACAGAGGAATTTTTATTTCATGTCCCGTTTCAGGCTGCTGTGTCGGCTGCACTTGCTCACAGAAGTGTACAAATGCTGTCTGGTCCCTTACAGTGCAACTACAGTGCATCGACTCACCGAAGCAGATATTTGAGCTTGACGTCAGTACTGCGACTGGCTATTACAACCTGCGCCTGATAATGTGGTTGACCCTGCAATATTATTTTCATTAGAGGGAGAAGCAAATGAAAGAGATGCCCGACGGCTATCCCACTTCGAACATGAAACTACCTCTGGTGGCAGAAGAACCAAAAATGATTAACAGTGCATCCGTGCAAAAGGTTAAGAGGGGAAAAACACGGTGTATCTACTGGGTGTGGAATATTCTTAGACGAGGATTATCAGTAGAAAAGTAATTGCAGCTGTCGTTTTATGAATCGGTAGCTTAAATTTTGCGGGGCGACTGAGAGACATGATATGGAAAATGTGAAGATCAGAATCGGATACATTAGGAATTAATAGAGTAGGCAGGAATTAAATTTACATTGGCACTAGTCGCTGGTCAATATCGTCTCAACAATACATCGTGTAAGTCGTCACCATAATAAGTGACGTAAACCTAAACAGAAGAGTTTTACTTCCTGCACGATTATACGCCGTGCTATGCGGATTCATAGAGTTTACCCTGATACGGATTGGCATACACTACTGTTGATAGAGTGAGATGACCATCTCTGTAAATACCCTTGTGAGCGAAATACATATTTCCAAATTATGGCGCATTCTGATACAAATCGCGACCTAATAAGGATCGAAATAATTTACAAAGCTTACACAGAATATGAATATCCAAAGTTACTCACTACATCCTAATTCCACGTAGGCAATGGCTACACAACACTTGATAAAAAAAACCTCCGATGGCGAGTAACTGTACCCATATTCGCATGACGTTGTTACTTATTAGGGAACCTCCCCATCGTACCCTCCTCAGATTTAGTTATAAGTTGGCACAGTGGATAGGCCCTGAAAAACTGAACACAGATCAATCGAGAAAACAGGAAGAAGTTGTGTGGTACTATGAAAAAAATAAGCAAAATGTACAAACTGAGTAGTCCATGCGTAAGATGGGCAACATCAAGGTTAGTCTTGCTTCAGCAGCGCCGTGGTCCCGTGGTTAGCGTGAGCACCTGCGGAACGAGAGGTCCTTGGTTCAAGTCTTCTCTCGAGTGAAAATTTTACTTTCTTTATTTTCGCAATGTTATGATCTGTCCGTTCGTTCACTGACGCCTCTGTTCACTGTAATAAGTTTAGTGTCGGTGTTTTGCGACCGCACCGCAAAACCGTGCGATTAGTAGACGAAAGAACGTGCCTCTCCAATGGGAACAGAAAACATTTGATCGCAAGGTCATAGGTCAAACGATTCCTCCACAGGAAAACACGTCTGACATATTCTATACGACACTGGTGACGGCATGTGCGTCACATGCCAGGAATATGTTGTCGATCCACCTAACTTGTACACTTGGCGAATGGGTAAAAAGATTCTTCTACCTTGCCCGATTTAGGTTTCCTTGTGGATGTGATAATCACTCCCAAAAAAGTGATCGCATCGGACGGACGGACGGACAGATAATAATTGTCTGAAAATAAAAAATTAGCCTTTTTCACTCGAGGGAAGACTTGAACCAAGGACCTTTCATTCCGCAGCTGCTCACGCTAACCACGGGACCGGGGCGCTCCTGCGCTCGCACCCTCAATGATGTTGCCTATCTTTCGCATGGACTACTCAGTTTGTGTATTTTGCTTATTTTTTTCATAATTTTACACAACTTCTTCCTGTTTTCTCGATTGATATGTGTTCAGTTTTTCAAGGCCTATCCACTGTGCCAACTTATAACTAAATCTGAGGGGGGTGCGATGGCGAGGTTCCCTTGTTAGAAACGGTAAAAGTAGAATACAGGCATAAGAAATACTGCTCTTTACATGAGCGAAATAAAACTGTGCGAGAACTCATACCGTTGTAAGCGAAATACTAAGGGAGGACAATTAGCTTCGTTAAAGAATGGACCATCATCGTTCGAAGTGGAATGAGCAGCAGGAAAGAATGGACAATGAAAGAT
The DNA here is from genome assembly GCF_023864275.1 of Schistocerca cancellata. Lineage (NCBI taxonomy): Eukaryota > Metazoa > Arthropoda > Insecta > Orthoptera > Acrididae > Schistocerca > Schistocerca cancellata. The sequence goes on from NC_064632.1 coordinate 558,050,431, forward strand.
CGGAAAAAAAACTACAAATTTTAAATTTCAAAGCAGAAGAAGAGTAAGGAAACCATGAAATACGTAGTTGTCGTAATATGTTACATTGTCTGATATTTGAAGCTAAGAAGTAGGTGAGCAATAGGGAACATACCAAGAGTTCCTTATAAAAAAGATTGTCGGTTTGATTGTAGTACAACCCCTCTGTAAGAACGACATGCAAAACTACAGTTCTCATTCATTTTCACTCCAGAATTTGACAATTCTGCCAAATAATCATGTCAATAAATTTGTCTCATCGGAAACCTGGTAAAAAATGAAACAAATTTGGTGCCTTTATAACGGTAGTGAGAAGACGACGAAAGAATGTCGGTCACAATATTTTACAGACATCTCTTGTAACGAATCATCTATGCGAAATCGAATGGCCAGTACTTCACTCTGTTGATCATGTGAATCCAGATTCTGTTTCGTAGGTGAAAAATCAAGTGATAAAAATTACAATGTGGTCCCACTCGCAGTATGAGAAAATACATGATGGGCCATTATGCAAATTGTGGTAGAGTACTGGTAAAGTCTATGCAGGTCCATCACCTTTGCCTCAGTGCACTAACTTAGATACAAGCTGTCATCACAGCAGTCGGTCGATGAAATTCACACGTAAATATTAGTGAAGTGCTCAGTGAACTATAAATGAGAAACGTTGCAACAATGCGCAGATTCTTCTTCTAAAATACTGTTCGATAAATTCTAGTAACAACATCCAAATTAGGTTTTGAAACAAATATATATACACACGAAAATGTAAAATACGAAGACAGGAAGAAAAAGGTAATGTTGACGAGAAAAATTATTGGGATATAGAATCAGTTTCTAATCGATCCTCATGCAGATGGGACTGGAAAGAGACATATTGTAAACTGTATGCAGTACCCTCTGCTGTGCCTTGTACAGTTGCTTGCTGAATATGTATGCAGTTTTATTTACCCTCAAACGATAATCTCAATGGCGCCATGTTTATTTATGACACTAGAAATGAAATGAAGCGACGTACTGACATTGAATAATAGAAGCCGGCCCTATACTTTTATTTTTGGTACGAAATTTTATATAGTGAATACATTACTTTTGGTTCAAATGGCTCTGAGCACTATGGGACTCAACTGCTGTGGTCATAAGTCCCCTAGAACTTAGAACTACTTAAACCTAACTAACCTAAGGACAGCACACAACACCCAGCCATCACGAGGCAGAGAAAATCCCTGACCCCGCCGGGAATCGAAACCGGGAACCCGGGCGTGGGAAGCGAGAACGCTACCGCACGACCACGAGATGCGGGCTACATTACTTTTAAAAATGTTTGTAGCTCTCTGTGTATCTGCAAAAAGTAACACAAAATGTATATTCAAGGGTTCTTTACGTTCTACATGAAAATATACCGATCAGCCGGTCTTGTGTGTATTAATAACAACACCGGCTTCACGTCCAGAATCACGGCTTTGGAAGAGACACTTTTCTTTGTGTAATCTTGTTTCATAAAAAACTTCACGAGATCTTGTATATCTGAAAGAATTTCGATAATGCGTATGCAGAAATAGCTAAGGGACCAAAACTGATATGTTAACAACTTTGTATTAGCGGTCAGGATAATATATCACTGGAAGGCTGCATGACATTAGTGGCATATTGAAACTTCTTCATTCTAATGCGGCGCAGGAATGTTTGGGAGTGATACGTGGTTCTATGTTGTCGGAGCTTAAATGCTTTTGGATCTTATTGTAATTTACAGAGGCCCTCAAAATCTTTACACAGAAAATTATCTGCGCTCAAATTTCTCAAACACCATTTGACAATATCGTGTAACGAGTGCTGCTCTACAAAGGAGCCGGGATGTCATATACTGAAACCTCTATTACTGAGAACTTGATAGACACAATGAACGTTGCCACAAGGTAAAATTAGCAAACAGAATACATAACCAAACATGTTAACTAAGTAATATATAGATATGAAGTACAATAATAAAAGAAAGACTTCTATGTGCACGCACAGGGATACTAACCGCTAATCTTTTCATATCCACCATTCCATCCAAAAACAACAGCTCGGATGTAGCTGAAATTACGCAAGCATATGATGCGGCTACAATATCGACAACAACGCCGCTTCAACAGTGCCATCTAGCAGCGCTGGAAACTTCAGCAACACAAGACTTACCATCACCGGCCATCATCACGCCATCTTCTCTGGCTAGAGTCGCATCAGTATGCTCTGAAACTGTAACAATTTCATGAACTTCATCTTAGCAACAAAACTACGCCAATGTTAAAACATCCATAACAGATCCTTAACCCTCTGATGAAACAACAAAGCAGTATAAAAATTGCAAGAACGAAACAATGAAAACCTTTCCTATCGTTTCCCAAGCTTCTACCCCACCCAAACGTCTGTCCCATCGATACATAACCAAAAATTTCTTGATTCTGGGTCTCTATCACCTCGAACCAAGAAGTGTGTCTATAACTTTAGCGACACTCAACTTATACCAAACAGGGGTTTCAAAATCACCTTTAGTTCCTAACAGCTCCACAAATGTTTCTCCGTGACTTTTGGTTCCCAAGCATCCTTGCTTCGTCTTAGTCCTCCACATTCGAATAGTTCCTACAGCTGACAATACCCGCTAAGCCTCGCTCGTGTCATTGAGAAGACAAATCCTGAGACCACAGAATGAAAACTTCCAACATTAATCTCAGCTACGTAAAACTCTTAGAATATGCAACAGTTACAGTTCCACAACTGTGGTCCATGTGTTTCCAGAATCACCGTCTAGCACTAACTACCTTACCCTATACCACATCCTCAGTTACCACTGTAGTCATCAAGTAGGAACTAGTAGAAACTTTCTGATCCGAAACCCGACGATACTGCTGCCAAATATGCGCCAACGACCACCAAACCTAAGTATGTGAAAGCTCAACCAGCAGTCTACATTGAAACACCAATCATCGAATAACACAATGTCCCAACTTATAATCCCCACCACAGTGCAGCATCTGTAACCTGTCCCATGTGAACGCCTCCATAAGTGTAACCAAAAACTCCTCCCAAAAACTTGACGTCACTAATATCCATCCCATCGGCTTACCACTACCTACGGTCCAGCTCCATTACTGATAACATGCTGTGAATCTATACTTTATGGCATCTCCAACAGCACAAAAAAAAAAAAAAAAAGGAAATTGCGACCATGGTCTAAGAACTGAAAGACTGCGTGTAAATTTTTAATTTATTTTTTGACGTAACTGGCGCTGCCATTCAGTAATACTATTCGCTGTTACGGATGCACGGTTTCCAAGAAAAATAACTAATAATCCAATTTGTCACAGCTGTTAGCTAAATTTTCCAGCTTTTTGAACTCATGTTGTTCTTGTTGTGGTCTTCAGTCCTGAGGCTGGTTTGATGCAGCTCTCCATGCTACTCTATCCTGTGCAAGCTTCTTCATCTCCCAGTACCTACTGCAACCTACATCCTTCTGAATCTGCTTAGTGTATTCATCTCTTGGTCTCCCCCTACGATTTTTACCCTCCACGCTGCCCTCCAATACTAAATTGGTGATCCTTTTGATGCCTCAGAACATGTCCTACCAGCCGATCCCTTCTTCTGGTCAAGTTGTGCCACAAACTTCTCTTCTCCCCAATCCTATTCAATACTTCCTCATTAGTTATGTGATCTACCCATCTAATCTTCAGCATTCTTCTGTAGCACCACATTTCGAAAGCTTCTATTCTCTTCTTGTCCAAACTATTTACCGTCCATGTTTCACTTCCATACATGGCTACACTCCATACAAATAATTTCAGAAATGACTTCCTGACACTTAAATCTGTACTCGATGTTAACAAATTTCTCTTCTTCAGAAACGCTTTCCTTGCCATTGCCAGTCTACATTTTATATCCTCTCTACTTCGACCATCATCAGTTATTTTGCTCCCCAAATAGCAAAACTCCTTTACTACTTTAAGTGTCTCATTTCCTAATCTAATACCCTCAACATCACCCGACTTAATTCGACTACATTCCATTATCCTCGTTTTACTTTTGTTGATGTTCATCTTATATCCTCCCTTCAAGACACCACCCATTCCGTTCAACTGCTCTTCCAAGTCCTTTGCTGTCTCTGACAGAATTACAATGTCATCGGCGAACCTCAAAGTTTTTATTTCTTTTCCATGGATTTTAATACCTACCCCGAATTTTTCTCTTGTTTCCTTTACTGCTTGCTCAATATACAATTAATAATCCAATTTGTTGCGGCTGGGAGATAAATTTTCCAACTCTTTGACTCCATGTCCCATCGATTGTGCATTCTTTTTCGTCAAGGTCACTGCTCTTTTCACCCAATACACTTTCACTGGCTCAGATATGTTTCTTTGACCTGCCACCGTACTACTTGCAACATTGGAAACATACAGCAGTCCACTTACCACCACAAACACAGCCAGATCCTATTTTCTTGCCGCAACACTCTCAATAAAACCTGGTACGTACTATTCCCCAGTGCTTCAGATTGGACATTCCACTTTCCCTCCTACTATCTAATGATATCTATACACTGAAGAGCCTAATGTAGGGTCCGCGCGAGCACGCAGAAGTGCCGCAACACGAGTGTAATGCCTGAATTACTGATGGAGTGAACTGACACCTTTAATCCTGCAGGGCTGTCCATAAATCCGTAAGAGTACGAGGTGGCGTATATCTCGTCTGAACAGCGCTTTGCAAGACATCCCTGATGTGCTCAAGAATGTTCATGTCTGCGGGGTTTACTGGCCAGCGGAAGTGTTCTAACTCAGAAGACTATTCCTGCAGCCACTCTGCAGGAATTCTGGACGTGTGGGGTGTCGCATTGTCCTACAGGGACTGCCCAAGTCTGTCGGGATGCGCAATGAACATGAATAGAAGCAGGTGATGAAGCAGGATGCTTATGTACGTCGTTATCTAGACGTATCAGGGGTCCCATATCACTCCAACAGCACATGCCCCATACCATTAAAGCACCTCCACCAGCTTGAGCAGACCCCTGCTGACATGCAGGGTCCATGGATTCATGAGTTGCCTCCATACCCATACACGTCCATCCACTCGATGCAATTTGAATCGACATTCGTCCGACCAGGCAACATACAGGGTGATTCAAAAAGAATACCACAACTTTAAAAATGTGTATTTAATGAAAGAAACATAATATAACCTTCTGTTATACATCATTACAAAGAGTATTTAAAAAGGTTTATTTTCACTCTAAAACAAGTTCAGAGATGTTCAATATGGCCCCCTCCAGACACTCGAGCAATATCAACCCGATACTCCAACTCGTTCCACACTCTCTGTAGCATATCAGGCGTAACAGTTTGGATAGCTGCTGTTATTTATCGTTTCAAATCATCAGTGGTGGCTGGGAGAGGTGGCCAAAACACCATATCCTTAACATACCCCCATAAGAAAAAAATCGCAGTGGGTAAGATCAGGGCTTCTTGGAGGCCAGTGATGAAGTGCTCTGTCACGGGCTGCCTGGCGGCCGATCCATCGCCTCGGGTAGTTGACTGTTTATACCAACGTTTAATACACCACCTATCAGGAGGTTTAACACCATACGTCGTTCGAAATGCACGCTGAACAACTGTCGTCGATTCACTTCTGCCGTACTCAATAACACAAAAAGCTTTCTGTTGAGGGGTCGCCATCTTAGCATCAACTGACGCTGACGCCTAGTCAACTGCGCCTCAAGCGAACAAATGTACAACTAAATGAAACTTTATAGCTCCCTTAATTCGCCGACAGATAGTGCTTAGCTCTGCCTTTTGTCGTTGCAGAGTTTTAAATTCCTAAAGTTGTGGTATTCTTTTTGAATCACCCTGTATTTCCAGTCATCAACAGTCTAATGTTGGCATTGATGGTCCCAGGCGAGGCGTAAAGCTTGGTGTCGTGCAGTCATCAAGGGTACGCGAGTGGGCCTTCGGCTACGATGATGTTTCTTTGAATGGTTCGCACGCTGACACGTGTTGATGGGTCAGCACTGAAATCTGCAGCAATTTGAGGAAGGGTTGCAGTTCTTCTGTCACGTTGAACGATTCTCTTCAGTCGTCATTGGTCCCGTTCTTGCAGGATCTTTTCCCGGCCACAGCGATGTCGGAGATCTGAAATTTCACCGAATTCCTGATATTCACGGTCCACTTGTGAAATGGTCGTATGGAAAATCCCCACTTCTTCGCTACCTCGTAGATGCTGTGTCCCATCGCTCGTGCGCAGAGAATAACACCACGTTGAAACTCACTTAAATCTTGATAACCTGCTGTTGTAACAGCAGTAACCGATCTAATATCTGCGCCAGACACTTGTTGCCTTGTTGCCCACCGCAGAGCCGTATTCTGCCTGGTTACATTGTATTTGAATACGGTTGCCTATACCAATTTCTTTGGCACTTGTCCACCAGCTGATCATCACCAGGCAGCGTGAGTTGAGCATTACCACGTTTACGTTCAAAATCTTAACGTTAAAAATCATCTGTGTAGCTACAACTGTTTGTTTTTCATCTTTTAATGATTTCAACCATACTGCACTAAGAAAACCGACACGACCAGTCACATTCTGCTGCCCGTCCCCCCTCCCTTTGTCTCAATGAAATGACAGTAAAGAAATAGAAAAAATTAAAAATAAAAGGATCCACGGTGTAATGGTCGCCTGGCCGTAGATATTGCTAATTGCTATAATCGCACTATTTCACTCCCATTTACGGAGCTTGTTAGCACTTGATGTTAGGTTGGCGCCATTAAAATGCATTGTAGTAATCACTGCTGCTTGCTGGATCGCTGCTGTGTCTCGATGTTGATGCTGGCTCTAAATCTGGTTGTCTAGGGTTAAAAACATGAGGTCCCGTGTTTTTTGTGTGCTTTAGATGATGAAGAACGAGCGAAACCAACAAATATGTAAACTTCAAATATTTTTACTCTGGTGGCCATCTTAATTCCACTGTCCACCAAAGACCATGACACAACACAAAGTAGTACTTCCTTTACGTGTTCTTTGCATTGTTTATCCCCCTCAAACAATAACACACAAACACACTTTACCAAAGTGACATTCCGACAACCTCTCGACCCTTCTTGCTGCTTGTATTTATAACATTGTCAAAGAACTACTAAAAAGAGATATAGTTTATAAGTCACATGTACATCTGTTATCATAATTTGTGCAGAAAAGTTATTAATTTGCATCGAGTGACATAATTTAACATGTTATTAAAATGACAGACAGATTTGTTGACTTGACAGAATAATTCTTTGTTACAAAAAGGCCGTTTTTTAGAAGTTTGTCAATTGACTTCTCTAATTTGCATAAATACGTAAATAACATGAATTATTAAGAATTACATTGGTTTTCGTCTAAAATAGGATTGATTTCGTGAATACTGAGTGAAACCGCTGCTAGTGAACAAATAGGTTTCACTGGGTGATTTTTGTTTAAGGAGATCCAAAATACCTAAGTTGGCCACTATTTTTCGTACTTCATATTAATTATTTAAGATGAACTTAGTGTTTTTACATGATGACATTTGCTGTATCAGTGATCAAGTGATATAAACTTTTGTGTGGGTCAGTTATTCAGTATAATTTAATGGGTTGACTGTTTATGGAGACATGTTATGCAATCATTGTTAACATACACAATAACTTTTCTATAATCATAAATACTCGTTAAACTGGTTGAATTTGGAGGGTATCGCATACTTCGGTAAAGTAAAGCCTTTAATATGTTCCGTTACAACGGGCACTTTATTTCTGGCCGCGCTTTACCTGTTTAATTAAATACACGCCGTAGTTGGAAACCCATACTGTGTCTTTTTATTTTGAACGCTACTGCTAGTGGTCCTTTGTCGAGCTGGTCTGTCGTACTTGCTTCCGAGTATACCTCTTTTTGTAATGTTTACTGCACTAGCAATCGAGGCCTTGTCGGATCCACGGCACGAAGTATCTTTGCTCTACTGCATTCCGTAGGTGGACCAATGCGCTATCAACCAGGTGGTCCTAGTGTTGTGGCTCGTGAGTGTATTTACCCCGTCCGTCTAGCCGCGCAGTGTAACGCGCTGCGCCGGCAGGGGTGGCCGAACGGTTCTAGGCGCTACAGTCTGGAACCGCGCGACCGCTACGGCCGCAGGTTCGAATTCTGCCTCGGGCATGGATGTGTGTGATGTCCTTAGGTTAGTTAGGTTTACGTAGTTCTAAGTTCAAGGGGACCGATGACCTCAGTAGTTAAGTCGCATAGTGCTCAGAGCCATTTGAACCACTGTAGCGCGCTGCATCCCGAACGGGGAAGCGTGCCGGTCTACGGAACGAATCCGCCCGGCGGATTAGTGTCGAGGTCCGGTGTGCCGGCAAGCCTGTGGGTGGTTTTTAAGGCGGTTTTCCATCTACCTCGGAGAATGCCAGCTGGTTCCCCGTATTCCACCTCAGTTACACTGTGTCAGCGATTGCTGCACAAACACCGTTTCCAGACACACATACACCATAATTATTCCACCGCGCAAACATTTGGGGTTACACTCGTCTGCTATGCGACGTTTCTAGGGGGGTGTTCACTGACGGCCAAACCTCACAATAACCCTAGATTCGGTATGAGATGGCAGTGGGGTGGGTGGATCGCTGTGGCCTGTTGTGGGGTTGTTTCTAGGTTCCCGGTGTAATGCCATACAGTACAATTCAATGGGTGTACTTATGGTATCTGCAAGCTTCCTTTTGTTTTTAAACGCATTAGTTTTGGAAATGAACTGGTTACTCAGTCAGCTTAACATCCCGCTTTAGTCTCTAAACGGGAAGTGTCAAAAAATGGTTTAAATGGCTCTGAGCACTATGGGACATAACTTCGGAGATCATCAGTCCCCTAGAACGTAGAACTACTTAAACCTAACTAACCTAAGGACATCACACACATCCATGCCCGAGGCAGGATTCGAACCTGCGACTGTAGCGGTAGCGCGGTTCCAGACTGGAGCGCCTGGAACCGCTCGGCCATCTCGGCCGACCTAGAAGTGTTGTTTAGTGGGAAAATTTCGTGAAATGAATAGACATTATTTTAAACATAGCTGCGTAACACGTAATTAGATTAAAAACAGCCGACCAGTTGCAAAGGATAAAGTAGTCTTCTGAAGAAGATAGGTTTAATCCTATCGAAACCTAGGAAAAGACTACTTTATCCTTTGCAACTGGTCGGCTGTTTTTAATCTAATTGAATAGACATTAACTCTTCAAAAATTTTGTGCGGTTCAGAAGAACTACTTCTCCAGTGGGATTGAAGAATGGTGAATTTACTGAACCAGTTTTACATTTGTCGCTGGAGCTTATGGTGACTAGGACCTACTTTTCTCAAACACTTTTTTTCGGAGACATTAATCGACAACCATTAAGTCAAAGTGCTCATACGCTGAAGTTCAGAACAGTGTCTTTATTGAGTTCAGGAAATGAAACGGACAGTCTGAGACACATTGCAGTTCGTCAGACAGCATACTTCAAAGGAAAACAAACAAATCATCAGTCCAGTCAAGCTAGGTTACCGGAAGGGGAGCAGGAGGTGACCTTTTTCATATTCGTAAATCTGCGAGCAATTCATCATCCACCGCTGCAGAGACAGGGAACGGCTGCACCAGAATTAGGAAGGAGTTGGACAAGCAAAGCGCTGCAGGAGCAGGGATGTAGGGGGGGGGGGGGGAGGAGTGGGGAGTGGGTCGGCGATGTTTGTTTTATTGACGACGATAAATAACGAGGGGGGTGAAATATGGAGGCGGCCCCTGGGACGCGGCGGCGCGGGACGGTCCCGTGTGCTGATCGCTGGCCGTCGTGTTTACATGCCCCGCACAGTGTAATCGCACCTGTTGGGCGTGGTCAGTGGGCAGAGACACACACACACACACACACACACACACCACAGCCGCCGGCTGTTGGCAGACCTGCTGCGGTCGCGACGTCAGCAAGCCAGACGTGCCTCAACCGCCACAATAGGAGAGTTCCCCACTGAACACAGGTAATACAAGGTTAAAGGGGCTCGACTTGACTTACGAGATACATTACACAGGCCAACGACAAAAAAACTTGTATTAACGGAAATGGCTTATTTTCACAGTTTTTAGTAAATAGATCCTCATATTACAACAAAAAACCGGTGTTATTAATAAAAAGTCTTATTTTCACAGTTTTTAGTGGGCAGGTCCTCATATTATACTAAAAAACCGGACAAGTTAGAGTGGGGCTCGTGCTGCGAGCGTTAAGTACGGACGTAATTATGTGTACAGATAGTTCAACTATACATTGCGTGAGTTTGCAAGGGTCAAAATATGTAACAAAATGGCCGTATCATTTTATCGCACTGACAAACAAGGTTACATATGTTACACCGTCAAGGGACTGTAGACCTTAGTATCTATACAAATAAAAATCAGCTGCCTCATGTATGAAAGACAACGGCTTTGCGGATTAGGCTGATTATTTTTCTGTTCGTACCTGTCAGGACAATGTTTCCACGAAAGTAAATTTTTGGAAAATCCACGAAAAAAGTCGTAAATTTGATGCTAATTTTGTATGAAAGTATCAATGCAATAAATGTGACAATCGGTTTTTCATTAAAAAAAAGTAAGTAATTATATATATTTAATCTCAATTTTACTGTTCTTCTGTCGCATAGTTTCATAACAAGTTCCGCATGGAACATTGATGTTTCTCGAAAAAGAATATAGTTGAAAGCGATGTTCATGTGTGTTTTCGGTGGTGATAATATCTTTCATATGTTGCAAAGATTAAATTGATATCAGTTCTTGGTAATTTGGTGCGCTACAAACATTCAATTGATTTCGGTTCGTGGCTTATTCCTTTGGAATTAATGTCACCAGTGAGGTGTCGAAATACTGGGTGGCGTGCGCGCAATGCAGACCATCTACAAGATCGTCGCGTCAGTGAGACCGACGAAGAACGTAGACTGCGTTTGGAGACAAAAGGAATAATAATTTCTCAAGTACGAGCATTATGACTCCGGAACAACGTATATATCGATCCATTGTGATTCCCAACAGTAGACAGAGTAAAGTTCGACTCGCTCAGTTGAAGATTATCTACAAAATAATTTGGAATCTCGACAAAACAGAAGGCCAAACATGCGTTATCATTTGTGACAATATCTTTGATGTGGGGCAGAAATTGACCCGATGTCTGATATGTAGCCTGACCCTCATGACAAGCGTGTAGTAGTATCCGCCTACGTCATTGAACTGTGTTGCGGGTTCTACACGTGCCGATGAGCACAATTGGGGGAGGTTGATGTAGATAGAGGAAAGGAGGGACAGATTTAGGGAGAAGAGGAAATGGACAGACACAGGGAAGGATGGGGAGGTGCAACTGACAGGTGGAAGGTATAGAGGGGTAGTGGGCAGGTGGGAAAGGAAGAGTAGACATGGAAACAGAGGGATAGAGGAAGATATGTTGAGCGAGAGGGGGGAGGAAGCTATGGTCAGAAAGAGTGGTGGAGTAAATGGAGAAAGAAAGGAGGAGGTGGAAATAAAAAGCTGAGAGAGTAGGGAGGAGGAGCAATGTTCAACGCAGGAAAATTATCGAACAAGAGATATACAGGGAGAGAGAGGAAAATGGTGGTCCGACTTAGGGGGAGGAGGAAGAGATGAGCAAAGGGAGTGAGGAGGAGGAGGAGAGATTGATTTGGGAGAGGACACCGAACAGCGAGGTCGTCGGTCTCATCGGATTAGGGAAGGATGTGGGAGAAAGTCGGCCGTGCCATTTCAAAGTAATCATGCCGGTATTTGTCTCAAGAATTTATGGAAATCAAAAAAAAAAAGAATCAGGATGCCCGGACGCGGATTTGAGCCGTCGTACCCCCAATTGCGAGGCCAGTGAGCTAACCGCTGCACCACTCCGCTCGGTGGCAGCAGAATGCGAGAGAGAGGGGGGAGAAGGAGATTATGACGTACATCGAATTCCCATAAATATTTAGCAATTGCGAGACATTGCTGTGTTTGCTAGTTTAACGTAAAGTTCAACCCGATACCTCTCTCCGTTCCTGAAGAAAACGGATCGTAACACACGGACGTACAGACAGACGGACAAAAAAATGACAAAATATTTTTTATGTTATGGAACTGTAAATTAGTAACGGTCGGATTTTTTCTTTTAACTTTGTTGTGAAATCTTGTTTCATGATTCTAGGTCAACAGGAAGTATCCTATAGGTTTTGGTGAGTGAGTTTGTATCAAAATATGACATAAATGGCCGTTTCTTTTGTCTCCACTAACCTAAATCCATAATATTTTTACACCTCCAAGGGACCGTAGTCCTCGATATTTGACGTAAATTTCAACTTGGCACCTCCACCCCATGAACAAAAACAAGTGGTCTTGACAGACAGACAGACGGACAACAAAGTGATCAGATTCGGGTACGGAAGACTTAAAAACAGAGCCACACTGGTTGTTGTTATATATAGTACGTGTAACATTTCAAGCAATAATCTTAAGCTGGTATTTTTAATGCCAGTGTTTCCACTGTTCAGTGTACACTGTCTGATCAGTAGTATCGACACACCTGTCAGTGAATACCATCATGGGGTCTGTCCATCCTTCGCCTTTATGATGGTTTGAAACGTGCTGAGAACACTTTCATTGAGGTGACAGAATGTCTAGAGATGAATGGCTGCCCATTCTTCCTCAAGAGCCGAAACCAGAGAAAGTGACGATGTTGCACGTTGGGTTGTGGAGCGACGTCGACTTTGCAACACATCGCAAAGATGTTCCATAGCGTGGGCCAGTCCATTTCATGGCTGTTATCGTCCACAGACCATTGCCTCACAGATGCTGTTTTGTGAGACAATGGATTGTCGCACCGAAGTTTAGAGAACATACCTTCACCGAGGAGTCAAGCAGCTTATTGCTCTCTCCTACGTATATCTCGCGAAGAGACCATGAGGATAAAATCAGAGAGATTAGACGCTATTTTGTCGAAAGTCGACATGTTAAGAAACGTGGCTGTTGCACTTAAGGTATATAATTTATATAAAAAACAGCTACCAGCCACATGTATGGTTTAAAAAGGTTTATTATCTTCAGACCATGACCGGTTTCGGATTTATCTTTACAAATCCATCTTCAGATGGCAGATTACAAGCGTTCTTAGTTGGACCTACTTTTGTTTATGTTATTCATTTGCTGCACTGGGAAAAAAAAGAAATATTTTTGTTGTCATATCGGTAATGGTATTTTTACGAAAGATTTACTTCTTTTACAAGATCTAATTGCTCAGAGATGGTTTTTATAAACATTAGTAAACTTGCAGGTTAGTGTACTTACGAGCTGTGTAGTTCTGCCTGCCGAAATATTCGTGCGATAGAACTACACAGCTCGTAAGTACACTAACCTGCAAGTTTACTAATGTTTATAAAAACCATCTCTGAGCAATTAGATCTTGTAAAAGAAGTAAATCTTTCGTAAAAATACCATTACCGATATGACAACAAAAATATTACTTTTCTTTCCCAGTGCAGCAAATGAATAACATAAACAAAAGTAGGTCCAACTAAGAACGCTTGTAATCTGCCATCTGAAAATGGATTTGTAAAGATAAATCCGAAACCGGTCATGGTCTGAAGATAATAAACCTTTTTAAACCATACATGTGGCTGGTAGCTGTTTTTTATATAAATTATAAACCTTAGAGAGATTAGAGCCCACACAGATGCATACCGACAATCTTTCTTTCCACGAACAATACGACACTGGAATAGAAGGGAGAACCGATAGAGGTACTCAAAGTACCTTCCGCCACACACCGTCAGGTGGCTTGCGGAGTATGGATGTAGATGGAGGTGTAGATGTAGATACAGTCACCATCTGCGAACTTTTTCTGAGCTGTACACAGTACATAATGTTGTGAAATGTGTTCATTTCTATCCATACTTAGAGCTTTCTTGTGAAGTTACGGGACCACATCCGGAATCACTAAACCACGCTTCACCTTAACACGACATCCTCCTTACTTCACTTTCGGCACTCCACATGAATCCAGGTAACGTTCATCAGATATTCGCCAAACCCCAAATATTTCATCGGACTGCCATGAGCTATAACGTGATTAGTCACATACTTGTTTTCAGTCATCCACTGTTAAGTGCCACCGCTCTTTTAACCGCTTCGAGTGCCGCTTAGCATTGACTTCTGTGACGTGAAGCTTATCTGGAGCTGTTTGGCCAACATACCACGTCCTTCTTAACTCACTATGCATAGTCACTGTGCTAGTTGTACTTCCGGTAGCACGTCGAAACTCATGAGCGATTTCTTTCGCCGAGTTTTTACGATTTATTCAAACACCCTCCACAATATCCAGTTGACCCTCTCCATCAGTACATGAAATGTCCGCACCTGGTAGCTGAGTGGTCAGCACCACGGAATGTCATGCCTAACGGTCCGGGTTCGATTCTCGGCTGGGTCGGAGATTTCCTCCGCTCAGGGACTGGATGTCGCCGAAGTGGCGTCAACTCGAAAGACTTGCACCAGGTGAACGGTCTACCCGACGGGATGCCACGGCCACACGGCATTACGTTAGTACATGAAATTTGTCTGGCCTTGATTTACAGGGTGTTTCAAAAATGACCGGTATATTTGAAACGGCAATAAAAACTAAACGAGCAGCGATAGAAATACACCGTTTGTTGCAATATGCTTGGGACAACAGTACATTTTCAGGCAGACAAACTTTCGAAATTACAGTAGTTACAATTTTCAACAACAGATGGCGCTGCGGTCTGGGAAACTCTGTAGTATGATATTTTCCACGTATCCACCATGCGTAGCAATAATATGGCGTAGTCTCTGAATGAAATTACCCGAAAACTTTGGCAATGTGTTTGGCGGAATGGCTTCACATGCAGATGAGATGTACTGCTTCAGCTGTTCAATTGTTTCTGGATTCTGGCGGTACACCTGGTTTTTCAAGTGTCCCCACAGAAAGAAGTCACAGGGGTTCATGTCTGGCGAATAGGGAGGCCAATCCACGCCGCCTCCTGTATGTTTCGGATAGCCCAAAGCAATCACACGATCATCGAAATATTCATTCAGGAAATTAAAGACGTCGGCCGTGCGATGTGGCCGGGCACCATCTTGCATAAACCACGAGGTGTTCGCAGTGTCGTCTAAGGCAGTTTGTACCGCCACAAATTCACGAAGAATGTCCAGATAGCGTGATGCAGTAATCGTTTCGGATCTGAAAAATGGGCCAATGATTCCTTTGGAAGAAATGGCGGCCCAGACCAGTACTTTTTGAGGATACAGGGACGATGGGACTGCAACATGGGGCTTTTCGGTTCCCCATATGCACCAGTTCTGTTTATTGACGAAGCCGTCCAGGTAAAAATAGCTTCGTCAGTAAACCAAATGCTGCCCACATGCATATCGCCGTCATCAATCCTGTGCACTATATCGTTAGCGAATGTCTCTCGTGCAGCAATGGTAGCGGCGCTGAGGGTTTACCGCATTTGAATTTTGTATGGATAGAGGTGTAAACTCTGGCGCATGAGACGATACGTGGACGTTGGCGTCATTTGGACCGCAGCTGCAACACGGCGAACGGAAACCCGAGGCCGCTGTTGGATCACCTGCTGCACTAGCTGCGCGTTGCCCTCTGTGGTTGCCGTTCGCGGTCGCCCTACCTTTCCAGCACGTTCATCCGTCACGTTCCCAGTCCGTTGAAATTTTTCAAACAGATCCTATATTGTATCGCTTTTCGGTCCTCTGGTTACATTAAACCTCCGTTGAAAACTTCGTCTTGTTGCAACAACACTGTGTTCTAGGCGGTGGAATTCCAACACCAGAAAAATCCTCTATTCTAAGGAATAAACCATGTTGTCTACAATACACTTGCACGTTGTGAACAGCACACGCTTACAGCAGAAAGACGACGTACAGAATGGCGCACCCACAGACTGCGTTGTCTTCTATATCTTTCACATCACTTGCAGCGCCATCTGTTGTTGAAAATTGTAACTACTGTAATTTCGAAAGTTTGTCCGCCTGAAAATGTACTGTTGTCCCAAGCATATTGCAACAAACGGTGTATTTCTATCGCTGCTCGTTTAGTTTTTATTGCCGTTTCAAATATACCGGTCATTTTTGAAACGCCCTGTAACTGTGGATGCTCCTTCAAGTTACCAGTTCACAATCACATCACTAATAGTGAGCAGCTTTTGGGGGTTTGAAGTGTCGTTGATGCATATGTTACTCAGGTGATAACCAATGACCAGTCCACGTTCGATATCATTAAATGCTCCTGACTGATCCCTTCTGCTATTACTGCTTCCCTACTAACATCACAAACTCCCCGCCTCGTTCTGCAGTGGCTGTTTCTCCTTTCGTGTCATCTAGTAATCAATACCGCATTACACAGACGTGTCCGCTTGCTTTTGATCGAATGGTGTACATTGTAAATAAGCTCAGCGGACAAAGAATTAGTCGCCCCCAGGAGACATCATGCTAATAGACCAGCATGATGATGTGTAAATGCAGACTGATGCGACGAATAAAAATTTGTATCAAGTCCAGGAATCGAACCCAGGTCTCCTGATCACTAGGAAGATGTGCTAACCACTACGTCACCTTGGCTTTCCGCACGGCTACCTCCTCAACCAAAGTACCCATTCGCACCTCATCGCATTTCCCGCAAACTCAGCCTTGGAACAAATTTTCATTCGTCGCTTGAGTCAGCATAATTCCTTCTTCACAAAAGTTGCAGGAAAGTTTTTTTTTTTTTTAAAAATTCAGAGTTGCACTTACCAAGTATTATCCTATCTCCTATCGAAGTATTCCCTTCCCAATCTGCACACAGTTCCTAAAGTTGCTGTAGGTCTGGGAAGCAAGCAGGGAAATTTTCAATTTCGATGCTTTTAAGCTCATTTGTCACAGGAAACTGGATGTCGGCGATATCTGGAAGAAGTTTTGCCCTCAGTCGCCTTCGGTCCTGGAAACAAGAAAAAATCACGAGGTGAGAGGTAAGGCGGATATAGCGGATGTGGCATGGTAATAACAGAATGTCTGACCAGGTAACAGGTAACAGATAACGCAGTGTGGGATCTTGCATTTTCATGCTGTAAGAACCAGAGATGAGAAAGCCACAAATCTCGGCAGCGATGTCGTATTGCTTGCCGCAAAAGTTTCAAGACTTCTGTGTAAAGAGTTTGGTGCATTGTTTTGCCCTGGAGGAACATACTCGTGGTGAACTAATCCTGACCTATCAAAGACTGCAATCAGCGTTTTCTTTGTTCTTTAGGTCTGTCGTTTGACTTTTTCGAGGCTGGTGATCCCGGACTCCACCATTCTGCATCTCGACGCTTCGTGTGGGGGGTCATGCTGGTAGCACCAACTTTCATTGCCAGCAATAATCATGGACAGCAATGTGGGATCACGTTCGGCTCTGTCCAGCATTTCAGCAGAATTTCTTCGCCTTTGCTCTTTTTGTTTGTCAGTTGCATGTGAGGGATGAGTTTTGCATTAAGTTTCCGTTTCCGTAAGTCTTCGCATAAAGTCTTATGACCCACATCTACACTCCTGGAAATTGAAATAAGAACACCGTGAATTCATTGTCCCAGGAAGGGGAAACTTTATTGACACATTCCTGGGGTCAGATACATCACATGATCACACTGACAGAACCACAGGCACATAGACACAGGCAACAGAGCATGCACAATGTCGGCACTAGTACAGTGTATATCCACCTTTCGCAGCAATGCAGGCTGCTATTCTCCCATGGAGACGATCGTAGAGATGCTGGATGTAGTCCTGTGGAACGGCTTGCCATGCCATTTCCACCTGGCGCCTCAGTTGGACCAGCGTTCGTGCTGGACGTGCAGACCGCGTGAGACGACGCTTCATCCAGTCCCAAACATGCTCAATGGAGGACAGATCCGGAGATCTTGCTGGCCAGGGTAGATGAGTTACACCTTCTAGAGCACGTTGGGTGGCACGGGATACATGCGGACGTGCATTGTCCTGTTGGAACAGCAAGTTCCCTTGCCGGTCTAGGAATGGTAGAACGATGGGTTCGATGACGGTTTGGATGTACCGTGCACTATTCAGTGTCCCCTCGACGATCACCAGTGGTGTACGGCCAGTGTAAGAGATCGCTCCCCACACCATGATGCCGGGTGATGGCCCTGTGTGCCTCGGTCGTATGCAGTCCTGATTGTGGCGCTCACCTGCACGGCGCCAAACACGCATACGACCATCATTGGCACCAAGGCAGAAGCGACTCTCATCGCTGAAGACGAAACGTCTCCATTCGTCCCTCCATTCACGCCTGTCGCGACACCACTGGAGGCGGGCTGCACGATGTTGGGGCGTGAGCGGAAGACGGCCTAACGGTGTGCGGGACCGTAGCCCAGCTTCATGGAGACGGTTGCGAATGGTCCTCGCCGATACCCCAGGAGCAACAGTGTCCCTAATTTGCTGGGAAGTGGCGGTGCGGTCCCCTACGGCACTGCGTAGGATCCTACGGTCTTGGCGTGCATCCGTGCGTCGCTGCGGTCCGGTCCCAGGTCGACGGGCACGTGCACCTTCCGCCGACCACTGGCGACAACATCGATGTACTGTGGAGACCTCACGCCCCACGTGTTGAGCAATTCGGCGGTACGTCCACCCGGCCTCCCGCATGCCCACTATACGCCCTCGCTCAAAGTCCGTCAACTGCACATACGGTTCACGTCCACGCTGTCGCGGCATGCTACCAGTGTTAAAGACTGCGATGGAGCTCCGTATGCCACGGCAAACTGGCTGACACTGACGGCGGCGGTGCACAAATGCTGCGCAGCTAGCGCCATTCGACGGCCAACACCGCGGTTCCTGGTGTGTCCGCTGTGCCGTGCGTGTGATCATTGCTTGTACAGCCCTCTCGCAGTGTCCGGAGCAAGTATGGTGGGTCTGACACACCGGAGTCAATGTGTTCTTTTTTCCATTTCCAGGAGTGTATATTGAAATTAAGTTCTTCTGATATCGCACGTACATTTAAAGGATGGTCTTCTTGTAATTACTGCCTTACATGCTCCACGTCTGCATCGGTATGTGCTGTAGACAG
This sequence comes from Schistocerca cancellata, assembly GCF_023864275.1. Classification (NCBI taxonomy): domain Eukaryota; kingdom Metazoa; phylum Arthropoda; class Insecta; order Orthoptera; family Acrididae; genus Schistocerca; species Schistocerca cancellata. The sequence goes on from NC_064632.1 coordinate 558,069,570, forward strand.
GCAACCATCACTGGGATCGTCTTGCGCTGATCTCTGCCTTCACGACACCTTTTGTGCCACTTGCAAACATGACTTCTTGAAAGTGCCTCGCCTGCATTTGCTTGCTTGATCATAGTCCACTTTCACTGGGGGTTTCCCTGTGCTTAACACATAACTTAATGTTCACTCTTTGCTCACAATCAGCATCCATTGTGTCACCGTAGCTAATGAGCCAAGAACCGGAATAGCGGCTAGCGAAGCACTGTCCTACCACCTAGTGAGTTTGCAAGGAAACATGGCCAAGATCATTTGGGGGACGCACACATACCAGCAACACAAAAAACAACATTTGTTCCTTTTAGGTATTGCAAAATCAGAAATTAGAAAACCTGTCCTGCAACATTTCTAACAAAGGGGTATACAGGGTGGTCCATTGATAGTGACCGGGCCAGATATCTCCCGAAATAAGCGTCAAACGAAAGCTACAAAGAACGAAACTCGTCTACCTTGAAGGGGGAAACCAGATGACGCTATTGTTGGCCCGCTAGATGGCGCTGCCATAGGTCAAACGGATATCAACTGCGTTTTTTAAAATAGAAACCCCCATTTTTATTACATATTCGTGTAGTACGTAAAGAAATATGAATGTATTAGTTGGACCAATTTTTTCACTTTGTGATAGATGGCACTGTAATAGTCACAAACGTATAACTACGTGCTATCACGTAACATTCCGCCAGTGCGGACGGTATTTGCTACGTGATGCATTACCCGTGTTAAAACGGACCGTTTACCAATTGCGGAGAAGGTCGATATCGTGTTGCTGTATGGCTATTATGATCAAAATGCCCAACGGGCGTGTGCTATGTATGCTGCTTGGTATCCTGGACGACATCATCCAAGTGTCCGGACCGTTCGCCGGATAGTTACGTTATTTAAGGAAACAGGAAGTATTCAGCCACATGTGAAACGTCAATCACGACCTGCAAGAAATGATGATGCCCAAGTACGTGTTTTAGCTGCTGTCGCGGCTAATCGGCACATCAGTTGCAGACAAATTGCGCTAGAATCGGTAATCTCAAAAACGTCGGTGTTGAAAATGCTACATCAACATCGATTGCACCCGTACCATATTTCTACGCACCAGATATTGCATCGCGAAGACTTTGAAGGTCGTGTACAGTTCTGCCACTGGGCACAAGAGAAATTACGGGACGATGACAGATTTTTTCCACGCGTTCTACTTAGCGACGAAGCGTCATACACCAACAGCGGTAACGTAAACCGGCATAATATGCACTACTGGGCAACGGAAAATCCACGATGGCTGCGACAAGTGGAACATCAGCAACCTTGGCGGGTTAATGTGTATGGTGCGGCATTATGGGAGGAAGGACAATTGGCCCCCATTTTATCGATGGCAATCTAAATGGTGCGATGTATGCTGATTTCCTACGTAATGTTCTACCGATGTTACTACAAGATGTTACATTGCACGACAGAATGGCGATGTACTTTCAACATGATGGATGTCCGTCACACAGCTCGCTTGCTGTTGAAGCGGCATTGAAAAGCATATTTCATGAGAGGTCAATTGGTCGTCGAAGTACCATACCATGGCCCGCACGTCGACAGGATCTGAAGTCCCCGGGTTTCTATCTGTGGGGAAAGTTGGAGGATATTTGCTATCGTGATCCACCGACAACGCCTGACAATATGCGTCAGCGCATTGTCAATGCATGTGTGAACATTACGGAAGGCGTACTACTCGCTGTTGAGAGGAATGTCGTTACACGTATTGGCAAATGCATTGAGGTTGATGGACATCATTTTGAGCATTTATTGCATTAACGTGGTATTTACAGGTAATCACACTGTAACAGCATGCGTTCTCAGAAATGATAAGTTCACAAGGGTACATGTATCACACTGGAACAATCGAAATAAAATGTTCAAACGTACCTACGTTCAGTATTTTAATTTAAAAAACCTACCTGTTACCAACTGTTCGTCTAAAATTGTGAGCCATATGTTTGTGACTATTACACCGCCGTCTATGACAAAGCGAAAAAAGTGGTCTAACTAAAACATTGATATTTATTTACGTACTACACGAATATGTAATAAAAAATGGGGGTTCCTATTTTTAAAAAACGCAGTTGATATCCGTTTGACCTATGGCAGCGCCATCTAGCTGGCCAACCATAGCTCCATCTAGTGTCCCCCTTCAAGGTAGACAAGTTTCGTTCTTTGTAATTTTTTCGTTTGAGGCTTATTTCGTGAGATATTAGGCCCGGTCACGATCAATGGACCACCCTGTATACGTCGTAGAGGCTTGAGCGGTGAAGAGGTCTCTGGAAGCATATAAATTCATTTGATTAAATGATTTCAGGGAGGATCTACACTCCTGGAAATGGAAAAAAGAACACATTGACTCCGGTGTGTCAGACCCACCATACTTGCTCCGGACACTGCGAGAGGGCTGTACAAGCAATGATCACACGCACGGCACAGCGGACACACCAGGAACCGCGGTGTTGGCCGTCGAATGGCGCTAGCTGCGCAGCATTTGTGCACCGCCGCCGTCAGTGTCAGCCAGTTTGCCGTGGCATACGGAGTACCATCGCAGTCTTTAACACTGGTAGCATGCCGCGACAGCGTGGACGTGAACCGTATGTGCAGTTGACGGACTTTGAGCGAGGGCGTATAGTGGGCATGCGGGAGGCCGGGTGGACGTACCGCCGAATTGCTCAACACGTGGGGCGTGAGGTCTCCACAGTACATCGATGTTGTCGCCAGTGGTCGGCGGAAGGTGCACGTGCCCGTCGACCTGGGACCGGACCGCAGCGACGCACGGATGCACGCCAAGACCGTAGGATCCTACGCAGTGCCGTAGGGGACCGCACCGCCACTTCCCAGCAAATTAGGGACACTGTTGCTCCTGGGGTATCGGCGAGGACCATTCGCAACCGTCTCCATGAAGCTGGGCTACGGTCCCGCACACCGTTAGGCCGTCTTCCGCTCACGCCCCAACATCGTGCAGCCCGCCTCCAGTGGTGTCGCGACAGGCGTGAATGGAGGGACGAATGGAGACGTGTCGTTTTCAGCGATGAGAGTCGCTTCTGCCTTGGTGCCAATGATGGCCGTATGCGTGTTTGGCGCCGTGCAGGTGAGCGCCACAATCAGGACTGCATACGACCGAGGCACACAGGGCCAACACCCGGCATCATGGTGTGGGGAGCGATCTCCTACACTGGCCGTACACCACTGGTGATCGTCAAGGGGACACTGAATAGTGCACGGTACATCCAAACCGTCATCGAACCCATCGTTCTACCATTCCTAGACCAGCAAGGGAACTTGCTGTTCCAACAGGACAATGCACGTCCGCATGTATCCCGTGCCACCCAACGTGCTCTAGAAGGTGTAATTCAACTACCCTGGCCAGCAAGATCTCCAGATCTGTCCCCCATTGAGCATGTTTGGGACTGGATGAAGCGTCGTCCCACGCTGTCTGCACGTCCAGCACGAACGCTGGTCCAACTGAGGCGCCAGGTGGAAATGGCATGGCAAGCCGTTCCACAGGACTACATCCAGCATCTCTACGGTCGTCTCCATGGGAGAATAGCAGCCTGCATTGCTGCGAAAGGTGGATATACACTGTACTAATGCCGACATTGTGCATGCTCTGTTTCCTGTGTCTATGTGCCTGTGGTTCTGTCAGTGTGATCATGTGATGTATCTGACCCCAGGAATGTGTCAATAAAGTTTCCCCTTCCTGGGACAATGAATTCACGGTGTTCTTATTTCAATTTCCAGGAGTGTACATAGTTTCGTTAGATACTAAGCTACTGTTCCAATACATATTGAGAGACTGTGCAATGATGTTTGAGTTTAGTGGAAATACCAAGTAGGTTGAGACATACATGGGGATTTGTATTGAGAGGGAAGACGTACTAGGTTAAACCGTACGGTTGTTCAGAGCCTCTGTGGCAGGACGGTGTAGTTGTTATCACGTCTGCGTAGTGAGCGGGAAACCTGGGTTCGTATCGTGGCTTTGGCAAAAATTTACATTCGTCGCTTCAGTCTGCTTATATACAGCCTGATGCTGGAACGGGTCTCCTGGAGCCCACAGTTTTATTTGAAACGGAAGCGACCACATAGATGTAGCCGAAAGGGCAACACTTGTTTACCGATAATGTTGAAATGAATGCCCTGGCTCATGTTCACTGTAGCCTGAATAAACGGGCTCAAGTCGTGGTACGGAAAACAGTACCGTAACATATCAGGCAAACATATGGCAAAAATTTACATTCGTCGCTTCAGTCTGCTTATATACAGCCTGAGGCTGGAACGGGTCTCCTGGAGCCCACAGTTTTATTTGAAACGGAAGCGACCACATAGATGTAGCCGAAAGGGCAACACTTGTTTACCGATAATGTTGAAATGAATGCCCTGGCTCATGTTCACTGTAGCCTGAATAAACGGGCTCAAGTCGTGGTACGGAAAACAGTACCGTAACATATCAGGCAAACATATGGCAAAAATTTACATTCGTCGCTTCAGTCTGCTTATATACAGCCTGAGGCTGGAACGGGTCTCCTGGACCCCACAGTTTGATTTGAAACGGAAGCGACAACATAGATGTAGCCGAAAGGGCAACACTTGTTTACCGATAATGTTGAAATGAATGCCCTGGCTCATGTTCACTGTAGCCTGAATAAACGGGCTCAAGTCGTGGTACGGAAAACAGTACCGTAACATATCAGGCAAACATATGGCAAAATTTTACATTCGTCGCTTCAGTCTGCTTATATACAGCCTGAGGCTGGAACGGGTCTCCTGGACCCCACAGTTTTATTTGAAACGGAAGCGACCACATAGATGTAGCCGAAAAGGCAACACTTATTTACTGATAATGTTGAAACGAATGCCCTGGCTCATGTTCACTGTAGCCTGAATAAACGGGTTCAAGTCGTGGTATGGAAAACAGTACCGTAACATACCAGGCAAACATATGGCAAAAATTTACATTCGTCGCTTCAGTCTGCTTATATACAGCCTGAGGCTGGAATGGGTCTCCTGGAGCCCACAGTTTTATTTGAAACGGAAGCGACCACATAGATGTAGCCGAAAGGGCAACACTTGTTTACCGATAATGTTTAAATGAATGCCCTGGCTCATGTTCACTGTAGCCTGAATAAACGGGCTCAAGTCGTGGTACGGAAAACAGTACCGTAACGTATCAGGCAAACATATGGCAAAAATTTACATTCGTCGCTTCAGTCTGCTTATATACAGCCTGAGGCTGGAACGGGTCTCCTGGAGCCCACAGTTTTATTTGAAACGGAAGCGACCACATAGATGTAGCCGAAAGGGCAACACTTGTTTACCGATAATGTTGAAATGAATGCCCTGGCTCATGTTCACTGTAGCCTGAATAAACGGGCTCAAGTCGTGGTACGGAAAACAGTATCGTAACATATCAGGCAAACATATGGCAAAAATTTACATTCGTCGCTTCAGTCTGCTTATATACAGCCTGAGGCTGGAACGGGTCCCCTGGACCCCACAGTTTTATTTGAAACGGAAGCGACCACATAGATGAAGCCGAAAGGGCAACACTTGTTTACCAATAATGTTGAAATGAATGCCCTGGCTCATGTTCACTGTAGCCTGAATAAACGGGCTCAAGTCGTGGTACAGAAAACAGTACCGTAACATATCAGGCAAACATATGGCAAAAATTTACATTCGTCGCTTCAGTCTGCTTATATACAGCCTGAGGCTGGAACGGGTCTCCTGGAGCCCACAGTTTTATTTGAAACGGAAGCGTCCACATAGATGTAGCCGAAAGCGCAACACTTGTTTACCGATAATGTTCAAATGAATGCCCTGGCTCATGTTCACTGTAGCCTGAATAAACGGGCTCAAGTCGTGGTACAGAAAACAGTACCGTAACATGTCAGGCAAACATATGGCAAAAATTTACATTCGTCGCTTCAGTCTGCTTATATACAGCCTGAGGCTGGAACGGGTCTCCTGGACCCCACAGTTTTATTTGAAATGGAAGCGACCACATAGATGTAGCCGAAAGGGCAACACTTGTTTACCGATAATGTTGAAATGAATGCACTGGCTCATGTTCACTGTAGCCTGAATAAACGGGCTCAAGTCGTGGTACGAAAAACAGTACCGTAACATATCAGGCAAACATATGGCAAAAATTTACATTCGTCGCTTCAGTCTGCTTATATACAGCCTGAGGCTGGAACGGGTCTCCTGGAGCCCACAGTTTTATTTGAAACGGAAGCGACCACATAGATGTAGCCGAAAGGGCAACACTTGTTTACCGATAATGTTGAAATGAATGCCCTGGCTCATGTTCACTGCAGCCTGAATAAACGGGCTCAAGTCGGGGTACAGAAAACAGTACCGTAACATATCAGGCAACCATATGGCAAAAATTTACATTCGTCGCTTCAGTCTGCTTATATACAGCCTGAGGCTGGAACGGGTCTCCTGGAGCCCACAGTTTTATTTGAAACGGAAGCGACCACATAGATATAGCCGAAAGGGCAACACTTGTTTACCTATAATGTTGAAATGAATGCCCTGGCTCATGTTCACTGTAGCCTGAATAAACGGGCTCAAGTCGTGGTACGGAAAACAGTACCGTAACATATCAGGCAAACATATGGCAAAAATTTACATTCGTCGCTTCAGTCTGCTTATATACAGCCTGAGGCTGGAACGGGTCTCCTGGACCCCACAGTTTTATTTGAAACAGAAGCGACCACATAGATGTAGCCGAAAGGGCAACACTTGTTTACCGATAATGTTCAAATGAATGCCCTGGCTCATGTTCACTGTAGCCTGAATAAACGGGCTCAAGTCGTGGTACAGAAACAGTACCGTAACATATCAGGCAAACATATGGCAAAAATTTACATTCGTCACTTCAGTCTGCTTATATACAGCCTGAGGCTGGAATGGGTCTCCTGGACCCCACAGTTTTATTTGAAACGGAAGCGACCACATAGATGTAGCCGAAAGGGCAACACTTGTTTACCGATAATGTTGAAATGAATGCCCTGGCTCATGTTCACTGTAGCCAGAATAAACGGGCTCAAGTCGTCGAACGGAAAACAGTACCGTAACATATCAGGCAAACATATGGCAAAAATTTACATTCGTCGTTTCAGTCTGCTTATATACAGCCTGAGGCTGGAACGGGTCTCCTGGAGCCCACAGTTTTATTTGAAGCCGAAGCGACCACATAGATGTAGCCGAAAGGGCAACACTTATTTACCGATAATGTTGAAATGAATGCCCTGGCTCATGTTCACTGTAGCCTGAATAAACGGGCTCAAGTCGTGGTACGGAAAACAGTACCGTAACATATCAGGCAAACATATGGCAAAAATTTACATTCGTCGCTTCAGTCTGCTTATATACAGCCTGAGGCTGGAACGGGTCTCCTGGACCCCACAGTTTTATTTGAAATGGAAGCGACCACATAGATGTAGCCGAAAGGGCAACACTTGTTTACCGATAATGTTGAAAAGAATGCACCGGCTCATGTTCACTGTAGCCTGAATAAACGGGCTCAAGTCGTGGTACGAAAAACAGTACCGTAACATATCAGGCAAACATATGGCAAAAATTTACATTCGTCGCTTCAGTCTGCTTATATACAGCCTGAGGCTGGAACGGGTCTCCGGGAGCCCACAGTTTTATTTGAAACGGAAGCGACCACATAGATGTAGCCGAAAGGGCAACACTTGTTTACCGATAATGTTGAAATGAATGCCCTGGCTCATGTTCACTGTAGCCTGAATAAACGGGCTCAAGTCGTGGTACAGAAAACAGTACCGTAACATATCAGGCAACCATATGGCAAAAATTTACATTCGTCGCTTCAGTCTGCTTTTATACAGCCTGAGGCTGGAACGGGTCTCCTGGAGCCCACAGTTTTAATTGAAACGGAAGCGACCACATAGATGTAGCCGAAAGGGCAACACTTGTTTACCGATAATGTTGAAATGAATGCCCTGGCTCATGTTCACTGTAGCCTGAATAAACGGGCTCAAGTCGTGGTACGGAAAACAGTGCCGTAACATATCAGGCAAACATATGGCAAAAATTTACATTCGGCGCTTCAGTCCGCTTATATACAGCCTGAGGCTGGAACGGGTCTCCTGGACCCCACAGTTTTATTTGAAACAGAAGCGACCACATAGATGTAGCCGAAAGGGCAACACTTGTTTACCGATAATGTTGAAATGAATGCCCTGGCTCATGTTCACTGTAGCCTGAATAAACGGGCTCAAGTCGTGGTACGGAAAACAGTACCGTAACATATCAGGCAAACATATGGCAAAAATTTACATTCGTCGCTTCAGTCTGCTTATATACAGCCTGAGGCTGGAACGGGTCCCCTGGACCCCACAGCTTTATTTGAAACGGAAGCGACCACATAGATGTAGCCGAAAGGGCAACACTTGTTTACCGATAATGTTTAAATGAATGCCCTGGCTCATGTTCACTGTAGCCTGAATAAACGGGCTCAAGTCGTGGTACGGAAAACAGTACCGTAACATATCAGGCAAACATGGCAAAAATTTACATTCGTCGCTTCAGTCTGCTTATATACAGCCTGAGGCTGGAACGGGTCTCCTGGAGCCCACAGTTTTATTTGAAACGGAAGCGACCACATAGATGTAGCCGAAAGGGCAACACTTGTTTACCGATAATGTTGAAATGAATGCCCTGGCTCATGTTCACTGTAGCCTGACTAAACGGGCTCAAGTCGTGGTAAAGAAAACAGTACCGTAACATATCAGGCAAACATATGGCAAAAATTTACATTCGTCACTTCAGTCTGCTTATATACAGCCTGAGGCTGGAATGGGTCTCCTGGACCCCACAGTTTTATTTGAAACGGAAGCGACCACATAGATGTAGCCGAAAGGGCAACAGTTGTTTACCGATAATGTTGAAATGAATGCCCTGGCTCATGTTCACTGTAGCCAGAATAAACGGGCCCAAGGCGTCGTACGGAAAACAGTACCGTAACATATCAGGCAAACATATGGAGAAAATTTACATTCGTCGCTTCAGTCTGCTTATATACAGCCTGAGGCTGGAACGGGTCTCCTGGAGCCCACAGTTTTATTTGAAACGGAAGCGACCACATAGATGTAGCCCAAAGGGCAACACTTGTTTACCGATAATGTTGAATTGAATGCACTGGCTCATGTTCACTGTAGCCTGAATAAACGGGCTCATGTCGTGGTACGGAAAACAGTACCGTAACATATCAGGCAAACATATGGCAAAAATTCACATTCGTCGCTTCAGTCTGCTTATATACAGCCTGAGGCTGGAACGGGTCTCCTGGAGCCCACAGTTTTATTTGAAACGGAAGCGACCACATAGATGTAGCCGAAAGGGCAACACTTGTTTACCGATAATGTTGAAATGAATGCCCTGGCTCATGTTCACTGTAGCCTGAATAAACGGGCTCAAGTCGTGGTACGGAAAACAGTACCGTAACATATCAGGCAAACATATGGCAAAAATTTACATTCGTCACTTCAGTCTGCTTATATACAGCCTTAGGCTGGAATCGGTCTCCTGGACCCCACATTTTTATTTGAAACGGAAGCGACCACATAGATGTAGCCGAAAGGGGAACACTTGTTTACCGATAATGTTGAAATGAATGCCCTGGCTCATGTTCACTGTAGCCAGAATAAACGGGCCCAAGTCGTCGTACGGAAAACAGTACCGTAACATATCAGGCAAACATATGGCAAAAATTTACATTCGTCGCTTCAGTCTGCTTATATACAGCCTGAGGCTGGAACGGGTCTCCTGGAGCCCACAGTTTTATTTGAAACGGAAGCGACCACATAGATGTAGCCGAAAGGGCAACACTTGTTTACCGATAATGTTGAAATGAATGCCCTGGCTCATGTTCACTGTAGCCTGAATAAACGGGCTCAAGTCGTGGTACGGAAAACAGTACCGTAACATATCAGGCAAACATATGGCAAAAATTTACATTCGTCGCTTCAGTCTGCTTATATACAGCCTGAGGCTGGAACGGGTCTCCTGGACCCCACAGTTTTATTTGAAATGGAAGCGACCACATAGATGTAGCCGAAAGGGCAACACTTGTTTACCGATAATGTTGAAATGAATGCCCTGGCTCATGTTCACTGTAGCCTGAATAAACGGGCTCAAGTCGTGATACGGAAAACAGTACCGTAACATATCAGGCAAACATATGGCAAAAATTCACATTCGTCGCTTCAGTCTGCTTATATACAGCCTGAGGCAGGAACGGGTCTCCTGGATCCCACAGTTTTATTTGAAACAGAAGCGACCACATAGATGTAGCGAAAGGGCAACACTTGTTAACCGATAATGTTCAAATGAATGCCCTGGCTCATGTTCACTGTAGCCTGAATAAACGGGCTCAAGTCGTGGTACGGAAAACAGTACCGTAACATATCAGGCAAACATATGGCAAAAATTTACATTCGTCGCTTCAGTCTGCTTATATACAGCCTGAGGCAGGAACGGGTCTCCTGGAGTCCACAGTTTTATTTGAAACGGAACCGACCACATAGATGTAGCCAAAAGGGCAACACTTGTTTACCGATAATGTTGAAATGAATGCCCTGGCTCATGTTCACTGTAGCCTGAATAAACGGGCTCAAGTCGTGGTACGGAAAACAATACCGTAACATATCAGGCAAACATATGGCAAAAATTTACATTCGTCGCTTCAGTCTGCTTATATACAGCCTGAGGCTGGAACGGGTCTCCTGGACCCTACAGTTTTATTTGAAACGGAAGCGACCACATAGATGTAGCCGAAAGGGCAACACTTGTTTACCGATAATGTTCAAATGAATGCCCTGGCTCATGTTCGCTGTAGCCTGAATAAACGGGCTCAAGTCGTGGTACGGAAAACAGTACCGTAACATATCAGGCAAACATATGGCAAAAATTTATATTCGTCGCTTCAGTCTGCTTATATACAGCCTGAGGCAGGAACGGGTCTCCTGGAGTCCAGAGTTTTATTTGAAACGGATCCGACCACATAGATGTAGCCGAAAGGGCAACACTTGTTTACCGATAATGTTGAAATGAATGCCCTGGCTCATGTTCACTGTAGCCTGAATAAACGGGCTCAAGTCGTGGTACGGAAAACAGTACCGTAACATATCAGGCAAACATATGGCAAAAATTTACATTCGTCGCTTCAGTCTGCTTATATACAGCCTGAGGCTGGAACGGGTCTCCTGGAGGCCACAGTTTTATTTGAGACGGAAGCTACCACATAGATGTAGCCGAAAGGGCAACACTTGTTTACCGATAATGTTGAAATGAATGCCCTGGCTCATGTTCACTGTAGCCTGAATAAACGGGCTCAAGTCGTGGTACGGAAAACAGTACCGTAACATATCAGGCAAACATATGGCAAAAATTTACATTCGTCGCTTCAGTCTGCTTATATACAGCCTGAGGCTGGAACGGGTCTCTTGGACCCCACAGTTTTATTTGAAACGGAAGCGACCACATAGATGTAGCCGAAAGGGCAACACTTGTTTACCGATAATGTTGAAATGAATGCACTGGCTCATGTTCACTGTAGCCTGAATAAACGGGCTCAAGTCGTGGTATGGAAAACAGTACCGTAACATATCAGGCAAACATATGGCAAAAATTTACATTCGTCGCTTCAGTCTGCTTATAAATAGCCTGAGGCTGGAATGGGTTTCCTGGACCCCACAGTTTTATTTGAAACGGAAGCGACCACATAGATGTAGCCGAAACGGCAACACTTGTTTACCGATAATGTTGAAATGAATGCCCTGGCTCATGTTCACTGTAGCCTGAATAAACGGGCTCAAGTCGTGGTACGGAAAACAGTACCGTAACATATCAGGCAAACATATGGCAAAAATTTACATTCGTCGCTTCAGTCTGCTTATATACAGGCTGAGGCTGGAACGGGTCTCTTGGACCCCACAGTTTTATTTGAAGCGGAAGCGACCACATAGATGTAGCCGAAAGGGCAACACTTGTTTACCGATAATGTTGAAATGAATGCCCTGGCTCATGTTCACTGTAGCCTGAATAAACGGGCTCAAGTCGTGGTACGGAAAACAGTACCGTAACATATCAGGCAAACATATGGCAAAAAATTACATTCGTCGCTTCCGTCTGCTTATATACAGCCTGAGGCTGGAATGGGTCTCCTGGACCCCACAGTTTTATTTGAAACGGAAGCGACCACATTGATATAGCCGAAAGGGCAACACTTGTTTACCGATAATGTTCAAATGAATGCCCTGGCTCATGTTCGCTGTAGCCTGAATAAACGGGCTCAAGTCGTGGTACGGAAACCAGTACCGTAACATATCAGGCAAACATATGGCAAAAATTTACATTCGTCGCTTCAGTCTGCTTATATACAGCCTGAGGCTGGAACGGGTCTCCTGGAGCCCACAGTTTTATTTGAAACGGAAGCGACCACATAGATGTAGACGAAAGGGCAACACTTGTTTACCGATAATGTTGAAATGAATGCCCTGGCTCATGTTCGCTGTAGCCTGAATAAACGGGCTCAAGTCGTGGTACGGAAAACAGTACCGTAACATATCAGGCAAACATATGGCAAAAATTTACATTCGTCGCTTCAGTCTGCTTATATACAGCCTGAGGCTGGAACGGGTCTCCTGGACCCCACAGTTTTATTTGAAATGGAAGCGACCACATAGATGTAGCCGAAAGGGCAACACTTGTTTACCGATAATGTTGAAAAGAATGCACTGGCTCATGTTCACTGTAGCCTGAATAAACGGGCTCAAGTCGTGGTACGAAAAACAGTACCGTAACATATCAGGCAAACATATGGCAAAAATTTACATTCGTCGCTTCAGTCTGCTTATATACAGCCTGAGGCTGGAACGGGTCTCCGGGAGCCCACAGTTTTATTTGAAACGGAAGCGACCACATAGATGAAGCCGAAAGGGCAACACTTGTTTACCGATAATGTTGAAATGAATGCCCTGGCTCATGCTCACTGTAGCCTGAATAAACGGGCTCAAGTCGTGGTACAGAAAACAGTACCGTAACATATCAGGCAACCATATGGCAAAAATTTACATTCGTCGCTTCAGTCTGCTTATATACAGCCTGAGGCTGGAACGGGTCTCCTGGAGCCCACAGTTTTATTTGAAACGGAAGCGACCACATAGATGTAGCCGTAAGGGCAACACTTGTTTACCGATAATGTTGAAATGAATGCCCTGGCTCATGTTCACTGTAGCCTGAATAAACGGGCTCAAGTCGTGGTACGGAAAACAGTGCCGTAACATATCAGGCAAACATATGGCAAAAATTTACATTCGTCGCTTCAGTCTGCTTATATACAGCCTGAGGCTGGAACGGGTCTCCTGGACCCCACAGTTTTATTTGAAATGGAAGCGACCACATAGATGTAGCCGAAAGGGCAACACTTGTTTACCGATAATGTTGAAAAGAATGCACTGGCTCATGTTCACTGTAGCCTGAATAAACGGGCTCAAGTCGTGGTACGAAAAACAGTACCGTAACATATCAGGCAAACATATGGCAAAAATTTACATTCGTCGCTTCAGTCTGCTTATATACAGCCTGAGGCTGGAACGGGTCTCCGGGAGCCCACAGTTTTATTTGAAACGGAAGCGACCACATAGATGAAGCCGAAAGGGCAACACTTGTTTACCGATAATGTTGAAATGAATGCCCTGGCTCATGCTCGTTGTAGCCTGAATAAACGGGCTCAAGTCGTGGTACAGAAAACAGTACCGTAACATATCAGGCAACCATATGGCAAAAATTTACATTCGTCGCTTCAGTCTGCTTATATACAGCCTGAGGCTGGAACGGGTCTCCTGGAGCCCACAGTTTTATTTGAAACGGAAGCGACCACATAGATGTAGCCGTAAGGGCAACACTTGTTTACCGATAATGTTGAAATGAATGCCCTGGCTCATGTTCACTGTAGCCTGAATAAACGGGCTCAAGTCGTGGTACGGAAAACAGTGCCGTAACATATCAGGCAAACATATGGCAAAAATTTACATTCGGCGCTTCAGTCCGCTTATATACAGCCTGAGGCTCGAACGGGTCCCCTGGACCCCACAGCTTTATTTGAAACAGAAGCGACCACATAGATGTAGCCGAAAGGGTAACACTTGTTTACCGATAATGTTTAAATGAATGCCCTGGCTCATGTTCACTGTAGCCTGAATAAACGGGCTCAAGTCGTGGTACGGAAAACAGTACCGTAACATATCAGGCAAACATGCCAAAAATTTACATTCGTCGCTTCAGTCTGCTTATATACAGCCTGAGGCTGGAACGGGTCTCCTGGAGCCCACAGTTTTATTTGAAACGGAAGCGACCACATAGATGTAGCCGAAAGGGCAACACTTGTTTACCGATAATGTTGAAATGAATGCCCTGGCTCATGTTCACTGTAGCCGGACTAAACGGGCTCAAGTCGTGGTAAAGAAAACAGTACCGTAACATATCAGGCAAACATATGGCAAAAATTTACATTCGTCACTTCAGTCTGCTTATATACAGCCTGAGGCTGGAATGGGTCTCCTGGACCCCACAGTTTTATTTGAAACGGAAGCGACCACATAGATGTAGCCGAAAGGGCAACAGTTGTTTACCGATAATGTTGAAATGAATGCCCTGGCTCATGTTCACTGTAGCCAGAATAAACGGGCTCAAGTCGTCGAACGGAAAACAGTACCGTAACATATCAGGCAAACATATGGAGAAAATTTACATTCGTCGCTTCAGTCTGCTTATATACAGCCTGAGGCTGGAACGGGTCTCCTGGAGCCCACAGTTTTATTTGAAACGGAAGCGACCACATAGATGTAGCCCAAAGGGCAACACTTGTTTACCGATAATGTTGAATTGAATGCACTGGCTCATGTTCACTGTAGCCTGAATAAACGGGCTCATGTCGTGGCACGGAAAACAGTACCGTAACATATCAGGCAAACATATGGCAAAAATTTACATTCGTCGCTTCAGTCTGCTTATATACAGCCTGAGGCTGGAACGGGTCTCCTGGACCCCACAGTTTTATTTGAAACGGAAGCGACCACATAGATGTAGCTGAAAGGGCAACACTTGTTTACCGATAATGTTGAAATGAATGCCCTGGCTCATGTTCACTGTAGCCTGAATAAACGGGCTCAAGTCGTGGTACGGAAAACAGTACCGTAACATATCAGGCAAACATATGGCAAAAATTTACATTCGTCACTTCAGTCTGCTTATATACAGCCTGAGGCTGGAATCGGTCTCCTGGACCCCACAGTTTTATTTGAAACGGAAGCGACCACATAGATGTAGCCGAAAGGGGAACACTTGTTTACCGATAATGTTGAAATGAATGCCCTGGCTCATGTTCACTGTAGCCTGAATAAACGGGCTCAAGTCGTGGTACGGAAAACAGTACCGTAACATATCAGGCAAACATATGGCAAAAATTTACATTCGTCGCTTCAGTCTGCTTATATACAGCCTGAGGCTGGAACGGGTCTCCTGGACCCCACAGTTTTATTTGAAATGGAAGCGACCACATAGATGTAGCCGAAAGGGCAACACTTGTTTACCGATAATGTTGAAATGAATGCCCTGGCTCATGTTCACTGTAGCCTGAATAAACGGGCTCAAGTCGTGGTACGGAAAACAGTACCGTAACATATCAGGCAAACATATGGCAAAAATTTACATTCGTCGCTTCAGTCTGCTTATATACAGCCTGAGGCAGGAACGGGTCTCCTGGACCCCACAGTTTTATTTGAAACAGAAGCGACCACATAGATGTAGCCGAAAGGGCAACACTTGTTAACCGATAATGTTCAAATGAATGCCCTGGCTCATGTTCACTGTAGCCTGAATAAACGGGCTCAAGTCGTGGTACGGAAAACAGTACCGTAACATATCAGGCAAACATATGGCAAAAATTTACATTCGTCGCTTCAGTCTGCTTATATACAGCCTGAGGCAGGAACGGGTCTCCTGGAGTCCACAGTTTTATTTGAAACGGAACCGACCACATAGATGTAGCCAAAAGGGCAACACTTGTTTACTGATAATGTTGAAATGAATGCCCTGGCTCATGTTCACTGTAGCCTGAATAAACGGGCTCAAGTCGTGGTACGGAAAACAGTACCGTAACATATCAGGCAAACATATGGCAAAAATTTACATTCGTCGCTTCAGTCTGCTTATATACAGCCTGAGGCTGGAACGGGTCTCCTGGACCCTACAGTTTTATTTGAAACGGAAGCGACCACATAGATGTAGCCGAAAGGGCAACACTTGTTTACCGATAATGTTGAAATGAATGCCCTGGCTCATGTTCACTGTAGCCTGAATAAACGGGCTCAAGTCGTGGTACGGAAAACAGTACCGTAACATATCAGGCAAACATATGGCAAAAATTTACATTCGTCGCTTCAGTCTGCTTATATACAGCCTGAGGCTGGAACGGGTCTCCTGGAGCCCACAGTTTTATTTGAAACGGAAGCGACCACATAGATGTAGCCGAAAGGGCAACACTTGTTTACCGATAATGTTGAAATGAATGCCCTGGCTCATGTTCACTGTAGCCTGAATAAACGGGCTCAAGTCGTGGTACAGAAAACAGTACCGTAACATATCAGGCAACCATATGGCAAAAATTTACATTCGTCGCTTCAGTCTGCTTATATACAGCCTGAGGCTGGAACGGGTCTCTTGGAACCCACAGTTTTATTTGAAGCCGAAGCGACCACATAGATGTAGCCGAAAGGGCAACACTTGTTTACCGATAATGTTGAAATGAATGCCCTGGCTCATGTTCACTGTAGCCTGAATAAACGGGCTCAAGTCGTGGTACGGAAAACAGTACCGTAACATATCAGGCAAACATATGGCAAAAATTTACATTCGTCGCTTCAGTCTGCTTATATACAGCCTGAGGCTGGAACGGGTCTCCTGGACCCCACAGTTTTATTTGAAACAGAAGCGACCACATAGATGTAGCCGAAAGGACAACACTTGTTTACCGATAATGTTGAAATGAATGCCCTGGCTCATGTTCACTGTAGCCTGAATAAACGGGCTCAAGTCGTGGTACGGAAAACAGTACCGTAACATATCAGGCAAACATATGGCAAAAATTTACATTTGTCGCTTCAGTCTGCTTACATACAGCCTGAGGCTGGAACGGGTCTCCTGGAGCCCACAGTTTTATTTGAAACGGAAGCGACCACATAGATGTAGCCGAAAGGGCAACACTTGTTTACCGATAATGTTGAAATGAATGCCTTGGCTCATGTTCACTGTAGCCTGAATAAACGGGCTCAAGTCGTGGTACGGAAAACAGTACCGTAACATATCAGGCAAACATATGGCAAAAATTTACATTCGTCGCTTCCGTGTGTTTATATACAGCCTGAGGCTGGAATGGGTCTCCTGGACCCTACAGTTTTATTTGAAACGGAAGCGACCACATTGATGTAGCCGAAAGGGCAACACTTGTTTACCGATAATGTTCAAATGAATGCCCTGGCTCATGTTCACTGTAGCCTGAATAAACGGGCTCAAGTCGTGGTACGGAAACCAGTACCGTAACATATCAGGCAAACATATGGCAAAAATTTACATTCGTCGCTTCAGTCTGCTTATATACAGCCTGAGGCAGGAACGGGTCTCCTGGAGTTCAGAGTTTTATTTGAAACGGATCCGACCACATAGATGTAGCCGAAAGGGCAACACTTGTTTACCGATAATGTTGAAATGAATGCCCTGGCTCATGTTCACTGTAGCCTGAATAAACGGGCTCAAGTCGTGGTACGGAAAACAGTACCGTAACATATCAGGCAAACATATGGCAAAAATTTACATTCGTCGCTTCAGTCTGCTTATATACAGCCTGAGGCTGGAACGGGTCTCCTGGAGCCCACAGTTTTATTTGAGACGGAAGCTACCACATAGATGTAGCCGAAAGGGCAACACTTGTTTACCGATAATGTTGAAATGAATGCCCTGTCTCATGTTCACTGTAGCCTGAATAAACGGGCTCAAGTCGTGGTACGGAAAACAGTACCGTAACATATCAGGCAAACATATGGCAAAAATTTACATTCGTCGCTTCAGTCTGCTTATATACAGCCTGAGGCTGGAACGGGTCTCTTGGATCCCACAGTTTTATTTGAAACGGAAGCGACCACATAGATGTAGCCGAAAGGGCAACACTTGTTTACCGATAATGTTGAAATGAATGCCCTGGCTCATGTTCACTGTAGCCTGAATAAACGGGCTCAAGTCGTGGTACGGAAAACAGTACCGTAACATATCAGGCAAACATATGGCAAAAATTTACATTCGTCGCTTCAGTCTGCTTATATACAGGCTGAGGCTGGTACGGGTCTCTTGGACCCCACAGTTTTATTTGAAGCGGAAGCGACCACATAGATGTAGCCGAAAGGGCAACACTTGTTTACCGATAATGTTGAAATGAATGCCCTGGCTCATGTTCACTGTAGCCTGAATAAACGGGCTCAAGTCGTGGTACGGAAAACAGTACCGTAACATATCAGGCAAACATATGGCAAAAAATTACATTCGTCGCTTCCGTCTGCTTATATACAGCCTGAGGCTGGAATGGGTCTCCTGGACCCCACAGTTTTATTTGAAACGGAAGCGACCACATTGATGTAGCCGAAAGGGCAACACTTGTTTACCGATAATGTTCAAATGAATGCCCTGGCTCATGTTCGCTGTAGCCTGAATAAACGGGCTCAAGTCGTGGTACGGAAACCAGTACCGTAACATATCAGGCAAACATATGGCAAAAATTTACATTCGTCGCTTCAGTCTGCTTATATACAGCCTGAGGCTGGAACGGGTCTCCTGAAGCCCACAGTTTTATTTGAAACGGAAGCGACCACATAGATGTAGACGAAAGGGCAACACTTGTTTACCGATAATGTTGAAATGAATGCCCTGGCTCATGTTCACTGTAGCCTGAATAAACGGGCTCAAGTCATGGTACGGAAAACAGTACCGTAACATATCAGGCAAACATATGGCAAAAATTTACATTCGTCGCTTCAGTCTGCTTATATACAGCCTGAGGCTGGACCGGGTCACCTGGATCCCACAGTTTTATTTGAAACAGAAGCGACCACATAGATGTAGCCGAAAGGGCAACACTTGTTTACCGATAATGTTCAAAAGAATGCCCTGGCTCATGTTCGCTGTAGCCTGAATAAACGGGCTCAAGTCGTGGTACGGAAAACAGTACCGTAACATATCAGGCAAACATATGGCAAAAATTTACATTCGTCGCTTCAGTCTGCTTATATACAGCCTGAGGCTGGAACGGGTCTCCTGGACCCCACAGTTTTATTTGAAACAGAAGCGACCACATAGATGTAGCCGAAAGGGCAACACTTGTTTACCGATAATGTTGAAATGAATGCCCTGGCTCATGTTCACTGTAGCCTGAATAAACGGGCTCAAGTCGTGGTACGGAAAACAGTACCGTAACATATCAGGCAAACATATGGCAAAAATTTACATTCGTCGCTTCAGTCTGCTTACATACAGCCTGAGGCTGGAACGGGTCTCCTGGAGCCCACAGTTTTATTTGAAACGGAAGCGACCACATAGATGTAGCCGAAAGGGCAACACTTGTTTACCGATGATGTTGAAATGAATGCCCTGGCTCATGTTCACTGTAGCCTGAATAAACGGGCTCAAGTCGTGGTACGGAAAACAGTACCGTAACATATCAGGCAAACATATGGCAAAAATTTACATTCGTCGCTTCCGTGTGCTTATATACAGCCTGAGGCTGGAATGGGTCTCCTGGACCCTACAGTTTTATTTGAAACGGAAGCGACCACATTGATGTAGCCGAAAGGGCAACACTTGTTTACCGATAATGTTCAAATGAATGCCCTGGCTCATGTTCACTGTAGCCTGAATAAACGGGCTCAAGTCGTGGTACGGAAACCAGTACCGTAACATATCAGGCAAACATATGGCAAAAATTTACATTCGTCGCTTCAGTCTGCTTATATACAGCCTGAGGCAGGAACGGGTCTCCTGGAGTTCAGAGTTTTATTTGAAACGGATCCGACCACATAGATGTAGCCGAAAGGGCAACACTTGTTTACCGATAATGTTGAAATGAATGCCCTGGCTCATGTTCACTGTAGCCTGAATAAACGGGCTCAAGTCGTGGTACGGAAAACAGTACCGTAACATATCAGGCAAACATATGGCAAAAATTTACATTCGTCGCTTCAGTCTGCTTATATACAGCCTGAGGCTGGAACGGGTCTCCTGGACCCCACAGTTTTATTTGAGACGGAAGCTACCACATAGATGTAGCCGAAAGGGCAACACTTGTTTACCGATAATGTTGAAATGAATGCCCTGTCTCATGTTCACTGTAGCCTGAATAAACGGGCTCAAGTCGTGGTACGGAAAACAGTACCGTTACATATCAGGCAAACATATGGCAAAAATTTACATTCGTCGCTTCAGTCTGCTTATATACAGGCTGAGGCTGGTACGGGTCTCTTGGACCCCACAGTTTTATTTGAAGCGGAAGCGACCACATAGATGTAGCCGAAAGGGCAACACTTGTTTACCGATAATGTTGAAATGAATGCCCTGGCTCATGTTCACTGTAGCCTGAATAAACGGGCTCAAGTCGTGGTACGGAAAACAGTACCGTAACATATCAGGCAAACATATGGCAAAAAATTACATTCGTCGCTTCCGTCTGCTTATATACAGCCTGAGGCTGGAATGGGTCTCCTGGACCCCACAGTTTTATTTGAAACGGAAGCGACCACATTGATGTAGCCGAAAGGGCAACACTTGTTTACCGATAATGTTCAAATGAATGCCCTGGCTCATGTTCGCTGTAGCCTGAATAAACGGGCTCAAGTCGTGGTACGGAAACCAGTACCGTAACATATCAGGGAAACATATGGCAAAAATTTACATTCGTCGCTTCAGTCTGCTTATATACAGCCTGAGGCTGGAACGGGTCTCCTGGAGCCCACAGTTTTATTTGAAACGGAAGCGACCACATAGATGTAGACGAAAGGGCAACACTTGTTTACCGATAATGTTGAAATGAATGCCCTGGCTCATGTTCACTGTAGCCTGAATAAACGGGCTCAAGTCATGGTACGGAAAACAGTACCGTAACATATCAGGCAAACATATGGCAAAAATTTACATTCGTCGCTTCAGTCTGCTTATATACAGCCTGAGGCTGGACCGGGTCACCTGGATCCCACAGTTTTATTTGAAACAGAAGCGACCACATAGATGTAGCCGAAAGGGCAACACTTGTTTACCGATAATGTTCAAAAGAATGCCCTGTCTCATGTTCGCTGTAGCCTGAATAAACGGGCTCAAGTCGTGGTACGGAAAACAGTACCGTAACATATCAGGCAAACATATGGCAAAAATTTACATTCGTCGCTTCAGTCTGCTTATATACAGCCTGAGGCAGGAACGGGTCTCCTGGAGTCCAGAGTTTTATTTGAAACGGATCCGACCACATAGATGTAGCCGAAAGGGCAACACTTGTTTACCGATAATGTTGAAATGAATGCCCTGGCTCATGTTCACTGTAGCCTGAATAAACGGGCTCAAGTCGTGGTACGGAAAACAGTACCGTAACATATCAGGCAAACATATGGCAAAAATTTACATTCGTCGCTTCAGTCTGCTTATATACAGCCTGAGGCTGGAACGGGTCTCCTGGAGCCCACAGTTTTATTTGAGACGGAAGCGACCACATAGATGTAGCCGAAAGGGCAACACTTGTTTACCGATAATGTTGAAATGAATGCCCTGTCTCATGTTCACTGTAGCCTGAATAAACGGGCTCAAGTCGTGGTATGGAAAACAGTACCGTAACATATCAGGCAAACATATGGCAAAAATTTACATTCGTCGCTTCAGTCTGCTTATATACAGCCTGAGGCTGGAACGGGTCTCTTGGACCCCACAGTTTTACTTGAAACGGAAGCGACCACATAGATGTAGCCGAAAGGGCAACACTTGTTTACCGATAATGTTGAAATGAATGCACTGGCTCATGTTCACTGTAGCCTGAATAAACGGGCTCAAGTCGTGTTACGGAAAACAGTACCGTAACATATCAGGTAAACATATGGCAAAAATTTACATTTGTCGCTTCAGTCTGCTTATATATAGCCTGAGGCTGGAATGGGTCTCCTGGACCCCACAGTTTTATTTGAAACGGAAGCGTCCACATAGATGTAGCCGAAAGGGGAACACTTGTTTACTGATAATGTTGAAATGAATGCCCTGGCTCATGTTCACTGTAGCCTGAATAAACGGGCTCAAGTCGTGGTATGGAAAACAGTACCGTAACATATCAGGCAAACATATGGCAAAAATTTACATTCGTCGCTTCAGTCTGCTTATATACAGCCTGAGGCTGGAACGGGTCTCTTGGACCCCACAGTTTTATTTGAAACGGAAGCGACCACATGGATGTAGCCGAAAGGGCAACACTTGTTTACCGATAATGTTGAAATGAATGCCCTGGCTCATGTTCACTGTAGCCTGAATAAACGGGCTCAAGTCGTGGTACGGAAAACAGTACCGTAACATATCAGGCAAACATATGGCAAAAATTTACATTCGTCGCTTCAGTCTGCTTATATACAGGCTGAGGCTGGTACGGGTCTCTTGGACCCCACAGTTTTATTTGAAGCGGAAGCGACCACATAGATGTAGCCGAAAGGGCAACACTTGTTTACCGATAATGTTGAAATGAATGCCCTGGCTCATGTTCACTGTAGCCTGAATAAACGGGCTCAAGTCGTGGTACGGAAAACAGTACCGTAACATATCAGGCAAACATATGGCAAAAAATTACATTCGTCGCTTCCGTCTGCTTATATACAGCCTGAGGCTGGAATGGGTCTCCTGGACCCCACAGTTTTATTTGAAACGGAAGCGACCACATTGATGTAGCCGAAAGGGCAACACTTGTTTACCGATAATGTTCAAATGAATGCCCTGGCTCATGTTCGCTGTAGCCTGAATAAACGGGCTCAAGTCGTGGTACGGAAACCAGTACCGTAACATATCAGGCAAACATATGGCAAAAATTTACATTCGTCGCTTCAGTCTGCTTATATACAGCCTGAGGCTGGAACGGGTCTCCTGGAGCCCACAGTTATATTTGAAACGGAAGCGACCACATAGATGTAGACGAAAGGGCAACACTTGTTTACCGATAATGTTGAAATGAATGCCCTGGCTCATGTTCACTGTAGCCTGAATAAACGGGCTCAAGTCATGGTACGGAAAACAGTACCGTAACATATCAGGCAAACATATGGCAAAAATTTACATTCGTCGCTTCAGTCTGCTTATATACAGCCTGAGGCTGGACCGGGTCACCTGGATCCCACAGTTTTATTTGAAACAGAAGCGACCACATAGATGTAGCCGAAAGGGCAACACTTGTTTACCGATAATGTTCAAAAGAATGCCCTGTCTCATGTTCGCTGTAGCCTGAATAAACGGGCTCAAGTCGTGGTACGGAAAACAGTACCGTAACATATCAGGCAAACATATGGCAAAAATTTACATTCGTCGCTTCAGTCTGCTTATATACAGCCTGAGGCAGGAACGGGTCTCCTGGAGTCCAGAGTTTTATTTGAAACGGATCCGACCACATAGATGTAGCTGAAAGGGCAACACTTGTTTACCGATAATGTTGAAATGAATGCCCTGGCTCATGTTCACTGTAGCCTGAATAAACGGGCTCAAGTCGTGGTACGGAAAACAGTACCGTAACATATCAGGCAAACATATGGCAAAAATTTACATTCGTCGCTTCAGTCTGCTTATATACAGCCTGAGGCTGGAACGGGTCTCCTGGAGCCCACAGTTTTATTTGAGACGGAAGCGACCACATAGATGTAGCCGAAAGGGCAACACTTGTTTACCGATAATGTTGAAATGAATGCCCTGTCTCATGTTCACTGTAGCCTGAATAAACGGGCTCAAGTCGTGGTATGGAAAACAGTACCGTAACATATCAGGCAAACATATGGCAAAAATTTACATTCGTCGCTTCAGTCTGCTTATATACAGCCTGAGGCTGGAACGGGTCTCTTGGACCCCACAGTTTTACTTGAAACGGAAGCGACCACATAGATGTAGCCGAAAGGGCAACACTTGTTTACCGATAATGTTGAAATGAATGCACTGGCTCATGTTCACTGTAGCCTGAATAAACGGGCTCAAGTCGTGGTACGGAAAACAGTACCGTAACATATCAGGCAAACATATGGCAAAAATTTACATTCGTCGCTTCAGTCTGCTTATATATAGCCTGAGGCTGGAATGGGTCTCTTGGACCCCACAGTTTTATTTGAAACGGAAGCGTCCACATAGATGTAGCCGAAAGGGCAACACTTGTTTACTGATAATGTTGAAATGAATGCCCTGGCTCATGTTCACTGTAGCCTGAATAAACGGGCTCAAGTCGTGGTATGGAAAACAGTACCGTAACATATCAGGCAAACATATGGCAAAAATTTACATTCGTCGCTTCAGTCTGCTTATATATAGCCTGAGGCTGGAACGGGTCTCCTGGACCCCACAGTTTTATTTGAAACGGAAGCGTCCACATAGATGTAGCCGAAAGGGCAACACTTGTTTACTGATAATGTTGAAATGAATGCCCTGGCTCATGTTCACTGTAGCCTGAATAAACGGGCTCAAGTCGTGGTACGGAAAACAGTACCGTAACATATCAGGCAAACATATGGCAAAAATTTACATTCGTCGCTTCAGTCTGCTTATATACAGCCTGAGGCTGGAACGGGTCTCCTGGACCCTACAGTTTTATTTGAAACGGAAGCGACCACATAGATGTAGCCGAAAGGGCAACACTTGTTTACCGATAATGTTGAAATGAATGCCCTGGCTCATGTTCACTGTAGCCTGAATAAACGGGCTCAAGTCATGGTACGGAAAACAGTACCGTAACATATCAGGCAAACATATGGCAAAAATTTACATTCGTCGCTTCAGTCTGCTTATATACAGCCTGAGGCTGGAACGGGTCTCCTGGAGCCCACAGTTTTATTTGAGGCGGAAGCGACCACATAGATGTAGCCGAAAGGGCAACACTTGTTTACCGATAATGTTGAAATGAATGCCCTGTCTCATGTTCACTGTAGCCTGAATAAACGGGCTCAAGTCGTGGTATGGAAAACAGTACCGTAACATATCAGGCAAACATATGGCAAAAATTTACATTCGTCGCTTCAGTCTGCTTATATACAGCCTGAGGCTGGAACGGGTCTCTTGGACCCCACAGTTTTACTTGAAACGGAAGCAACCACATAGATGTAGCCGAAAGGGCAACACTTGTTTACCGATAATGTTGAAATGAATGCACTGGCTCATGTTCACTGTAGCCTGAATAAACGGGCTCAAGTCGTGGTACGGAAAACAGTACCGTAACATATCAGGCAAACATATGGCAAAAATTTACATTCATCGCTTCAGTCTGCTTATATATAGCCTGAGGCTGGAATGGGTCTCCTGGACCCCACAGTTTTATTTGAAACGGAAGCGTCCACATAGATGTAGCCGAAAGGGCAACACTTGTTTACTGATAATGTTGAAATGAATGCCCTGGCTCATGTTCACTGTAGCCTGAATAAACGGGCTCAAGTCGTGGTATGGAAAACAGTACCATAACATATCAGGCAAACATATGGCAAAAATTTACATTCGTCGCTTCAGTCTGCTTATATATAGCCTGAGGCTGGAACGGGTCTCCTGGACCCCACAGTTTTATTTGAAACGGAAGCGTCCACATAGATGTAGCCGAAAGGGCAACACTTGTTTACTGATAATGTTGAAATGAATGCCCTGGCTCATGTTCACTGTAGCCTGAATAAACGGGCTCAAGTCGTGGTACGGAAAACAGTACCGTAACATATCAGGCAAACATATGGCAAAAATTTACATTCGTCGCTTCAGTCTGCTTATATACAGCCTGAGGCTGGAACGGGTCTCCTGGACCCCACAGTTTTATTTGAAACGGAAGCGACCACATAGATGTAGCCGAAAGGGCAACACTTGTTTACCGATAATGTTGAAATGAATGCCCTGGCTCATGTTCACTGTAGCCTGAATAAACGGGCTCAAGTCGTGGTACGGAAAACAGTACCGTAACATATCAGGCAAACATATGGCAAAAATTTACATTCGTCGCTTCAGTCTGCTTATATACAGCCTGAGGCTGGAACGGGTCTCCTGGTCCCCACAGTTTTACTTGAAACGGAAGCGACCACATAGATGTAGCCGAAAGGGCAACACTTGTTTACCGATAATGTTGAAATGAATGCCCTGGCTCATGTTCACTGTAGCCTGAATAAACGGGCTCAAGTCGTGGTACGGAAAACAGTTCCGTAACATATCAGAACCATTTCCAGCCTGGCCTACATCATCTACACACCGCGTGTTGAACGACTCAGTGGGTCTTCGGTGCACTGCATCCTTTGAACTGAGGCATAATCGCGACTCGACTGCAGACATCTAGTGCGCAGTTTTTGCGCCGTTTGGTCCTTCAGTGACTTCAACGTTCTATATGCCTCAATTAACAATGACGTTTTGTGAAGTATCTATCTCAAAATGTTCACTGTCTGTAGTTCCAAACTCCAGGGATGTGATTCAGATTGATCTAAATTCTCTGACAACCACAGGTCCCTACTCGATTTGAAAACAATTGTCATTGAAAAGGTGTCACACCTTTTTCTGGCGCTAGTCGGTTAGGATCATTTTACTACCACTATTCTTACGCAGTGTTACCTTGTTACGAGTGTTGCGCCATTCACTGTAAACACACTGGACAGTCTGCGTTGATACACCAACAAGAATTTCAGAAGATCAGATTTTCTTGCGATCTGTTAGTTTTCGTTGTTCCACGACTTATATCCGTACAAAAGATCACCCTTCAGCCAATTTTATTTAGCTCGGTAGTTATTGGATTACATCACTTCAGCAGTTGCTTAATCGAATCCTAGTGGCTTTTTCTAGTTGTACGCTACTTGTTATTCACTCAGTGCAGCAACTGTTTCTTGTAATCGTAGATCATAAAAATATAGATTGAACGACTTCCACAATGTTTATTCCGTGTTTCACTGCGTCATCCTTCATCCCGTCGTAGACACTTAATTTTCTTCAAATTTAGACTTTGTAGTAACTTATTTTTCGTATTTTTTCAGCGTATTTTTAATGCCTTCCTCGCTGTCTACTATAAGTGATGTGTTATCCACAAATATTGAGTTGTTCATTAAATTCTGTCTAATTTTAATTCACCTTTCCATATCTGCTGTACCTGTAGTCCTGATTACATTATCACCATACAAAATGGTTCAAATGGCTCTGAGCTCTACGGGACTTAACATCTGAGGTCATCAGTCCCCTAGAACTTACAACTACTTAAACCTAACTAACCTAAGGACATCACACACACCCATGCCCGAGGCAGGATTCGAACCTGCGACCGTAGCGGTCGCGCGGTTCCAAACTGAAGCGCCTAGAGCCACTTGTATGTATGTTAGTGACCAGTACCGTCCTCCATCTTGCTGTTGTTTAGGACCACCAGCAGCGTTCGATGTGTTGGGAGCCGATCACGTGTCTTCACCACACAAATCGATAAGTGGTACAGACAACAGTAGCTCCTTGTCCTGCTCCAGCAAGTGGGCTATGTGGATTCAACGTTGTAGCTAGAGGTTCAGACGTGGTGGAGGTTGTTGTTGCTGCATGTCCAGAGGTCGCTGCAGGTCTCGACAAGATGGCAGCCAAGGTTGCTACACGTCCAGATGCGGCAGAGATCGGCATGTTGGCGCTCGACCCTGCAGGCTTGGACACATCGAGGGATACTGCTGAACAAGGATGAGGAGGCATTACAGATGGCACAAGTCGCGAAAACTATAAACAATAATAATGCTAACAACAGAGAAAGATGTGAAATGGTATACTTACTTTTCCATTTCCTCCTGTTCTGCAGTATTGCGACAGCTGTTAACTCTTCATGGTTCTTTTTCTTATCCTGCTGCTGACTGACTGAGCAACACTGAGGTCCTAGAGCTGCTCAGCCAGCCCTATATCCCCTCCAATGACATTACCAGATACTGCCATCCTACTGACTGATGTCTAACATGTGACTGGATTAAGGGTTCCTATTGGTTCCCACCATTTACCCCCAGCCCAAACAGCTGCCTTGAATTATGTCACAAGAGGGAAGACAGTGCCATCTGGTGGCGGTACTGTGTACTAGGTCAATTGGACTCTGGACCTCCTGGTGAACACGCTTGATGGTGGTACTGCCTCTAATTGTTTAAATGAAGAATGCACGCAAAATAAAGACTTATGTCCAGCACAGGCTGTCCTTTTCCCGCCAGTTCCTAGGAAGAGGTGGCGGTCAGGTGACTTGGGTTTGTGGCGGTAGCCCAAGTGCCCCTTTTCCCGCCATTTTCTTACGTTGGTGAAGGGAGATGTGGCATGTTGCATTGTCCTGATGGAATTTGAACATCGCACCATTTTCTGGGGAAGAGTCGGGGGCTAGGTTAGAGGAGGTAGCCAAATTGACCTATCTTCTCTCCAAAATTCAAACATCCCACCAAAATCCGTCATCTTGGATAACGGCACTTGCGTCATCAGATGACGCCACGGCCGCCATCTTGGGATGATGTCACGGCTGACATCTTGGATGACGTCATCGCTGCCATCTTGGAAAATAGTACCTGTGGCCGCACTTGTGCCCCTACTTATGGCGGGACGAATCCTCCCCGTCGTTTCTAGGTCCTTGGTTCAATACACAATACGCAAGGAGAGAAAAGTCTTTAAACATGTAAAATTCGAAGGAAACTTTTTCTCTAACTACAACACTGCAGACGATACAGACGATAGGAGTGTTGTGTGGTCAGTGGAGAAGCAGTATCAGCACAAATGGTCGGTCAGCAGAGCTGAGTGACTTCCAAGGTGGTCTAGTCATATGATGTCACTTGCATAATAAATCTATAACAGACATTTCACCCATTCTAAAAGGGTCAACTGCAGGTCACATCCTTGATGTGATGGTAAAGTGGAAAGGTGATGTAAAAAATACAGCTAAAGCAAGACCACGTAGACATCATAAACCAACAGCTACCGATGTTCGAGCATTATGGAAAACGATAGTAAAAAGTAGCATGACACCTGTGTAAGGAAGCACTTGTGATTTCCAATTTCCTTCCAGTAGTCCAGCAAGCTCAATGACGGTGGGTAGGGAGTTATAAAGAACGGGGCACAAAGGTCAAGCGGCTGCTCATAAGCAACACAAATCAGTATTCCTGCAAAGCGACGCTTCGGATGACATGAAGAGCGACGCCACAGGACAGTAAATGACTTGGTTTGATGACTGATTTGGAGCAATGAATCACGCTATACCCTGTGAAATTCATATGGATGGTTTCGATTTGCCCAATGCTTGTAGAAGGCTACGTGACGTCATTTCAAACACCAAAATTGAAGTGCAGAGAAGTTGGTGTTACAGTAAGGGATGTTTCTTGTAGGTAAGATGTGTAGTCTGTTTCTTACAGTTAAGGAAACGCTGAGTGTGGTAGCATATGATGACAATTTACAGGTTCGTGTACTGCGTACAGTAGGCGAACAGTTCAGAGACGATGATCGATTGAATCGCCATGACAATGCGTCCTCCCATCAGCAAGGTAAATGTTTTTGGGTAATAACTTTCGAGAAACGGGATGACCAGACAAACGTCCCGAACTGAGCCTCATGGAACTCTTTCGGAATGAGCCAAAGCGCTACTCTTCTTCCAGACCCCAGTGTATAACATCACTACTATCTCTGGCTGCGTCTCTTGAGGAAGAATGTCTTGCCATTACTCTACAGCGAACCACATACCTCTATGAAATTATCCCCAGGGGAGTTAGTGCAGTCGTAGAGGACTGGATGGAGAAAACTCTACTGGACAATGAACGACAGGAAACGACTGATTTGCAGTGGTGAATCATCCTATACCCAGCAAAAGTCCTATGGAACTTTTTGGTTGCCCACTGTCTGGTAAAATGCCAACAGTGCAGTACCATGGCGTTGGTGTTACGGTAAGCGTTGTCTCTTTTAGGTAAGTTGCCGTCTGCTTATTACAGTTTACGAAACGCTGTCTGGAAGTGTACGAAAATGTCCTTTGTCAAAAAGCAGCATCTGAAAGGAAGTGATTGGTGGACAGTAACATTTGGTGAATGGACTGAACTGCCAGAGTATCGATCTGACCCAATGGAACAGTTTTGTAATGAGTCAGAATGCTACTTTTCTTCCAGACCCTAGTGTCCAACATCACTATTTCTCTGGTTGAGGCTCTTGAGGAAGAATGGTCTCCCATTCCTCTGCTACAGTTCCGACACCTCACTGAAAGTATCCTGAGTTTCAGCAGTCATAGACCCAAGGATGGAGAGCAACGCCACTGCACAGTGAATGATTGGAAACAATTGATTCGGTCTGATGGCTCACGCTATACCCTGTGAAAATCCAGTGGAAGGTTTTGTTTGCTCAGTGCCAGGAGAAAGTTGTAACATCCTTTAAAATGCCATCAGTGATGTATGGTGTATTTAAAAAAAACTGTATAACACTGTGCTGCCTGTAATAACATCATTTTATTTTGCCTCCGGTTTCGGGTTTGGAAAATCATCAACAGCAGATGTACAACAAACAAAAATGGACAATGTGACAATGCCGAACGAAAAAAGAAATAACAGGAGATACAGTTAAATCGATTGAAATACTAACGAAAATTATCACAGCTGTATTACATATCATACATGTTTGGACATAAATTACCACAGAAAACCATAATTGCCAACACAAATCAAAAATTGTGACAAGATTAAAATATGATGGCACATTGACCAAAGGGCAACATGTGGTGTAGAGCAATACAAGTCAAAGAACTTCAAAGTCAAAGATGACAGTCTTGACTGAATCCAAAGAAGTGGCCATTAAATAATTCTGTGATAAAGATATTAGAAGACTGAAGTATTAACAGTTCTACACTTGATTGGTATTACATAGAGATATCAATAAAATAAGGTATAACGTAACAGATAAACAAGAATGGTGAATGTAAGAATATACAATATTTTGCAATCCAGTCAAAAAATGTAAGCATCACTGCAGTGACATGTTTACCCCTCGATACCAGGCAGGAACTTCTAATTACATAATGTGTGTACGAATACTGCTTGTGACACAGGAACGACGACATCTGTCCGGTTCTGAGTCGTGCACGGATAGCCGAACCGGTTTAGGCGACAGCGCGTGTAGAGGGGAAATCCGAGTTCGAGTCCCTGTCCGACACGAATTTTCACTGTCGCCATTCCGTTATACAGCTCATGGTTGGTCGTATTTGCAACTGCGTAGACATGTCGTGTATTTCATAATGGCTATAGTCACCGCAGTGTATGTTCCCTCGGACATGCATGCCTGTCGGAAACATCGTTCTCCTTAACAACACAGGCACAGCAAAATCGAATTTGAGAATTGTTAATGGTCCACAGACAACTGCCTAACAGATGCTGCTTTACAACAGAGTGCACTGTCATGTTGATTGAAACAGTCACCGCCTCTGAACTGTTCTTCTAATGTACACAGTACACAAAGTTGTGAAATGTGTTCGTATCCATCCGCATTTAGAGTTTCTTTAAGCGCAATAAGGGGGGGGGGGGGGCATCTCCTAACCACGAGAAACACCTCCAAACACCAATAGCACATTGTTCGTACTTCACAGCTGATACTACACATG
Organism: Schistocerca cancellata; assembly: GCF_023864275.1. NCBI lineage: Eukaryota > Metazoa > Arthropoda > Insecta > Orthoptera > Acrididae > Schistocerca > Schistocerca cancellata. The sequence continues at coordinate 558,101,536 of NC_064632.1, forward strand.
GTGGCAGGTGACGTTCTCCAAACAGCGGTCACACCCAAATGCTTCCACTCGACTGACGCAGCTCCCAGCGTGATTCATCCGTCCAGATCACTAGTATACAGTCGTTCACTGTACAGTTTCGATGCTCTTTAAATCACCTCAATCGTCGCTTAGCGTTGACTACTGATTCATATGGGTTACGAGGAGGTACCCGACCATCGACACAATTCTTTTTAAATCCATACGTACAGTCATTGCACTGGCTGGACAGGTGGAACTCACAGGTGATTCCTTCTGCTGATTTCATGTGATTTTTGACACCCTCTTCAATTCTTGTTGGTCCCTGTTCGTCAGTGCGTGAGGTCTACCTCCTCCTGGTCTAACTATGCTTTATACCTTTGTTTTAGCACTTCACAATCACATCACCACTGATCTACCTGGGCAGCTTCAGAACAGGTGAAATGTCCCTTGTGCGTGTTTTACTTAACGTCCTATGACTAGTCCACTTTAGAACTCAGTGATCGGCTCATTCTGCTGTTAGTGCTTCTCTCCTGCTTCTCAGTCTCCTTTTATTGTGGCCGGTCTGCGTTTCCCGACATCTGGTGGTCAATTCCGCACTCCGCTGGGGTGTTCCGACACTTCGGATCGGAAAGGGGGTATGACTAACAAGTCATAAATTTCGTAGGTACCGATTTCCAAACCATTGTGAACATTTTAAAGTAGTAACAAGAGGAAACCGTAGTATTAGTGACTACGACGTGTAAAATTAATATGTGCCATTAATACCTTAGTTTCCCTAAGAATGAAGATCGAGCATACGCCACCAGAAAGCAAGACAGAAGCAATTTGTAACCTAAAAATAGTTCAACGTGTAATAAAAATCGTATACTTTATGTTAGAGCCTCAGATCCGACGTATTTCGGACACAGTAACCAGTAAGCGATTTCCCAACGGTACAGCAGAAACAAATTTAAAACAGGGACTAGGTAACACGCTCGAGTGCGGTGCAAAATCTAAAAAATTTCTTGTCGCGAACAGGCAGCATGCCCTTGCATTTACCTCTTCATTAAAAATAAATGCCGTGTGGCTAGGGCCTCCCGTAGGATGGACCGTTCGCCTGGTGCAAGCCTTTCGAGTTGATGCCACTTCGGCAACTTGCGTGTGAGTGAGGATGAAATGATGATGACAACACAACACCCAGTCCCTGAGCGGAGAAAATCCACGACCCTACCGGAAATCGAGCCCGGGCCATTAGGCATGACATTCTGTCGCGCTGACCACTCAGCTATCAGAGGCGGATTGTCTCTTCATGACTTTGATCCATGCTCACTCAGACATCAACTGGAAATATTCGCACTTTCCGTAATAATAATAATAATAATAATAATAATAATAATATTGATGATAATAATAATAATTCGCGACAATCCCTGTTTAATATACTCAAATAAAATAATATGGATTAAAAAAAAAGGCTTATCCAACAAACCCTAACAGACACAACTTCCAAAGTCAAATTCACCGGAGAAATCTCTCAAACTTTTTCCATCAAGACTAGCATCCGGCAGGCCGATGGTCTCTCCCCACTACTTTTCAACATCTACACAAATTCGTCAAAGAATGGGAAAAAGAACTGAAAAATAGGAACATCTGGAGATCTATCAGGCTAGGAAAAGAAAAGGATAACATCGACGACACATGCCTAGCGTTCGCTGATGACCTCGCGATACTTTCTGGTCATGAACAAACAGCAATCCATCAGACTGAAATCCTCAAAGAATGTGCCGAGAAGTTGTACTGTAAATTTCTTTTTCTAAAACCTGATTCATTGCTACAAAACACATCAAAACACAAAATTTAATCGCAAAATATGGCACAGTAAACAACGTTAACCATTTCAAGAAAAATTATTGAGCCTGCAGGTACAGAAAGATTAGCACAAAAGCACGGGAACTTAAAATGCGGAAAGCGTATGGGAAAGTTGCAAGCATCTACAATAAGAAATCCATAAACATCAACAAAAGTTCGACACCACACGCCCGCATCTCGTGGTAGTGCGGTAGCGTTCTCGCTTCCCACGCCCGGGTTCCCGGGTTCGATTCCCGGCGGGGTCAGGGATTTTCTCTGCCTCGTGATGGCTGGGTATTGTGTGCTGTCCTTAGGTTAGTTAGGTTTAAGTAGTTCTAAGTTCTAGGGGACTGATGACCATAGATGTTAAGTCCCATAGTGCTCAGAGCCATTTGAACCATATGAATCGACACCACACGACTGTTATCAGACCTGAAACACTCTGCGTCAGCGGGACTTTAAACCTTGATTACAAAGCAGACCGCGAAAATATCTAAAAGGCTGAAAGAAAACTGGACCGAAAAATACTTGGCCCAAAACTCAAAAAGGATACCTTCTACAATCACACACAAGATCGAAACCGATTTCCGCAAACGACAACTAAAATTCTACGGACACATCACGAGACAAGATGACAACCGACTAACAAAGAAAATTTTGACGTACTTAACAGAAACTGTAAACGACAACAGCCTGGATAGAACAGGTCCAACTTGATCTAAAAAGTGCCAAAATTTCACCGACAGATATCGAAGATCGAAACATCTTCAGACATAAGGTATACATCTGGGAAAGTTCACCAGATGACAGACCCAAGATACCTAGAAGAAAGTGGTCAGATGAACGTCGAGCTAAGCACAGCGAGATGATGAAACAATTCTGGAAGAACAAGAAAAATAACAGCCACAGGTCATAATTTGCTTTATGTGATCCTCTGTGGGTCTAAACAATGTAAATAAATAAATAATAATTTTCGTGTTTCTTAGTGGCCTGAAACTTGTGAGCAAAATCAGCTGTGCATCTGAACGGAATCTGTCTGTACTAGCGATGTAATGACTTCCAAATCTGCAGATCGAAGAAGGGCAGAGCTTACGCTGTACCATAGCCACTTGAATGTGGAAACGATGTACATTGGCAGAAAAAATTCTTTTCTGTGCATCTCAATGGTCCCTTGATATATATTTCTAGTCCATAGCTTTATCGCTTCCATTATCTTCACAGCTGCATAAACAGCGGATCAATTATCTCGCCTCTGGCGAAAGAAGTTTTCACATCGTACAAAACAGATATTCGTGCTTCGTTGCAGGCTAAATTTTTTCTAGTTGCCTTTCTTTCTAGTAATGTTTTGTGAACAAAAACAGCTGCTCTAAAATGTTTTCCATGCGAAAGCGCTCTTATTTGCAATGGTGACCGAAACGATCCTCGCATACCGCAAAACTCATTACAACTTTCCCGTAAATTGGATATGTGATGCGAATATTAGAAAACAGCTGTCGTGTCGACATCTCTGTGCGGCCCTAATTGCAGAGTAAAACGTTATCTCGAATAAATTTATGTCTCGTCATGTTAGAGTATTGTAAAGGGCACTAATATTGTTATGTCGAATGCATTTAGCGAATGATAATGATCGAACGTCACCGTGTACAGCAACGAAAATATCGAAGTCGAGTTTGTAGCTAGTACGAGATTCTATCAGTAGCAGGTTGGCAAAGCCTCACTGGTAACGTTTACATTTACCCCCGCTGTGGAAATTCTGTTGTGTTTTATGCCTGTGTAAATTTATCTTCGCTTCCGAATACATTCGCGTGTTTAACGTATTCGGTGTGTCTGTGCGCGACGTACTCTGCGATGGTCGTCTGTATCCGTGTTTCTCCCGCCATACTCAAAGCTGGAAACAAATGATGAAACATTTACAAAACTCCGCTGTACTATATTGATAAATGAGAAAAAAACCAACCAAAGCATACTACGAGTGTCACATAAACTGTATTTATCTATGAGACGGCAAACAACACAAATTAGAGAGCTATACGAACGATAACTTACAAAAAGAATCAGCTTCACGGTGTGACGTTTGTTTTAATCTTCAATAGTAAAAAAATTAAAAAATTATATTACGGGAGACAGCTGCAGCAATATTTCTGTGACGAGCGTTTTGTTAATATAGGTTGTGTTAACTCAGTGCTCTGTGTATTACCAGGACACACAACTCTGATCTTGTAGCAAATCACTTACCTGTTTCTGCAGATACTTGTCGTCTGCATCGTCCATCTTCTAAAACTTGGATAAAAATTACCCATCAGCCTGTGCGTTACTGTTGGGTGCTCACTAGCTGAAAAACACCCGTTTCACTTGGATTTTTTCCGCTTGTTTTCTGAATAGGAACAAATGTGTAACTAATCATCTCATTCATATAGTATCTAACTTAATGAAAGTGTATAGCTATAGACTACATTCTTTTTCCGATTTAGAGGGGAATGAGGTAGTTGTTGTCCAATATAGGACACCCTACGTATAGCTGTCCACGCCAGAAACATGATTCTTTTAAATTCATTCCGCAACTTCGGAATTATTGGCCTTATGCTGTACTCTAATCTTTCTGGAAATTGGAGACTCATGAAGCTGAATGGTACTGATACGAGTGGAAGTCTAGGTACGAATATAGACTGCCCTTTTCCCGTTAACATTTTCGCTTCTTTCATGATTAGAAACTTTTTTGCGGAGCATTCCAGGAACAATGAACAGGTTTAGGAATTGTGTTTGGAAGTTCACAGTTTCGTCGTCGTTCATCATTGTAAGAAGGAACTTCAAATTTTATTTCGGCTGATATCATACGCTGTATTTACTGATCTTTTTGTTCAATTATGTCATGTTATTCGTTTACACAACCATTCGTCATATATGTAATTTATGTCTCTATAACTAGATACACTTTTTCTATGAGCTTTTTACGTTGCACAACTCACCAGACAAGACGATGAATGTGGTATGTATCTTTTCCATGTAGTTTACGTAAAGCATTTGAGAATATTGTAGAACTTTAGAAGACATTCTTTAACATTCGAGAATATTCGTAAAATTTAGAGGATGTTATATAACAATTTCGAACTTTATCCCTTGAAAAATACGTTGATGCGATATTGCCAGATGTCCTGTTGACCATCACGATGTGATGGCAACTAATTCTAATACTCATGTCTCCCCAACCACAACAGCTACCTGCCGGCCGCGGTGGCCGAGCGCTTCTAGGCGCTTCAGTCCGGAACCGCGCGACTGCTACGGTCGCAGGTTCGAATTCTGCCTCGGGCATGGATGTGTGTGATGTCCTTAGGTTAGTTAGGTTTAAGCAGTTCTAAGTTCTAGGGGACTGATGACCGCCGATGTTTAGTCCCATAGTGCTCAGAGAGAACCAAACAACAGCTACCACCACGCAACCACCATAGCGAGAAACGAGATAACAAGGTTAACATCAGATACCAAAACCAGTGATTGACAGAGGGTGCTTTTGAAGGTATCGGCAGATTCAACCCCTAAATATATTGTCACATATCTTTTCATGACTGTGCCCGTCAACTTGTGCTGGATGCTACTGTAAATGGTAGCGCCGATTTTGTGGTTTCCGCGAGAGGGGGGCTACTCTCTAGCCTGGAGGTAAAGTTCAGTTCTTCCGTTAATCCGGTTAAGAAGAGGACTACATGCACTCGTCATCACTGGTTCCGTCCAAATTTTTTGGTATATCCAGCGCTTGGCCATAGATGTAGGAGATGTGGGAGATGCAGATGGACAAGTATTTAGAAAACATAGCATTTTTGGCGCAGGGCGAGCGAAGCATGAGCCAGAGCCACTAGCGTTAGCGCAATTTCCAGGGCGTTGCCGGCGCAGCGGGAAGATTTCAGAACGGTAATCCAGTGGTAATGGAGACGAGGCCTAACGTGGAAACGTTTTTTATTTTCAAATTTTACGTTACATATACTGGGAATAAGCCTAGATAACGTTCAGTATATTGTATTTGATGCGCTGAAATCCTACGTGCAGGACAATGAACTTCTGTTAATCGACTCGTAGTGGCGACAAATCAGTCCAGTATCACACGACGAGATGTTTCAAGATGAAGAAGGATTTCGTTTGTGCAGTATTAAATGATTTTCCCTCAAATACACGCCGCTGTTGCAAACCTTCGACGTCTACTTTTTATTAGTCAACTAAAGAACTTTGCCCAAAGGCTTCAAAAATACTGTCATTTCGCTGAGAGAGGAAAAGAAACCACATCACGAGAAGACTGCCTGAAAATACAATCCACTATATATCACGAGCTATCTTCGCCAATATTTGGCGAAATGATGCGTTCTGCCGAACTGTATGATGAGAGAGAACCTATTATGAATGTAAACCAAGTACATTTTTGTATATAAACTTTAAAACGAACATGTAATTCGAAAAAATGCGCCGTTTATAAAGTGTGCAAGATGCCGACCAAATTACTGCTTCCCCCCTTTTGAACGACGGATATTACCCCACTACGTGTAAGTCGTCAACAGCAAAAATGATAAAAATATGTAGTTACACACACAAAGATCCTGTGACGCCTGAGGGTCCCATCCTCGAAATTCATTTACAATCACAAATTCTCGTTTTCCTTTCCTTTTCGTGTGTTTCATGAAAATGTTAACAAACTACCTAACAAGCCCGGTATTGGTCGGGTATTCATTTTGACCATTCTCTGTTGGAAACTGAAACAAAAAAAGCAGTGTGTGTGCGGTGTAACACCGAAAAAATTTCATTCAAATGTATTCGTGAAAACACCTTTGAAGTTATGAAACAGCTGTACAAAGAAATGTGCATAGTGAACAAATGTATAATTAGAGACGTTTCGTGTGTCTACAACGCAGCTACGAAAAATTCGCTATGTAATGCTTCTTCATAGATCTATAGACGGCTATTGTTTTCGCCTACCACCGTTGGCGCTTCGCACTTGACAGCTGTCAACCTGATCGTGGGATTGTCTTAGTAACAAACAATACATATATTAGACCTTCATGCATTATGCGGTATTTCCTCACGCATCTCTACATCTGCATCTACATTTGCAAGGATACTCTGCACATAACATATAAGTGCCTGACAGAGGACTCCTCTAACCACCTTCACTATAATTCTCTATTATTCCAGTCTCGAACAGCGCGCGGAAAGAATGAACACCTTTATCTTCCTGTGCGAGCTCTGATATCCCTTATTTTATTATGATGATCGTTTCTCCCTATGTAGGTCGGCGTCAACAAAATACACTCCTGGAAATTGAAATAAGAACACCGTGAATTCATTGTCCCAGGAAGGGGAAACTTTATTGACACTTTCCTGGGGTCAGATACATCACATGATCACACTGACAGAACCACAGGCACATAGACACAGGCAACAGAGCATGCACAATGTCGGCACTAGTACAGTGTATATCCACCTTTCGCAGCAATGCAGGCTGCTATTCTCCCATGGAGACGATCGTAGAGATGCTGGATGTAGTCCTGTGGAACGGCTTGCCATGCCATTTCCACCTGGCGCCTCAGTTGGACCAGCGTTCGTGCTGGACGTGCAGACCGCGTGAGACGACGCTTCATCCAGCCCCAAACATGCTCAATGGGGGACAGATCCGGAGATCTTGCTGGCCAGGGTAGTTGACTTACACCTTCTAGAGCACGTTGGGTGGCACGGGATACATGCGGACGTGCATTGTCCTGTTGGAACAGCAAGTTCCCTTGCCGGTCTAGGAATGGTAGAACGATGGGTTCGATGACGGTTTGGATGTACCGTGCACTATTCAGTGTCCCCTCGACGATCACCAGTGGTGTACGGCCAGTGTAGGAGATCGCTCCCCACACCATGATGCCGGGTGTTGGCCCTGTGTGCCTCGGTCGTATGCAGTCCTGATTGTGGCGCTCACCTGCACGGCGCCAAACACGCATACGACCATCATTGGCACCAAGGCAGAAGCGACTCTCATCGCTGAAGACGACACGTCTCCATTCGTCCCTCCATTCACGCCTGTCGCGACACCACTGGAGGCGGGCTGCACGATGTTGGGGCGTGAGCGGAAGACGGCCTAACGGTGTGCGGGACCGTAGCCCAGCTTCATGGAGACGGTTGCGAATGGTCCTCGCCGATACCCCAGGAGCAACAGTGTCCCTAATTTGCTGGGAAGTGGCAGTGCGGTCCCCTACGGCACTGCGTAGGATCCTACGGTCTTGGCGTGCATCCGTGCGTTGCTGCGGTCCGGTCCCAGGTCGACGGGCACGTGCACCTTCCGCCGACCACTGGCGACAACATCGATGTACTGTGGAGACCTCACGCCCCACGTGTTGAGCAATTCGGCGGTACGTCCACCCGGCCTCCCGCATGCCCACTATACGCCCTCGCTCAAAGTCCGTCAACTGCACATACGGTTCACTTCCACGCTGTCGCTGCATGCTACCAGTGTTAAAGACTGCGATGGAGCTCCGTATGCCACGGCAAACTGGCTGACACTGACGGCGGCGGTGCACAAATGCTGCGCAGCTAGCGCCATTCGACGGCCAACACCACGGTTCCTGGTGTGTCCGCTGTGCCGTGCGTGTGATCATTGCTTGTACAGCCCTCTCGCAGTGTCCGGAGCAAGTATGGTGGGTCTGACACACCGGTGTCAATGTGTTCTTTTTTCCATTTCCAGGAGTGTATTTTCTCATTTGGAGAGGAAAGTTGGTGAGACGATTCCACCACAGCGAAAAACGACTTTGTTTTAATGATGTCCAGCCCAAATCCTGCATCATTTCAGTGACAGTCTCTCCCCAATTTGGCGACAATAGAAAACGTGCTGCCGTCTTTATACTTTCTCGATGTAATCCGTCAGTTCTATCTGGTAAGGATCCCACAACGCGCAGAAGTATTCTAAAAGAGGACGGACATGCGTAGTGTAGGCAGCCTTTTAATTAGACCTGTTACATTTTCTGTGTGTCCTTCCAATAAAATGCAGTCTTTGGTTAGCCTTCCCCACAACATTTTTTGTGTGTTCCTTACAATTTAAGTTGTTCATAATTGTAATTCCCAGGGTTTTGGCTGAATTTATTGCCTTTAGATTTGACTGATTTATCGTGTAATCGAAGTTTAACGGATTCCTTTTAGCAGTCATGTGGATGACCTCGCACTTCACGTCATTTAAGGTCAGTTGCCAGTTTTCGCACCATACGGATATCATTTGTAAATCGTTTTGCAATTTGTTTTGATCTACTGATGACTTTACTAGACGATAAACGCGATCATCATCTGCCATCAACCTAAGACGGCTGTTTGGATTGTCTGCTAAAACGTTTATATTGACAAGGAACAGCAGAGGACCTATTGAACTACCTTGGGGAACGGCGGAAACGATTTTTGTTTTACTCGATGACTTTCCGTCAATTACCACGAACTGTGTCCTCTCTGACAGGAAATCACCAATCCAGTCACATAACTGAGACGATATTCCATAAGCAAGCAACTTTGCTATAAGCCACTTCTGTTGTGCAGTTTCAAAAGCCTTCTGTAAATCTAGAAATACGGAATGAATTTGAAATCCCTTGTCAATAGCACTCAACATTTAGTGCGAGTTAAGAGCTAGTTGTGTTTCACAAGTACGAGACTTTCTAAATCCGTGTTGACTGTGTGTCAATAGGCCATTAATGATATGGGCCTGTAATTTAGTGTATTACTCCTACTACCTTTTTTGAATACTGGTGTGAACTGTGTAGCTTTCCCGTCTTGGGGTACGGATCTTTCGTCGAGCGAACAGTTGTATATCATTGTTAAGTTTGGAGCTATTCTATCAGCTTACTCCGAAAGGAAACTAACTGGTATACAGTCTGGAACGGGAGGCTTGGTTTTATTAAATGATTTAAGTTGCTTCACAGCCCCGAAGGTATCTACTTCTACGTTACTCGTGTTTGCAGCTCTTCTTGATTCGACTTCTGGAATATTTACTTCGTCTTCTTTGCTGAAGGAATTTCAGAAGGCTGTGTTTAGTGACTGATGTGGCAGCACTCTCTTCGATAGTATTTCCATTGTTATCGCGCAGAGAAGGCATTGATTGTGTCTAGCCACTAGCATACTTCACATACGACCCGAATCACTTTGGATTTTCTGCCAGGTTTCGAGACAAAGTTTCGTTGTGGAAACTTTTATAAGCATCTTGCATTAAAGTCCACGCTAAGTTTCGAGCTTCTGTAAAAGATCGCCAATGTTGAGGATTTTTCCACCGTTTAAATTTAGAATGTCTGTTTAGTTGTTTCGGCAACAGTGTTCTGACCCGTTTCGTGTGACAAGCCAATTATAGTATGAGTCGGGTATATGGTTGAAATGAAACTCATCTTTTCTTTGAATCTTTCAGCAATTGTATCATCTGAGTTGGGAGGTCGGCAAAAGTATCCACATATTATTTTATTCCGGTTGCCAAGATTGACCTCTGCCGTACTATCTCACAGGAACTATCTATTTCAATTTCGCGACAAGATAAACTACTTCTAACAGCAACAAACACGTCACCGCCAACTGTATTCTTTCGGAACACAGGTTCATCGCAAAAATTTCGGTTGAACTCATCTCCGGCTTTAGCCAGCTTTCAATGCCGATAACGATTTGAGCATCAATGCTTTCTATTAGTGCGTGGAGCTCTGGTACCTTACCGACTCAGCTACGACCATTTACAAGTGTCATACCGACGGTTCCTGTATCTACGTTCTTCCTGTGTACCGGTTTCAGTGTGTGTGGCGTTATATCTCTTGCACTATGTGTCGTACAGCGATGTGTTTGTGTAGGTACATTCAGCGGTATATGTGGACGCTGTGTGCGAAGTATGTTGCGAATCGAATTAGTAGCAAGAAAGTAATAAATTTAAATGTCGTTCATGATGCGGCAGTTTTTCACGTAACTCAACGTTTTCGATGTCATATATCGTGCTCTATGTGGCATATAGTCTTATAAACTGCAGGAAGCTTCAGAGACTTACGTGTCTGCAAAATTTGTTTCAATAAAATTAGTACCAAAGAACTAACAGCTTTAACCGTCAATCACAATGCGGCAGTTTTGCACGTATCTGAGTGGCGCCACGATATAATTTTGTAAGTGCATTTAACGGCATATGTGAATACTATTTGCCAAGATTATTGTTAACAGAGTGAGTAGTACAGGTGCAATAAATGCCATGCCTGATGTGGCAGTTTTTCACGCATTTAATTGTTTGTGACGTCATATCTCGTGAAATACGACAGGTAGGTGGTTATGACTCCGACAGTGACTGTTGGCTGAAAGTAAGGTGTATGTTTACCAAGTTTGGTTGAACACAGTTCAGTGGTTTAGGAGATGACGTGTGCGCGATCACACACACACACACACACACACACACACACACACACACACACACACACACACACACACACACGGCTATTATAATATGTATGGATAAAATATATTGAGCGTTGTTTCATTTTATTTGTACTGTATGTGACGTAAACAGTGAAAATAAAAAAAGAGTTTCTGCATGGGGACTCGAACCTACGATCATCGTATTACCGTTCTACACTCTTTCGGGTGTGCCAATAGCTGTCACGAGATGCTAATTAAATTCCTACTGTCTCGCCCGACAAGCGCCAAAATTCCTATCTATTCGAAACACTTGACCATCTTGAGCTCTCACATCTGTCACCTATTTCTCTGGTCAGTTTATACCGTAAATTTGGACGAAATCGGCGATGATGAGTAGGCGCGGTCTTCTTGTGAGTGGTGGGGCTGTGGACCGATCCGGCTGTTTCCACACGCTGGCTGGTGTTTCCTAGCACAATCCGTGAACAAAGTTCTGCAGGGAGCAACACCTTACAGGAGTACTACAAGCTTCAAGAGGAAACAGCTAGTGAAAGTTCTTAAATTCTGCTCCGGTCGTTGACTTGTCCAGAGGCCTACACGACAAAATAATTACGTGTAGAAGTGTAGAGACAGCGAATCCGAATGGTCGAGTGGCACCCTTTCCGGGGGTCGAGCGGGAGTCGTGGGCCGTATTATGTGGAACGTATGACGTCAAAGTGCTGGCCTCTATTAAAGCTAGATAAGGTGATCCTCAGTGACTGCGGAAGCAGTTTTCCTTTTTTGCACTTGATAGGTGAACAGAGGTCACATATCAGAACTTGGAGGTATTCTTTAAGTAACAAACTGTTCTCGGCGAGGATTATTAAAAATAAAGGTTCCATTTGTTCCTGTGGAAACATTTGGCATTTTTGTGTGTGTTCTTCCCCTTTTCAACTATAGACCATCATACTGCTTTGTTTATGTAACAGATGCTGGAAACCAGCTGATACAGGGTGTTTCAAAAATGACCGGTATATTTGAAATGGCAATATAAACTAAACGAGCAGCGATAGAAATACACCGTTTGTTGCAATATGCTTGGGACAACAGTACATTTCCAGGCAGACAAACTTTCGAAATTACAGTAGTTACAATTTTCAACAACAGATGGCGCTGCGGTCTGGGAAACTGTATAGTACGATATTTTCCACATATCCACCATGCGTAGCAATAATATGGCGTAGTCTCTGAATGAAATTACCCGAAACCTTTGACAACGTGTCTGGCGGAATGGCTTCACATGCAGATGAGATGTACTGCTTCAGCTGTTCAATTGTTTCTGGATTCTGGCGGTACACCTGGTCTTTCAAGTGTCCCCACAGAAAGAAGACACAGGGGTTCATGTCTGGCGAATAGGGAGGCCAATCCACGCCGCCTCCTGTATGTTTCGGATAGCCCAAAGCAATCACACGGTCATCGAAATATTCATTCAGGAAATTAAAGACGTCGGCCGTGCGATGTGACCGGGCACCATCTTGCATAAACCACGAGGTGTTCGCAGTGTCGTCTAAGGCAGTTTGTACCGCCACAAATTCACGAAGAATGGCCAGACAGCGTGATGCAGTAATCGTTTCGGATCTGAAAAATGGGCCAATGATTCCTTTGGAAGAAATGGCGGCCCAGACCAGTACTTTTTGAGGATGCAGGGACGATGGGACTGCAACATGGGGCTTTTCGGTTCCCCATATGCGCCAGTTCTGTTTATTGACGAAGCCGTCCAGGTAAAAATAAGCTTCGTCAGTAAACCAAATGCTGCCCACATGCATATCGCCGTCATCAATCCTGTGCAGTATATCGTTAGCGAATGTGTCTCATGCAGCAATGGTAGCGGCGCTGAGGGGTTGCCGCGTTTGAATTTTGTATGGATAGAGGTGTAAACTCTGGCGCATGAGACGATAGATGGACGTTGGCGTCATTTGGACCTCAGCTGCAACACGGCGAACGGAAACCCGAGGCCGCTGTCAGATCACCTGCTGCACTAGCTGCGCGTTGCCCTCTGTGGTTGCCGTACACGGTCGCCCTACCTTTCCAGCACGTTCATCCGTCACGTTCCCAGTCCGTTGAAATTTTTCAAACAGATCCTTTATTGTATCGCTTTTCGGTCCTTTGGTTACATTAAACCTCCGTTGAAAACTTCGTCTTGTTGCAACAACACTGTGTTCTAGGCGGTGGAATTCCAACACCAGAAAAATCCTCTGTTCTAAGGAATAAACCATGTTGTCCACAGCATACTTGCACGTTGTGAACAGCACACGCTTACAGCAGAAAGATGACGTACAGAATGGCGCACCCACAGACTGCGTTGTCTTCTATATCTTTCACATCACTTGCAGCGCCATCTGTTGTTGAAAATTGTAACTACTGTAATTTCGAAAGTTTTTCTGCCTGAAAATGTACTGTTGTCCCAAGCATATTGCAACAAACGGTGTATTTCTATCGCTGCTCGTTTAGTTTTTATTGCCGTTTCAAATATACCGGTCATTTTTGAAACACCCTGTAAATAAATGCAAATGTCGTGTGACTAGGGCCGTCGGGTAGCCGTTCGCCGGATGCAAGTCTTTCGATTTGACGCCACTTCGGCGACTTGCGCGTCGGTGAGGGTGAAATGATAATGATTAGGACAACACAATATCCAGTTCCTGAGCGGATAAAATCTCCGACCCAGCCGGAATCGAACCCGAGCCCTTAAGATTGACAATCTGTCGCCCTGACCACTTTTTTTTTTTAATCTCTTTCTGTTCTATATTGTTCATTGAATTTTTTTCTTGGCGGACGTCCGATGACACCCGTTTAGTTTGTTCGTTGATCCGCTCACTCACTTTTTTTATTACAGAGGGTAGCTGAACCCTCTGACCGAACACACTGAGCTACCGTGCCAGCATCACTCAGCTACCGGGTGCGGACAACCAGCAGATGGGGACAGTCAAGTGTCTGTTTCTGGTGCTTGTTTTCCCATCCGGTGGTCGAAATTAGGAATTTCTTGAAAGTAGTCGCATTGGTACAAAGCACTGACTAATGGTGTAGAAGTGACTGTATCAATCTTCATTCGCGGCTCACAGCGAGATTGGGTACCCTACTTAGCTTGATAGTGTATGTATAATAGTACACGGACGTAATCCAGTTCCGTCAACAAACGCAGGTAAAGATGTAACGTATAAACACAGAAATAAAAAAGGAACGTAAGTATGAATAACTTTTAATCAGTATAAGTAGCAAAATTGTGATTAGCAGCTTGTCAGACAGTGCGCTAATGAACTTCCTAGATCACGTACAAAGTATTAAAGATCGTGAAAATAATATTTAACAGCTTTTACTCTGAATAACTTCATTTATTCTGTTATACAAATGATACTAAATGACAGATGCTGATTTAATAATCCTAAATCACAAAACTATGTCATTTGAACAATGTAGTACAGTCAGAAAGATGTTAGATTATTTGAAGTGAAAGTCCAAATATGGAAGTAGTTCACCGATGCAGATGATTCGAATTAATCGTAAATAATGTTACATTTAATTCAGATATATATTCTGGCTTTAAAAAAACTGCCATGTACACTGAAGAGCCAAAATAATTAGTACACCTACCTAATATTGTGTAGGAAACCAGCGAGCACGCAGAAGTGCACAACACGACGTGGCATGGACTCGTCTAATGTCTGCAGTAGTGCTGGAGGTAACTGACGCTATGAATCCTGCAGGGATGACCATAAATGCGTAAGAGTACGAGGGGGTGGAGATCTCTTCTGAACAGCACGTTGCAAGGCATCTCAGATACGCTCAATAATTTTCATGTCTGGATAGTTTGGTGGCCAGCGGAAGTGTTTCAACTCAGAGGAGTGTTCTCGGAGCCAGTCAGTAGCAAATATGACCGTATAGGGTGTCATGTTGTCCTCCTGGAATTGTGCAAGTCAGTCGGAATGTCCAATGGACGTGAATGGATGATCAGGCAGGATGCTTACGTTCGTGTCCCTGTCCGAGTCGTATCTAAACGTGTCAGGACCCCAAATCACTCCAACTGCACACGCTCCATACCGTTAGCCGGCCGCTGTGGCCGAGCGGTTCTAGGCGCTTCAGTCCGGAACCATGCGACTGCTACGGTCGCAGGTTCGAATCCTGCCTCGGGCATGGATGTGTATGATGTCCTTAGGTTAGTTAGATTCAAGTAGTTCTAAGTTCTAGGGGACTAATGACCTCACCCATAGTGCTCAGAGCCATCTGAACCCACACCGTTACAGAGCCTCTACCAGCTTGAACAGTCCCCTGCAGACATGCAGGGTCCATGTATTCATAAGGTTGTCTCCATATCCGTATATGTCCATCCGCTTAATACCAGGTAATCCCAAAAGTAAGGTCTCCAATTTTTTTGTAAGTACATAGACCCGTTTATTTCTACAATGGTTTACATCAATTTTCAGCTTGAACATTTAGCTATTTTTCGACATAATCACCATTTCTGTCGATTCATTTTTGTAGCCGCTGTGGCAGTTTTTGTATGCCCATGTCATACCAGCTCGCCGCCATGCTGTTCAGGAAGTTATGAACCTCTTCTTTCACCTCGTCGTCGGAGGTGAATCGCTTTGCGGCCAAATGTTCCTTTAACCTAGGGAACAGTCGATAGACACTCGGAGCCAAGTCAGGACTGTAGGGTGGGTGGGTAATTATGTTGCACTGAAACTGTTGCAGGAGAGCAACGGTTTGCCGTGCGATTTGTGGGCGATTGTTGTCATAGAGAATGTGTACGCACTTGCTCAACATTCCTCTTCTCCGGTTCTGAATTTCCTGTTTGAGTGTTTTCAGAGTCTCACAGTACCTGTCAGCGTTAATTGTGATCCCAGAGATTCAGCTCCGACGACGAAGTGAAGGAAGAGGTTCATAGCTTTCTGAACAGCATGGCGGCGAGCTGGTATGACATAGGCATACAAAAACTGCCACAGCATCTACAAAAATTCATCGAAAGAATGATGATTATGTAGAAAAATAGCTAAATGTTCAAGCTGTAAATTGATGTAAATAATTGTAGAAATAAACAGGTCTATGTACTTATAAAAAATAGGAGACCTTACTTTTGGGATTACAATCTGAAAGGAGTCTCGTCCAACCAGGTAACATGTTTCCAGTTATAAACTGCCCAATGTCGGCGATCACGGGTCCAGGCGAATGTAAAGCTTTGTGTCGTGCAGTCATCAAGGGTATACTAGCGGTCCTTCGGCTCCGAAAGGCCACATCGATGATGTTTCGGTGAATGGTTCGCATGTTGACACTTTTTGATGTCCCAGCATTGAAATCTGCAGCAATTTGGGGAAGGGTTGCGCTTCTGTCACATTGAACGATTCTCTTCAGCCGTCGTTTTTTTTTCCCGGCAGCAGCGATGTCGGAGATTTGATGTTTTACCGGATTCCTGAGATTCACGATCCACTCTTGAATCGATCATACGGGAAAGTCCTTATTTCATCGCTACCTCGGAGATGCTGTGTCCCATCGCTCGTGCGCCGACTACAACACGACGTTCAGACTGACTTAAATCTTGATAACCTGTCATTATAGCAGCAGTAACTGATCTAACAACTGGCCAGACACTTGCTGTCTTTTATTTGAGTTGCCGACTGCAGCGCCGTATTATGCCTGTTTGCGTATCTCTTTATTTGAATGCGCATGCCTATACCAGTTTCTTTAGCGTTTCGGTGTAACTCACTTACTGGGCGGTGTCGTCCACCATCGAGAGTGGCGCAAGAAGTATCGACTACCGCAGAGTTACTGCATAGCAAAGCGCTATCATGAGACGCCAATCAGCCGCTAGGAAGAAGCCGTGTCTACTGTAGTCCAAGGCGCCACCGCCGTGCCTCTGCCCTGAAATACCATCGTCAGAGGCCAGGACTGCAGATCTGTTCGAGATCGGATCCTGCCCACGCGCAGGAAGTTCCTGTCCGAGTTGTTGTGCTGCCTACTCGCCGTGACACAGCTGGTGTCCGCCGTCGGTGTACGCAGAGACTTCCGTCTCCAGTGTCTACACGGCAATGCTGTCAGAATCAACAAGTTTCTCCGAACTGGTGTTTTCTGGTGACTGTAGTGAAGACACAGTACGGTCATTCTGAACTTGTATCAACTCGCCACTCAGTGATGATGGCTCGTTTAGTGTTTTCTGAACCGCAATTCCACGTGTGCAGTATCATATCTACAGCCGAGCCTGGCGGGTAAAGATAAATTTTGTTGCAATTAATACACACCTGGAAATTGAAATAAGAACACCGTGAATTCATTGTCCCAGGAAGGGGAAACTTTATTGACACATTCCTGGGCTCAGATACATCACATGATCACACTGACAGAACCACAGGCACATAGACACAGGCAACAGAGCATGCACAATGTCGGCACTAGTACAGTGTATATCCACCTTTCGCAGCAATGCAGGCTGCTATTCTCCCATGGAGACGATCGTAGAGATGCTGGATGTAGTCCTGTGGAACAGCTTGCCATGCCATTTCCACCTGGCGCCTCAGTTGGACCAGCGTTCGTGCTGGACGTGCAGACCGCGTGAGACGACGCTTCATCCAGTCCCAAACATGCTCAATGGGGGACAGATCCGGAGATCTTGCTGGCCAGAGTAGTTGACTTACACCTTCTAGAGCACGTTGGGTGGCACGGGATACATGCGGACGTGCATTGTCCTGTTGGAACAGCAAGTTCCCTTGCCGGTCTAGGAATGGTAGAACGATGGGTTCGATGACGGTTTGGATGTACCGCGCACTATTCAGTGTCCCCTCGACGATCACAAGTGGTGTACGGCCAGTGTAGGAGATCGCTCCCCACACCATGATGCCGGGTGTTGGCCCTGTGTGCCTCGGTCGTATGCAGTCCTGATTGTGGCGCTCACCTGCGCGGCGCCAAACACGCATACGACCATCATTGGCACCAAGGCAGAAGCGACTCTCATCGCTGAAGACGACACGTCTCCATTCGTCCCTCCATTCACGCCTGTCGCGACAGCACTGGAGGCGGGCTGCACGATGTTGGGGCGTGAGCGGAAGACGGCCTAACGGTGTGCGGGACCGTAGCCCAGCTTCATGGAGACGGTTGCGAATGGTCCTCGCCGATACCCCAGGAGCAACAGTGTCCCTAATTTGCTGGGAAGTGGCGGTGCGGGCCCCTACGGCACTGCGTAGGATCCTACGGTCTTGGCGTGCATCCGTGCGTCGCTGCGGTCCGGTCCCAGGTCGACGGGCACGTGCACCTTCCGCCGACCACTGGCGACAACATCGATGTACTGTGGAGACCTCACGCCCCACGTGTTGGGCAATTCGGCGGTACGTCCACCCGGCCTCCCGCATGCCCACTATACGCCCTCGCTCAAAGTCCGTCAACTGCACATACGGTTCACGTCCACGCTGTCGCGGCATGCTACCAGTGTTAAAGACTGCGATGGAGCTCCGTATGCTACGGCAAACTGGCTGACACTGACGGCGGCGGTGCACAAATGCTGCGCAGCTAGCGCCATTCGACGGCCAACACCGCGGTTCCTGGTGTGTCCGCTGTGTCGTGCGTGTGATCATTGCTTGTACAGCCCTCTCGCAGTGTCCGGAGCAGGTATGGTGGGTCTGACACACCGGTATCAATGTGTTCTTTTTTCCATTTCCAGGAGTGTATTCACCTGTTCAGAGTGTTCTAATTAATTGTTTCATTACCAGCGACCTCAGCGTCCAAGACGTCGGACACAACACAGTGTTCAATGATAAACTGAAGTAGATGTACGCTCAGAAATACACAACGTGGTCCTGCAGAATGAAGATGGAGCACCGAAATGTGTTGGACAAGAACGACGAAATAAAGTATTGAGACTGAAGATGACCAATTGTAAACAAAGCATTTCTAACCTATAAGGCATTCACGGAGAGTTCTTGCTGAAATGTCTGTCAGTAACGTCTAAGAAAATAGTTTGACTGTACCAACCTGAGCGATTGGCAAGTCCAGTCGATTTTTTAGGTACTCCGTTTTGCAGTACTGCCTGCAACGTGTTTTATATGTGTTCTAAGCAGAGAAGGAATTACGAAAAATCTTTTAGCTTCAACAATGTTCAGTGTCGCACTGATTCAACAGCGAATGGTGGCTTCAGACCAATCAAAACGTCCGTTACATCGGTGACGGATACCTTTGCTGAGTTTTTCATAATAATATTACTGTCCTTGAATCTCTCTCTCTCTCTCTCTCTCTCTCTCTCTTTCTCTCTCTCTCTCTACCTCATCTGAACAGGGAATGTTTCCAGAATGAGATTTTCACTCTGCAGTGGAGTGTGCGCTGATATGAAACTTCCTGGCAGATTAAAACGGTGTGCCCGACCGAGACTCGAACTCGGGACCTTTAAGGTTCGCAGGAGAGCTTCTGTAAGGTTTGGAAGGTAGGAGATGAGATACTGGCAGAAGTAAAGCTGTGAGACCGGGCGTGAGTCGTGCTTCGGTAGCTCAGTTGGTAGAGCACTTGCCCGCGAAAGGCAAAGGTCCCGAGTTCGAGTCTCGGTCGGGCACACAGTTTTAATCTGCCAGGAAGTTTCATGAACAGGGAATATTTCTTTTAGAATTAACCGGGTTGGATGAAAATTTTGTAACCGTGAATCCTCAAAATCATGAGCGTCCAGATTGTTGTCGTCCTGATACATAGGACGTTAAGGTAAAATATGCAGGTTCTGTGTAATTAATATAATTGATAATTATCTCAGTCACATTGCCAGAATGGTGCCTCTGCAAAACGCTACTAGGCTGGCTAGTTATTCTCACAAAAACTCAACGACTGATCCATGAAATGAAAACTAGTGAACGAAAATGAGATTGATATAGATTCTTTTTACTTTCAGAAACAAAACAAACACTGATGAGATTTATAAAGTACCACTGAATCTGAGATTCTCATATACCTAAACATTTTTCGAGTGCCCAGCTTGGTGGAAAGGTATTATTTTCTGTTTGATTACGTATCTTTTGTCTAAGTTCTCCAAAAGCGAAGCAATCCCCTAGGCAGTAGCTAAATCATTTCTTCCTGAATGCCCTGCTTCCGGGGGTGATAGACTTGCTACGCAAGCAGGACGTATGTGAAGTTTTGAAAGTAGAAGGTGAGGTACTGGTAGATGCAAACCTGTGAGAGTCGTGTTTGGGTACTTCACATGGTTGGGCACTTGTCCAAAAAAGGCAGAAGTCCACGGTTCGAGTCCGGGTTTGGCACAGTTTTGATCTGTCTTGAAGTTTCATGAGTATTAGATAAATACACTCCTGGAAATTGAAATAAGAACACCGTGAATTCATTGTCCCAGGAAGGGGAAACTTTATTGACACATTCCTGGGGTCAGATACATCACATGATCATACTGACAGAACCACAGGCACATAGACACAGGCAACAGAGCATGCACAATGTCGGCACTAGTTCAGTGTATATCCACCTTTCGCAGCAATGCAGGCTGCTATTCTCCCATGGAGACGATCGTAGAGATGCTGGATGTAGTCCTGTGGAACGGCTTGCCATGCCATTTCCACCTGGCGCCTCAGTTGGACCAGCGTTTGTGCTGGACGTGCAGACCGCGTGAGACGACGCTTCATCCATTCCCAAACATGCTCAATTGGGGACAGATCCGGAGATCTTGCTGGCCAGGGTAGTTGACTTACACCTTCTAGAGCACGTTGGGTGGCACGGGATACATGCGGACGTGCATTGTCCTGTTGGAACAGCAAGTTCCCTTGCCGGTCTAGGAATGGTAGAACGATGGGTTCGATGACGGTTTGGATGTACCGCGCACTATTCAGTGTCCCCTCGACGATCACCAGTGGTGTACGGCCAGTGTAGGAGATCGCTCCCCACACCATGATGCCGGGTGTTGGCCCTGTGTGCCTCGGTCGTATGCAGTCCTGATTGTGGCGCTCACCTGCACGGCGCCAAACACGCATACGGCCATCATTGGCACCAAGGCAGAAGCGACTCTCATCGCTGAAGACGACACGTCTCCATTCGTCCCTCCATTCACGCCTGTCGCGACACCACTGGAGGCGGGCTGCACGATGTTGGGGCGTGAGCGGAAGACGGCCTAACGGTGTGCGGGACCGTAGCCCAGCTTCATGGAGACGGTTGCGAATAGTCCTCGCCGATACCCCAGGAGCAACAGTGTCCCTGATTTGCTGGGAAGTGGCGGTGCGGTCGCCTACGGCACTGCGTAGGATCCTACGGTCTTGGCGTGCATCCGTGCGTCGCTGCGGTCCGGTCCCAGGTCGGCG
The DNA here is from genome assembly GCF_023864275.1 of Schistocerca cancellata. NCBI lineage: Eukaryota > Metazoa > Arthropoda > Insecta > Orthoptera > Acrididae > Schistocerca > Schistocerca cancellata. Next base: position 558,123,021 of record NC_064632.1, read on the forward strand.
GGCACGTGCACCTTCCGCCGACCTCTGGCGACAACATCGATGTACTGTGGAGACCTCACGCCCCACGTGTTGAGCAATTCGGCGGTACGTCCACCCGGCCTCCCGCATGCCCACTATACGCCCTCGCTCAAAGTCCGTCAACTGCACATACGGTTCACGTCCACGCTGTCGCGGCATGCTACCAGTGTTAAAGACTGCGATGGAGCTCCGTATGCCACGGCAAACTGGCTGACACTGACGGCGGCGGTGCACAAATGCTGCGCAGCTAGCGCCATTCGACGGCCAACACCGCGGTTACTGGTGTGTCCGCTGTGCAGTGCGTGTGATCATTGCTTGTACAGCCCTCTCGCAGTGTCCGGAGCAAGTATGGTGGGTCTGACACACCGGTGTCAATGTGTTCTTTTTTCAATTTCCAGGAGTGTATCTTAGAAAATCTCAATTCCAAACTTTTATGCGCAGACTGTAACTGCTGTTCAAGTTGATTCCCGAGTACCTTTCACCGACTGTATGAAAAATTGTGCATGAGTCACAACATATTGCGTATTTTGGAACTTTAGGTGGCATGTGAAATGTGGAGAGAGCATGGGAAAGCGAGAGTGACGAACCTGATGTTTACGATTCAGGATGTTCCTGGCTAATACAAATTTTTATCGTAAAATATCTTTCTTCTTACTTTTTGTTTGTTTCTGTATGCAGCGCTCATCCAGACGTTCGATGTCCCTTCGTTGAGCCAGGTGCTGGAAGCAATGACCCGTACCTCCTGTACTGATGCGGCATGGGTGGCAATGATAGCACTTGTCCATGAGCTGCCGAAGGAACAAGGAGCAGAGAACTGTCTTGCTCTGTAACAGATAACTGAAAAAGTGACTAGGTCACACTGCAACGCGCACCACCACTGGTCGATGACGTAAAAAAAAAAAGATAAGCGGAAGAGCTAAACATTACTTAAGGATTGGCATAAGATATAATCGGAAAACCTTCTGACTCTATTTTTCTTACTGAGCATTGCGTTACGCACTGCCATCCGAGTAAACGGGAAATGTATTAATGACAATAAGGTCCCAGTAGATTTCGAACATAAAAAACACAATGCACACGAAGGGTTAGTAACACAGCTAACGTTGCTCTACATGCTTATTAGTAATCCAAAGTAGTACACCTAACAAGCGAACAGCTCTCGCTCTAAGCCACACCCAAGCTTAAACTAGCTTACCCCCTCTTACGACTATGTCAATAGCCTCTTATGACAAACTACGCCTGCTCTTACAGACACTAGCCGTGACTTAAACTAGGTTTGAGATCAAGGTGAGGACGTAAAGACAACCCCCCCCCCCCCAATTTTTAAAAAATCAAATGCACTGTAATAATGAAGTACGCATTAGGCTACTCAAGCATGACCAATTGAGTATAATTCTTTCTGCAGGGCTTCACGAAAGAAACGAAATGTAGCCACCGAGAGACAAAGACGACGGCGACGACAAACACACGTTTGTTGTTCCTTAGTACAACACAAGATAAACGAAATAACTGTGGAGACGCCCATAACGACCAATAACGAGATGCATAAAACATGTTCATACGACTGCGACGACCTTAAACAAGCGACGTAATTACAGGTCGGATCATAGGAAACTCACCATCAACATGTTCACAGGTCACGCCACTGAATGGACATCCAACGAACAGTGGTACCTCCAGTCTCGGTTCTGATATTTGGCACAGTACACACACTCGATATTTTCTGGTCATCCTCTCGGGAAGGTGCAGATTACTTTCTCTTGAATACGCATTACTCGTGTCCTGTCACTGAGACACTGAATCAACCAGATTTCAAACAGTCGCTATACGATCTTAACACAAGCTAATACAACACAACAGACAGCCACATTACAGGTACTATCATTCACGTCGTTGAACTAGTAAACACCCATGCCACATGTGTGGTTCATTAGCTATCACACGTCACAGTGGAACGACCCACCTTGGCGCTATAACCGATTCCCAAAAGTGCGATCATAACAAACGAGAATACACACGCCAGTGACACTGCAAACCGGCTTGTGGGTGCCGGCCGGAAGAGAAGGTCAGACTGTTGAACTACCAACGCGCACCCGACGTGTGTAATAAATCCTTGTTCGCACATCACAGTGGAACCACTCTCCATGGAGCTATATCGATACCCAAACGCCTGACGCAAGATAGACCAGAAACACGTAAGGCTTTTACTCTTCCTACTAAAGGGCAACGATGATTGCACGTGAGTTGCCAGCCACCGGCAACGACTGTAATCAGATGCTGGTAGAAGCTAACCAATGTTACACAATATTTCCACATTTCAGTATACGTCAACAAATAATGTGACAGCAGACAGCACAATTCAAAATCACTTCCATCTTACAGCCCCGCTCTTTACCACTAATGCATAACTTTCTCGACGAAGCAACGTCTTAGGACAGCAGGCATAAACAGACAATAACAGTCCAACTGAACACTTTGGAGGACGACTGGAGAAATAAACTGGGGTGGCCACTCCCGCCCGAGGTTCGGGTCTTCCCTCGGGCATTGGTGTGTGAGTGTTGTCTTTAGCGTTAGTTAGTTTAAGTAGTGTGTAAGTCTAGGGACCGATGACCTCAGCAGTTTGGTCCCATAGGACGTCACACACATTTGAACATTTTTTTTTGATAAATAAACAAACACTTAGGTGACTGTAGCTGGTAAGAATAATACTAAAAAGTACATAACTCCACTACACTGCATATGACGTCGTTATAATATTTGGGTCACAAACCAGCTAAATACAACACTACCGCTTTGGCGACACAATGAGAGACACATGATTAGACCCCACGAGGCGGCCAGAATTACCAGCTAAATCCGCACTGGAGCATGTTACAGTCTCCCGTAAACACAACCACGCTCTGTTGCCAGTGAATAAGCCCTCTCTTTAATAACCATAAGATTATGATAAAGAACTTTAAACGTTAGAGCTTATATATATATAAAACTGTGTCACCTAACAGTAAGCCACACAGTTAAAAAGCACTTTACCAAATAATTATCAAAACAGGAGGAAGTCAATTTACCTTCAAAATCAGGAGCACAGCGACCATAAGCCATCGAGCATAAGTTTAAGAAATCCACACTTTATTATAAAAGCTAGATTTCAAATAATAATCAAGCAACATTCAAGTATACTACAAAATTAAATTGTAATTCATCTTGACAATATAAAATTGGCGCAACCAGCCCCCAAATGAACATAATGCCAACAGGAGCTCCCCTCAGGTAACGTAAAATACACTTCAAGAACAGCTGGTTTTGTAAAACAGAGGAGACAACATGTAACACCACAGCACAATAATTTTATTTCAAAGTCCTTAAATAAAACCCACCTCAGTGCTCGAGCCAGCCTTATTAATTAAAACAAAATTCTCATTCAAATAAGTAACGGATAAAATCCTTAAGAGGGACCTTAAAGTAATTTAAATGAATTTAACTAAAATGATAGAAGGAAGATAACAGCAACATGGTTTAAACCTTTACAGGAACGACCGTGCAATAGAAACCAAATTCCGCATGACCATAAAATTTTTGAATAAAGTAATGAGAATCTGTTTTAATAACTAGATATTAAGAAAGGAAAATAAAGGTTTCACAAACTAGTTATTAAAGGAGAAAAACCTTTAAACATAGTTAATCATTCTAAACTTAAGACAGTTTGCTCATAATGTCAAAAACAATCGCCACAAGAGGGGCCACTGAAATGATCCTGGAATGGGCAAACATTACACTTTTACTTTTATAAGATTGCAATGGCATTTGCTGTCCATGAGTAATCGATCCACAAACTATAGCTTAGATGACTCCAGCAAATTGGTTCCCCAACCATCATGAAGCCATAGCGAAATCAAAACAGAGGACCAGCCTTCCCTGTACCACATCCATCTTCAGGCTGACACTGGTACAGAACAGCACGATGACAAAGCAGAGCTAACTCGGCGTAAGAGAATGCTTACTGTCGCACAGCGCCACGAGCGCGGACACAGATCCTGAAATCAGCAGTCAAACACACTTCTCGCTATGAAGACCACACTGCAACAAGTCAACGCAAGCTCACTAGCAGAACGGATAAAATAATTTCATCACACATGGAGTTGCCCACAGTATTTCTTGGTCATCACTGAGCAACCTTCCAACAGAGTTCCATCAGTCTGGCTTGCCTGTCCGAACACCGACTGACACCAGACGAGACGGTCCGTGACTGTTCTCTTGAAGCCTGCGCTCCACCCACGAACCCCCGCCCCCCCCCTTGCCGCCCGCACACTCCCCCCCCCCCACCCCAATCTCCTCCCACCTATCGGTGACAGACGTCGTGAGCAAGTACAGGGTGTTTCAAAAATGACCGGTATATTTGAAACGGCAATAAAAACTAAACGAGCAGCGATAGAAATACACCGTTTGTTGCAATATGCTTGGGACAACAGTACATTTTCAGGCAGACAAACTTTCGAAATTACAGTAGTTACAATTTTCAACAACAGATGGCGCTGCGGTCTGGGAAACTCTATAGTACGATATTTTCCACATATCCACCATGCGTAGCAATAATATGGCGTAGTCTGTGAATGAAATTACCCGAAACCTTTGACAACGTGTCTGGCGGAATGGCTTCACATGCAGATGAGATGTACCGCTTCAGCTGTTCAATTGTTTCTGGATTCTGGCGGTACACCTGGTCTTTCAAGTGTCCCCACAGAAAGAAGTCACAGGGGTTCATGTCTGGCGAATAGGGAGGCCAATCCACGCCGCCTTCTGTATGTTTCGGATAGCCCAAAGCAATCACACGATCATCGAAATATTCATTCAGGAAATTAAAGACGTCGGCCGTGCGATGTGGCCGGGCACCATCTTGCATAAACCACGAGATGTTTGCAGTGTCGTCTAAGGCAGTTTGTACCGCCACAACTTCACGAAGAATGTCCAGATAGCGTGATGCAGTAATCGTTTCGGATCTGAAAAATGGGCCAATGATTCCTTTGGAAGAAATGGCGGCCCAGACCAGTACTTTTTGAGGATGCAGGGACGATGGGACTGCAACATGGGGCTTTTCGGTTCCCCATATGCGCCAGTTCTGTTTATTGACGAAGCCGTCCAGGTAAAAATAAGCTTCGTCAATAAACCAAATACTGCCCACATGCATATCGCCGTCATCAATCCTGTGCACTATATCGTTAGCGAATGTCTCTCGTGCAGCAATGGTAGCGACGCTGAGGGGTTGCCGTGTTTGAATTTTGTATGGATAGAGGTGTAAAGTCTGGCGCATGAGACGATACGTGGACGTTGGCGTCATTTGGACCGCAGCTGCAACACGGCGAACGGAAACCCGAGGCCGCTGTTGGATCACCTGCTGCACTAGCTGCGCGTTGCCCTCTGTGGTTGCCGTACGCGGTCGCCCTACCTTTCCAGCACGTTCATCCGTCACGTTCCCAGTCCGTTGAAATTTTTCAAACAGATCCTTTATTGTATCGGTTTTTTGTCCTTTGGTTACATTAAACCTCCGTTGAAAACTTCGTCTTGTTGCAACAACACTGTGTTCTAGGCGGTGGAATTCCAACACCAGAAAAATCCTCTGTTCTAAGGAATAAACCATGTTGTCTACAGCACACTTGCACGTTGTGAACAGCACACGCTTACAGCAGAAAGACGACGTACAGAATGGCGCACCCACAGACTGCGTTGTCTTCTATATCTTTCAAGTCACTTGCAGCGCCATCTGTTGTTGAAAATTGTAACTACTGTAATTTCGAAAGTTTGTCCGCCTGAAAATGTACTGTTGTCCCAAGCATATTGCAACAAACGGTGTATTTCTATCGCTGCTCGTTTTGTTTTTATTGCCGTTTCAAATACACCGGTCATTTTTGAAACACCCTGTAGAAGTCTCTTTGCAATCGACACCGACTGTTCGACCATGAAAAACGGAATTTGTGTAATCATTTGTAACATACATTTGTGCTTAAACAAATTCTGGCAATAGTAGAGGCAAAGGTGGAAAAATGGGCCCCTGCTGGTATTATGGGCCCCCTATATGTTTGGAAGTACAGGCCACGAATTCTAGCGGAGACCACATGAACTACTAAAACTATTTGCCAAACTTCACTGTACAGTGCGCAGACGTAGTAGCTGTCATGGTTTGTGAGTAGTTGTGCTGTGAATTTTTTCGCTGTAATCAAAAGTTTGAAAGGTTAGTGTATACTTGAATAAAACTCAAATTTCTAACATTTTATTAGTAAAACTAAAGTAAGGTACGTATTTGGCTTGCTGTTGGGATACCGTTTTACGTTAATTAACGTCGGTTGCGAATCAAACTAACCGTAGGTTGGTTCAAATGGTTCTGAGCACTATGGGACTCAACATCTTAGGTCATAAGTCCCCTAGAACTACTTAAACCTAACTAACCTAAGGACATCACACACACCCATGCCCGAGGCAGGATTCGAACCTGCGACCGTAGCAGTCCCGCGGTTCCGGACTGCAGCGCCAGAACCGCTAGACCACCGCGGTCGGCACAACCGTAGGCAAAATTTTTTTTCCCAAGATGGCGAGATTGGATATATGGGCCCCTTTTGCTACTGGTATTATGGGCCCCGTAAAATCAATCAGATTTTATGGGACCATTTACAAATATTGCTACTCTTTATGTTTCAGATGCCTCGAACACATCTTGTACCCCCAACAAAATCGACACGGCAATCTTGGGACAAAGCAAATATGGCAAATGCTATTGTAGCTATTAAAGAGAAAAAAATGGGGTTGAAAAAAAGCGGTTAAACTGAACTCTGTCCCTCGTTCTACGCTCCAAAGGCTTTCCACCGGTTTTACCACAGGGACTTGAGGACGAACTGGTTAAATATCTTCTCATTATGGAATGCAAATTCTACGGCTTTACCAGAAACGACGTCAGGCGCATGGCCTACCAGCTTTGCACAAGAAATAAAAAGTTGGTGTTTCTGTCCGTGATGTTGACGACGCTGTATGTCTATTTTGTGAAGGGATTTTTTCAAAGGACACAAAAGGTGATCTTTGGGTCCAGTGTACAGCCGGTGAGATGTGGGCTCACAGCGAATGCGCTGGATGCGAAAAAGATGCTTATGTGTGTGTCTACTGTAAATAGGCTAGGCGTAGGCTGTGAAAATCATCCCACCGGTAGACTAATTAACAATGTTCAGAGTCAATCTTTCTTTCATTATACACAAAAATTAAATAAAATAATTTTTTTCAAATTTTTGTTTCTTTGTATTTCAAACTGCCTTGGGGCCCATATTACCAGCACAAATTCTTGACGCAACAAAATGCAGAGTATCAGGAAAAAAAATAAAATTTTGTTTTAAATATTAAAATGTTGGACCAAAACATGTCGTAACTCTTGCAGGACATACTAGAGAAATGTTTTATGTTAATTTCAGGTGATTATACTAAAAATAAAAGGTTTTATATAAAAAACACAGAGTGGGGGCCCATTTATCCATCTTTACCTCTATTGAAAATCGTTCCGAGTGTGTGTGATCAAAAGTATATTTTTGAGCGTATCTGGAAGTTTACACCAGCTTGTACCCATAAGTTTTCATGAGGCGATGCGCTGAAGAGACAACTAATATTATTTTGGTGCCGGCAGAGAAATAGCTTTGCGCTTTCAAATGTGTGTGAATTTCTAAGGGACCAAACTGCTGAGGCCATCGTTTCCTAGACTTACACGCTATTTAAACTAACTTATGCTAAGGACAACACTAACACCCATGCCCAACGGAAGCTTTGCACTGTCTGGCTCCAGATATTCTTGCTGTTTGTCTATATCCATTACATGTTCTGCCTATTTTCAAACGAATACTGTGTTGGTAAGTCTGTCTCTGTGCTGGGCTGGGATGTGACTTCGGTTTTTCTGATCATATTTCTTTCTCGGGAGGGGGGGGGTGGTCGAGTTGACAAGTGTCTCCCATAGCCCAGACCTGGTACATCCTTGAGTTTATGAGTGTAATGTATTACATATTTCATAATAAACTATCGATAGCGAATTACTGTTGTGATTTCTATCAATTTTGGTACTAGCAATATCTGGTTTGTAAAATCATTTCCGCTTGAATGCAGTGTATGTGCTGATGTATTTAGTGAAATGCCTCTTTTCATCCGCTTATTGACCAGTCTGCTCTCAGGAGACATGAAAATTTACTATTAATACCTAAGCATAACTCTTACGAAGTCGATCTGTGTGCCATGCTAGTGTGTTCTGCACATAATGTAGTAGTATTATGTTGCTGCACTTAGTTTCATCCTTCATTATGATGTTCCACTTACTGTCACCCTTCAAGAATAGTATATGTCGTCTTTACTTATGCTGACTTTCAGATATTTTCTACTTTGTTACGCAGTTAGAGAGCGTTACTAAAACTTCACGAAATCAATTAATTTTATCCCAGGTTTTTCTATTGATAACACAAGAACCACTTTCTTGAGTGTAAATGGTTTCATTCCTGAAAGACGATAGAGAGTAATCCTTGCGGGATAACACAACAAAAATTTAATCGTTAATCAACAGTTATTGTTCACAGTTATTTGTTCACTGTACAGAAAAGAACTGACCCCCTTTGAATGCTGCACTTGGGCTCACAATGAGCTAGTTGATTTTTATAAGGCAGTACCAAGCGACTGGAACTCCTGGGAATGGATATGTTACGCGCACCACAGAGTGGCATGACTGAAGGTACCAGAGGTATCTGGAGCACTGGCGCCCCTTGCGGATAGTCTTCTCTAGAGGAAGTACAAGACCTATCACTTTCCATACAACTTATTGTAAAGTGACTGTCAGTAAGTAGTATGTGAAGGAGCCTCGCACATGTGAGGCAAAGACCAGCGAAAGCTCAGCCTTTTACAAACATCATGCTAAACTACAAGGCTTAGGTGCTGCCTTCCACTGAAACTTTAATCAGCCAGTGAGACACAAATCATCTGTTGGGAAGCCTGCTGTGTCTGGTGTCATAGGAAAACAGTCTCAAAAGCGTACATGTGCATTAATCCCCAGAAGCTAAAAATTTACAATAGGTAACGGTACGTCTTACGGAATTGGCAGCGAGCAATGAGAAACATCACTTTGTACTTTCAGGGCGTTCAGCTGGAGGCCTTTGACCGATACTTCAGTGTGGAAGCTTACTTTGCAACTCTAACCACGTAGCATAGAGAGAGAAAATAGAGAAGATGGAAAGCAGACCGTTTCGTCACAGGATCGTTTAGTTAGCGTGAAAGCGTCACAGAGATTGTAAGTCAACTCAGGGCCGACGCTGCAAGAAGAGCGTTGCGTGTCATGGTGCAGTTCATTGTTAAAATTCTGATTTCGTGCGTCCCTAAAATAATAAAGCAACTTATGTCATTGTTCTATATACCGAGTGATCAAAAAGTCAGTATAAATCTCAAAACGCAATAAACCACGGAATAATGTAGATAGAGAGGTAAAAATTGGCACCCATGCTTGGAATGACATGGGGTTTTATTAGAACCACCCCCTATTGCTAGACGCGTGAAAGATCTCCTGCGCGCCTCGTTTGGTGATGATCGTGTGCTCAGCCGCCACTTTCGTCATGCTTGGCCTCCCAGGTCCCCAGACCTCAGTCTGTGCGATTATTGGTTTTGGGGTTACCTAAAGTCGCAAGTGTATCGTGTTCACTACATTATTCCTCGGCTACAGCTATTGTTGAGGAATGGTGGTGGACATATTGAGCATTCCTGTAAAGAACATCATCCTTGCTTTGTCTTACTTTATTATGCTAATTATTGCTATTCTGATCAGATTGTAACGTGCGCGTGGGGCACACAATACTCATTAAAGCCTGTACTATGGTAAGTGAGCGGGGTTCACCTTATGAGACAGGATTTTCATATAGATATCGACCGCGTGTACCTGAATGGTGGCAAATCAGACTTACACCCACTCTGTAATAGCAATGATCCGTCAAGTAAGTTCAAAATGCAATTACACGTCAAGATGGACCAAAAGCAACACTGAAGATGCTACCAATTTGATAATGATACGGTTGCCAGCCTAATTAGGCATTAACTGAGGTTCTTCCCTGTACAAGTTGGTTTATATTCATGCAAAACAACACGTAGTAACACTGTATAATATAGTAGAATTTTAGAACCAGAAAATCTATTGAACTGATAGTTTCACGTTCTGTACTGATATGGAAAAACCATGAATACTTAACACTACACTATAATGTATACTACAAAACTTCGTACTGTCTGTTGATCAGATTAAAATCGGGCATAGGTTACCCTAGAAATAGCACTTTCGAGCCACACACAAAATGTCAATTTTGATAAAGATAAAACACTGATAAATTTTGACTTATATATTGAGTTTACCTTTTGCTGGTCAAACCAATGTGGAAAACTTCAGAATTCAAATGAATAAAGGGGGGGGGGGGGGACCCTGAAACTGTTATGATCACTGTATTAAAAAAAATTGATTACTGAATTTATTATGCGTTCAAGATTTCCAGTATATGAGTTACTATTCTTTTTATCTTATTTACTACTCATATAAATGCTTTTAAATCTGTCTCGAAATAATAAACTTCATTACTGTATCAATATTAAAGTTATCTTTTAACTTCGTTAGACCTTCGCTATTCATTTACTGGTTCATTAACAAAACAGTTCTTTAAACACCATTCTAACATAACTAGGTCTGCAAGTAATTACTATTAACACAAAATTTAATTTTTCATTTCGGGACACTCGGATTGCACAACACTTGGAAAGGACCCTGTCTAGGTTAGTTGTGAGGATAATTAAATGATGGGAAAGTTCTGGTAAAATTTAGGTTATTATTGAACAGTTCACTTTCTGGTCCATAAGAATACAATACTAAAAGTTTCAACCTGTTTGTATCGATGCGGCGGTTGGCGAGCGGCGAGATGGCGAGGCACAAAGCACACATACAACCACAGCTATGGCTCTTGACGTATCGGCACTTTAATTCTTCTTAGCGTCGCAATACTTTTCCATTTAGCGCCTATGGAATTTTGCCATGCTGTGTGGGCGTTGGAACAGCATACCCGAGGCTCAGTGAAACTACGTCTTCCAGGAGAGCCTCCTCGTTCCAGAAGGTGTTGCTCAGACCAATGCCAAACTCCAACTACTACTGCTGAGCCCGTTGTGCCGTGCAGTGCCCGTACGCATTTTCCCGCGCTCGCCCGCCATCCACATTTTACCGCTCCCTGACAGACAGGGTATTCACCCGAGGTTTTGCATTCTACATATCCTAACACATTGCCTACGTATGGACCAGACGCACAATTACAATTTTAAACATCTTACAATATTACTTGACATTTGACATAAACATTAATCTTCACATTGAAACTTGTTTACAGTTTTCTTAACACAAGGGCATGAAACAAAAAAAAAAAATGAAAAAAATGAAATCAGAACATCAATTACATAAGTTTATCGAAAAATCAGATGAAAAAGTAATTACTTATATGTACAATAGTACAGCGTCGTTGTTGTTGTTGTTACAAGTGGAGCGCTATCTGTCGGACATTTTTTGAACTTTTGTATTTTTTTGGTTCTAATAAAACACCATGTCATTCCAAGCATGTGTGTTAATTGTACCTCTCTATCTACACTCCTGGAAATGGAAAAAAGAACACATTGACACCGGTGTGTCAGACCCACCATACTTGCTCCGGACACTGCGAAAGGACTGTACAAGCAATGATCACACGCACGGCACAGCGGACACACCAGGAACCGCGGTGTTGGCCGTCGAATGGCGCTAGCTGCGCAGCATTTGTGCACCGCCGCCGTCAGTGTCAGCCAGTTTGCCGTGGCATACGGAGCTCCATCGCAGTCTTTAACACTGGTAGCATGCCGCGACAGCGTGGACGTGAACCGTATGTGCAGATGACGGACTTTGAGCGAGGGCGTATAGTGGGCATGCGGGAGGCCGGGTGGACGTACCGCCGAATTGCTCACACGTGGGGCGTGAGGTCTCCACAGTACATCGATGTTGTCGCCAGTGGTCGGCGGAAGGTGCACGTGCCCGTCGACCTGGGACCGGACCGCAGCGACGCACGGATGCACGCCAAGACCGTAGGATCCTACGCAGTGCCGTAGGGGACCGCACCGCCACTTCCCAGCAAATTAGGGACACTGTTGCTCCTGGGGTATCGGCGAGGACCATTCGCAACCGTCTCCATGAAGCTGGGCTACGGTCCCGCACACCGTTAGGCCGTCTTCCGCTCACGCCCCAACATCGTGCAGCCCGCCTCCAGTGGTGCCGCGACAGGCGTGAATGGAGGGACGAATGGAGACGTGTCGTCTTCAGCGATGAGAGTCGCTTCTGCCTTGGTGCCAATGATGGTCGTATGCGTGTTTGGCGCCGTGCAGGTGAGCGCCACACTCAGGACTGCATACGACCGAGGCACACAGGGCCAACACCCGGCATCATGGTGTGGGGAGCGATCTCCTACACTGGCCGTACACCACTGGTGATCGTCGAGGGGACACTGAATAGTGCACGGTACATCCAAACCGTCATCGAACCCATCGTTCTACCATTCCTAGACCGGCAAGGGAACTTGCTGTTCCAACAGGACAATGCACGTCCGCATGTATCCCGTGCCACCCAACGTGCTCTAGAAGGTGTAAGTCAACTACCCTGGCCAGCAAGATCTCCGGATCTGTCCCCCCTTGAGCATGTTTGGGATTGGATGAAGCGTCGTCTCACGCGGTCTGCACGTCCAGCACGAACGCTGGTCCAACTGAGGTGCCAGGTGGAAATGGCATGGCAAGCCGTTCCACAGGACTACATCCAGCATCTCTACGATCGTCTCCATGGGAGAATAGCAGCCTGCATTGCTGCGAAAGGTGGATATACACTGTACTAGTGCCGACATTGTGCATGCTCTGTTGCCTGTATCTATGTGCCTGTGGTTCTGTCAGTGTGATTATGTGATGTATCTGACCCCAGGAATGTGTCAATAAAGTTTCCCCTTCGTGGGACAATGAATTCACGGTGTTCTTATTTCAATTTCCAGGAGTGTATATTCCGTGATTTATTCAGTTTTCAAATATACACTGACTTTTTGATCACCCAGAATATCTCACACAGATGCTTAAGAACAGTAGAACCTCCTGTGCTGCATTAGCGGCTGTAATAGGAAAGTAAGGAAGGGACAATGGTATAAGAAATACCACCCGCCACACTCTGGAAACTGGTTTGCTTGATAGCACGGCATGAACTCCAGACTAGTGGCAGGCGGGTGGTGTGCGCAGTAGGCGACGTCATATGTACCGCACGACGTACTCTGTCGTTTCCGAATTCAAAACATTAATCCGTGCTGAGATGCGGTCACATAAACATCGTCCCCTCCATAGATTCTCCCGCCAAGTGCGAATTGTGAAGCGTTACGCTCCTCCTGCAAGCAGAGAGTGGAACAGTGCAGTAGACGTTCATAGAAAAATCAGCCGAGTGTATGGAGAAAGCAGAGGAAGAGGCATCTGGTATCTGTAACTGTTCTGATCCTTGGCAATAGGTGTACCGACAGTGTTACTGCAACCCAGTGGCTACTTGAACAATTTCAATGGGACATTTTCGATCACCTGCAATACAATCCCAGCCTACCGCCGAGTGATGTTGATCTTGACCCTGAACTGAGCAAGTAGCTGGGGTGGCAGCGCTTCGAACCTAACGACGGGCTTGAAGGGAACGTCCAGACTCATTTCAGTTGATTGGCGGCAGTATTTCATGAAGAGAGTATTGGATAGCTTATTCACAGGTACGGAAAATGTCTCAATCATTATGGTGATTATTAAGAAAAGTAACCATTAGGGTACGTCAGTTGCAGTAATAAGATACCTGTTACTTGTGGTCTGTCAGAGGTCTCAAAAAAAAGAACGGCCCTGGTGTTATAAAACGTTTTTTACATTCATATTTCATTAGGACGTACCAGCAGAGTTTCGAGATACAGTTGAACGGTACATGTTTTTCTAGCATGAAACAGGAAGCATGCATAAAATTAGACGTATATGTGGCAGAGAAAGGAAAAGGGAGTCTTAAAAATGGCGGAAGAAAATCTTAAAAGAGAAGGTAAACATATTTAGTTTCAACAGTTTCGCTTCATTGTCATTAGCTGTGTAATGATAAATGAAACACGAATTAGGACAAAAATAACAAAACCTTATAGAAATGACACATGTTAAAATAATTATATAAATATTTTCCTTCCTCTTTGTTTTGAAAATTTAGTAAGTACTTACAATCAACAATTTGAAGCAAGTACCTCTAAAACGCAAGAGTAAAGCTGCGATTTTCAGGGATTCCTCAGGAGTTTGGTTGGCGCTTTCTGATCTTTAGGGTCCGTTTCGGTTCGCCAGATTTCACTAAACATTTCACTGAGTTCTATACTGAAGTCTTCTCCTACATTTTTCCGCACATCTGCTGTGATCTGGTCTATTTCTCGTGGAGAACACACGACTTCAGCAAACCATGGGAACCAGTAATTGCCGGCACCACTAACAAATCATAAGCTGTAGACCAAAGAATTCAGTGTGGCTGCACTCGTGGGGAACTGAAGACAGGACAACAACACTTTACCTGCACGCACATCCTGGAGTATGTACCCTGCGGTGGGCTTCTCCCGCTTCAAGAATGTGGAGGTCGTGCCTCATTATTCCAGCAGGGGACTCTGGATGTCATCCCACTTCCTTTGCCCCAGAAGGGGCTCTGTATATTACCCTGCCTCCCGGTACCTGCACGTTACTAGTGAACCAGGGCATAAATTGGCAAGCCACAACAGATACCCACACCTCCCAGTCAACTGTGTCTGCCTTATAGTATTCTTCCTTCACCACCATCCTACATGCGTCACAATGAGCCACACCTGCTCCTACACGTTTCACCCCACTATAGCTGTACCTCATCTACATTTTACACACTGCAGACGTCCCAAACCACTACTACCCCTAAAAATTTTAAAACCATCCCACCCATTCCACCTCATCAAACATTCCCTCTCCCTCCCTTCCCCTTTCTTCCCTTCCACCCTCCTTTCATAGCCCCTTTTCCTCATCAAATTTTAGCCTGTCTAACACCCCCTCTTTTCCTACTGCACTTGTAATCCAACACACAATGCCATCCCATCAGTACATCTGCACCAATCCTCCATTCTTATAGTACTTCCCCGTACCTTCATCAACGATCTGCCTTTTCTCCTCAACAACAGAATACGTACCATAGAGCTAATCCTTCCAGCTTTAGTGCCAGTGAAGAGCTTCCCATTAACAGCAGTGTTCTGTGTCAAGGGTTTTAAAGCTTTTAAATGTAATCTGATCGTGTATTTGTTTTTTATCTTTTATTACCGCTATTTTTAACTAAAAGCCGAGGCAGTCACATGTCTTACATATAAAAACATATGTTTTATTTTCACCTTTAAAAACTTTAAACTCACTGTAGATGTCTCGCCTTTCTGTTTATTATTCTTTCATGTCACTAAATTTTGAAGATCAGGTTCACTGTACCGTTGACAGGCATTCCTATATGGAGCGATGGCGAATGAAATAACAAAAAAGAGAGGAAATAACGAGACGACTACAATTCACCTACCTCCTGAAATGTACTGACCGTACCTTCTACCTAGCAACCAACTACGCCTTCCAACTCATCCGTGTTTCCCTCCAACGCCAGTTGAACCTGCTCATATAGTTGTGTAACACATGGAAACTGTAAGTAATTCCATGGAAAAGACAAGCCACCATCTTTTCTCACACCACTCGGCCATTCCGTTCTTCAGATTTACATCTGTCCACCTACAATCAACCCATCTCTCTGACTAGCACAAGACTAATATGGAATGTGCACCTCTTTATTACCCAAAACAAAGCCTGAAACCGAGTAAAACTACTAAAACAACTAACAGGCCCAACTTGACATCTTCAACGTATTACCGTAATCCTCAACTATAAATCTTCTCACCGTAATTCCATTTTTCTCCGTCTCCCTTCCTCCACCTCACTGTTTTTAGTCGCTGCCTGGACGTTTACAAGTCACAATATTCATACTCATCATTCCAGCTTCAACATGACCATGATCACTTGCAAACATCATCAGCACCGCTATGGTACAGTAGCATCATGACTGTTACTATCAGTAACTTAAAAATACCGAAAGCTTTTAACAACACGAGCTTTTATCAGTGTTTTCTGGAACATAATCTATTATCATTTTTTCTGTACATCAAAATATGTTTTAAATATGAATAACCATTGGCTGAAGGGAGATTTTTTTCATCCGCTGGTAGTCCGACCCTTCGTGGGGAGTTGAAAAACAATAAAGGAAAACAACAGCTAGTCACGGTAGCTGCTGAAGAGGATGAGCAGCTGCCTCATGGAAATATTGAACAGTTTAGACAATCAATCTGAGTAGCTTTCAAGCAGTTATTACGTACAGGAAGCGTCAAACAGCACAATTTCCAGTTTGTATTTTCCTGCATTGTGTATAGGCAGTGAGTGAAAGAGGGTTTTACAATTTTAGATTGATACCAAAATTTATTGAGATTCCTTACAGAATCGGTAGATGTGTAATTTTGTAGCAAAGAGCCTCAATTTTGATACACATAGTGCATCAGTAACATATTCCGCCACCAGAATTGCCAGCGTAGTGCACAGTTAAAATGGCAACTTTCACTGGTCCGAAGTGTACTCGCTGTGTGTTTTGGTTTCTTGAAACGAACTATGCAAAAACTGTCCGGGGACTAGCAGGCCTACAATTTGCTGCTGGCACAGCCCCAAAAGTTAATGTGTTTTATGACTTTAAAAAACTTAAAGCGTACTGCCCTTTCGCCTTCATGGAGAAAACTTGTCACTGCTATTGTGTATCAGGATATGGTTGAAAACTTTTTAATTCCACAGATCTACGAAGATGACCAAGATGGGACGGCTTACTACCAGCAAGGCAATGCGCCACATCAGTTTCTGACGGCAGTTCGGGGTTTCCTGGATAGTCGCTTCCCAGGTCGCTGGATTGGCCATGAAGGACCAGTCGCATGGTCATCTCGCCCTCCCCGACTTCACACCACTGGATCTCTTTCTCTGGAGTTTCATTAAAGACCGGGTGTTTTTCCTCCTCTACCAAACCATTTGGCGGACCTGAAAAATCGCTCTAGACGGGCACTGCACAAGTTACGGCCGATTTGTGGCAACGAATGTAGGAAGAAATTGTTTACCGGTGGGATGGTTGAAATGGCTCTGAGCACTATGGAACTTAACATCTGAGGTCATCAGTCCCCTAGAACTTAGAACTACTTAAACTTAACTAACCTAAGAACATTCCTAACATCCATGCCCGAGGCAGGATTCGAACCTGCGACCGTAGCGGTCCTGCGGTTCCAGACTGAAGATCCTAGAACCGCTCGGCCACACTGGCCGATCCGGTGGAATGTTTTCCACATTACAAATGGTAGTCAAATCGAATCAAAATGACTCTTGATACTCTTCCGTGAATCATGAGGTTGTTTGCCATAAAAACATCTATCGATTCTGTAATTTATCTCAATAAATTTCTGTATGATTCCACAGTTGCCGGCCTGGGTGGCCGAGCGGTTCTAGGCGCTACAGTCTGGAACCGCGCGACAGCTACAGTCCTTAGATTAGTTAGGTTTAAGTAGTTCTTAGTTCTAGGGGCTGATGACCGTAGAAGTTAAGTCCCATAGTGCTCAGAGCCATTTGATTCCACAGTTGTAAAGTCCGTTTTATCAGCCTGTATTTATAGGGAAATAGTTTTCGTCAACCCGAAGCTTGGTTTGAAAATCGCAGCAAGTGGGTATTGATGTAGCTACTTTGTCCTGTCTTCCTCGCACATTCGAACTGACATAACACATCAAGTTACTGTTTAACAGGGACTCCGAACCACGGTGCGTCTCGGTATTTTGCACATTAACAGACATTGCCAGAGGTAAAAGAAACAATAAGTAACTGCTTTCTACATGAATGGTTAATCTAAAAATTGAATCTTGCTGCTACTGTTCTAGTCACCCTCCGTTTTCGAGAGCTTGAAGGGAATTTACAGACTCCATCACAGCAGATGAGGGCCATATGTGGGAAATACCGCAGCTGCTGCTCGTTAAGCCACTGCCTGTGTTCGGGGCTAACGAATGTTGCGACGCAAGACAGCCCCGGCCGCTCTCGCCAGCCAGCGCTCGCCACCCGTCGACTGCGGAAATTGGCGATTTGTCTGCGTCGCTCCCTCCTCACGCCAGCAGCACAGCCCAGCCTAACCGATTCAGCGCCGCCTTTGTTGCGCCACCTGAGTCGGTCTGCGTTGCGAGCGCGGGGGGGGGGGGGGGGGGGGGGGCTGCGACCCCGCGTGGCAGCAGACTGGCGGGGACGCAGTCGCTTTGCTAAGCGCTGCACGCCTCCGCCGCCTCTGCCACCCGGGGCCTACACGCAGGTGTATCTCGCTACCCACGAGACACAAACTCAAGCTCTGTACACGTCTGCCACACCTTAGGCCTGAATCTTGGTCACGGGGCAAGGATTTGAACCCCTTTGCCCCTTCGCTCTATAACAGGGGCGGGCAGGAATCCTGCACGTGTGCGGTGCACTTGCACGCGTGCAGTTAACAGGTGTTCTGCGTGCACACGGGGGCAAGCTGGCCACCCGCTTATCTTCCATCCCCACCATACCTTCTGTCCGCTCCTTCCTCTGCAATGCGTTTTGTTTCCTAGCTTGCTTTATTGAATGTAGGAATAAGATTAGTAGTAGTAGTGCTTGAAAGATATCGTGGTTTGAAAGAGTACCTATTACCTACGATACGTTTTATTTAATTATCACAGGTGGAGTGGAACAAAATTTCTATATACAGACAAACGCAAGCAGTTACTTAAATTTTCGTCACTGATGTTTGCTCTTAACCGACACTTACTAATTCAGCAAATGGTTTTCCAGCTCTCGCTACATCAAGCTCGTACCGCTGGGCTATTATTGTTGTCGTCCTGAAAAATTGAAAACGGTGCTCCATAAAATATTAAATCAGTTACATGAGAGACATGACGAAAGGAAGTCTCAGATCTCTCGTCTCTTCTTAAGCTCAGTCAATTTCCTCATCCGCTCAGAATCCGACAATAAATTGTACTCGTCCTTGTGAAATTTATTGTAATGGCCTTCAATACTAAACTTCCGCTGACCAGCGAGAATACTGCCACATGTTAAACATTTCGAATTTTCACGTCTTTGCTCAAAGAAAAAATGATTCTCCCATTACTTTTTAAAAGATAGCAAATCTCCACTTCTCCGTTTCCTTGTTTCACTCTGCATTTTCCGGTTCTTGAAATACAACGTTCACTACGTGGTGGTCGCTACGCATCAACGTCCGCAGCTTAGCCTGGTACTACACTGCCGCAACCTGCCGGCTGTCGCCACTGCCCCAGTCGACGATTGCACGCGAGCAGCACACGTGCAGCGCTGTGCGCTCATGAGCCGCGTGCAACGTTTGCCCGCCCCTGCTCTATAACGTAAGGTGATGATGACAAATGAGGTTCCCAACAAACTTAATAGACTCCTTATTCTCAATATCGTTCAACATATTCTATGTCCCCCAAGGTAGTGTTGTAGGCCCTTCGCTGCTCCTTGTCTATACAAACGATTTAGGAGAAAATCTGAGCTTCCGTCTTAGGTAGTTTGCATATGATGGTGTCGTTTATCGTTTAGTTAAGTCATCCAAAGATCAAAACAAACTGCAAATCGATTTAGAAAAGATATCTGTATGGTGCGAAAATTGGCAATTGACCCTAAATTACGAAAAGTATGAGATAATCCACTTGAGCGCTAAAAGTAATCCATTGAATTACGGTTGGAGGATAAATCAGTCAAATCTAAAGGCCGCAAATTCAGCCAAATGCCTACGAATTGCAATGTCCACAACTTAAATTGGAAGGAACATACTGAAAATGTTGTGGGGATGGCTAACCAAAGACTGCATTTTGTTGGCAGGACACGTACAAAATGTAACAGATCTACTAAGGAGACTGCCTACACTTGTAAGTAGGCTGTTTATGTTTTCTTATTGGCACCGTTACGTAGCGCTCTGTATAAAAATCACTGGCTGTGTTGTGTGCTGTCTGTGGCTAGTTTGTATTGTTGTCTGCCATTGTAGTGTTGGGCAGCTGCATGTTAACAGCGCGTAGCGTTGCGCAGTTGGAGGTGAGCCGCCAGCAGTGGTGGATGTGGGGAGAGAAATGGCAGAGATTTGAAATTTGTAAAACTGGTTGGCATGAACTGCTATATATATTATGATTATTAAGGTAAATATATTGTTTGTTCTCTATCAAAATCTTTCATTTGCTAACTATGCCTATCAGTAGTTAGTGCCTTCAGTAGTTTGAATCTTTTATTTAGCTGGCAGTAGTGGCGCTCGCTGTATTGCAGTAGTTCGAGTAACTAAGATTTTTCTGAGGTAAGTGATTTGTGAAACGTATAGATTAATGTTAGTCAGGGCCATTCTTTTGTAGAGATTTTTGAAAGTCAGATTGCGTTGCGTTAAAAAAAAAAAATATTGTGTGTCAGTTCAAGCACAGTCATGTATAATTGTTCAAAGGGGACGTTTCATATGTCGACCCTTAGCCGAGGATACCTCACTGGAATCTTCTGTTTTTTTTCTTGTAGTTTGTGTAATTAGTGTAGCTATTGTTTATTGCTAGCGCGTAATTGTAGAGAGAATCTCCTTTGTAGTTGCAGTCTTTCATTGTCGTACAGTAAAACAGTTGTGGCATGCATGTAGATTTGCACCAAGTATTTCGCAGTTGCGCTTGCAATTAACTACATATTATTTTCAGTGCTATGTTAATGTGTTCTCCTATTTTTGCTCTTCAAATTGTGCTTTTCTGTGTTATCATGTGAAATATTGTGACAATAATGGCGTGTGAAAAACGTAACACTAGGCTTCAAAGTAAACTGAGAAATAATAGTGACGACGAGCGTAGCTTATCAGCACACTTTGTAGTGAATTGACAGACATTCGAAGTAGTAATTTGGTAATTGTGCATAGGGAAACGGAGCGGGGAGCGGGCGGCAAATAATGGTGTAGACAGTGAAACAGGTAGTGAATAAGGAAGCATTATCGATCGATCGGTCGGCAACAGCTCGCCTCAGGAATCCGAAATGACAGAACACAATATTGCAAATACTGTAGACTCAGGTTTTGGGTCCTCACCGTTTTCTCAGATGAGTCAAGACACATTTTCTGCTTTATTTTATGCCCACAGATCCAGTCAATTATAAATTTATGATCTACTTCCAAGAAAACGAGGGCTAATAAATAGACATTTCCCTTCACAGGAATTGCATAAATAATTTTTTTGCGATTTGGAAACTTATCTGCTAGCGTACGTTTTTGTGATGCATCACTCTAGTGTTAAGATGTGACATAGGTATTAAATATGGCCATTTTTACTGTAATATTTTTTCTGCTTGAGCTTTGTCATGTTTAGATATAAGTTATTGCATTTGCTGCTGCTGTTTGCCAGGCATAATGTTACTGAATTTGACTTTGTATTACGCTGTTAAGCCAGTTTTACTACGGATTTATTTTTCTTGTTTGCTGCACAGTGCCTTATATTAGTTGTAATATTGCAATTGCTTTGCCAATGTGAATTTTTTTGTCATTGCTGTTTGTGTTAAATTGTTTTGTCCTGTTGCATTGCCTCGTCCCTTAGTTTAGCATCTGAGCTCAGTAGATTTAAGTTAGCTTAAGAGGGGGTAGACTCTATACGAGAATGAGTTGCGATGCATTGGAAGAAATGCATTGAGAAGTTATATGAAAAAAGTACAGAAAGCAGGTATAGATAGGACTTTTTGGAAATAATGAAGAACGAAGGGAGATCTCCGAGATGTAAAGAAAGTTTGTTTGGAAAATACTGCAGTGAAACAAACCCTGTCCTTTCCTTGTGTTATCCCACTATGTGTTTGTGTACCCTTGTGTATTTGTTTTCTTCCTGTCTCTGTGTACTGTTTCATAGAATTTTTTCTCTTCTAATACTCAGCTACATTCACTATGATGAGGAATACTCTTATCCTCAAATATAATTTGCATTAATAATATGTTATTTACTTTGTAAAGATGTTAGACATTATTAATTCTGTTCTGTTTTAATGCGCATGTGTGAAGTTGATGTTTCAAAATTTATTCTGATCTTTTATGTATCTACTTATCTCATAATTCCTGTAACACTGATGTAGATGTTTATTTCTATTATTTTGTAAAGCCTGTATTACTACAAATGTTATCTATATTATTAGGTTTTCAATGATGTATTTTGTACCTTTGTTATTGTATTCTTATGTTATAAAATTGTAATTGACAGCAGTTCATCACATTAAGTAACTTGTAAGTTCTATTTCACTGCACACGTTTCTGTTGGTCATACTATATGGACAATATGTGAGAAGTAGGGACTGTTAGTGTTTGCACGTGTGTTAATAATTCAGCAAGGGACTGGATAACAGCACTGCTGGTTCTAAGGACAATTCCAAAAACTTTGTGAGTGCACAAGTGGTGGTTTATGGACTTGCTATATTGTCCGCAAGACTCTTCGACGGTGATAGTGCACCTGCACAGTCGCAACAGATGGTTGCTGGCCGTCTCTACAAGGACTACAGTGGGTCTGCATCTTTGATGATCCACAAATACCATTATTTCTACAAGGACTGCAGTGGGTCTGCACCTCAGGTGGCCCACCAATACCACAATCTCTACCAGGACTACAGTGGGTCTGCTCTGTGATGACCTACCTACCAATCTTCTTCAAAACGTCGAATGACTCTGCTGTGGGTTTGCTCTGTTGTGGCCCATTACCTGTCAGCATGTCAAGAGTCAGCACTGTCTTTCCATTGGAAGGACAACACTACTTGTTCAAGACTGCATGGAAATCCACTACTTCCGTGTGCATTGTCTTTTACTGCTCAGAGTTTGAGAAAAGAAACGGCAGTTTTACGGTGATGGATGATCAGGACTGTCTTTATGGACTGTGAGAAAATTTTAGCTTTTGACCAACATTGTATCAGAAAGTGTATGCATTAGATTTCTTTGTTATTGTAATTGTGAAAATTTTTTTTTCAAATCTGTATTGGCCAGTGCCCAAAACAATTTGTAAAATTTTTTGTGGGGAGCATGGGGGCTATGTAAGTAGGCTGTTTATGTTTTTTTATTGGAAACGTTACGTAGCGCTCTGTATGAAAATCACTGGCTGTGCTGTGTGCAGTCTGTGGCTAGTTTGCATTGTTGTCTGCCATTGTAGTGTTGGGCAGCTGCATGTTAACAGTGCGTAGCGTTGCGCAGTTGGAGATGAGCCGCCCGCAGTGGTGGATGTGGGGAGAGAAATGGCGGAGATTTGAAATTTGTAAAACTGGATGGCATGAACTGCTATATATATTATGATCATTAAGGTAAATACAATGTTTTTCACACTACGATTGTCTGTTAAAATGGTTCAAATGGCTCTGAGCACTATGGGACTTAACACCTGAGGTCATCAGTCCTCTAGAACTTAGAACTACTTAAACATAACTAAGGACATCACACACATCCATGCCCGAGGCAGGATTCGAACCTGCGACCGTAGCGGTCGCGCGTTTCCAGACTGAAGCTCCTAGAACCGCTCGGTCACATCGGCAGGCCGCTTGTCCGTCCTCTGCTGCCCAGTGTGCGATCCTTACCAGATAGGATTGAAGGAGTACATCGAAAAAGTTATAAGAAAAGCAGCACCTCGTGTATTATCGCGTAATAGGGGAGAGAATGTCACTGAAATGATGCTGGATTTGGGGTGCACCTCATTCAAAAAGAGGCGTTTTTCATTGCGATGAAATCTTCTCACGAAATTCCAATCGCCAACTTTCTCCTCCGAATGCGAAAAAATTTTGTTGGCACCTACGTACATAAGGAGAAACGATCACCACGATAAAATAAGGGAAATCAGAGCTCGTACGGAAAGGTGTAGGTGTTCGTTCTTTCCGCGCGCGTACAGATTGGAATAATACAGAATTGTGAAGGTGGTCCATGAACCCTCTGCCGGGCACTTAAATGTGATTTGCAAAGTATCCATACAGATGTAGATGTCTCAGGAACGTCTGAAACTGCGTCAGTTATGACTTAAATGATGAGAATACACTAGTTACTTTCTTTTGTGCTTTGCACACCGCGTTTCGGGAATTTATTCTCATTGTCAAGTGCACTTTCGAATTTCCTTACATGAATATTTTTGATGATGTTTGCATGTGTAATTTTCTGCCTCTGTTGTGTTTTGTTATACTGAACTCGGAAAGTCGGACAAAATGAATCTTTGAGTGTTTTAAATTCTAGTGTTAGAAGTGGTATTTTTGTTTATCTACTTGCACGTATCGTGCCTTCTCCATTGTACAGAATACCACACACGCGCAAATAATCACTTGTATTGTTTGTTTTCAAAACCTGCTACAGTATTACGACACTACGGTTCCACAAAGAGGTTGTACACAATCAGCGGTGTGTGCTAACCATACAGTTGATTTTATTATTGGCGCCTTCTGAAGAGCCAGGAATTTCTTTCTTTTCTGTTATTTGTCTCTGAATACTGTCTATCATTGAGCTGGGGAACTCACTGGCCACTGCAGTTTGCTTAATGATGTCTAATTCTTTCTCCCTGTCCTCTTCGTTCATTGGGATTTTAGTTGCTTTGTTTTTGTATGCAGCTTTCTTGTCTTCGTGTGGATGACATAAGAAAGCTGCTTAAAAAACGGTGATACGCGGAGCAAACAATGAACGTGAATATGAATATCAACAGGACAGGGAGACGGAATTAGGCATCATTAAGCAAACCTCAGTGGTCAGTGACTTCCCCAGCTCAATGATGCACAGTATGCAGACAAAAAAAAAGTTCCTGCATTTTCAGAAGGAACCAACGATACAGTCAAGTGTATGGCTACCTTACCTTACGTAGGTAACATTTCTACTTATGTCACATAAATTGGAAGTACCTTTCTCCAAGCCGGCCGCGGTGGTCTCGCGGTTAAGGCGCTCAGTCCGGAACCGCGGGACTGCTACGGTCGCAGGTTCGAATCCTGCCTCGGGCATGGATGTGTGTGATGTCCTTAGGATAGTTAGGTTTAAGTAGTTATAAGTTCTAGGGGACTGATGACCACAGAAGTTAAGTCCCATAGTGCTCAGAGCCATTTGAACCTTTCTCCAAAGATAACAAGCTACAACAGAAATAAGTCAAAATCTTAAACAAATAAATAAATAAAAATTAATAAATAGAAATAAAAAATAAAAAAGAAGTTCTCAGACTCTGGAATAAGTGTAAAACTTGATCAAGCTACAACTTACGACAAATTGGCAGGAATTTTCCAACTAGATACACTGAACACGTCAAATGTTAGACACAACCATTTTACGAAATCAGCAATAACAATGCACATGAAAAACACTGGACACCCACTCGAAAACACAGAAGAAGATCTGGCACTCCACCGTTTTAAAAAATCGTGTACGGTGGATTTAATGCAGGAGCTTGAAGTTTTTGTAGATCACAAAATGGAAAGACAAAAAATTCTTAATGACAAATTAGGTAATGAATTAGTTAATTTTTCCAATGTTTCTCTTACATATGATAACTGTTGCAGTTTTCATAAATATTTACTTTCCCTCATTAGGAAAAAAATGTGGTAGATAATTCAGTAGTCAATTGTGGTAAAAATACATTTTATGATTGGCAGTCTCAAATATACTGTAACACGTCTGGCTGTGTATAAACTTTTTGTAAAGCCATAGTGTGATAATATCTTCGTTGAATGTTTGGAAAACAAATAGTGTGAGTGATTACTTCCGTCTGTAGGGTATTCTGTGTAATGGAAGAGGCACAATGCCTCTAAGTAGAAAACCAAGAATACCGTTTGGAGCGTTAGAATTTGAAAACACTCGAAGATTCATTTTGTCCGATTTTCCGATTGCAGAAAATCTCAAAAAGGCGCAGGAGAGGCAGAAAATCACACATGCAAACATGACGAAAAGTATTCATACAAACAAATGCACAAGTGCACTTGAAAATGAGAATAATTTCTCGAAACGCGTTGTGCAAGAGATGAAAAAATAAGTAACTAGTGGAGTTTTCGTTGTTTAAATTGCGTAGTCACTAGTCCTTTTATCTTCATAACTGACAACCAAACGGAAGTTTCGCGAGTAACTGGGTACAATGGTCAAAAGAGCTGTGACAGTGCCACAAGAAAAGTTTTACAGACAACGATGAAGTAGGAATTTCGACAAGAGATGGTGTGGAACATGCAGTGTGTTATATCTGATACTGCTGGAGGCACCAGCGAGGCGGTGCTGACAGTGCGCCTCATAATGAAAGGAAGACTTAAGAAAACTCAACTGTCGACCTGAAATATCTGATAGAAAGTATCCGAAAGCCGCTACGTAATGTGGAATAGCACGAGAGGCGGAACGGCCTGTAGAAAAGGAGCTGGGGCGTATTGTGTTCTCAGTAGTGAAGTATGAACAACAGAATTTGTCGATCTGATGATCCCAATAGCATCGCCTATGGGATGGTCATTCGGTGCCACCTGAGTAACAGTTCCATCAGTAACATTTCGACACTGTTACTGTTTCCCAAGTCGACTGTTAGTAGTGCGATTGTGATGTGGGAACGGAAAGAGAGAATCAGGACTAAACCATCACCAGGCAGATTTCGTGTTCTGACGGACTGCGAATGTTGAGTATTCCGGGGGATCGTTGTAAACAGCAGCATGAAATCAGCGGAAAGAATCACTCGTGAGGTCGAAAGAGCTACCAACAGTCCCGCTAGCACAACAACCGTGCTTAGAGGGTAAAACGAGAGTGAGGTAGAGTCGCAGAGCAGCTCGTGATAAACAGATTTCTGTAGTCGGGGGCAAGGGTGACTGAGGCGGTGAAGGGCGACGCCATCGGTCAGTGATATGGAGTGATAGATCACACTATTAGCTGTAGCAATCCAGTGGAAGGATTCGGGTTTGGATTGTTCCTGAATATCTCATGTGCAATCACGTGTAGCTCTAACGGTGCAGTGCGAAGGATTTGCTGTTACGGTATGGGAGTGTTTTTCGTGGTTATGGTGTGCGCTTAAGAAGACATTGAATGCAGAAGAACGTCAACAACTTTTACAGTATTGTATACCGCGTAAAGTAGATGATTGTGTCAGCATGGCAGTGCACCCTGTCCAAAAGCAGCCTCTGTAGCGATTGCTTTCCCAATAGAACTTCCCTGCCAGGAGTAACCACCCGTTCCCAGTGGAACACCTTTGGGATGAGTTAGAACGTCAACTTGGATCCAGACTTCAGCGTCCAACTTGGCTACCTTCTGGGATTTTACTCTCGAGGAGGAATGGGCTGACATTCCTCACAGATATTTCATTGAAAGTGTTAGCAGTAGAATTCAAGCCTTCAGGATGTCGAAGCATGGTCATATCCCATGTTAATATTCACTAGTAGGTGTCGGAATTTTTTTTATCAGAGTGTGTAGAAAAAAAAAGCGGTCGGCAGAATAAAATAGTGTAAAATGTTCGAAATTTTCTGGAAAATAGGTGTATGCTATGGGAATGACGAGTAGTATACAATATGTACAAGACACGAGACGGAAAAGTATAAACGGAAGACCAGGAGTGAAGTGCTCGGGTCAAAATGTGTGTAAGACAGAGATGTAGTCTTTCACCCTTACTGTTGTAACTGTACATCGAGAAACTCATGACACAAATGAAAAAGATTCAGGAATGATAAGATATGCTTATTTTTGAATGCATTACGGGAACAGCAGTGATCAATGTCTTGTAAATAATTACTATTAAAAACAGTCTTGATCACGATTTATTTAACAAGGTGACCGGTTTCGACCACTACTGTGGTCATCTTCAGACCTACAAGATGTATACAAAGCACTAATTAGAGGGCTACATGCATTAATGAAAATACATAAAGTTATAAGACTATAAAGTTATAAAACGTTGAATTACCATTGAGTAGGAACCCCTTTCTGTTGGAGAATCACAACTGGAGAAACCAGTGCACGTCTTACTTTATATAATGGAGGCTCCACCCACTTCTGACTGCATGATGTCATTATTAACCAATGAGTTATAAGTCGAATTACAAATTAAAATTTCTTAGTTAAAAGAACATTGTCAAGAATTAGAAATAAATACACACTAAACTTAGCTTATTAAACAGCTATTGTCAATTAAAAAACGTTAAAAATATTTAAATATGTAGGAAAATGAACTTCGGTTTGGCAGTACATGGGTTGCCCTCTCATGGCCTGTCAGTGAACCATTTGGAAACCACTGGTTGCTATGGTGAAGTTAGACGCCGTTGCAAAGATGAAGAAGCAAGCTTTTTCCACTGAAGTTGTTGTAGAGTCGATAGTCGAACTAGTGGTTGCCATGGTGAGGACAAACGCCGATGCAAAGATGTGGCAGCAGGCTTCTTTCCAACGAAGTTGTTGCGAAGTGGAATGGAAAAGACTGTGGCGTCAGACGATGTATTATTGAGCACCAACTTATCTTTATTGAAACGAAAAGAGTAAGCTACAATAATCTGTAGCTAATATAGCAGTAGCAGTAGTGGTCGAAACCGGTCACCTTGTTAAATAAATCGTGATCAAGACTGTTTTTAATAGTAATTATTTATAAGATATGCTGCTGACATTGCTATGGCTCATGACAGTCAGAAGGAGTTGCCGGACTTGGTGAATGGAACGGTCTAATCAGCAAACATTATGGACTGGGAGTAGACCGATGAAAGACGAAAGTCAAGAGCAGTAGCAGAAATGAGGTTAGTGATAAACTTAGCATCAAAACTATGGACCACGAAGTATAAGAAGTGAAAGAATTTCGATCCGCTTCCTTGGAAACAAAAGTACGCACAATGAAGGAAGTAACGAGTGTGTAAGAAGCGGGCTATCACAGACGAAGACGAAAGATGATATTTATTCAAAAAAAGAAATCTAGCAACTATGGACAATATATATCTGAATGTATTCCAGACTCTGTCTTCTTCCACAATTTTTAACCGCTACAGTTCCCTCTACTACCACGGAAGTTTTTCCGTGATCTCTTCACTGATGACCTACCATTCTGCCCGTTCTTCATGTCAGCGTTTTCCATACATTCCTTTCACCGCCGATTCTGTGGACAGTCTCCTCATTCCTTACCTAATCAGACCACCTTATTTTCAACATTCTTCTATAGAACTAGATCTCAAATGGTTCGATTCTCTTCTTTTCCGCTTTTCCCACAGTCCACGTTTCACTACAATGCTGTGCTCCAAACGTACATCCTCAGAAAATTCTTCATCAAGTTAAGACCTTTGTTTGATACTAGTAGAATTCTCTTGGACAGGAATGCGCTTTTTGTCAGTGCTAGTCTGCTTTTGATGTCCTCATTGCTCTGTCCGTCGTGGTTTACTTTGCTGCGTAGGTAGCAGAATTCCTTAACTTCATCTATTTCGTGATCACCAGTCATGATGTTTAGTCTCATTTCTGCCACTTCTCATTACTTTCGTCATCCTTCCATTTATTCTCAGTCTGTATTTTGTACTCATTAGATTGTTCATTCCATTCACGATATTGTGTTATTCTTAATCATTTCCACTGAAGATAACGATGTCATCAGCAAATCTTATAATTGATATCATTTCACCTTAAACTTTAATTCCACTCCTGAACTTTTTTTAAGTCATTGCTTCTTCGATGTATGATTTGAAGAGTGGGTGCGAAAGACTACATCCTTGCTTTACACCCATTTCAATTCGAGCACTTCGTTCTTGGTCTTCTAGTCTTATTGCTGCCTGTTGGTACTTGTACGTAATGTGTATTACCCGTTTTTTTCTATAGCTTACACCAATTTTTCTCAGAATTTCGAACATCTTGCAGCATTTTATACTGTCGAATGCTGTTTTCGGGTCGACAAATCCTATGAACGTGAGTATATTTTCCTTCAGTCTTGCTTCTGTTATCAACCACAACTTTAGAATAGTCTCTCTGGTGTCTTTACCTTTCCTAAACCTAAACTGATCGTTATCCAACAGATCATCAATTCTGTTTTCCATTCTTCTGTGTATTGTGCTTGTCAGCAACTTGGATGCATGAGCAGTAAAGCTCATTGTTCGATAATTCTCGCACCTGACGGCTCTTGCTATCTTCAGAATTGTGTGGATGATGTTTTTTCGAAAGTCAGATGGTATATTGCCATACTCATACATTCTACACACCAACGCGAGTAGTCGTTTTGTTGCCACTTCCCCCATTGATTTTAGAAACTCTGATGGCATGTTATCTATCCCTTCTGCCTTATTTGGTTTTGAGTCTTCAAGAGCTCTTTTACATTCTGATTCTAATACTGGATGCCACATTTCTTCCATATCGACTCCTGTTTCTTCTCCTGCCACGTCATCAGACGAGTTCTCGCCCTCATAGAAAGAGACCTTAATGTATTCTTATCCGCTATCTCCTCTGCATTTGACAGTGGAACTCGTACTGCATTTTTAATGCTATGGCCATTGCTTTTAGTTTCACAGAATGTTGTTTTGACATTCTTATATGCTGAGTCAGTCCCTCCGACCATCATCTGTTTTTCGGTTTCGTCACATTTTTCATGCAGCCATTTCGCCTTATCCCTGCACATCCTATTTATTTCATTCGTTAGCGACTTGTATTTCAGTATTCCTCAATTTTCCTGGAATTTTTGTACTCCTTCTTTCATCTTTCAACTGAAGGTTTCCTCTATTACCCATGGTTTCTTCGCAGTGAACTTCTTTGCACCTATGTTTTTCTTTCCATCTTCCGCGATTTTCCGTTTTAGAGATGTCCATTCCTCTGCAACTGAACGGCCTGCTGAGCTACTCCTTGCTGCAGCATCTATAGCTGCAGAGAACTGCTACTGTCTTTAATTTCAGTCGCAGTTGCCACCATCGCTATGATCATGCACGACGCCAAGACAAATTAAGCCTGCAGTAAGCGTTGAAATTGTGCTTCTAATTCCTTTAAGTAAACAAAAACAGTAATTAAAGTTTGGCACAAGTTGAGAGTTCGACACACAAGACATTCTTCTGGCTGGCTCCAGTTACACAACGGATGAAAACCTCAAATACTGCATATCTATGAATGAAGATCAAGTCTATCATACTGCTATGAAAAGTCCAGCCTGATTTGGACACCAAATACAATCCAAACTTACAGCATACGTCGTGAATAAGAGTGCAGCTGGTGCGTATTTTGCAAGCATTTAGACCGAATACGACGTTGCGCCGTCCAGTGACCACAAGATCACATTACGTACTAAGGCAAGACGTGGCAAAGGGAGGGGTATTTTTGTCGCTGCATGTCGTTCTGCCTACGTACTGCGCATAGATAGTGGAAGCCAGTAAACAGTGTCACTGTCCGAACCGCTATTTAAAAAAAAGTGGTTGAAATGGCCCAAGCACTATGGGACTTAACGTCTGAGGTCATCAGTCCCCCAAACTTAGAACTACTTAAACCTAACTAACCTAAGGACATCACACACATCGATGCCCGAGGCAGGATTCGAACCTGCGATCGTAGCGGTCGTGCGGTTCCAGACTGAAGCGCCTTAAACAGCTCGGCCACAACGGCTGGCCCGCCATTTAAAGTCGTTTGATTCTTGCAGCGATAGGAAAGGCAGACAGCTGTTGTAGTTGGGTGCACAATATTCGTCACGCCCACCAGCAACGTAGTACCCCTTTCTATACCTTGATTGAAAACTGCCACCTAACAGGAAAAAAAAAAATCTAGCTAAGATTCCTCCAGTATGTTGCAGACGAAGTTTCCAATTAAGCCACCACAATGAGGCTCGCCGACGATATGTTTTGCCTGTCAGCAGGTATCACGTGCAGTTGCGGCTCTGTGTCAGCACCAGACAAAGTTTTTCGCTTTGAATTGATTGGGCGGAGCGAAAGCTTTGCTCGTGTTTTTGCGCTCGTTACGGTGGAGGGAAGTGAAACAAGTTTACGTGTTTACGCAGCCAAGAGCGCAACTCTGTGAAGGGCCGAACACTTGTAGCATAATAGCGCGCTGTGCGGTGGTGCAGGTCCGCGCACGTGCACCGCGTAGCGGCACTCTTGCATAAATTTAATTTTCAAGTGGAGCTGCTCTCCGTGTTTAACTTCCAGCGAACAATCACACCGGCAATTGCCGCTGCGCTGTGACTGGGCGGGGAAATTGTAGCCTCTGCACACTGCGCAAGTGGTCATTTGGAAATTTCGCGAAAATTACTTCCACCCGTCGTGAAGCGCTCACACGTAATGTGCAAATACGATACCATTACGGCATGCTTATTGCAGGAAAATGTTCGAAGTGTCTTTCTACTGCAGGTTGAATGTCTCCCGACCTTCTCTTTGAGCAGAGCTGGGTTCATTAAATATACACTGAAGCGCCAAAAAAGTTGGTACAGGCATTCGTACTCAAACACAGAGATATGTAATCATGCAGTATACGGCGCTGCAGTCGGTAACACCTATATAAGACAAGTGTCTGGCGCATTTGTGAGTTCGGTTACCGCTGCTACAATGGCAGGTTATCAAGATTTAAGTGAGTTTGAACGTGGTGTTATATCCCTCCCCCTCCTTTCCTCTGTCCTTTCCCTGGGCTCCCTCTCCCCCCCCCCTTCCGTCCTGGTTTCTCCCCCCTAAACCTCTCCCTACCTCCCTTCTCCCCCTCAGTCCTTTTGTATTCCCCTCCTCTGCCTACCCCACTCCCTGTCGCGTCTGCCCCCCACCCCTCTTATGGGTCCTCATCCTCCATCAGCTCCTTTCCCCCTTCGCTTTTACTCTCCTTTCCCCCCTTTTTTGTTTTCCCCTCTTCTGTCCAGTTTCCCCCAACCTGCTCTCGACTGTGGTGTCACATTTGCCAACTTTTTCGTGCAGTGTTCCAGTGACTATTCAGTGTTGTTTGTCTTTCTCGTGTTGCGAACAGAAACCATGCTGTTGCTAGGTGTCAATTTTATGTCTTTTGCGAACAGAATCCAGACTGTCGCCGTGTTTTTTTACTTGTCTATTGTTTTCCCTGTCTGCTTCGTATGTACTTTTATTAGCATCATCATCCCTCTGTTGTTTGTTTTAAGTTCCACGATTTCTTTTCGCCTTGTTACTCTCTAAGTCTCCGATTTTATCGCCTGTTTTTTATTATTATTTGTTCTCCTGATCTTTGTCACAAAATCTGTAGGCTGAAGAGCGGCATACTAAGCTGCTGCCAGCCCGCCCCCTTCGGGGGGAATTGAAATTCAATAAAGAAAACAAAAAAAAGGTGTTATAGTCGGCGCACAAGCGATGGGACACAGCATCTCTGACGTAGAGATGAAGTGGGGATTTTCCTGCACGACAATTTCAAGAGAATATCGTGAATATCAGGAATCCGGTAAAACATCAAATCTCCGACATCGCTGCGGCCGGAAAAATATCCTGCAAGAACGGGACCAACGACGACTGAAGAGAATCGTTCAACGTGACAGAAGTGCAATCCTTCCGCAAATGGCTACAGATTTAAATGCGGGCATCAACAAGTGTCAGCGTGCGAACCATGCAACGAAACATCATCGATATGGGCTTTCGGAGCCTAAACCCCACTCGTGTACCTTTCATGACCGCACGACAGAAGATGTACGCCCCGCCTGGGCCCGTCAACACCGACAGTGGACTGTTGATGGCAGGAAACATGTGGCCTACCCCTACAAGTCTCGGTTCAAATTGTATGGAGTGGAGGGACGTGTACGGGTATGGAGACAACCTCATTAATCCATGGACCCTGCATGTCAACAGGGGACTGATGAACCTGATGGAGGCTCTGTAATAGTGTGGGGCGTGATATGGGACCCCTGACACATCTAGACACGACGCTGACTGGTGACACGTATGTAAGCATCAAGTCTGGTCACCTGCATCCATTCATGTCCATTGTGCATTCCAATGGCCTTGAGCAATTCCAGAAGGACACTGCAACATCTCACACTTCCAGAATTGCTACAGGGTGGCTACAGGAACACTCTTCTTTGTTTAAACACTTCCGCTGGCCACCAGTCTCCGCACACATGAACATTATTCAGCATATTTGGGATGCCTTGCAACGTGTTGTTCAGAAGAGATCTCCACCCCCTCGTACTCTTACGCATTTATGGACAGCCCTGCAGGATTCGTGGTGTCAGTTTTCCTCTGTACTACCTTAGATATTCGTGTTAGTATTTTGCAGCTGTGGCTTATTAAACTGATTGTTCGGTAATTTTCACATCTGTCAACACCTGCTTTCTTTGGGATTGGAATTATTATATTCTTCTTGAAGTCTGAGGGTATTTCGCCTGTTTCATACATCTTGCTCACCAGATGGTAGAGTTTTGTCAGGACTGGCTCTCCCAAGGCAATGTTGGCTGGAATACTCTCTTTCAAATTCTAAAGGTGGCAGGGGTAAAATACAGGGAGCGAAAGGCTATTTACAATTTGTACAGAAACCAGATGGCAGTTATAAGAGTCGAGGGACATGAAAGGGAAGCAGTGGTTGGGAAGGGAGTAAGACAGGGTTGTAGCCTCTCCCCAATGTTATTCAATCTGTATATTGAGCAAGCAGTAAAGGAAACAAAAGAAAAATTCGGAGTACGTATTAAAATCCATGGAGAAGAAATAAAAACTTTGAGGTTCGCCGATGACATTGTAGTTCTGTCAGCGACAGCAAAGGACTTGGAAGAGCAGTTGAACGGAATGGACAGTGTTTTGAAAGGATGGTATAAGATGAACATCAACAAAAGCAAAACGAGGATAATGGAATGTAGTCGAATTAAGTCAGGTGATGTTGAGGGTATTAGATTAGGAAATGAGACACTTAAAGTAGTAAAGGAGTTTTGCTATTTGGGGAGAAAAATAACTGATGATGGTCGAAGTAGAGAGGATATAAAATGTAGACTGGCAATGGCAAGGAAAGCGTTTCTGAAGAAGAGAAATTTGTTAACATCGAGTATATATTTAAGTGTCAGGAAGTCATTTATGAAAGTATTTGTATGGAGTGTAGCCATGTATGGAAGTGAAACATGGACGGTAAATAGTTTGGACAAGAAGAGAATAGAAGCTTTCGAAATGTGGTGCTACAGAAGAATGCTGAAGATTAGATGGGTAGATCACATAACTAATGAGGAAGTATTGAATAGGATTGGGGAGAAGAGAAGTTTCTGGCACAACTTGACCAGAAGAAGGGATCGGTTGGTAGGACATGTTCTGAGGCATCAAGGGATCACCAATTTAGTATTGGAAGGCAGCGTGGAGGGTAAAAATCGTAGGGGGAGACCAAGAGATGAATACACTAAGCAGATTCAGAAGGATGTAGGTTGCAGTAGGTACTGGGAGATGAAGAAGCTTGCACAGGATACAGTAGCATGGAGAGCTGCATCAAACCAGTCTCAGGACTGAAGACCACAACAACAACAACCTTAGATATTAGTCGAGTCCATGCCACGTCGTGTTGCGGCACTTCTGCGTGCTCTCGGAGGCCCTACACGATATTAGGCAGATGTGTTGGTTTCTTTGGGTCTTCAGTGTATCTCAGTAAAATTCCCTGAAAAAAAAAACAACTTGTATGCAATGTTTCGGCCCAGGAATAATTGTGGACGCCATCTGACCACGGTTTAGCTGAAATACTGGGAAGTAGGTGATGCTTGCATTACGCAATGGCACTGAGTAAGGGCCATGAACAAATATTTGAATGCATCTAAGATCTGGAGTACACTTGGTGGTACTCTAACATGACTTAGAAGCGAAAGTGCAACCTCTCCTATAGGCAGATCACACGCCGTGAGAATGTTCAACCTCACCCTGTGGGTCTAACATCTTTACACAAACAAAAGGAAATACGCCACTCACGTCGAACGTAATCTGGAGCTGCACAAATTTTCGGCTACGCTGTCTTATTTCGTAGGTTGTAAACGCATACTAAGACTACAAAATATTTCTGGTCATGGACATTGCTTTCGCTTTGAGTAAAATTCCTGGACGAGCGGTTCTAGGCGCTACAGTCCGGAACCGCGCGACCATAAAGGTCGCAGGTTCGAATCCTGCCTCAGTCATGGATGTGTGTGATGTCCTTAGGCTAGTTAGGTTTAAGTAGTTCTAAGTTCTAGGGGACTGATGACCTCAGAAGTAAAGTCCCATAGTGCTCAGAGCCAGTTGAACCAGTTAAATTCTGTCGAAGGCAAAATACATCGAACAGCCAGTTCTGAATTGAAGTACTGTCTCAAGCATGAATATACAAGCACGTGTGTGCAATTCGTACTGATTTCAGGAGTGACAGTGGGAGTAAAATAAATCAAATATACTTTAGTGAAATTCCCGATTATAAACGAGCAAGACCAATAGTAACACACAACAAATTTATACATGTCATACGATGATATATGGGAATCAGAGTACAAGAGAACTTCAAACACACAACAATGCTTTGAGCAAAGTTAAGTCAGTTGAAATGTAACAAAACCCGTACGCTGACATGACAGGTGGACAATGAAAATAACGATACACAGCCGTGAGCATGGAACAGTTCCTGCTTATGTGCATAGCATTCCTCATTCAACAGTTGCTGCTAGTCATCATTCAGAAGCATGATACAAGCACTGAACCTTCAAATGCGAGAATTTTTTTATTCCTCATCGTAGTCCAGTTAAAACAAATACTGTATTTAATTCTTGATATGTACCTTCTCGAGCTGTGTCTCGTCATCACTGAACTGCACTATCTCTTCGAACAGTGAAAGTAAAGTTTGGACACGAAAGCGTTGCAAACAAAATATCACGCCGACCTACATGAGCTATTGCGACCTCACAATGTTCCTCGTAATTTTTAACGTATGAATGGCCACTGGACCGTGGCCTGAACTCTGTAATCAGCGTCCATATGCCAGCTCCGACAAGCGCCGAAGAGCGGGAAACAGCCAGTCGTCGGCCGGAAGGCTGGAACATAAGTAGAACGTTAACAAAGCAATTACACACATTTTCTGCGAGCTC
Source organism: Schistocerca cancellata (assembly GCF_023864275.1). Lineage (NCBI taxonomy): Eukaryota > Metazoa > Arthropoda > Insecta > Orthoptera > Acrididae > Schistocerca > Schistocerca cancellata. Next base: position 558,160,118 of record NC_064632.1, read on the forward strand.
GCGTTGATTTAAATCAATGGGGAAAGTTGAAAATTTGTGCCATACCGGGATTCGAACCCAGGTTTCATGCCCTGACCACTTTTTCTTTTTGTTTTTTTCATTTTGTTCGTTATTGTTCGTTACAGTTGGTCGTGGGGGACGTCACATGACACCCGTTCCGGTCCATCGTTGATGCCTTCACTCAGGTGGTTCTTTTTTTTACAGAGAGCGTCCACGCCTCTGGCCGAAGACCCTGAGCTATCGTGCCGGCACCACTGAGCCATCCGGACCCAGTGGTCACTGAAGCTTCATGGACAACCCTAGCTCACCTACCGACACATCCATTTTCACAACTTATCCACACGCCACTAATGCAATGCCGCTTGCCTGTTATCCTCATTACTCGCGGTGTTTCGCTGATACCCGTAAGATTTCGAGCCTGGTAAGCAACTGCACTGAAAAGATCACGGGCCGTCTCGCCTTAATTTTAATATAGAGGGTGATTCAAAAAGAATACCACAACTTTAGGAATTTAAAACTCTGCAACGACAAAAGGCAGAGCTAAGCACTATCTGTCGGCGAATTAAGGGAGCTATAAAGTTTCATTTAGTTGTACATTTGTTCGCTTGAGGCGCTGTTGACTAGGCGTCAGCGTCAGTTGATGCTAAGATGGCGACCGCTCAACAGAAAGCTTTTTGTGTTATTGAGTACGGCAGAAGTGAATCGACGACAGTTGTTCAGCGTGCATTTCGAACGAAGTATGGTGTTAAACCTCCTGATAGGTGGTGTATTAAACGTTGGTATAAACAGTTTACAGAGAATGGGTGTTTGTGCAAAGGGAAAAGTTCTGGACGGCCGGAACGAGTGATGAAAATGTAGCACGCATCCATCAAGCATTTGTTCGCAGCCCAGGAAAATCGACTCGCAGAGCTAGTAGAGAGCTGCAAATTCCACAATCCACTGTATGGAGAGTCCTACGAAAAAGGTTAGTTATGAAACCTTATCGTCTGAAATTGGTTCAAGCACTGTCTGCAGCTGATAAGATTAAAAGAATCGATTTCTGTGATTTTATTCTTGCTCAAATAGAAACAGATGAATCTTTCCTTTCAAAGACTGTGTTTAGTGATGAAGCAACTTTCCACACTAAAGGGAAAGTCAACCGTCACAATGTCTGTATATGGGGCACTGAGAATCCGCGGGAAAGAACTCAGTATGAACGTGACTCGCCTAAGGTGAACGTTTTCTGTGCCATTTCAGCCAATAGAGTTTTTGGTCCCTTTTTCTTCGAAGGTGCTACTGTAACTGGACTACAGTATCTGGAGATGTTAGAGAATTGGCTGTTCCCTCAGCTCGAACAAGAAGCACAACAATTCATATTTCAGCAGGATGGAGCGCCACCACATTGGCACTTATCTGTCCGTAACTACCTGAACGTCAACTACCCGAGGCGATGGATCGGCCGCCAGGCAGCCCGTGACAGAGCACTTCATCACTGGCCTCGAAGAAGCCCTGATCTTACCCCCTGCGATTTTTTCTTATGGGGGTATGTTAAGGATATGGTGTTTCGGCCACCTCTCCCAGCCACCATTGATGATTTGAAACGAGAAATAACAGCAGCTATCCAAACTGTTACGCCTGATATGCTACAGAGAGTGTGGAACGAGTTGGAGTATCGGGTTGATATTGCTCGAGTGTCTGGGGGGGGGGGCCATATTGAACATCTCTGAACTTGTTTTTGAGTGAAAAAAAAACCTTTTTAAATACTCTTTGTAATGATGTATAACAGAAGGTTATATTATGTTTCTTTCATTAAATACACATTTTTAAAGTTGTGGTATTCTTTTTGAATCACCCTGTACAAATACAATGTGTTTGTCTCGCACTGAACTGGGCACTCTATGATACTCTCTGCCTTGCAAGCCTCCCATTGGTCAGATCACTACACTATAGCAGATCGGAGTTTAATGACTCTAGATATTGAGCGTCAGTGCCAGAGGGGAGCAAAGGTTATTATTTTGTCAGCGATGGCGGGAAGGAAGCGACACTTTGTGGGCGGTGGAGTGGGATCTTTCCTTGGCTCAGTGGGTGGGTGTGAGTGGGACACTGGCGGTTCCACTATCCGTCATTTTTGAGACATAAGACCGTTTAAACAAATACATTGTATTTTAACCTGCTCAATGCTCGGGGCTGCAGAGCGGCGGAGTCGTAGCGTGCAGATTCCGGTGTAGCTGATGCGGCGACGGCTCGTGTCGCAGCGGCGCGCCGACGTCGTATTCTTCCCTCAGTGCCGTGTCCGTGACTCTCTGCAGCGGCGACGTGGCCTCTTTCTCGTGAAGTCGCTCCTTGGATTATTAACGAGCGACTACGGCGTGACGCGGAGTACTCCGTCCCGGAATCAAACCGGTGACCATCAGGTTCGGCGTCTTCTGACAGAGTTCATCAGCCCCTAAGTTCACGGGTGACCCATTTGATGAGGTCCCAGCCCATTCGTCCTCCCCGGACACCTGGGTAAGTACCGCACGCACTTCTTTCTGGTAACATCTGGGATGGCATATTCCGCGTTGATCTATTGGCGCGGTACCAACATCGTTTGTCGAGTAGCGTAGCGGCTAAGTCGATGTAGCGAATATGACGTCCGCTGCCTAACTATCGCGTCATCCTTTCAGGCGACGTTTCTTCGCGTCTTCTTTCTCCCCTCGAAGTACCTACCAAAGGACCACTTCAAAGGACCACCATTTGTCGGAGGTATTTATTCGGTGTTCTTGCCAAAGTCGCTAAGTTTCTAGGGCAGCGACTGACTCTTCGGTCGTTGATCTATGCTTCTCACGTTGGGCCGAAACGTGACCAATGTCGACACACGTGCCGGCTTTCGACTGTTTCGCCTCTGTGCTGGTGAGGTCGGGCATTGCCCTGTCGTCCCCGTCCGCATCGTCAGATGCGTCACGCACATGAGTTCAGTATGCTGACAGTTCCTTCAGGATTGACCACTCATGTGCGAACAGCGCTGGTCGTTGTTCCCTTTGAAGCATTGTCCGTCTGCTCGGTCTTTGATCTGTCGAAGTGCTGACTGCTGCTGCGAAAATTCCGCTGGTCATGACCTTCTCACGTTAGGCAGAAACGTGACCAATGTCGACACACGTTCAGGCTTTCCTTGTTCGTCTGCTGCCGCTTCCGAATATTGTGGCTTAACGTGTCAGAGTCTCTAAGATATTCACTTAACCTATAATGTGTGCTTTGACTCCATAAATAACATGAGACACCCACTAAACCCGGTGGGCAGAACAGGTGATTAGGATTGTGGAAAGGGCCAAATAAGGTTGGGGTCAGTTTCACCTTAAAATTGTAATTTATCGTAATTTAATAACACATTTACAACCAAAGCGGCACATAGCCGAACAAAAGTGGATAGACAAACATAAACAAGGTGCAATACAAACGGCCAAAGGCCCACAATAAAATTTTTATGATTTTAAAATAAGTTAGCATAATCCTTCAAAGGCAGAAGTCCGCAATGTTTTGCTTAAAGGTTAATTTGAAGAATAAGCTTCCAAGCCGCAATGTTTAAGCTTGAAATGTAATTTTAAGAATAATTTTCCAAGGCTGAAGGCGCACAATTAATTTTCCAAAATTAAAAAAAAATATAACCATAAACCTTAAGTTTTAAGTAGCTGAAACCGGACTAAAAGATAAGACAACACAACGGCAATAACCTTTCAGAACATATCCACTTGCCGGAATTCAAACTTACATAAAACACAGTAAAACCAAGATTTTTTTTTCATTGGCTATTATAAATTATAAACAGACAACTAAACACCAGTGAGAAGGCAGTAAAGACAACAGTACTCAGAAGCCTCCAAGGGGTCGGTCTGCCCTCGTTCACTTAGGTGAGACACGTGGTGAGCCCAACTACACTTGATCCGTCGGAACCTAACGAAGGAACAGCCATGGACAGACTGACAAACGAATTGCTTGCCACCCATCGGTACTTGAGAATTCAAACAGAAAATGTTATGGGCGTGATTATCCACAATCAAATATGTACACTCCTGGAAATGGAAAAAAGAACACATTGACACCGGTGTGTCAGACCCACCATACTTGCTCCGGACACTGCGAGAGGGCTGTACAAGCAATGATCACACGCACGGCACAGCAGACACACCAGGAACCGCTGTGTTGGCCGTCGAATGGCTCTAGCTGCGCAGCATTTGTGCACCGCCGCCGTCAGTGTCAGCCAGTTTGCCGTGGCATACGGAGCTCCATCGCAGTCTTTAACACTGGTAGCATGCCGCGACAGCGTGGACGTGAACCGTATGTGCAGTTGACGGACTTTGAGCGAGGGCGTATAGTGGGCATGCGGGAGGCCGGCTGGACGTACCGCCGAATTGCTCAACACGTGGGGCGTGAGGTCTCCACAGTACATCGATGTTGTCGCCAGTGGTCGGCGGAAGGTGCACGTGCCCGTAGACCTGGGACCGGACCGCAGCGTCGCACGGATGCACGCCAAGACCGTAGGATCCTACGCAGTGCCGTAGGGGACCGCACCGCCACTTCCCAGCAAATTAGGGACACTGTTGCTCCTGGGGTATCGGCGAGGACCATTCGCAACCGTCTCCATGAAGCTGGGCTACGGTCCCGCACACCGTTAGGCCGTCTTCCGCTCACGCCCCAACATCGTGCAGCCCGCCTCCAGTGGTGTCGCGACAGGCGTGAATGGAGGGACGAATGGAGACGTGTCGTCTTCAGCGATGAGAGCCGCTTCTGCCTTGGTGCCAATGATGGTCGTATGCGTGTTTGGCGCCGTGCAGGTGAGCGCCACAATCAGGACTGCATACGACCGAGGCACACAGGGCCAACACCCGGCATCATGGTGTGGGGAGCCATCACCTACACTGGCCGTACACCACTGGTGATCGTCGAGGGGACACTGAATAGTGCACGGTACATCCAAACCGTCATCGAACCCATCGTTCTACCATTCCTAGACCGGCAAGGGAACTTGCTGTTCCAACAGGACAATGCACGTCCGCATGTATCCCGTGCCACCCAACGTGCTCTAGAAGGTGTAAGTCAACTACCCTGGCCAGCAAGATCTCCGGATCTGTCCCCCATTGAGCATGTTTGGGACTGGATGAAGCGTCGTCTCACGCGGTCTGCACGTCCAGCACGAACGCTGGTCCAACTGAGGCGCCAGGTGGAAATGGCATGGCAAGCCGTTCCACAGGACTACATCCAGCATCTCTACGATCGTCTCCATGGGAGAATAGCAGCCTGCATTGCTGCGAAAGGTGGATATACACTGTACTAGTGCCGACATTGTGCATGTCTGTTGCCTGTGTCTGTGTGCCTGTGGTTCTGTCAGTGTGATCATGTGATGTATCTGACCCCAAGAATGTGTCAATAAAGTTTCCCCTTCCTGGGACAATGAATTCACGGTGTTCTTATTTCAATTTCCAGGAGTGTATATGTATTAAGCTGTCAAAACTACACACCGTGTTGGACAGCGACAACAAGTGAGGAAAGGACACAGCCTGAAATTATGTTAGTGGCCAGGGCAGGTAACCGGAACACTAACGGCCGCAAGGCAGAAAATTCCGTAGTCAACCAATATAATTAATTCCACCGCATGGGGGCTAAATTTCATCAATACAAACACTTGGTGTTGCTCACAGGAAAACCTCCTCAACAGCGAACCACCGAAACGAACTACACAACATGAACGGACGTGGCTTGGGTACTTGAAACCACTACTCAACTTTGACGTCCTGAGTCGGTGAACCACAAAGCTGGTAACGATCGGAAACAGCTCCACACACACTCCGACAACGCGCAGGGACAACCAGCAAACCCAGACGACTGCACTGCGCGGAGATAACTTCCCCGGTCCGCAGCAAACGACCGACTGCCCGCAGATCCCTTAGCCAGAAACTGTATGCACAAAACCAAAGATGGTACACGGTGCAAATATCGATACTCATCGCTGCTGCCACAAGTAGATGGACAACAAGAGAGGGAAATCAAACACAGATAGACAGCCAAGTTCACGGAAACGCATAGTTGGGAGTGAGCACGTCTCATAGCACACAATTATTATACAGTCTACAACACCCTCAAGTAGAGATGGGCAAACTGAAACACGTAAATGTTCCGAAACAAATGAAACAGTACAATGTAATGTTTCGATACGGTGTTTCGAAACAGTGAAACAGTTTGTTTTGTAATCTAATAAACCTACACATTTTATCATCTTGAATGTCTACTGTATAAGTATGTCCATATAAACACAAATGAGGTGCGAGAGCGCTAATCATAACGCAGAAAGTATGAAACTATCACTTAGGCGTGTTGCCAGTTTCGTATTTCCTGCAGCAAATGCGCTGCTTTTGTGTCATGTGACTTTCATACTTTTCAATTGGCTGAGGAAAGCCTTAGCTGAAGACAGAAGAACCACCATGAACGGAACTGGAGGTGGGAGCAAACTGCAGAAACAACAGATATGCTACTGAGATTCCCACATTCCATTAGTATGGCTAATATACCCATCCTGCTAATTTCCATGCACACAAAGGGAATCATTGTGGATAATAGACACAGTGACTATAGACTCACAAATAACGCCAAATAATTCGAATAAATAACAAAATATAACAGAAAAAATTTTTGTGTTTCAAGGTGTTTCGAACCGTTACTATGAATTTACGATGCTTCCCGTCCACCATTACACTATCAGTGATATGCCAAACAGATTGCTTGCAATTATACCTGCATCAAATTTACACTCCTGGAAATGGAAAAAAGAACACATAGACACCGGTGTGTCAGACCCACCATACTTGCTCCGGACACTGCGTGAGGACTGTACAAGCAATGATCACACGCACGGCACAGCGGACACACCAGGAACCGCGGTGTTGGCCGTCGAATGGCGCTAGCTGCGCAGCATTTGTGCACCGCCGCCGTCAGTGTCAGCCAGTTTGCCGTGGCATACGGAGCTCCATCGCAGTCTTTAACACTGGTAGCATGCCGCGACAGCGTGGACGTGAATCGTATGTGCAGTTGACGGACTTTGAGCGAGGGCGTATAGTGGGCATGCGGGAGGCCGGGTGGACGTACCGCCGAATTGCTCAACACGTGGGGCGTGAGGTCTCCACAGTACATCGATGTTGTCGCCAGTGGTCGGCGGAAGGTGCACGTGCCCGTCGACCTGGGACCGGACCGCAGCGACGCACGGATGCACGCCAAGACCGTAGGATCCTACGCAGTGCCGTAGGGGACCGCACCGCCACTTCCCAGCAAATTAGGGACACTGTTGCTCCTGGGGTATCGGCGAGGACCATTCGCAACCGTCTCCATGAAGCTGGGCTACGGTCCCGCACACCGTTAGGCCGTCTTCCGCTCACGCCCCAACATCGTGCAGCCCGCCTCCAGTGGTGTCGCGACAGGCGTGAATGGAGGGACGAATGGAGACGTGTCGTCTTCAGCGATGAGAGTCGCTTCTGCCTTGGTGCCAATGATGGTCGTATGCGTGTTTGGCGCCGTGCAGGTGAGCGCCACAATCAGGACTGCATACGACCGAGGCACACAGGGCCAACACCCGGCATCATGGTGTGGGGAGCGATCTCCTACACTGGCCGTACACCACTGGTGATCGTCGAGGGGACACTGAATAGTGGACGGTACATCCAAACCGTCATCGAACCCATCGTTCTACCATTCCTAGACCGGCAAGGGAACTTGCTGTTCCAACAGGACAATGCACGTCCGCATGTATCCCGTGCCACCCAACGTGCTCTAGAAGGTTTAAGTCAACTACCCTGGCCAGCAAGATCTCCGGATCTGTCGCCCATTGAGCATGTTTGGGACTGGATGAAGCGTCGTCTCACGCGGTATGCACGTCCAGCACGAACGCTGGTCCAACTGAGGCGCCAGGTGGAAATGGCATGGCAAGCCGTTCCACAGGACTACATCCAGCATCTCTACGATCGTCTCCATGGGAGAATAGCAGCCTGCATTGCTGCGAAAGGTGGCTATACACTGTACTAGTGCCGACATTGTGCATGCTCTGTTACCTGTGTCTATGTGCCTGTGGTTCTGTCAGTGTGATCATGTGATGTATCTGACCCCAGGAATGTGTCAATAAAGTTTCCCCTTCCTGGGACAATGAATTCACGGTGTTCTTATTTCAATTTCCAGGAGTGTATATACATGTCTAATAATTGTCACTCTACGCCTTTTTTTATTTAAAATGTTGTAGTCTTACTTGCGTTTCTTAATAGGATTACTGTACATGAACAGAGAAACGTATGTTATAAAAAAAAGTGTAATTTAACTGAATGATTTTCACATATTTACTATTTTGAATACGAATAGTATGCGTTGTTTTATTGTTTGGTTAGTGTTTATAAAGCAGATGTTACGCCATTTCGGAATAGGACAGTCAGCTAGAAACGAAGCTTTATTTTCGGATATCTTGAGCTTCATGCTATTGCTTGTCAAAAGATTTCGACACTCTTGAAAGTGTTTCATGAAGTGGTATGTTGTGTTTCAGTACCTGTGCCGAGCCCGAATCTCGTCCGGCACAGAGCGGAATGAAACATCACTGTTTCGATACAATTAGTCCGTTCGAGGCGCAGGTGGACTGAAACAGTCTTATTTTGAAACAACGATACAGTTTCTGTGTCTGGCTCGAGATCCGAGACAAGGGCGGAATGAAACACCACTGTTTCGAAACAGTGAACCATAGCCGTTCCGAAACACTGAAACAGTTTCAGGTATCGATACACTGTATCGAAACACAGAAACAGTGGCCAAGTCTACCCTCAAGTATCGCTTACAGACGCACCTTGACTGCAGTCGGCCTCCATAGCTCAGTTCCGTCTTACGCGCTGAGCGAGCAGGTTGTTCCTACTTGTGCCTGCTGCTTCGTACCGCCGCGTGCGTTGAACGTTTGTTTACTCGGTCTTGTGTGTGTATCGCCCGGTGTCACATGTTCTGGCCTAGCGGAGTTCGGACTTAGAATATTTCACAGTGCCAGCAGCGGCGTTATCCCGGACGGGAGCACTAGGCCGTACTAGAGTGCTCCCGTCCGCTGCTGGCGCGCCGCCACCATTGCGTCAGCCAGAGTTATCAGCGCGGGGTCAAAGGTCAAGCGCTCAGAGAGATGGCGTAACATGCTGTTGCCTCCTTGAGCCCCCGGTTCGTGATGTACCCTTGTCCGGTTCTCAGCTACGCTACAGATCACTTTATTTATGAAAATACACTCCTGGAAATTGAAATAAGAACACCGTGAATTCATTGTCCCAGGAAGGGGAAACTTTATTGACACATTCCTGGGGTCAGATACATCACATGATCACACTGACAGAACCACAGGCACATAGACACAGGCAACAGAGCATGCACAATGTCGGCACTAGTACAGTGTATATCCACCTTTCGCAGCAATGCAGGCTGCTATTCTCCCATGGAGACGATCGTAGAGATGCTGGATGTAGTCCTGTGGAACGGCTTGCCATTCCATTTCCACCTGGCGCCTCAGTTGGACCAGCGATCGTGCTGGACGTGCAGACCGCGTGAGACGACGCTTCATCCAGTCCCAAACATGCTCAATGGGGGACAGATCCGGAGATCTTGCTGGCCAGGGTAGTTGACTTACGCCTTCTAGAGCACGTTGGGTGGCACCGGATACATGCGGACGTGCATTGTCCTGTTGGAACAGCAAGTTCCCTCGCCGGTCTAGGAATGGTAGAACGATGGGTTCGATGACGGTTTGGATGTACCGTGCACTATTCAGTGTCCCCTCGACGATCACCAGTGGTGTACGGCCACACCATGATGCCGGGTGTTGGCCCTGTGTGCCTCGGTCGTATGCAGTTCTGATTGTGGCGCTCACCTGCACGGCGCCAAACACGCATACGACCATCACTGGCACCAAGGCAGAAGCGACTCTCATCGCTGAAGACGACACGTCTCCATTCGTCCCTCCATTCACGCCTGTCGCGACACCACTGGAGGCGGGCTGCACGATGTTGGGGCGTGAGCGGAAGACGGCCTAACGGTGTGCGGGACCGTAGCCCAGCTTCATGGAGACGGTTGCGAATGGTCCTCGCCGATATCCCAGGAGCAACAGTGTCCCTAATTTGCTGGGAAGTGGCGGTGCGGTCCCCTACGGCACTGCGTAGGATCCTACGGTCTTGGCGTGCATCCGTGCGTCGCTGCGGTCCGGTCCCAGGTCGACGGGCACGTGCACCTTCCGCCGACCACTGGCGACAACATCGATGTACTGTGGAGACCTCACGCCCCACGTGTCGAGCAATTCGGCGGTACGTCCACCCGGCCTCCCGCATGCCCACTATACGCCCTCGCTCAAAGTCCGTCAACTGCACATACGGTTCACGTCCACGCTGTCGCGGCATGCTACCAGTGTTAAAGACTGCGATGGAGCTCCGTATGCCACGGCAAACTGGCTGACACTGACGGCGGCGGTGCACAAATGCTGCGCAGCTAGCGCCATTCGACGGCCAACACCGCGGTTCCTGGTGTGTCCGCTGTGCCGTGCGTGTGATCATTGCTTGTACAGCCCTCTCGCAGTGTCCGGAGCAAGTATGGTGGGTCTGACACACCGGTGTCAATGTGTTCTTTTTTCCATTTCCAGGAGTGTACAAAGTACAGTCTCCAACAAACTTTACGTACTCACATACTCCTTTACCTTTAACCCAAATGAATACAGACTCATTTACAGATATTTTTCTCTTACTACGTGTATACAATGACAAAGGTGATGTTGACATATATGCTGATAAGAGAAAAATATCTGTAAATGGGTATGTATTCATTTGGGTTAAAGGTAAAGGAGTATGTGAGTATGTAAAGTTTGTTGGAGACTGTACTTTGTATTTTCATAAATAAAGTGATCTGTAGCGTAGCTGAGAACCGGACAAGGGTACATCACGAACCGGGGGCTCAAGGAGGCAACAGCATGTTACGCCATCTCTCTGAGCGCTTGACCTTTGACCCCGCGCTGATAACTCTGGCTGACGCAATGGTGGCGGCGCGCCAGCAGCGGACGGGAGCACTCTAGTACGGCCTAGTGCTCCCGTCCGGGATAACGCCGCCGCTGGCACTGTGAAATATTCCAAGTCCGAGAAATTTTCTAAGTCCCCGCTCCCTATATAAGCGAGCGAGCTCCGCGCAGCGGATCACTCGCGCTGCTGCTGCTGCACAGGCAACTGCATTGAACGCCGCCACGATGCCCTACAGACGTTACCGTCGTCGTTCAAGACAAACAATTTATAAAACCATCGAGAACATCGAATTTTCAACAACAGCTGCTGACAAGAAGAATCGTACACAAGTCAAGAGTGTTGCTGCTCAGGCACTTGTCGACGGACCTTGTGTTTTCTGTGGTTGCAGACTTAATTTTAGTATTGATCTTAATGATACATTTTCCCATGGTAATGGTTGGCTTACTGTAGCCATTGTACGTGGCGGTAGTGGTGTACCTAGTGTTGGTGGACTTGAAAGTTTTGTTCATAGAGACTCTCTGGCAGCAGCGTTCTCCGTCCACACGAAGATGTCTGTCGAGTCTCCCAAGAATATTCCTCGCAGGGGTGGCGTTCGTCTCAGCTTTGGCAAGGGTGTGCGTGATGTGCAACTGAGCTCTCTAGACATTCGTGATTGGTTAACTGATACGATTCGAGTTACAGGTGATGAGGTAGATACTGCTTATTTTGATTCTGATTTGTATTTTTTTGTGAAGTTTCAAGAGCCCTTCTAACTAGACAAGCTTGTCTCTCGTCAATATTATCAGGTGAATATTTACACGTCGTGCTGGTTCCGTTCGTCGAGTCTTCCTTAGAAATGCAGCGAGCGAGTGTATTCCGGTTAGAGGTGGATGATTCATTTGTTAAGGGGCTCCGGAAAGGCTCAAAAATCATGAAAAGTTCAATTTTTACTTTTTTGCGTTTTCTGAATACATATATAATTTATTCAATTCCGAAGACTACAACTATTTTTAAATTATTTTTGAAATGTGTTCTACATGGGCGTGACCCACTGTTACGCTGTTAAACTGCTGTCAAATGGTGTTATTATTAACGTCCGTGTTCATCAGGTACATTTTAGTGATGTGAGATAAAGTATGTGCTGTGGCTAACCTATTTTCAGAGACTTAGCAGTACCTGAACTGTTGAAAAAGCGTATTAACGGAAAAACTCAAAACCCCAATGAAAGTGTAAATAGTGTTATATGGTCGAGAATCCCCAAGACTGTATTTGTTGGAATAGAAACACTTCAGTTTGGTGTGTATGATGCTGCTGCGACTTTCTGTGATGGCAACATTGTAAGGTGCAAGGTATTTAGAAATATGGGAATGAAGATAGGTTCTAACATGGTACGAGCGATGCTTGCTTTAGACAAGGAACGCCTTCGGGCTGCAGACAGGGCTGTAAAGAGTCTAGAAATACAAGCAAGAGTAAACAGGAGGAGGAACAAGAGGAAGCCGGAGGAGGAGTTTGCAGAGGATGAAGATAATCCATCCTATGGACCTGGAATGCACTAAAAAGTTAATCCAATCTTTGTCGCTCGATTCCCAAAACTTTTATTTTCTCATACTAATTACATGTTTTCTAAGGATCTTCCAAACATATTTGTTTCAAACTTTCAGTAAATGTTACACAGTACCTTCTGCATAATTTAACTCAGCCTTTTTCCAAAAAACTGTATATTTTTGAATATATAAATAAAAAATTGCAAAAAATGTTGTGAATTTTCATTACAATTGAAAAAAAATCATCTTTAATAACTGAACTAAAATTTTGTAAAATCCCTGTGTTAAGTTGTAGCCCATATTCTAATAAATAGTCTGTAAAAAGTTCAACTTCCTACCTCAAATACTTTGTGAGGAAAGATGTAATTTATAAGCGTTATTTTAACATTGCAAGTATAGGGCGTTCCGGAGCCCCTTAAGGCGGCGTTGCTTTCTCATGGAGTCGTTCGGCATACGGGCTCAACATCGCTTGCCATCTTACAGTAGTAACCGAACCGTAGAAATGTGAGTTCAAAAGAATATTCCTTCACACCTGAATGTTTGTGGTTGTCGTATACACGTTTATATGCAGGGTAAGAAGTAACCTGCTTCCTTTGTAATGAAAGTGGCCATCACAAATCCAATAGTCCGTGCGGTGTTACGGTCTTAAAGTCGCCCTACGAAAAACGTCGTCCCTTGTCCTTAGATGAATTAGTGTCTTCACTGCCTGCAGTCAGTACTTCACCAGCTTTAGAAGACGCTGGAAAGACATTGTCCTCCACCCCACGGAGTATCTCACCGTTACCGACACGCTGAAATGTGACTCCTATTGCCGTCAAGGCGCCGGCGGCGGAAGCACAATTGAGACGCCGGCGGACTCAGGATGGTGAAGACTTTGAAGTCACCCCTTCCCAGTCTCGTTTCTCCGCGGTGGTGGTGCTGAAGGGTGCTTCTCACAGGGGTGATGTTTTGCATGCTGATGATAATTACGGTTCTTGCTTCGCCAGGGATCACGAGGGGTAGATTTCAACTGCGCCTTACCTCCTGTGGGTCAGACGCCCAAGTACAACTACTGTCGTGAAGTTAATGATGTGGTTGGGCCGTTGAGTCTGCAGCATTCTTGGATCTCCATGAGTCCTACACTCGTGCGCCTTACGTTTTCTGCAGATGTTGCTAGTAGTCGTAGCATAGACAAAAGTGATGACACTTTCTGCAGGACCCTACCATCATTTTGCCAGACAATGCTCAAGCACGTACAGTGCAAGCTGTTACTGATTTGTTTGACTGTTGGGGATGCTAAGTGCTATACCACCTACTGCACTCGCCTGACTTACGCCCTGGGGAGTACAACTCAATTTCTAAATTGAAGGAAATAAGTCATGGCATTCGCTTCAGGACTGCTACAAATTCGTCGGGCAACAGACCGCGCCGCTCGAACTGTCAACACAACTGGCGCTGCTAAGAGTATCCTACGACTTCCACAACGCTGGCAACGGGTTACACACAATGCTTCTGACTACTTTGTAGGTCAGTAAACCTTTGAAACACGTATCTATTTTGTACGAGCTATAAATAAATAGTTGCCACTACTACAATTCCAACCCTCATATTTGTCTGCTTCCCCGTGTAGAAAGAGTAATTCACGCTAGTTTCTAGAATGAAATTTTCGCTCTACGGCGGAGTATGCGCTGATATGAAATTTCCTGGCAGATTAAAACTGTGTGCCGCACCGAGACTCGAACTCGGGACCTTTGCCTTTCGCGGGCAAGTGCTCTACCGACTGAGCTACCCAGGCACGATTCAGGCCCCGTTCTCACAGTTTTAAATCTGCCAGTACCTCGTGTCTTACCTTTCAAACTTCACAGAAGCTCTCCTGCGACCGGACATACTTGATGGATCTTTTAACCCTGACAGCCACTTGTAAGCTTCATGTCTGTTATGATTTTGAATTTCCTTCCGTAGAAACTACACCAAAGTGTGTTACACTGAATATGAAACTCAGCATATTCCTCTCATTCATAGCTGTTTTTCCCTTTGCATAAGCATCTTTATGTTCTTTCCATATCCCCATCTTTTATTCATAAAATCTCTTACTGAAGAACAAATTTCTTCTGCTAATTTGCGAAAACAAACATTGGTACAGTTCTTACTTCAGTCAGCCAAATAATGCTTCTTCATCCTTTGCTGAGTATTGAAATTTTATCACTCCTGTTATGGAATGTGTTAGTAACCATGCAACTTCTACAAATTTTGGTGCAAACTTTCGATAACACTTCACTAAGTCTAGAAGAGAATGGTATTCTTATCTGCCTATGACAACAGAAATTCCTGTACAACTTTAATTCTCTCGTGGTCCGTCTGGCCTCAGTCATAATTCCTTACATGCCGTAAGTACCATACTATCTGTAGCAAAAATGACGTGTCTTTACACTGAGTGTTACATGTACAATATGCGATTACTTAAACACTTCTTTCAGCCTTAAGAGATGCTCCTCCATGTTTTTTGCAAAGGCCACCAAGACCATTATGTCAACTAACTGCAGAATACATCGACTGTGTTTTAACCCTTCCAAAACACCATTTAACAAGAGCTGAAACGTGGCTTGCACATTCTTCGATCCAAATGGCCAATGCCAATTTTGATAATGTCCTGATGGAATGGTAGAAACTGTTTTTGGTTAATCTTGTGTCAGTTGTTCTGGCTATTGCTAGCCACTCCACAGATCCATAGTAGAAAAATATCTGACTGACCCAGATGAACAATTTCCCATTATATTTAGCGTATGACGAGGGAGAAGTCCCCAATCCAAGGGACCCTCAGCTGCGCCAGTGCAGTACTGGACATAAATGGTTCAAATGGCTCTAAGCACTACGGTTTTTAACATCTGACGTCATCAGTCATCTAGACTTAGAACTACTTAAACCTAACTAACCTAAGGACGTCACACACATCCATGCCCGAGGCAGGATTCGAACCTGCGACCGTAGCAGCAGCGCGATTCCGGACTGAAGCGCCTAGAACCGCTCGGCCACAGCGGCAGGCCAGTATTGGACAATGAAGTAGCACAACTACAGTACCTGCCACAAGATTTTCCTAGTAGATGGCCCCTAGTGGCTGTCCCAAACCGTAAAAGAAGTCACTGACCTATTCTGACCGAATCATTCTGCTGTTACTGCCTCTGTACGGGCAACAAAATACACCGTGCCTCATTTTCAATCGGCAGGTCTCCGTCACATGGCATCTAGTGGTCAATTCGCATTACGTATGGGTGTTCAGATATTTTTCATTAGGTAGTGTATAATGCTGATTATTTCCATACTTAGTCCTAAGCTGAAACCTGGTGGACGGCTCCATCGATAGATAAGAAATTTTCGCTGAAATCAGGGGAAAGTTTTCTTCTAAATATGTTGTCAAAATTTATTTTATATTCCTGATTCCTTTTTCATTTTTTTTAACACGACATCTGGGGATATTCCCGAAACTTTGCCAGCTATTGTGTTTTTGGCTCCATATGCAAGTGAGGTAACGACGACTATCAACGAAAGGAATGCATCAGTTTTTATAATTTTCGCATGGCACTATTCTGAAACTAAATCCGTCCGATAATAAACTTAGACATTCTCATTTGTTATAGATATAAGAGTGAACAAGTGCAACTTAAGGAAAATCCAATATACTGACTAGGAAACGACGATCGCCCCACATTAAAGTATGACAATTATAAATAAAATTATACAACAAGTAACTTGAAATCGTCACAGAACTTGCAAGAGCGAATGGACTCTCGGCTTCTTCAACACTAAGTATATTAGAGAGTCATCAATAATCACCTGTAATGCGACTTGGATGTGTAAGTAACACCATGGTCCATGGGTTATGTGACGCTGGTAGAACCTGGCGGGTACCAAGCCAGTTTCATGGTTAAATATTCTGGTATGCAGAGAGCCCAGCTTTTCTTGCGTAACACCACTCACCATCTACGGCTTTTTCTTGCTTTACGATGTAACTGGAAGATTACAGACTTCTTTGTTTTTGAAACACAGTGGTTTTGCCGTCTTTCTAGACACCAGTGGCTTCTCTATTTCAGCAAACATATTTCCACACAGAAGCACAGTGATTCTTTCCTTGGAAATTTTCCCGCCGGTGTGCTCTTCATCTCGAATTACTAGAGAGTTTGAAGGCATTGCGCGATAGACTAGTCCTGTGTCACTATCACTGGGCACGTTTTCCGGTCTTAATTTGCAGTTAGGTTGTACACTGTTGTCTTCCATTCTCTTGCTACACTTTCCTGCACGACCTTAGACTCCCCACTTGCTACATGCCACACGATGTCGTAACTTGCTTTGAAAGTGTCGAGCTACACTTTGGATGCCTTATTTCCAAGATCTTTGACGATTTTCAGAGCCTCACTTTGCAACATAGGCCCAGAAAATGGTAAGTTTTTTGCACGCTTACTTACGAACCAGTCCCACACTATCTCATTATAATCTTCATTTCCCATCTTCTTCGTCTTTCTTTCCCCTTGGCCATTCTTTTCATCCATTCGTCCCTTATTTTATCCTTGTTTCTTAAAGTACTTATGTTTTACCACATTTGAAACGCAACATTATTTCGAGCACAGATAGTTTCTCTTTCTCTATTGCCTCGATTACCTTAACCTTTTCATTAAGTGTTAACGACGCATGCTTTTTATTCGACATTACGTTATTACTTAGAGTGTTATTAGTCAACTGAAAGTGGCAGAAAATAGTAAAGGTAGTGCATTTCTTTCGAATGCTTGACCTTGCCATGTAAAACGATTGTTTAAAAGAAAAATATCCATCTCTTTCACTGCACAGATTGCATCAGAGTGCTTGTAAGTGTGCGACCTTTGCTCTTGTGCTTGTCAATAATAATGAAAATAGAGAAAAGCCAACACGAAGCTTGCGCAAGATTAGATGATATGTTTGTGACACTCCCACAGGGGGCCAAAGTTCTCTTCTCAGACGAATGTGCACTTTATCTATCTTGTCAGACTAGGAGTATTTTTTTCTGGAGCAAGGAAAACCCAGATCTATCTTGTCTGAATGGGGGTATTTTCTTATGGAGCAAGGAAAACCCATACTGTTATGAAGAATCCGCCTTATTGAAGGTCTGTCCAATAGAAAGGGCAGTGTCTCTCGCGCCGATCCATGGCCAGGGGAAGAGTGAAACTCTGTTCTGCTCAAGACCCCATCCAGACCAGAGGTACAGTTCTGTTACACGTCGGTCGCCAGCCAGACGAAGAATGGCGGTAGCTACGACGCTCCTCGGAGTGGTCTGCAAAGAAACTGCCAGAAATTGCTGGTTGTCCCATGAGAACGCTAATTAGAAAAATTGCCAATGACAGGCCATGTAGCAAGCATTGTCATCTCTGTTTGGAAAGGTTTCTTCTCACTTGAGCCAAACTCTTAATTTTACACTTCATACAAATTTGGAATAATTTTGTAGAATCTCCGAGTCTTGTTGACACCGTCGCGGAGCGGTGAAATTCCGAAGCGGGCCTAATTCTTGTGTGGTTGACATTGTATCCCGCCTGGAAGGCGGCGCGTGGATCTACTCCTGTGATCTGAAAAATAGGCCGAACGAAGGAAGCGTGTAGGAGCAGGAGAGGTAAAGCACCTCGGTACTGCGTGTAAATTTAAAGATGTTTACTATTGACAACAACAAGTCAATAAATGATTACGTAACTTTGCGATGATGAGCACGGAGGTGCGAAGTCGTATTCCCGTCGTAAGCAAGCTAACACACTCTGAAGTTGAAGCGATGTTTCCAGGCTGTCTGCTCTTGATGAAATGGGCAGAATGCAGAGTGGCGCTCATTGAGCTCCACCGCGTCGCCTAGAGAGGGCTCTGTGGTCGGCGTAGTTCGTCCGCTCTCGTAGTGCCAACCTATGAGCGTGAACCTACGCTGTGTCATCCGAACTATCGATACCACAATTGAGCTCCCACGTGCTCCAAAGGGCATCTTACAGGCAGCCCACACGACTACCCAGACTGTGCCGTGGTATTACGTTCACTCACTAGAGGAGCACCATGTGCGATACCGAGCGAGCAGTCAGCGACCAACAGCAGGTGGGGCGGTGGAGGGGAGGACAGGACCTTTCCTCAGCTGTTGGCACACCTACGAGAAGGTTCCAGGAAAGCGCTCCCCAGGACCACTCCGCATAACAGGAAAGGCTCAGTACCGATGGCTTCGCCAAAGTTCCAGAAACATTTATACTCTTTTATTGTTATTATTTTTATTCGAATTTGGCCGACTGTGGACCATGTGAAACGACTGATTATGACATTTTACGAATATTCTTTTCCTCATTTTGAAGTTCTTTTAATCCTTCGTTCTTGCTCTCTGTTGTTCTGCTATTTTTTCTGTCCATGTGTTCATTCTTTTGTGTTTTCTTCAGAAAACACTTCACTTGTTGTATCTTTTCCTGAAGTCATGTCTATGTTCTTTGTCTTTCTCTGATCTTACCAACTTTTGTAGATCTTCCTCAATGCCTATAAACTATGAAATTTGACTTTTCCGATCTTTGTGAAAGGAGCTGAATTTTTTTTCAACCACTTGTTATCCATTCTTTACAGGTGACCATAAAAAGTATTCACACACTTTCTCATTGTACCTATTATAGTACTTTCATTCACTTCCTTATTGCTTCTTAATTTCCAAGTACCATTACCATATGTTGAATCCAAATTTCTTTATGTTATTCTATTCTCCTGACTCTCCATGTTATTTAACTGTTTACCTGTATTTCTTTCGAGGCACTGTGAGACATAAGGACACCTGGTTTTAATCAGCACATTGTAAAGCCTCGATTTCGTTTTAATAGACAGAGATTTCCTTACAGTACGTGTTCCTTGTTAAGTGGAATGCCACTCCTATTTCTTTGGCTGTGTTTATATCAGCAGCTCTGCTCAGAACATTTGTCTGGATTATTTCTCTCAGACATTTGATTTTTATATTTTTTAAAGTTTTAATTCCACATATTTTGGTTGCACGTCTAATACTGGTCATTTCCAGTGTATTTTACTTTATTTTATTTTAATGCAAACTCCTTCATTTCGTGTGCGACTGCCAAGCACTCTTCTGAAGGTTGCAAACATTATGTACTGCCACTTATAAGGTGGCAGATTAAATGAAGGTCAATTTTGCACCTTACATGAGAGTTTTTATACATTGTAGTGGGAAGGTGAATATGAAACCTCACTTACTTCGGCGAAAATGAGCAGATTTGCTTATGTATGTAATGCTAAGGAATGACACTCAATCGATGGTATTAACACACCGATCCTATATACTGCATGTTAATGAGCAAGAGGTGAAACAAGCAGCTAGAGGAAACGAGAGGAAACGTTTTGTTTGGAAGCAGGCATGAAGGGCGCACCACAGACAGTACAACAGAAAGCTCATAGTGGACGTCCTGCGGTGCGAGTCAACGAATGGAAGCCATGTGACTCATGCACGAGAGCAAGTAGCGTGCCAGAGCGCTTGGTACCCTGTTGCTGGACGCATTTAAGTTTTAGGCGTCTGGAGTGGGCACAAACTGTTTGATTGGCGGAGACGAACTAGGGAAGGAGTAGTGCCGAGATTTCGACGCAGTTTAATGGTAGGGCCTTTGCGATTGGAAGAGAGAGTTTTCACAAAATAAGTGGAATGCTCCTATTGGTCGGAAAAAGCTGTGACGTGGAGCACGAAAGGATCCAGGTGGGGGACAGTTTCGCTACGAGAAAGACAAGACCGAAACCTTTAGAGCAGGCTGTTCCGACCGAGCTCCATGGAGCCGGAGCGCTCCGGAGCGCTCACTGCGGCAGCTCGGAGCCCGCGTGGAGGGGGAAAGCGAACTCACTGCCCCCTGGCCGCATGGAGCCGCAACTGACGCAATAATCCGTGTTCAATGACAGCTATGACTAGCCGCGGGAGCCCTGTACTCCTATTGGAGGATATCTTTCTATTCATTGAGAGGGATGGTCGTCCGCGGTGTCTTGTATGTCATAAAGTATTTAATTCTGCGAAGAGGTACAATATACAACGACATTATACACGTCTTCAAGTAACTGAAGAACTCTTGGATGTGTTACCACTCGATTACACCGCAACAGGACGTGACATTTTTGAAGCTGTTTGTGAATCAGTGGACAATATGAATTTGACGTGGGATAAGCTCCATTCTGTAGCGACAGACGGTGCACCACAAATGATCGGGTGTCACCAAGGTTTTGCTTCTCGTTTGAAAAATAAACTCCGGAATGAATTCGGGAAAGACATTTTGACTCTTCATTGTTTTATTCATCAAGAGGCACTGTGTGCTGAAACAGTAGAGCTAGGTGGCGTAGTGAAATATATCGTGAAGTGTGTGAATTTTGTGCGGCGTCACGGTATGAATCATCGCCAATTCAAAGGATTCCTGAAAGATATGGAAGCAGAGTATGGGGATATACCTTACACCAGTACAGTTCGTTGACTGAGTCGGGGAAAAGTTCTTGATGTTTTCTTTGCCATTCGTGAGGAAGTATCCCTTTTTCTCGAAATAAAAGAGGAAGAAATGCGATGTCTGTAAGATATAAAATAATTATCAGACTTGGCGTTCCTAGCTGACATAACTATGCATCTGCATAATTTAAATCTGTCATTGCAGGACAAAGGGCAGCTAATCGTTGACATGCACGACCATATCAAAGCGTTCAAGGGAAAGTTACGTTTATTTGAGAGGCAGATGAGTGATGGACATTTAACGTTCTTCAATAGTCTTGCTTCTTTAAAACTACCTGAAGGTACTACTTTCGGCGATTACCAAGCAAAGTTAAATCAGCTCATCAGGTCGTTTGAAACACGATTCCGAGACCTCACTAGTTTGGAAGTGGAATTTAAGGTTTTCAGCACTCCTTTTTCAGTTTCCTCCGATGACTTGTCACCGTCAGTTCAATTGGAGATTATTGATTTGCAAAATTCAACTTTGTTGAAATTGAGGTACTACAACACGTTGCATTTGTCACTATGGTATCGTTCATTACAGCAAAAAACCTTTCCCAAGCTACACAGCAATGCAGCTCAGATCATGTGCATGTTTGGATTTACGTATTGTTGTGAGCAGCTTTCCTCAGCAATGAAAAGAGTAAAAAGTAAGGAACGATCGTTTTTTCAGGATGCAAAAATGGAGGCCATCCTCCGCATTAACGCTGCGAACACTTTGACGCCTGATATTTCCGATCTTGTAATGAAAAGAAAATTTCAAGCTACAGAGGCCCAATAAATTTAGTATGCAATTTTTTGTAAAACAGTTGTTTCTTATTTATTTCCTGAACATCGTATTTCCTTCCGTAGCATGTAACCACGTCTTAGCAGGTTGTCGATCCTGTAAGACGCAGCTGGCACGTCCAAACGCTTGCCTTGCCGCCTGCCTCAGCCAGCCATGCCACGTGCCGGCCTACTTGAATGGTCACAGCGGGCGACACGGCTCCCTGGAGCAGGGAGCGCTCCGCGGCTCACAACGGAGCCGACGAGCTGGAACAGCCTGCTTTAGAGGATACTCTCCTCTGAACTGACGTCAAGTGCAGAACGGGGCGCATAACGCTCTGTAAGTCGCAGAGGAGAATTTTGTGTGAACACTGTGTTCACTGCGGCTGGAACGAACCAGCCACTTAGCTAATTGTTCTTGTGAGAACTGAGAGGGTATTGTAATATCCATGCTGCTCCATCTACCCATGTGCATATCGCCATATCCAAGACTAGTAATGAGTGCTTATTTTCTCGCCTTACGAGAAACATAGGAGAGTTTCTGCTGATAAAATCAGAAAAGGTTTTGATGTTTTTATAGGAATTTCAGAGGACGAGAGCTGCCATGCAGACGACAGCTCATCGCAGCTAAGGTGAATACCGCGAGCAGCTGTGTAACTTGCTGCTTGACCGGCTTGCGACCACAGTAAACTCGAGCAACCTTGGGTAATCTTTTGCTCAGATTGTCACAAAACTAACCATCCTCCGTAGAACTGATGGTCATCCTAAAATGGTACCGAACTTAGAACGGGAATCGGATGGTTTATCGTAGTATTGGCCAACTTCATGACGTAGCAGTAAGAATAATGTTGTAGAGAAACTTGTAGTTAAGATTTGCTATTGTTGTGATTACAGTTATTCCACTTACGACAGACGAGATGCGTTATCTTAACAACTGTCCTAACATTGTCACGTTGCAAACTCTACATCTACATCTACATCCATACTCCGCAAGCCACCTGACGGTGTGTGGCGGAGGGTACCTTGAGTACCTCTATCGGTTCTCCCTTCTATTCCAGTTTCGTATTGTTCGTGGAAAGAAGGATTGTCGGTATGCTTCTGTGTGGGCTCTAATCTCTCTGATTTTATCCTCATTGTCTCTTCGCGAGGTATACGTAGGAGGGAGCAATATACTGCTTGACTCCTCGGTGAAGGTATGTTCTCGAAACTTCAACAAAAGCCCGTACCGAGCTACTGAGCGTCTCTCCTGCAGAGTCTTACACTGGAGTTTATCTATCATCTCCGTAACGCTTTCGCGATCACTAAATGATCCTGTAACGAAGCGCGCTGTTCTCCGTTGGATCTTCTCTATATCTTCTATCAACCCTATCTGGTACGGATCCCACACCGTTGAGCAGTACTCAAGCAGTGGGCGAAAAAGTGTACTGTAACCTACTTCCTTTGTTTTCGGATTGCATTTCCTTAGGATTCTTCCAATGAATCTCAGTCTGGCATCTGCTTTACCGACGATCTACATTATATGATCATTCCATTTTAAATCACTCCTAATGCGTACTCCCAGATGATTTATGGAATTAACTGCTTCCAGTTGCTGACCTGCTATATTGTAGCTAAATGATATGGGAGCTATCTTTCTTTCTATGTATTCGCAGCACATTACACTTTTCTACATTGAGATTCAATTGCCATTCCCTGCACCATGCGTCAATTGGCTGCAGATCCTCCTGCATTTCAGTACAATTTTCCATTGTTACAACCTCTCGATATACCACAGCATCATCCGCATAAAGCCTCAGTGAACTTCCGACGTTATCCACAAGCTCATTTATGTATATTGTGAACAGCAACGGTCCTACGACACTCCCCTGCGGCACACCTGAAATCACTCTTACATCGGAAGACTTCTCTCCTTTGAGAATAACATGCTGCGTTCTGTTATCTAGGAACTCTTCATTCCAGTCACACAACTGGTCTGATAGTCCATATGTTCTTACTTTGTTCATTAAACGACTGTGGGGAACTGTATCGAACGCCTTGCGGAAGTCAAGAAGCAGGGCATCTACCTGTGAATCCGTGTCTATGGCCGTCTGAGTCTCGTGGACGAATAGCGCGAGCTGAGTTTCACACGATCGTCGTTTTCGAAACCCATGCTGATTCCTACAGAGTAGATTTCTAGCCTCCAGAAAAGTCATTATACTCGAACATAATATGTGTTCCAAAAGTCTACAACTGATCGACGTTAGAGATATACACTCCTGGAAATTGAAATAAGAGCACCGTGAATTCATTGTCCCAGGAAGAGGAAACTTTATTGACACATTCCTGGGGTCAGATACATCACATGATCACACTGACAGAACCACAGGCACATAGACACAGGCAACAGAGCATGCGCAATGTCGGCGCTAGTACAGTGTATATCCACCTTTCGCAGCAATGCAGGCTGCTATTCTCCCATGGAGACGATCGTAGAGATGCTGGATGTAGTCGTGTGGAACGGCTTGCCATGCCATTTCCACCAGGCGCCTCAGTTGGACCAGCGTTCGTGCTGGACGTGCAGACCGCGTGAGACGACGCTTCATCCAGTCCCAAACATGCTCAATGGGGGACAGATCCGGAGATCTTGCTGGCCAGGGTAGTTGACTTACACCTTCTAGAGCACGTTGGGTGGCACGGGATACATTCGGACGTGCATTGTCCTGTTGGAACAGCAAGTTCCCTTACCGGTCTAGGAATGGTAGAACGATGGGTTCGATGACGGTTTGGATGTACCGTGCACTATTCAGTGTCCCCTCGACGATCACCAGTGGTGTACGGCCAGTGTAGGAGATCGCTCCCCACACCATGATGCCGGGTGTTGGCCCTGTGTGCCTCGGTCGTATGCAATCCTAATTGTGGCGCTCACCTGCACGGCGCCAAACACGCATACGACCATCATTGGCACCAAGGCAGAAGTGACTCTCATCGCTGAAGACGACAGGTCTCCATTCGTCCCTCCATTCACGCCTGTCGCGACACCACTGGAGGCGGGCTGCACGATGTTGGGGCGTGAGCGGAAGACGGCCTAACGGTGTGCGGGACCGTAGCCCAGCTTCATGGAGACGGTTGCGAATGGTCCTCGCCGATACCCCAGGAGCAACAGTGTCCCTAATTTGCTGGGAAGTGGCGGTGCGGTCCCCTACGGCACTGCGTAGGATCCTACGGTCTTGGCGTGCATCCGTGCGTCGCTGCGGTCCGGTCCCAGGTCGACGGGCACGTGCACCTTCCGCCGACCACTGGCGACAACATCGATGTACTGTGGAGACCTCACGCCCCACGTGTTGAGCAATTCGGCGGTACGTCCACCCGGCCTCCCGCATGCCCACTATACGCCCTCGCTCAAAGTCCGTCAACTGCACATACGGTTCACGTCCACGCTGTCGCGGCATGCTACCAGTGTTAAAGACTGCGATGGAGCTCCGTATGCCACGGCAAACTGGCTGACACTGACGGCGGCGGTGCACAAATGCTGCGCAGCTAGCGCCATTCGACGGCCAACACCGCGGTTCCTGGTGTGTCCGCTGTGCCGTGCGTGTGATCATTGCTTGTACAGCCCTCTCGCAGTGTCCGGAGCAAGTATGGTGGGTCTGACACACCGGTGTCAATGTGTTCATTTTTCCATTTCCAGGAGTGTAGTTCTGCACATCTGTTCGACGTCCCTTCTTGAAAACGGGGATGACCTGTGCCCTTTTCCAATCCTTTGGAACGCTACGCTCTTCTAGAGACCTACGGTACACCACTGCAAGAAGTGGGGCAAATTCCTTCGCGTACTCTGTGTAAAATCGAACTGGTATCCCATCAGGTCCAGCGACCTTTCCTCTTTTGAGCAATTTTAATTGTTTCTCTATCCCTCTGTCGTCTATTTCGATATCTACCATTTTGTCATCTGAGCGACAATCTAGAGAAGGAACTACAGTGCAGTCTTCCTCTGTGAAAGAGCTTTGGAAAAAGACGTTTAGTATTTCGGCCTTTAGCCTGTCATCCTCTGTTTCAGTACCATTTTGGTCACAGAGTGTCTGTACATTTTGTTTTGATCCACATACCGCTTTGACATAATACCAAAATCTGTAAGTAGGCTGTTTAGGTTTTTATGTTGGTAACGCCGTGTAGCGCTCTATATGAAATTCACTGACTGTGCTGTGTGCAGTCTGTGGCTGGTGTGCATTGTTGCTGGCTATTGTAGTGTTGGGCAGCTGGATGTTAACAGCGCGTACCGTTGCGCAGTTGGAGGTGAGCCGCCAGCAGTGGTGGATTTGGGGAGAGATATGGCGGAGTTTTGAGAGCGGATGATCTGGACGTGTGTCCATCAGATGCAGTAAATTTGTAAGACTGGATGTCATGAACTGTTATATATATTATGACTTTCGAACACTATTAAGGTAAATACATTGTTTGTTCTCTATGAAAATCTTTCATTTGCTAACTATGCCTATGAGTAGTTAGTGCCGTCAGTAGTTGGAATCTTTTATTTAGCTGGCAGTAGTGGCGCTCGCTGTATTGCAGTAGTTCGAGTAACGAAGATTTTTGTGAGGTAAGTGATTTGTGAAAGGTATAGGTTAATGTTAGTCAGGGCCATTCTTTTGTAGGGATTATTGAAAGTCAGATTGCGTTGCACTAAAAATATTGTGTGTCAGTTGAAGCACAGTAATGTATAAGTTTTCTAACGGGACGTTTCAAATTTCTTAGTATTTTCTGCCAAGTCAGTACATAGAACTTTACCTTCGATTTCATTGAACGCCTCTCACATAGCCCTCCTCACACAGCATTTCACTTCGCATTTTTGTCCGCAAAGCTTTGGCTATGTTTATGTTTTCTGTGTAAATTCGTGTATTTATGTGAAAAAATTAGCATTGAAAACCAATTTATTTACAGCTTAAACACCGTTGTGCTCTGTCGTAGAATAAGGGTCCACTCCTTACCCCAGTCATTTATTCTATAGACGTTAATGCACTCAAACAGTGTTTCTGTTGAACTCTGACGGAATAGAAAAGGAATGAAGTGTCAGACACTGTTGTTAAACCAAAAATTGCCACGTTTGTGTCACCGAGTCCCACTCTCCAATTTACGAAGACCTTGCACTATTACAGTGTATGGTTTCTGTCTACCAGTAGTATTTTCACTTCTAATACTATCTGCGTAGTACAATGTACGGGGTGTATCATGCCGAACCCAGGAACTGTATCTGGTTCTGCACACGAACTATTTTCACGCACAAGCAGGGTCCGACATTACTTTAAGCCTTGGCCCGTTGCTCAGACAGTGGGGCAGGTTACGTACGTGGTAACTGTGTCTGTGCACCATGTTATATGACCGAATCCTTCTTATGGCCAGGTTCTCATTCAAATGAGGAAAAAATAGGCAAACTTTGGAATTTTTGAGACAATGGAAAGACACAGAAAGGATCTGTTTGGGGATTATAACTGATCATACTGCGAACTTTATGTTTGATTTTCAATACAAAAACAAAAACCAAAACAACTCCCGTAGCTGCGCCTGCGCGCAGTGTAGCCCCTCAGGAGTTACCTGAAATCAAAAATGGATAACATCAGTCGATACTACATTAAATTTATGGGAGCTTATAACTAATCACAACGAAGTAACCTAAAAATTTAACAATATGGTGCTAACTTGAAAGTTGAGTTCGATTTTTAGGGTTTCGTTTCACACTCTACGTGTTTACAAAAAATAGTTAATATCAACAAATTTCATATGTGATAGGTATATGCTTCCAAGAAAAGTTTAAACTTTTCGCGGTGAAAGGTAAAAGTTAATGGGCTGAACAGTTTTTATTTTATTCTGCACGCAGTTTTGAAAAATCTTCTATCGACGAAAACCTGTTTAAAGACTAGGGAAAACTTTTATATACTTCTATACAATATTAGTTCAGTTGGCATGAACAACATGTTTTTATGTATTTTCGATGTCTCTGACGACGAATATGAAGCTAGATTTTCAAACTTCACAATGGCTGCTTCAGTATAACGGACCAAAAATTATTTTTTGAGCAAAATTTGACCGAAAAAAAGTGTTTTCGTTTCTTATGTTTAGTACGCAAATCCAGGACAGTGAATCAACCCTTCCCCTAACTCGAGTTGTTCTTGGAGAGCAATTCCCTCGTTCTCCTTGGTGAGAAAAGCCGATATGGCTGAGCTGGCTATGCCGCATTCGGCAGCCTGCACACGTTGTTCGGCAGTCTCTTCGGCCAACACGTCTGCTTGAATACTGCAGTATAAATAATTTTATGAACTTCCTTGGGGGCACGACAAGTTTTCTACCTGAGCCGGGCGTCTCCGGCTAAGAGCGTCCCAGGGCGGTCGTGATACTGCTTTGAAGAATGGGTTGCTGAAACCTTTGTAACACACGGATCAAAAACCTTTTCGTCTTAACATTCTAGACCAGGGGCGGGCAGGAATTCTGCACGTGTGCGGTGCACATGCACGTGTGCAGTTAACAGGTGTTCTGCGTGCACACAGGGGCAAGCTGGCCACCCGCTTCTCACCCCTCCCCACCACACCGTCTCGCCGCTTCTTCCTCTGTAATGCGTTTTGTTTCCTGGCCTGCTTTATTAAATGAAGGAATAAGGTTAGTAGGAGTGCTTGACAGGAATCATGGTTTGAAAGAGTACCTATTACCTACGATACGTTTTATTTAATTATCAGAGGTGGAGTTTACAATACGTTTAATGTCTGGAACAAAATTTCTACATGCAGACAAACGCAAACAGTTACGTAAATTTTCATTACTGATGTTTGCTCTTAACCGAGACTTATTAATTTTCATAACAGAAAAAAATCTCTCACTATAGTATGTCAAGCCCAACATTGACTATCTTCATGGCTTCATGATGGAGACGAGGAAACTCTTGTTGTGGAAAGTCGTGATAAAAACCTATTACACGTCTTGCCAAAAGGAACTTGTCTCTCAGACGAGAATTAGACTGTAGATAATTCCATTTGCAGACTGAGATGAATATCATCTACAGAAACCAGATGCTCTCGAGAACCATTCAAAACCTTGGGATAAGTAAGATATATCCCCAAATCGCTTGAGAAATTCCTCTTTTATTGCACTAGAACGGCAACATACTGAAATTTATTATAATGGCGTTCAATATTAAACTTCCGCTCACCAGCGAGAATACTGTCACATATTATACATTTCCAATTTTCACGTTTTTCCACAGAGAGCAAATGATTCTCCCATTCCTTTTTAAAAGATAGCAAATCTCCAATTCTCCGTTTCCTTGATTCACTCTGCATTTTCCGGTTATTGAAATACAACGTTCACTACATAGTGGACGCTTCGCTTCAACGTCTGCAGCTTAGCCTGGTACTACACTGCCGCAACCTGCAGGCTGTCGGCACTGTCCCGTTCGACGATTGCACGCGAGCAGCACACGTGCAGCGCTGTGTGCTCATGAGCCGCGTGCAACGTTTGCCCGCCCCTGTTCTAGACATATACATCTTTCAAGAAATGCAAGTACGAAAAAGTCGAATTCTAGATTATTTTGTATGAATACCTGGCCTTAATCGTATCTGACACTCTTCCAAAGACATTCACTACGTTGTGCGGAATATAAACGCTGGATTAAGACTCGAACGAGAGGTGGTCAGTCAGTTTTGGTTGGAGAGCGATAGCGACTTCCGCGCCGCACGCAGCAACAGAAAATTGTCGAATGGGGCTGCAGCCGAGGTTGACGAGACTCGACAGTGTTTGTGCGAGTGCCGACAGTAGTCCCATAATGTGTCAAGTAACGCACATGAATCCATGGGCCCCATGGTGGATGAAGAGGATTGGACAGACGTACGGTATGTAGACCATCACATTCGAGGCAGTATGACTGAACAGAGAGTTCCGGGTTTACGTCTTGCCAAAGGAAGTGGTCAAATTGAATAAGGCAGTGGAACTGTCTTACGAATGTGTTTCATTTGGAAGCGTTTCGGGATACTGAGAAAGATTCTTAGAAAAAGGCGTTTCAATCTGAGGTGCCAGGTTGTAGCGGATAACGCACTGCTCGTGTTATCTAGCAATGTCGTGCCGAAGGTGTGGGTGGAAGAACTCTTCACATTCGAAACTCATAGTTAAATAACAGACCACTGTATTTAGGAGCTCTCTAGCGGCAGAATGACGCAAATCCGTAGACATGAAGAATAAGTATGTGCAGTGTTAATAACGTCTATTTTATTTAAGAAGCTTTAAGAATTGTCATATAAAAAATTCTGAGGCTGTAATTTTCAGTATGCCCTCGTACGTGTAAATTGGTTCACTGCATGGAATTGACAAAGAGGAATTTATATATTTTGTAATGATAGCCGTGGTACTTAACTAATTTCCTCAAATTATGATTTGTAATTTTAAAGCGTCAAATATATTTTTGTAATTCTGCAAATTACAAGACTGATAATTTTGAGCACACAAGTAAGTAATGAACATCGTTCAAGTTTTGGGAAGTTTTCTGGAAGTATGTGTATGTAATACTAATATAAAATATGATTACCTGTTACCTTGTTAGATGACGGTGTGACTCTTCAGCTGATGTTGCTTTTTTATGTTGGGGTATTGAGAGTGAATCATGTGTTAAAGTTTCTTTTGATTTTCGTATATCGCTAGTTCGTTCCATTCTCCCACAAATCTGTGGTTCTACTTATTTCGGTTTGCACCTAATATATTATGTAATCGAGTATCAGTTTCCTTCCATTTTTGTTGTGTACATTTTCTACTCACTACGTCATATACGGTAGTCAGTGACTAATTCTCATGTTAAAATATTCAAGAACAGCGTCAGAAGTTGGTTTGCCTCAGTTTAAAGCCATGTTGACTGTTCATCGGCCGTCGTTATGATACAAAAATGAGTACAATGAAATACACTGTACATGACGTTGGCAAATCATAAAGGTGAAATAGATGCAATTCCACAGCACATAACAAAAAAAAAGGAAAAAAAAAACATAGTCTGCCACCCACAACAACACAAAAAATGCTGGTATAAAGCTACATTTTATTTAGGCGTGATTTCAGATAAAAATCAAACTGTTTAGAAACACAGTTATTACAGTCACTTTTGCAAGCACCAACAACTTAAGGAAGGAACTGATATGTGAAATCTCACCACCAGTGGAGAAACTAAGAAAATCGGGAATTTATAAAGTGACACGCCGACATTGCAACATATACTACAATGGCCACAAGAGAAAACATCTTAATATCTGTTTTCAAAAGAACAAACTCACAAATTCATACTTCATAGCACTAATAATTCGGCTATAACGTAGCGTATAGATGAAGTGAAGCACATTGTTAGAATAGACAATTATCTTAAAGTACTGCATACTTTAGAGAAGAACTGGAAATGGGTGCCTTGAAGAAAACGAAAATGTAAGTATTCACCCATGCGCACAAGTGTAAAAAGGAGACCCCACATGAAATTAGACTTGAGCAACTCTGGTGTGGTCTCTGAAAAGCATTTCCATGTTCGGTATACTTCCATAGGAAAATTTCCCAGCTTAAGTGCTTTTTGCTACTGCTTATAATGATAACATATTGTTCTTAAAAATCTTTTGTAGTAAAATCTTCTAAAAGCTTTAGAGTGTGCTTGTAGCTGCTAATCCTCATTCACTGTGGAATCAAGGTACAACTTATTTCATGATAATAAAATGCAGCTCTACGTTAAATTTAGCTGGCTTGCGTTAAGCTGTTAAAACAATACAATCTTCTAAAGTTCTATAACGCACGTAACCTGCCATCATGAAATGAAACGGATGTTTTAAGATGCATCCGTAATCTTAGATAATTACGAGTCATCACTGAGGGGCATTCAAATCTGGAGCAATATTGAGTTCCTGATATGCTTAGAGAAACAGCTATCTCGACTGCAATCGAGAAATAATAACATCGTGTCCAGATGCAGCATCTAGTAAGTCCCATCCCCCAGCAACTGACTGAGACTAATCCAGACAAGTGTATGAGTAGCGTCTGCTCACTGCGTTTTGCTCAAAATCCGAATTGAAACTTGCAAAGCTGCGGTGCTACGTACACTCACCAATTCAAATACAGGGTGCCCCAGAAGTATCGAGTAAGTTTCACGAAACGTGTTTAATATGGAAAACAAATGTCTGTAAAACAAGGGCACATTTAAGAGATTAGTACTCATAGATGTTCACGTTGGCCACACTGAATGTCAACACAGAGA
The DNA here is from genome assembly GCF_023864275.1 of Schistocerca cancellata. Classification (NCBI taxonomy): domain Eukaryota; kingdom Metazoa; phylum Arthropoda; class Insecta; order Orthoptera; family Acrididae; genus Schistocerca; species Schistocerca cancellata. The sequence continues at coordinate 558,192,107 of NC_064632.1, forward strand.
GACAAACTTACCATCGTAGCCCGGAACACATTCCGCTAATTATCAGGTGTGATGCTGGTGACCACATCCACCAGCCGATTATAAAGCCTGATTTTATCATTGGACGCATGACACTTAACTGAACCCCGTTCGAAGAAATCTAAGTTGGTTAGGTAATGCGACCTCTGAAGGCTAAAACGCAGTGAACTTCAACCAATTCACCATGCAGAGCATTCTAATGTGTCGGAGGGGTAAGCAGAAAAGAAAATTAATTTCTCTTAATATGAAATTCATGACAGAAATGCGTTAAACGTAAATTCTAGGGTGAATAAATAAATTGATAAAATTATGTCTGCCTATATGCGTTGGAAATCAGCATCACTCTTTTGTAACAGTACATGTTTAATAATTATGTCCACGTCAGTACACTCGTTAACTGAAAACATGAAAAAGTTACATCTAAATGGGTTGGACAAAAAGTAACTATATTTCATAACAGAATTTATTGACAGACATTCGTAGTATTAGATGCCCTCAGTGTAATCACCCCGGATCTAGATGGTTCTCTGAAAATTATTTCGCGTGGTTAGTTCATGAGCCCGCGCAAATAGTAAACTGTTGAGAAAGCACACTCTTAGCAACAAATAATCCACAGCTAACAGCGAGCATCAAAACGGATACAGGGATTAGTGAACATTTTGTTTGTCGTAGAGAGATTGAATATTGTAACCTGAAATCTTCCAAAAATAAAAGAGAAATATATCTATTCAAACAAGCAGATAAAAATCACATGAGGCCTTCCTGAGAGACAATATCCACTCCTTCCAAATTAACAACGTAAGTGTAGACCAAACGTGGCTTGAATTCAAAGAAAAAGTATCGACAGCAAATTAGAGATTCATACCAAATAAATTAACAAACAACGGTGCTGATCCCCCATGGTACACAAAACGGGTCAGAACACTCTTGCAAAACTAACGAAAAACGCATGCAAAATTGAAACGAACGCAAAGTCTACAAGTTTGGCGATCTTTTACACAAGTTCGGAATTTAAAGCGGACTTCAATGCGAGATGCTTATAATACAGGGTTATTACAAATGTTTGAAGCGATTTCACAGCTCTACAATAACTTTATTATTTGAGATATTTTCACAATGCTTTTCACACACATACAAAAACTCAAAAAGTTTTTTTAGGCATTCACAAATGTTCGATATGTGCCCCTTTAGTGATTCGGCAGACATCAAGCCGATAATCAAGTTCCTCCCACACTCGGCGCAGCATGTCCCCATCAATGAGTTCGAAAGCATCGTTGATGCGAGCTCGCAGTTCTGGCACGTTTCTTGGTAGAGGAGGTTTAAACACTGAATCTTTCACATAACCCCACAGAAAGAAATCGCGTGGGGTTAAGTCGGGAGAGCGTGGAGGCCATGACATGAATTGCTGATCATGATCTCCACCACGACCGATCCATCGGTTTTCCAATCTCCTGTTTAAGAAATGCCGAACATCATGATGGAAGTGCGGTGGAGCACCATCCTGTTGAAAGATGAAGTCGGCGCTGTCGGTCTCCAGTTGTGGCATGAGCCAATTTTCCGCGGGCTACGCGTGAAACTTGCCCGCACGCGTTCAACCGTTTCTTCGCTCACTGCAGGCCGACCCGTTGATTTCCCCTTACAGAGGCATCCAGAAGCTTTAAACTGCGCATACCATCGCCGAATGGAGTTAGCAGTTGGTGGATCTTTGTTGAACTTCGTCCTGAAGTGTCATTGCACTGTTATGACTGACTGATGTGAGTGCATTTCAAGCACGACATATGCTTTCTCGGCTCCTGTCCCCATTTTGTCTCACTGCGCTCTGGAGCGCTCTGACGGCAGAAACCTGAAGTGCGGCTTCAGCCGAACAAAACTTTATGAGTTTTTCTACGTATCTGTAGTGTGTCGTGACCATATGTCAATGAATGGAGCTACAGTGAATTTATGAAATCGCTTCAATCATTTGTAATAGCCCTGTAGTTTCCACAACAAAACTTTGTCTCGAAAATACAAAGAGATTTTCGTCGTGTGCTAGCGGTAAGACACAATCAATGTCTTCTCTGTGCGACAGCAATGGAAATACTATCGACGTTAGTGCTGCTGAAGCAGAGTTACTAAACACAGCCTTCCGAAATTCCTTCACCAAAGAAGACGAAGTAAATATTCCAGGACTCGAATCACGAATAGCTGCCACCATGAGTAACGTAGAAGAAGATATCCTGGGAGCAGTGCAGCAACTTAAATCACTTAATAAAAGCAAGTCTTCCGGTCCACATTGCATAGCAGTTAGGTTCCTTTGAGAGTATGCTGATACAATAGCTCCATACTTAACAGTCATATACAACCGCTCACTTGACGAAAGATCAGTACCCAAAGACTGGAAAGTTGCACATCTCACACCACTACTCAAGAAAGGTAGCAGCAGCAATCCTCTAAACTACAGGCCCAAATCATACGAAGCCGGATTTTAAAACGTACATTGTGCTCGAACATTATGAGTTACCTCGAAGAAAACGGTCTATCGACACACAGTCAACACGGATTTAGCAAACATCGCTTTTGTGGAATACAACTACTCTTTACCCACACGAATTGTTGAGTGCTATTGACAAGGGATTTTATTTTGTTTTTCTAGATTTCCAGAAGGCTTTTGACACTGTAATGCGCAAGCCGCTTGTAGTGGAATTGCATGCTTTTTGTATATCCTCTCAGTTATATTATTGTATTCGTGGTTTCCTGTCAGAGGGGTTGCCCGTTCGTGGGAACTGACGGAAAGTCATGGAGTAAAACAGAATTGATTTCTAGCGTTCCACACGGTAGTGTTATGGGCCGTCTACTGTTCCTTATCTGTATAAACGATTTAGGAGACAATTAAAGCAACTGTTTTCGGTTGTTTGAGGATAATATTGTCGTTTATCGTCTAATAAAGTCATAAGAAGATCAAAACAAATTTGCAAAACGACTTAGAAGAGATATCAGTATGGTGCGAAAATTGGCACTTGACCCTAAATAATGAAAAGCGTGAGGTCATCCACATGAGTGCTAAAAGGAATCCGTTAAACTTCAGTTACGCCATAAATCAGTCAAATCTAAAGTCCTAAATTCAACTAAATACCTAGGAATTACAATCACGAAAAACTTAAATTGGGAGGAACACACAGAAAATGTTGTGGGGAAGGCTAGCCAATGACTGCGTTTTATTGGCATAACACTTAGAAATGTAACAGGTCTACAAAAGAGACTGCCTACACTATGCTTGTTCGCCCTCCTTTAGAATACTGCTGCGCGGTTTGGGGTCCTAACAGATACGATTAACGGAGTACATCGAGAAAGTTCAAGAAAAGTAGCACGTTTTGTATTACGCCGAAATTGGGGAGAGATTTTCACGGACGCGATACGTGATTTTGGGTGGACATCATTAAAACAAAGGCGTTTTTAGTTGGTGAGGAATTTTCTCACGAAATTTCAATCACCAACTTTCTCCTCCGAACGCGAAAATATTTTGTTGTCGCCGGCCTGTATAGGGAGAAACGATCATCATAATAAAATAATGGAAATCAGAGCTCGCACGGAAAGATACAGGTGTTGGAGATATGAATGACAGAGACTTTTGTGAAGGTGGTTGGATAACCCTCTGCTAGTCACTTAAGTGTGATTTGCAGAGTATCCATGTAAATGTAGATGTAGATACACCTTCCCCTACAGAGATGGAAGACGTCGTACATCGCCAGCGCCTGTATCTCGTCAGGACCGCCCTGGGCTACGAGTGGTGTCTTCTCTTGCGTTGTAGCGCATGCCACCAAGAGGTACCTTCATTTTGACGAGAAGCTCGTAATCGTATGGAGTCTTATCATGATTTCGCCATGTGGCATGGTGCAATGAACGACGATGGTAAGCTGTTCCAGAAGGAAACAGTGTTGTATCTCTCTGACGAGGTGCCACTTCAGTCATGATCCATGCACGTTGTTCGTGTTTCCTAAACGTTGTGTCAGGGTGCCTGAATTGGCTTCCTGCTCTTTCAGACAGTACACACAGCAGCTGACTCAAACACAGCCGTCGGCTCTCACTGCACAACTTCCGTTGTGCTACTACTATCAGCTACAGACAGCGGACATGCCATGCGATGCATATTTTTTTATCCAGAATGAGATTTTCGCTCTGCAGTGGAGTGTGCGCTGATATGAAACTTCCTGGCAGATTAAAACTGTGTGCCCGACCGAGACTCGAACTCGGGACCTTTGCCTTTCGCGGGCAAGTGCTCTACCATCTGAGCTACCGAAGCACGACTCACGCCCGGTACTCACAGATTTACTTCTGCCAGTATCGTGCTTCGGTAGCTCAGATGGTAGAGCACTTGCCCGCGAAAGGCAAAGGTCCCGAGTTCGAGTCTCAGTCGGGCACACAGTTTTAATCTGCCAGGAAGTTTCATATCAGCGCACACTCCGCTGCAGAGTGAAAATCTCATTCTGGAAACCTCCCCCAGGCTGTGGCTTAGCCATGTCTCCGCAATATCCTTTCTTTCAGGAGTGCTAGTTCTGCAGGTTCGCGGGAGAGCTTCTGTAAAGTTTCGAAGGTAGGAGACGAGATACTGGCAGAAGTAAATCTGTGAGTACCGGGCGTGAGTCGTGCTTCGATTGCTCAGATGGTAGAGCACTTGCCCGCGAAAGGCAAAGGTCCCGAGTTCGAGTCTCGGTCGGGCACACAGTTTTAATCTGCCAGGAAGTTTCATATCAGCACACACTCCGCTGCAGAGTGAAAATCTCATTCTGGAAACCTCCCCCAGGCTGTGGCTAAGCCATGTCTCCGCAATATCCTTTCTTTCAGGAGTGCTAGTTCTGCAGGTTCGCAGTAGAGCTTCTGTAAAGTTTGGAAGGTAGGAGACGAGATACTGGCAGAAGTAAATCTGTGAGTACCGAACGAGAGCCGTGCTTCGGTAGCTCAGATAGTAGAGCACTTGCCCGCGAAAGGCAGATGTCCCGAGTTCGAGTCTCGGTCGGGCACACAGTTTTAATCTGCCAGGAAGTTTCATATTTTTTATGTTGCGCAGTGCTGCCACTACCCAACCCGTGTATCTTTCGTCTGATATAATCACGGAGCAACGTAATAAGAGAAGTGTATGGTGAATGAAATTTTGATATTTTACCTTTCGCACGAAAATCAAATTGTTTTCCTGTTTACGGGATTTCTGTAATAACACTTTCATTTGTGTATACGTAGGATGCCTTACGCTATCGGAAACATTATTCAAACCAGTGAACAATAGAAGCATCACAGAAGAAACGCAGTATAGCCAATGAATTCGACAGTCTGTTAAGCCGATATACGTAATTATACAACGCAGTAATACCCAGATTACCGACAGAAAAACGCATGTACTCATAGCTGCCACTGATAACTATTTGTTACATGTATTTCAGCAAGGTAATAATTACTGCGATCAGTGGAAATCCCAACTCATGAACCGAATTAGTTCCTCTGTTATTATTTTCAGATGAAGAGCTAACTTTTCATTTCCTCACTTTTGCAACATATTATCCTTGACGTCTCGCGAACAAAATAATACTGTAAGTAAGAATTCGCGATGTTGAACGTACGTTGATACCCGTCGTAAAAGAAAAACAAGGTGAAAACCAATGAATTTGATAGACGTTTATAGGTCATGAGTAGACCCTAACTATCTAGTATTTACGTATTTTACATCCCTCAATTCTCTATGGCACTACCACTTTTTATTTCGATGCATTGTCTAGATGAGCCTTTTTTATTCTTTTCGTTCTGTAATCCAGATTTCCCGTCAGTTTTTTTCGGCAGTTTGCGCCCAAGGCTTTCGCAGCATCCTCGGTTATTACTTTATCCTCTGCAAAATAGTCAACAAGAAGTATTCATTTCCCGCTTCAGTAAACACTCGGTAACTCGTGGTGTAAATTAGACCTGTTTTGCTACACTGTTTCGACTGCGACGTGGTGGATCTGCACCTCATACGCAGTTAGCAATACGTCCGCAATAAAGTTACGAATTTCAACAGGTGGAAAAGTTCGCTAGGAATTATTTTTCAAATTGTAACCTCCCCCTCACTTATCCACCTTAATGACAGTGAAAAATTAAACCGCGTGCATCTAACGGAAATTTGGGAAAAGCAATCGTCACCGAAGTTAATTTGTCGGTAAAGAGGAAGGAAAGGGTTACATCTAAATGAAAGGAAAAATGCAAATGAAATTGGTGGAAATTAATTTTGAGAAAAGGGTAAAATTAATAAAGAAAGTAAATGTGCGGTCATTACGTTAACAATTAATTGGCGTTAATTAGATATTTGAGATTTGAGGAAAATTACGGTCGCCAGTCCTATGGACAACTACTATAATAACTGAAAATGAAAGATTAATGCACATATAATTAGCACTAAAAGCGTGGCAATTGAAGGTTGAGCACATGTTGTGTGAAAACTGAATGTTTGCCAGAAGTAATAAATTTCGCTATACTCTGACTTAATTTAGCAAAAGAATTAATAAAACTGGAAAATTGAAAGTAAATTTAGTGACTGAAATTAATAGAGAACTTTGTTTCTGAAGCACTACGAAATTCAATAAAATAAGATCAGTCTTGGGCTACCTCAATAATCATTTCAAAAGCTACTTGAATCTACGCAGTTTAGAAATAAGAGATTTAACTTTGAACTTGAATTAAATGATTCTGAACAATTAACAATAGTAAACTTTAGTACGTACCAAGCTGAGCTGCAGTCACAGGTAAGCTAAAATATGGTAACAAAACTCGCACTCTTAATTTGTGCTTGTGTAATCTAAATTAACAGAACTTTGAAATTAAAGCAGTGAAATGGAATTATATTACTTTAATGCTGGCGTTTGAATTTCAACGACACTCTGGTTGACTCCAGAAAAGGAAGGGACCCTGCTTGGTAATGCAATTGGGACAATGAGCAACGAAGGTTCATGCTACGTTGCTGCAATTTTGTGAGACAAATTGAACAGTTTGAAAAGCTGAGGTCTGCCATACAGTTCTAAAACTTTACGTGCTTCCAGTCTTTCTTGTTGGTTGATTGAAGGTTTGATGTCGACGATAGAGGAGGTGGCGACAGTCAGTCATTGTCGGCCGCCGCTGTTGCAGAAGCTGGATGTTGGCGCGCCTTCTTCTCGACACGGTCACCAGGCGAAACGGGCTCTTGATGTGCGCCAACTAATGCTTCCCGTCGGCGACACCGTGTCAGAAACTATCACAGCAAGTCGAGCGCAATTATATACTGCCAAACCCCGAAAGTGCGGCAACTCGCGGGTCGCGTCCCACAACACACCTGCTCCACCGCCCTACGCCAGCCAGACTCCCTCTGCCCACGCTCCATGCGGCAGAGTTAACCCTACCAAAGATCCTAAACACTGTGGTTCTCCACACGACCTATCGATGTAATCGTTTAATAGCATAGTTTTCCCAAGGCAAGACCCAGCGTAAAAATACAAATAGTATCTAGAAAACAAACCAATTATACATCGTCATATATATATATATATATATATATATATATGCGGCAGAGTTAACCCTACCAAAGATCCTAAACACTGTGGTTCTCCACACGACCTATCGATGTAATCGTTCAGTAGCATAGTTTTCCCAAGGCAAGACCCAGCGTAAAAATACAAATAGTATCTAGAAAACAAAACAATTATACATCGTCATACACTCCTGGAAATGGAAAAAAGAACACATTGACACCGGTGTGTCAGACCCACCATACTTGCTCCGGACACTGCGAGAGGGCTGTACAAGCAATGATCACACGCACGGCACAGCGGACACACCAGGAACCGCGGTGTTGGCCGTCGAATGGCGCTAGCTGCGCAGCATTTGTGCACCGCCGCACTGGTAGCATGCCGCGACAGCGTGGACGTGAACCGTATGTGCAGTTGACGGACTTTGAGCGAGGGCGTATAGTGGGCATGCGGGAGGCCGGGTGGACGTACCGCCGAATTGCTCAACACGTGGGGCGTGAGGTCTCCACAGTACATCGATGTTGTCGCCAGTGGTCGGCGGAAGGTGCACGTGCCCGTCGACCTGGGACCGGACCGCAGCGACGCACGGATGCACGACAAGACCGTAGGATCGTACGCAGTGCCGTAGGGGACCGCACCGCCACTTCCCAGCAAATTAGGGACACTGTTGCTCCTGGGGTATCGGCGAGGACCATTCGCAACCGTCTCCATGAAGCTGGGCTACGGTCCCGCACACCGTTAGGCCGTCTTCCGCTCACGCCCCAACATCGTGCAGTCCGCCTCCAGTGGTGTCGCGACAGGCGTGAATGGAGGGACGAATGGAGACGTGTCGTCTTCAGCGATGAGAGTCGCTTCTGCCTTGGTGCCAATGATGGTCGTATGCGTGTTTTGCGCCGTGCAGGTGAGCACCACAATCAGGACTGCATACGACCGAGGCACACAGGGCCAACAACCGGCATCATGGTGTGGGGAGCGATCTCCTACACTGGCCGTACACCACAGGTGATCGTCGAGGGGACACTGAATAGTGCACGGTACATCCAAACCGTCATCGAACCCATCGTTCTACCATTCCTAGACCGGCAAGGGAACTTGCTGTTCCAACAGGACAATGCACGTCCGCATGTATCCCGTGCCACCCAACGTGCTCTAGAAGGTGTAAGTCAACTACCCTGGCCAGCAAGATCTCCGGATCTGTCCCCCATTGAGCATGTTTGGGACTGGATGAAGCGTCGTCTCACGCGGTCTGCACGTCCAGCACGAACGCTGGTCCAACTGAGGCGCCAGGTGGAAATGGCATGGCAAGCCGTTCCACAGGACTACATCCAACATCTCTACGATCGTCTCCATGGGAGAATAGCAGCCTGCATTGCTGCGAAAGGTGGATATACACTGTACTAGTGCCGACATTGTGCATGCTCTGTTGCCTGTGTCTATGTGCCTGTGGTTCTGTCAGTGTGATCATGTGATGTATCTGACCCCAGGAATGCGTCAATAAAGTTTCCCCTTCCTGGGACAATGAATTCACGGTGTTCGTATTTCAATTTCCAGGAGTGTACATCTATTAAAACCCACCCTGACCGGTGCCAACATCTAGCTAATTGAACACTTACAACTAATGTCTAAGCCTCTTGTCGTGGTGGTAACAACGAACTAAGAAGCTATTGCTGTAGGTAGATAATAAATTTAAGGAAATTTATAAAAATTTAAACAAATTTAAAAAATTTAAAGAAATCATATTTGAATTGAATTACGTGAGCAGGCTCTAGTGGAGGCAACACGATACTAACTCCCCTCAGCTGCAGTAGTAAGTTGTTAGAGCGAAAGATAGCGAACACAGTTGATGGTGGTGTTGGCTCTAATTGTTTAAATAAAGGCTTATGTCCAGAGCTGAATTAGGTTAGTATAGGTAGCTCAATTGACCTATCTTCCCGCCAAAATAAAAACTTCTCGCGAGTTCGTAGGATGGGGTGACTTAGGTTAGTGGAGGTAGCCCAGTTGACCTGTCTACCCCGCCATTTTTGGATAATGGTTCTCGCATCATCAGATGACGTCAATCGCGTCATCAGCTGACGTCACATGACGTCATGTTCTTGCGTCACAGCAGCCATCTAGGATAACGGCACTTTGACGCCGCCCCTGCGGTTATCTACTTTGGGGTGACGTCCTTGTTGCTCCGCTACTTACGAGGGGGTGGAGATCTCTTCTGAAGACCACACTGCAAGGCACTCCAGGTGTGATAAATAATGTTCTGGGGAGTTTGGTGGCCAGCGCCAGTTTAAACTTAGAAGATTGCTCCTGCAGCAACTCTGTAGCAATTCTGGACGTGTTGTATGTGGCAGTGTTCTGCTGGAATTGTCTAAGTCCGTCGGACTGCACAATGGATGTGAATGAATGTATGTGATCATGCAGGTTGTCTACGAACGTGTCACCTGTCAGAATCGTATCTAGACGTATTAAGGTTCCCATATCACTCCAACTGCTCATGCCCCACACTATTACAGAGCCTCCATCAGCCTGAACAGTCTCCGCTGACATGCACGGTCCGTGGCTTCATGAGGTTGTCTCGATACCCATAGACGTCCATCCACACGAAACAATTTGAAATCAGACTCGTCCGACCAGGTAAGATGTTTCCAGTCATCAGCAGTCACATGTCCGCGTTGGAGGGCGCAGACGAGGCGTAAAGCTTTGTGTCATACAGTCATCAAGGTTACACGAGTGGGCCTTAGGCTCCGAAAGCCCATATGGATGATGTTTCGTTGAATGTTTCGCACGCTGACACTTGTTGATGGTCCAGCATTGAAATCTGCAGCAATTTGAGGGAGGGTTGTTCTTCTGTCACGTTTCTCTTCAGTCGTCATTGGTAACGTTCTTGCAGGATCTTCGTCCGGCCGCGGCGATGTCGGAGATCTCATGTTTCACCGGATTCCTGATATTCACGGTAAACTCGTGAAATGGCAGTACGGGAAAAACCCCGCTTCATTGCTACCTCAGAGATGCTGTGTCCTATCCTTCATGCACCAACTACACTCCTGGAAATTGAAATAAGAACACCGTGAATTCATTGTCCCAGGAAGGGGAAACTTTATTGACACATTCCTGGGGTCAGATACATCACATGATCACACTGACAGAACCACAGGCACATAGACACAGGCAACAGAGCATGCACAATGTCGGCACTAGTACAGTGTATATCCACCTTTCGCAACAATGCAGGCTGCTATTCTCCCATGGAGACGATCGTAGAGATGCTGGATGTAGTCCTGTGGAACGGCTTGCCATGCCATTTCCACCTGGCGCCTCAGTTGGACCAGCGTTCGTGCTGGACGTGCAGACCGCGTGAGACGACGCTTCATCCAGTCCCAAACATGCTCAATGGGGGACAGATCCGGAGATCTTGCTGGCCAGGGTAGTTGACTTACACCTTCTAGAGCACGTTGGGTGGCACGGGATACATGCGGACGTGCATTGTCCTGTTGGAACAGCAAGTTCCCTTGCCGGTCTAGGAATGGTAGAACGATGGGTTCGATGACGGTTTGGATGTACCGTGCACTATTCAGTGTCCCCTCGACGATCACCAGTGGTGTACGGTCAGTGTAGGAGATCGCTCCCCACACCATGATGCCGGGTGTTGGCCCTGTGTGCCTCGATCGTATGCAGTCCTGATTGTGGCGCTCACCTGCACGGCGCCAAACACGCATACGACCATCATTGGCACCAAGGCAGAAGCGACTCTCATCGCTGAAGACGACACGTCTCCATTCGTCCCTCCATTCACGCCTGTCGCGACACCACTGGAGGCGGGCTGCACGATGTTGGGGCGTGAGCGGAAGACGGCCTAACGGTGTGCGGGACCGTAGCCCAGCTTCATGGAGACGGTTGCGAATGGTCCTCGCCGATACCCCAGGAGCAGCAGTGTCCCTAATTTGCTGGGAAGTGGGTGCGGTCCCCTACGGCACTGCGTAGGATCCTACGGTCTTGGCGTGCATCCGTGCGTCGCTGCGGTCCGGTCCCAGGTCGACGGGCACGTGCACCCTCCTCCGACCACTGGCGACAACATCGATGTACTGTGGAGACCTCACGCCCCACGTGTTGAGCAATTCGGCGGTACGTCCACCCGGCCTCCCGCATGCCCACTATACGCCCTCGCTCAAAGTCCGTCAACTGCACATACGGTTTACGTCCACGCTGTCGCGGCATGCTACCAGTGTTAAAGACTGCGATGGAGCTCCGTATGCCACGGTAAACTGGCTGACACTGACGGCGGCGGTGCACAAATGCTGCGCAGCTAGCGCCATTAGACGTCCAACACCGCGGTTCCTGGTGTGTCCGCTGTGCCGTGCGTGTGATCATTGCTTGTACAGCCCTCTCGCAGTGTCCGGAGCAAGTATGGTGGGTCTGACACACCGGTGTCAATGTGTTCTTTTTTCCATTTCCAGGAGTGTATAACACCACGTTCGAACTCACTTCGATCTTGATAAGCTGCCATTATAGCAGCAGTAACCGATCTAACAACTGCATCAAACATTTGTTGTCTCATGTAAGCACTGCAGCCCCATCGTCGTATTCTGAAACGTATCCCTGTACATGAATACGCATGCTGTACCAGTTTCTTTGGGGCTTCGGTGTATATCAGGATGACCGTACAGCAATTTCAACCTCGCTCTTCCCAAATAATGAATCAGTTTCCTAACCATTGTGTTATGACGCTCTGGGCTTGTATATGTATTTGATACCAACACGTCCTTGAGATTAAAATAATGCATTCAGAGTGTCTCTGAATCCAGATCCTACATTTTGAGAATTTGTCACATATCATTTCCGGGCTGTGCGTGCATGCGTGTCAGGTGGCTATTGTGTCTAGAACCGGTATCCAGGAACGACATGTTTGACAGCCTGATAGCGATGGGATGGCCTTTCTCAGGTTGTGGCTGTGCCCTCGGGGGTGGAGGTCGTGTTGCGGAATGGAATAACAAGTGGGTAGTGATCTGTGAAGTGGATCTCCTGGCGTGTAAAATTTCAGAGTTCACGAGTGCATTCCTGTGTACCGGTGCAGGTACTCGCTTAGTGACCTGCCTGTTTCGCGGCGGATGTTGCTGTCTAGCGGGTGTGCACGCTCTCTACTGTAGGCAGAGGCTGCCTAATCGAGTGTAGAGCCATCAGCTAGCTGCAGGTGTTGTTTGAGGAACGAAGAGGGTCTGGGGGACGGTTATTAGAAGATAATAGACTCCTTGCCTTTTTAACTACGCTATAGGAGAGGTTGATGACCAGGTAGAACGTATACTTGACACCACATATTCAGGGTGGAGCGAAATTCACGCACTCGGGCTTCGCAGCGCGACTCCTCACATGCAAGCGATAAAAAAATATCCCTCACAAAATTTCGTCCGGCGAGTACATGAGGAGAAAATTGACGTTAAAGAGTGGCAATCTGCCAGCCTTGTAACCGCATGTATTGTAACTATCTCTGTCAGCACGTTTCTGTACTGCTGTAAAGTTGGTGTAGTCGATACAGTTTTGGGTTGGCATTCAGGAAGTCGAGAGTTCGATACTGGGTTGGGCCTTTTTTTTTTTATTTGCTAATTTCATTCTGACATTTCACGCTGTGATATACACCGTTTCGTAGGTCACATGTATACTAAATTTAAAACATTTTGTAACGCTGAACATAACAAATACGTGGTTAGACATACAAGAAATGCACTGTTGAAACAAATTACCTATCATAGGACGGAATAACTACAAAAACAATATCAATTTCGAGAGGCTAAAGATGATAGCACAGTATAATAACACAACATCTACTTGTCATTTATACTACATGTAACGTGAGCGCTCAGTTATCTCGCATTGGCAACCAGTGACAATAATACTGTCCATATCAATGACCGAATGCCCTTCACAACAGAATATGTTGTCCTCAGAACAACAGATGCGCAAAGCGATCTCCCTGCACGTCGAAACATCGTGCCACCAGCAGGATCATACAGCTCTGAATCTTGGCAGCAAAGCTGCATCCACTGTAAGAAGAGCAGCATGGACACGCGCTACCAATTCTTCCACATTTGTCGGCAGAGTAGAGTATACGTGCTCCTTCAGGTGTCCCCAACAGGAAGAAATCAAGGGGATTAAAATCAGGTGGACGTGGTGGGCATACAATAGGACCTTCACGTCTGAACCATTTCCCTGTAAATTTCTATCCAAATACACTCCTGGAAATTGAAATAAGAACACCGTGAATTCATTGTCCCAGGAAGGGGAAACTTTATTGACACATTCCTGGGGTCAGATACATCACATGATCACACTGACAGAACCACAGGCACATAGACACAGGCAACAGAGCATGCACAATGTCGGCACTAGTACAGTGTATATCCACCTTTCGCAGCAATGCAGGCTGCTATTCTCCCATGGAGACGATCGTAGAGATGCTGGATGTAGTCCTGTGGAACGGCTTGCCATGCCATTTCCACCTGGCGCCTCAGTTGGACCAGCGTTCGTGCTGGACGTGCAGACCGCGTGAGACGACGCTTCATCCAGTCCCAAACATGCTCAATGGGGGACAGATCCGGAGATCTTGCTGGCCAGGGTAGTTGACTTACACCTTCTAGAGCACGTTGGGTGGCACGGGATACATGCGGACGTGCACTGTCCTGTTGGAACAGCAAGTTCCCTTGCCGGTCTAGGAATGGTAGAACGATGGGTTCGATGACGGTTTGGATGTACCGTGCACTATTCAGTGTCCCCTCGACGATCACCAGTGGTGTACGGCCAGTGTAGGAGATCGCTCCCCACACCATGATGCCGGGTGTTGGCCCTGTTTGCCTCGGTCGTATGCAGTCCTGATTGTGGCGCTCACCTGCACGGCGCCAAACACGCATACGACCATCATTGGCACCAAGGCAGAAGCGACTCTCATCGCTGAAGACGACACGTCTCCATTCGTCCCTCCATTCACGCCTGTCGCGACACCACTGGAGGCGGGCTGCACGATGTTGGGGCGTGAGCGGAAGACGGCCTAACGGTGTGCGGGACCGTAGCCCAGCTTCATGGAGACGGTTGCGAATAGTCCTCGCCGATACCCCAGGAGCAACAGTGTCCCTAATTTGCTGGGAAGTGGCGGTGCGGTCCCCTACGGCACTGCGTAGGATCCTACGGTCTTGGCGTGCATCCGTGCGTCGCTGCGGTCCGGTCCCAGGTCGACGGGCACGTGCACCTTCCGCCGACCACTGGCGACAACATCGATGTACTGTGGAGACCTCACGCCCCACGTGTTGAGCAATTCGGCGGTACGTCCACCCGGCCTCCCGCATGCCCACTATACGCCCTCGCTCAAAGTCCGTCAACTGCACATACTGTTCACGTCCACGCTGTCGCGGCATGCTACCAGTGTTAAAGACTGCGATGGAGCTCCGTATGCCACGGCAAACTGGCTGACACTGACGGCGGCGGTGCACAAATGCTGCGCAGCTAGCGCCATTCGACGGCCAACACCGCGGTTCCTTGTGTGTCCGCTGTGCCGTGCGTGTGATCATTGCTTGTACAGCCCTCTCGCAGTGTCCGGAGCAAGTATGGTGGGTCTGACACACCTGTGTCAATGTGTTGTTTTTTCCATTTCCAGGAGTGTACTATCCCACATTAATTTCAGAGCGAAGAGGTGCTCCATCATGTTGAAACCATATCCTCTGCCGAACATGTAGTGGAACATCTTCCAGCGCATCAGGCAGATAATTTGAGAGGAATGTATGATACCTTGATGCAGTCAACTGCTCAGGCAACAAGTAGGGACCCAAACACCTGTCGCCCAACATTCCGGCCCATACGTTGATGCCAAAGTGAACTTTATGTCCACGATATCGGGTGAATTGCGAGTTAACCTCACATCAATGGTGGGCATTGTGCGTATTGAAGACACCCTCACGAGTGACTGCTGCTTCATCCAACCATATTACGGTGTTCACGAAGTCATCGTTGGCTTCCTATTATTGTTGGAACAATTTACACACTTGTATCCGCTGACGGCGTTCTGCAGAATGCAGGTGTTGCATGAAAGCATACTGATAGGGGTGCAGCCCATGCCCCTGCAGCACGTTAATGATTCTGCTCTGCAAGACACGCAGCTGCCTTGCTATGCTACGTGTACTTCGCTGAGGTTCTTGGTGAATGACCTCCAGAACAGCTTCCTCAGTAGCTGGAGTACGCCGACTCCGTGGACGGCCTCTGTCACACGATGGTGGAAGGAGAGAACTCATGAAGGCGCAGCTCCAGACGACTAAACACATTTTTATCTGGATGGCGTCGACGAGTATATCTAGCAGCATATTCACGAGCGGCAGCACCAGTCCGGTTATCAGATGCTGCAAGGATCCGAAGCATATCCACAGGTTCATCGTTCGTGTATGCCATACGTCTGCCATACTGGTTTAGAGGTTGACAATGAGAAAATTCGATACTTGTATGAATGTACATCGGAGTCGGTCATGGGCGCATTACTCCGCCCGCAACTGGTCCCTGTCTGATGGACAGCCCATACAGTATAAACACGCATTACCCCTGTGACAGATATTGTTCTGCGTGATTCGTCCCGACACCGCTAATTGGGAAATGTTCGGTTTCGAATTACACTGTTTCCCTAGGGGTAATAGATGTGATGTTTCCACAATCCAATCGATAGAATAATAGTAATAATAATAATAATAATAATAATAATAACAATAATGCATTTAGATACGTACTAAACAGCATGCCGATACCAGACTCAATATTGAAAGGCATAATTAGTGGGATCATGATGATAGCACATACAAATAGTAACCGAGTTTGGACGTTATTCACAAAGCACATTGACAGTCCTACAGATAGGGGAGTAAATGTGGAAACCCAGTTTGTTTTTGCTGTATAAAAGAAATGTTTACTCCTCTTTCAGCTTCAAAAATTAGCGAAAGCTAATTCATAATGTTTTAGCAATGAATGTAATATTATGAAATACAGACTTAAATATGTTAAAAATTGAAAAACATTTTCTGCTCGCACAACAACTCATTAATTTTTCAAGAAATGCGGGTAATGTGGAAACGCTTTAAAATTGTAGGAAACTGACTACTTCAAACGAAAACTGTTAAAAATGTTAGAATCTATTAAATTTTATATTAAATTTAAATTACAAAAAAATATTTTAAACGCAACTGTCATAGAAAAATGTTCACTTGCAAAAATCGCATATGTAAATATCTCCTTCAATTCCGGCAGGTACTCCACTCCTCACATACTACACACTTAATTCACAATTCTCCCCGAATGTCTTTCGAAAATGCGCCTCCACAAAAAATGCAAATGGCATATTCTTCACTAGGTTTTTCTTCCACAACTGGGAGATCCAAATGCTACTCGCCTGAAGAGACAGTTGGTGCATTGGGCTCTTCATCTGAATCCTCAGATAACTTAAGCTGTTTTTTGCGTGGTTCTCTAGGAGGAGCTTCACGTTTTTTCTTGCTTTTGGCAGGTGCCTTAGGAAGCTTCTGTTTACCCTTCAGTAAGGAGTCTTCAAGGCGTGCTTTATAAGGCGAAGATGTCAAAACAGCTGATGAATCTGGCTTACGACCTCTGTTGGAAACCTTAATATTTAGAGGAGGGGTTGCCATGATACCTTGTGGACACACACGTGTTTGTCGAGGTATTTCACAACGATGTTGACCTTGTGATTTCTCTTTGGCCATCTTCACTTGGGCTGTCAGTTGTCACAGGTCTGAATGCGTTCTCAGTGTCTTCTTGACATTAATTCCACCTGGAGATGCTGGATTCTCGTAAGTTCCTCTCAGACTTCTGGCCTCATCTAAAGCCGACGTGACAGCTATAAAGTCGTTTTATGCAAAAACAGTCCTGTCACATGGAAAAATTCCAGTCTCCAAAAATCCTTTTGCATCAATACAGCCAATCTGGCACTTTAGGTAGGCTTTCCCAAACAACTCAGATATGTCATGTGGTCCTAAGGGCCGGCTGCTGTGCCGAAACTATTGGCGAACATGTTCAGCGTAATAGGTTTTCAGAGTGCCCATAAAGGTCTTATCAAATGGCTGAGTTTTATTAGAGGTGTGAGGTGGGATGCTTACGATTGTAACATGGTTCTCCTTTGCATGTTCTATAACTGGAAAGTTTCTGGCATGACGGTTATGCCCATCAAGAATTAACAACACAGGAGATTGTTTTGAGCTATGTGCCTTAGAAATGAAGTGGTCAAACCACTCGGAGAAGAGCTCAGTTTGAATCCAGGCTGAAGTATGGCATTTACCAATTGTTCCATGTGGTGCTCCTTTCAGTAGAGTATCAGTCCAGTTCGTCCTCGGGAAGATCATCATTGATGGCATGAAAGTACCGCCAGCACTCATACAGCATATGACAGTCACCAGGGATCCTCGCTCTGCTGATGTGAGGGCACCTACTTGACGTTTGCCTTTCAGTCCAATTACATGTGGTAGTCTGCTCTGGGCGACAGAGAGCCCAGTCTCGTCCACATTCCATATTGTACACATGATCAGCGCTATATGAATGTTTACTGTACTCAGCTTCCAAAGCGTCAAAAAACTTTTTTGTTGAACCCGTTTGCTCTCGAGAATGAGGTTCCCATAGGTTTGTCGATTGTGGGTTTATTTCTGTGTCGTCTAAGAAAAAGGTTAAACCAAGCTCTACCTGCAGCATCTGAAGTTAAAGGATGATTAATATTATTTCTTTCCGCTAACTGTTATGCCATTCGCTTGACATCTAAGCTGGTAAAGCCACAGAAGCGATTATCCATTTCAATGAGATACTGTACCAACTGTTTCTCAATAGCATCAGGCAGTACAGGCTTACGTCCAAGTCTCAAAGAGACACATTCTTCAGGTGACATATCACTATGCACAAACCTTTGAAGTGTCGTCTGAGGTACACTTGAAAGATTTTACTGCTCTTCTTAACCCCCATCTCCTTTTGCCTTAATGCTATTATAGCCTTAATAATATTTTCAGCAACCCACTTCTTCACAATAGCTCTTGGTTTCCGATCACTTAGCTTTCGTGGCATCTAGAAACAGACGCAAAACGTATTAGAAGTAATGTATTTGATGTTACTATTGTGGAAACGTTTCCACAATGCCATCGTATGTACGCTTCCACATTACCTACACAATGGCCATTTTAAATTTCGGTAGATTACATTAAGCAACTATACATTTAAGATGTTACTTAAAATCCGTCTTGATTGCAAATTTTTTTTTTATTAGTCATATGACCGGTTTCGGTTCATTCAGAACTATCTTCAGATCTGTAAAAATAATTATACTAATTTACTATTTCACGGAAGCAAATCTGAAATATCAGGTACGTTCTGGTACGTTTGATATTGATTAGATAGGATGAAAAAGATTTGCTTCCGTGAAATAGTAAATTAGTATAATTATTTTTACAGATCTGAAGATGGTTCTGAATGAACCGAAACCGGTCATATGACTAATAAAAAAAAATTTGCAATCAAGACGGATTTTAAGTAACATTATAAAATCACTGATTGCTGTTATCCCATAAGACATTATGTCTGTTTTTGCAAAAATATACATTTAAGGTTGACAAAGGACTGCTAAAACCTTCTCTGCGCCTCCCTTTATAAGCTATCAGACGTAAAGAACGATAACTATAAAGTATGTTGATAAATATAATACCACAACTTGCCTCGAAAAAGGTTTAGAATATGCGCGAACGTAAATCGCATCACTGTCACGGCGTCTGTTGCTCAACCGTCTACCTTGACAAATAGGAACTATTGCAACAATTTCTGGCTGCCCCGCTAGAGTGCATCACTCTGCAGGCCAGATACTAGACGTTTCCACATTAGCCCACACGCTTCCACATTTACAACCCTACCTCTACTGGTAACGTAAAGCCCCAACGAAATTTAATGGACTTGAACGAGGCAAGAATAACAGTTGGTACTAATCTGTGGGACCATTGGACGCGGGTACAATGGAAACAGGTTTCGCATCTAGTAAATGAAGTGGCGCGAATAAATTCATACCCACGACGTGGAAAGGGCTTCTTTCAAAGCTGACCAATCTTCCATTTCTAAGGTTGTAGTATGTAAGTGCAAATGTTTCATAGATGACCCACTGCAATTGCTGTAGACGATTAAGATGCCAGATACGGTACCATCCGCGCTAATTTACCAAATAAAAAACATATGCCTCCACCTAGGATCGAACCATCTACCTCCTGCATGATAACCCAAAATTGTATCCACTGCACAAACTATACAGCATGACTAACTGTTGCTGACAGGAATGGTTACCATAGATGTGGCTTCAGTGTTGGCAGATTGCCACTGTTTAACGTCCATTTTCTGCCGGATGTACTCGCCAGACGAAATTTTGTGGGAGACATTTTTTTTATCGCTGTCATGTGAGGAGTCGCGTTGCGAAGCCCGAGTGCACGAATTTCGCTTCACCCTGTACTCCTGCATATATGATTAAGGCAAGGACGGCCAATGATCTCTTCAGTGTGGATCCACACTAGGCTCGAAGTATTACGGAAATCGGCGAAATTCCGCGAGTAATGAGGACAATGGGCAAGGGGCACTACATTAGTATTGTGTGGAGAAGTTGAGAATTTGGGTCTGACGGGAGGCGTGCTATGGTAGTCGGTAAAGTCGCCCTGACTGCTGTGTCCGGATGGCTTAGTGGTCACAGCATTTGGCTAGTAACCAGGAGACCCGGTTCCAGTCCCGGTCTGGGACAGATATTCAACATTCCCCGTGTATTTAAATTACCCGCAACCAGTGTCTGTAATTTCTTCTTGTGGTGTAGTGTCTGCTGACGGCCCTCATTTCCGAATCTAACTGTCGGATTTGCTAGATGGATCGCTGCAGGGCACTGACTAGTCGTACAGGAGCAGAGACCATTTAAACCCTTTCTCACTGGCGACCCTTATTTACGCTGATAGCTTACGATTAATAGCGCATAACCCACTTCTTAACCTCAACACAGCCAGACGAATTAGATGGACATAGACTGTTGAGTCACTCAGTTTTCAAAAATCAAGTAGAAAAGCATGGTCATTACTAAGAAAGTTGGACGGAAACAACATTAAAGTAAGGATCAACAATCAAATATCAGCTAAGAAGATTGCTTCACACCTATTGTTCACATCAATAGCACCAAGGGATAAAACTCATACAAGATACATCTGACGCAAACTTACACTGCTCAAAAAGAACACGAAGGAACAATCTGACTTCTCAAGAACTTTCTCTCTACCTGAAATTCCCACTGCTAAAACCCAGAATCCACCCAGCATTTATTCTGCATAGTGGGAACTATACAAAAAGATGGATGGCGGATGTCTCCTCTGATATTGTGTTGTCTGGTTCAGTCCCACAAAAAATGAAGCAATTATAAATTATAGCAAGGCACCAGACCAGCCACAGAACTACTGGCCAGTCGCTCTGTTGAGCACTATTTGTAAGTTCCTTGAAAGAATTCTCTACAATCTAATTAGTCCAATAATCTTTCAGAACCTTCTTCTTAAGCAAGCTGGATTCCGTCCAGGACGGAACTGCACTGTTCAAGTCTTATCTGTAACAATAACAACATTTACTGAAGCAGGATACCAAATGAAGCAGAAAACATCAGTTGCTTTCCTTTAACTAAGTGCAGCATATGATACAGGTTGGAGGCATGGACTGCTTTATACATTTTTGCAACTGGCCCCATGCAAACGGACAACAAAACTAATTTACGCCATGTTAACTAGAAGTACATTTACTGTAACTACCAAAAAAGACACTAGTTGCCCAAAAGTACTGAATAATAGTTTGCCACAAGGATCCGTCCTTGCTCCTCTCTTGTTTAATCTGTGTATATCTGATACTCCTCCAACGCAGTCCATAAAGTTTGGCTATGCAGACATCTGGGCAATAGCTATCCAACACCAAACTTCTGAAAGAACTGAAGAAATCCTAATTTCTGATTTACATATCTTAAGCCACTATTTCCGCAAATGGAGGTTACAACAAAACTCAAATAAAACAGAAGTTTCATGTTTTGATCTAACCAATAGATTGGCACTTAGAGCACTCGATGTCTGTTTTGAAGGAGACAAACTTCATCATAATATGCACCGAATATACCTTGGGAACACGTTAGAAAGGACACTTTCTTTTAAGGAGCACTTGACACGAACATCGACTAAGCTCAAAAGCAGAAACAACATTCTTCACAAACTCTGCGACTCTCGTTGCGGATCGCCAGCAGACACCATCCGGGTATCAACACTCGGTTTGGTATACTCATCAGCAGAGTACTGTGCACCTGTCTGGCATAATAGTAAAAAATATAGACATACAACTTAACGAGGCCATGCACATTGTTGGTGGGTCAATACGATCTACTCCCACATACTGGCTACCTATCTTGAGCGACGTTTCACCTCATGATATCAGACGGAAGAGTGCAAGATTGCTAATAACACCGAGCTTCAAATAGCGGAGGACGTATTCCCTGCTCACAGAAAAAGATTAACAGCAAGACATCCCACTCTCATCACAGCCAGGACTCTGATGGAAACTGAATTCAATCCCTTTCGAAGAATGGGAACGCTCCTGGAAACAAAACTGTTCCCCACAATGCTTGAAGCTGAAACGTACAGGCAGATTAAAACAGTGTGCCCGACCGAGACTCGAACTCGGGCAAAGGTCCCGAGTTCGAGTCTCGGTCGGGCACACAGTTTATGTAAGTAGGCTGTTTATGTTTTCTCTATGTAAGTAGGCTATTTATGTTTTCTTATTGGCAACGTTACGTAGCGCTCTGTACGAAAATCACTGGCTGTGCTGTGTGCAGTCTGTGGCTAGTTTGCATTGTTGTCTGCCATTGTAGAGGGATGGCGGAGTTTTGAAATTACATATATTATGACTTTTGACGATATTAAGGTAAATACAGTGTTTGTTCTCTATTAAAATCTTTCATCTGCTAACTATCCCTATCCGTAGTTAGTGCCTTCTGTAGTTTGAATCTTTTATTTAGCTGGCAGTAGTGGCGCTCGCCGTATTGCAGTAGTTCGAGTAACGGAGATTTTTGTGAGATAAGTGATTTGTGAAAGGTATAGGTTAATGTTAGTCAGGGCCATTCTTTTGCAGGGATCTCTGATAGTCAGATTGCGTTGCGCTAAATAATATTGTGTGTCAGGTTAAGCACAGTCGTGTATAAATTGTTCTAAGGGGACGTTTCATATGGCGACACTGCCAGGAGACGAACCTGGAATCTTCTGATTTTTTCTTGTAGTTTGTGTATTTAGTGTAGCTTTTGTTTATTGCTAGCGCGTAACTATAGAGAGAATCTCCTTTGTAGTTGCAGCCTTTCATTGTTGTACAGTAAAACAGTTGTGGCATGCTTGTAGATTTGCACCAAGTATTTCACAGCTGCGCTTGCAATTAACTAGATATTATTTTCAGTTCCATGTTAATGTGTTCTCTTATTTTTGCTCTTAAAATTGTGCTTTTCTGTGTTGTCGTGTGAAATATTGTGACAATAAGGGCGTGTGAAAAACGTAATACTAGGCTCCAAAGTAAACTGAGAAATGACAGTGAAGACGAAAGCAGTGTGTTAGCGCCACCGAGTAATGAATTAACTAATGTTCAAAGTAGTAATTTGGTAATTGTACATAGGGAAATGGAGCGGGCTGCAAACAGTGGTGTAGGCAGTGAAACAATTAGTGAACAGGGAAGCATTATCGATCGATCGGTCGGCAACAGCTCGCCTCAGGAATCCGAAATGACAGGACACAATCTTGCAAATACTGTAGATTCAGGTTTTGCGTCCTCACCCTTTTCTCAAATAAGTCAAGACACATTTTCTGCTATTCAAACTGCGAATATTGCCGGTTCAAATGCGTTGCCGAATAGCACTGAGGAACATGTTTCAGACACCAGTGCACTGTTATTACAGTTAATGCAACAAATGGGACAAAGGCTACAAAAGCTAGACACAACGCTTGAACAAAATCAGAAACAAATGGAACAAAATCAGAGACAAACACAGCAAAAGCTTCAAAAGTTAGACACAATGGAACAAAATCAGAGACAAACACAGCAAAAGCTTCAAAAGTTAGACACAATGGAACAACACCAGAGACAAACACAGCAACAGTTAGACGCAATGGAACAAAATCTTCACACCACGCTTGAACAAACACGTGAAGATTTAACTACTGAGTTACATAACATTGAATCGAAATGTCAAAAAGTCTGTAATGACGTAAAAACACAAATTTGTGAGCATTTTCAACCTATTTTTTCGCGGCATGAAAATGCATTACAGAATCACGAAGCAGCCATAAAAGAACTGCAAACCATTGTTCATGAAAATCATGAGACTTTGTGGGCTAAAATTGACTCAGTTGCATCTACCGATTCGGTTATGCAACTTGCAAAAACTCAGGAAAACTTAAAGGACACAGTAGATTCGATTTCAACACAAATGGACACTCTGAAACTTGGTTCAGAAAAACACACTGAGGAAATGTGTTCACTATCGGAAAAAGTAGCCGAACTTTCGGATCAGGTCACTATCTTATCTACAAAGGTAGATGATGATCTGAATGACACAAGACCCGTAGCCTTCAGTGACACAGAAGAGTATGAACAAATAAGAAAATTCAAACAAAATCAAAATCAAATCAATATACAGAATAAAAGAGAAATCCGGGAAGTACAAGATCAGTTGACGCAGGTGATACAAGAATTACATATTTCAGAGGACACTCGCGCTCCAACACGGGAAGAGGGACATAGAAATATGGAACAGCCACAAAATAATAACACAGGGCATTTCGGAAGTTATGAAAGAAATTGGCAATGTGCACCGAATTTTGAGATCGAGCCGCCGACACGACGTAACAATGACCGACATGCTACTCGCCGACACGATGATTTTGACTATAAGCTGTTCATTACTACACGTAAATTCAAAACGTTTAAGAATTCTGCCAACGACATTCATCCACAAGCGTGGCTCCATCAATTCTCTCATTGTTTCCCTCCCAACTGGTCATTGGAGCATAGGTTAGAATTTATGTGTGGCTACTTGGAGAATGAACCAGCTGTAAGAATGCGATCGGTCATTCACGATTGTCACAGTGAAGGAGAATTTTACCATGCCTTCATCTCAGCATATTGGTCTCAAGCCACACAAGACCGAGTAAAACATGGCATCATAATGATGAAACATTTCGAACAATCTGAATTTTCCAGTCTTGTGAAATATTTTGAAGACATGTTGCACAAGAATCAGTACCTGTCAAACCCATACAGCCCCTCAGAACTCATCCGCATTTGCTTAATCAAACTGCCTGAACATTTACGACATATTATTTTAGCAGGACGTTGCAAAGACGACATTGAAGCTTTTCAGGGACTCTTACAAGAATTAGAAATTGACACAGACAGTCGCCAGATGCGAAAACAGGAAAACAATCATTACAGGTCACATCCGTCGCAATTCCGCGATGAAAGAAATAATAACTGGACATGACAAGGCTATTCTCACAACACAAATCTTGACCAAAACAGACACCACCCGTATGACAACTGTTGGCAGAGTAGTAATAATTACAGGGAAAGATCACCTCTCTGCGGTAATGACTATCACAGAGACAATCAGAGAAACAGACAATATGGGAACCAAAACAATTATTATCAAGGGAGACAGAATAACTTTAGACGCAACGGTCCAGCGCGCAGTTACGACTCAGGGAGAAATTCTCCACCACGTGACCGACAAGAAAGAAACTATGGAAGCTACCGACATGACGACAGACGATATGATCATAACAATAGACCTGAACTGCATCAGAACTGGCGGGATTCTCGTCACGGTGAATTTGTAGAAGTTAGGTCTCCAAATCCCAATAACGACGCGCGCCATCAAAGAGGCAATATGCAATGACTCACACCGCTGGCAGCCACAAGACGTACTTATGAAACTGACGACACAGCTGCCGTAGCTAGTAATTACGTAAAAATGGAAGACATTAGGAACATCTTACTCCAGGAACACGACGTAAAACTTAACAACTTTGCACATCCTGTGATTCACATCACAGTAAATGACGTAAAATTTACGGCAGTACTTGACTCTGGCAGTCCCATTTCAGTAATTAGTGAAACAGCTTTTAGCAAATGCAACAAATCGAGCGATTGCCCCACACTTCCGTTACGTAAGATTAAATTACAAGGTGCAATCTTTGGAAAAAGTGTAGATGTACGCCAACAAACCAATTTAGAATTCTTTTGCCAAAGCCATAGCTTCTCTATGAACTTTCTTATTGTTCCATTATTGTAGACGGAAATTATACTGGGAGTAGACTTTTTGAATGAATACAAAGCAATTTTAAGCTTTCACGATGCTGAAATAAGTTTAGAGAAAGAAGGTAAGTCAATAGCTTTGAAATTTGAAGACTGGCTCTCAAACCATGATGAGGAAATTAATCGGCTTTACGTTCTGTTAGACAACAGTTCGGAATTTTCTACGGAACTAGACACTAACAATCACTCTGCAAGTACTGACAGGGATGGTATCGACGGCATATTTGAAACTAATGAGTTAATTCAGAATAAAATTCAAACAATTGAGAATTGTAATGACACTGATAGGCAGGACCTTTTTGAGATTTTACAAGCACATTCCACATTTTTTACTCACAAAACGGAAACAATCAAGGGATTTCAATACCAATTTCGTGTTCGTGAGCATACTAAATTTTATGTTAGACCATACGTAATTCCAGCACATTATAGAGACCGTGTTAGAACAGAAATACAATATATGCTTGACGAGGGCATTATTGAGCCTGCAGTAAGCTCATACAACAATCCGTTACATGTTGTTGAGAAGAAAAATGGATCGATCAGACTTGTCTTAGATTCGAGACAAATCAATACTATCATTATTTCTGAAACAGACAGGCTGCAGACGATGGAAGAACTTCTTCAAAATTTTAATGGTGTAAAAGTGTTGTTTTCCATTGATCTCAGATCCAGCTTTTATCAGATCGAACTTCATCCAGAATGCAGAAAATACACAGCTTTCCTTTGTTTCGGCGTTTGTTGAAACTTCCTTTTGGTTTGAACATTTCTTCGGCAGCATTCATTCGCGGGTTAAATTCCATATTACCTGAGTTCTTAAAACGTCACATCACCTTATATGTGGACGACATTCTAATAGCAGAAGCTTCATGGGAACAACATAACCGCATCCTCAACAGTTTGTTACGTATTTTTGCAGAATCTGGAATTACAGTTAACTTGGAAAAGTCTGAATTCGGTAGGTCAAAGGTGAGGTTTTTGGGACATATTATTTCTTCTGAAGGCATTCAGCCGGATCCTGAAAAGTTAGAAGCAATCAGAGCCATTCCAGTTCCATCCACAAAAAAACAAGTCCGCAGTTTTCTAGGTCTCGTAAATTTTTACCGTCATTTTCTGAATATGCAAATTCTTGTTACATCAAAACTTTGTTCTCTCACTGGAAAAAACACTATTTGGAACTGGGACGAACAAGCACAGTTGGAATTCAATTCTTTGAAAGAAGCGTTACTTCACGCGCCAATACTAGCTCATCCAGATCTGTCACAAGATTTCTGCCTTAGCACGGATTCTTCTAAAGTCGGTCTTGGTGCCCACTTATTTCAAGAAGCCATTGAAAATGACACTACCATTCAGAAAACCATTGCTTTTGCTAGCCGAGTGCTAACAAAATCTGAAAAAAATTATTCCGTTACTGAATTAGAATCGTTAGCGAACGTTTGGGCATTTAACAAATTCCGTTTCTTTCTTTCTGGTAAGCACGTAAAAGTATACAGTGATCATCGTGCATTACAATTTCTTATGTCTTCAAAATTAAATCATGACAGGTTAAAACGTTGGGCATTGTTTCTGCAAGAATTCCGCTTCACAACAGTCTACATTCCCGGCAAGGAGAACATTTGTTGCGGACGCATTGTCATGCGCACCGGCTGGGCTTGAGAAAAGTAACACAGAAGGCAACCTCGAGAAAAATTTCAGTATTCTTTACATTCAGAAAGTCGCCTTTGAAAACTTCATCATCACATCTTTAAAGGACATTGCTCATGAACAAGATAAAGATCCGATTTGGAAAGACATCAAAAGTAAATGGCATGAAAAGACACACACTCAGATTCGGCATTATTACCTGATTAGAAACAACATACTCTTCAAACGCTGCATTGTTGATGACAAGCTATGGGTACTTTGCATTCCAGACGATTTTGTTAATAAGCTCATTTGGTACATTCATTTCAGCTACGCACATTTTGGTCCACGAAAATGTTATCATATTCTTCGAACGACTTGTTATTTTAACAATATGGAAAAGAGAATTCGAAGAGTCTTGTCTATTTGTAAACTTTGTCAAAAGGCGAAACCATCTATCTCACATCGTGCTCCGTTGTTTCCTATTATTCCTTCTAAATTAAAAGGATTTGCTGCTGTTGATCTCTTGGGACTCCTTGTCAGAACATCGAATGGATTTTCGTACGTTCTAGTCGCTGTTGAACTTACTTCAAAATTTGTTTCTTTCACACCGTTACATAATGCCACTGGACGGACTGTATCCAACGCCTTTGTTAAAAATTTCTTACGTGAAGTTGGACACGTCAGTAAAGTCATTTCAGATAATGGACCACAATTCAGATCTGCTGTTTGGTCACGCTTGCTTCGGAACCATAAAATCAAAGCTGTTTTTATTTCATTGTACTCACCACATTGTAACCCGTCTGAACGGATTATGAAAGAAATCAATAAGCTTTGCAGACTTTATTGTCACAGAAAGCATCAGCATTGGGACAGATATTTACACTTATTTCGAAATGTGCTGAATGAAATGCCTCATGATTCCACTGCTTTACCACCTACTCTTGTACTGAAGAATGTGGAACCTCCGAACAGAATCAGAGAGCTTGTACCTTTCCCGAATACACGTAAACTTCGACACAAAGACATAATTGATTTGGCTCTTAAAAATATAAAACCTGCAGCAGACAAAAGGAGAAAACTACATGGTAAAGCAAATGCAAAGAAATTGTATATTGGTCAGAAAGTTCTCATTAAAGCTCATTCATTGTCACATAAGAAGAAACACTTGAGTCACAAATTCTTTCTAGTTTACAATGGACCTTACAGAATCCGACGTATACCACATGATATTTGCGTTGAAGTTGAAACTCTGCGTACTAGGAAGAGTAAAGGTTTACACCACATTTCACATGTAAAACCGTTTATTGAAAGATAATCTGCTTTTTAACTTTGTCTTTGCCATAAAACGTTTCACTTCACGTTACTAGTATGCTTTAGAAACTGTTACCATGCAACAATGTTTGAAGTTAAATATCCAGTCAAGAACCTAGAGAACTTATTTAAACAGAAATTACGAATGCATTGTTATTGTGAACAGACGACGCAGTGTAATTGTGTGTGTACATTCTTGCTTGTTAGTTGCACGATTAGAACATTTACCAGTACTGCTAATGAGATTTTAATGCAACATTTTCGTTTACTTGAAAATACATTTGGGATTTAAAGTACTTTCTGTGAGATTAAAGATGACTTAGTATTTGGTTTCTGTGACAGCTACACGATTTTATCACGACGCTACTAATGAGTGACAATTTACAATGTTGCTTTTGCGGTGTTTCTGTTTTATATCTGCACAGTTTTTTCTGTATTATTCTGGAAAGTAAAACATGTTTTAGTAGTAACTTTTGTGGTATAGCTACAAGGAGACAGCCTTTTCTGTAGCACAACAATACGTTACAGCACAGTACTTTCTTCATCACGGCAATAAGCGTAATAAGTAAGATATCTATATGCAAAGCATTTCACTTTTGTTTATCATGAGGTAAGTACATTGCCTTCTGCAGAACTTAGCTTTCGGAGGAAAATAACTATGACACTTCCACAGAGATTATCTTACAACAAGATGCACATTTAGCGCTACAGGACACGCATTTTAGTGATTAATTTTGTACTTAAAACATTTATTTTTAAAGATTTTTGAATTATAAAGAAAGTTTTCCGTGATACATTTCATTCCATTGCTGTAATCTGTAACACCTGAGGGTATAATTACATTAATCCTCAGGGGGGTACATGCTTACTTTGTGTACCATGTGTTTGGCAAGCACAAGGAGCCTTAGCTAATATGGTATTTGCTTATACAACTTTACACATCGGTACCATATTTCTCTAATACATAAATTACACAGCTATCTGATCATTTAACTGAGAGATAAACATGTTTTTTACTACATCAGTGACACATATTTACGTAATTACACCGTTGGATAACTTCACACTTACGAAATTATATTTTGTCTGTACTGTGTGAACTCTTCATATTTTTTTGGAACCATTGTGATACTATGAGAGCTTTGAATGATGTATTTGGTATGAGATCATGATTTTTAAAGTACGTTTGAGGCAGATGACACTATTGAAATGAGCAGAGAATATTTTTTATGGTTTGAAATTATTGCTGAATGCTACGACTTTTTTGAGATTTGACTGAGGTGTTATGATGTTATTTTTACAACGACGATGTGCATTATGCTGTTGAGGTATGTTTATGTCAATAAGATGATGCTACCATATATGAGGAATGTGATTACGTGTTTATATGTATATGAATAATGAATAGAAGTTAGGGACTCTTGACTTGTGAAAAAGGATGTTGGAAACCAAGAATCGTACTTTAAGAGTTATGAAATGTGTGTAAATGCGTGAATGTATCACAATGCCGGCGAAAATTTTTTTGGACACTGTTATATTCATAGGATTTTGTTTCTACACATTTGCAACGTAAATTCTCGACCTGTGAAATTTTTATATGAGACTGTCACTGTAGCGGAAACTGCTGTCATAAATATTTCTGTAAGAAAGTTAAGTGACCATCTGCACGTGCGTCATCAGTACACAGCTGTGTCAGACACCTGGAGAACAAGCCATTAGGGTGTGCCTTTCCGGAAGCAGAGGTAGAAAAAAAAAAGGGAGGCCATTATCCTCGCTATTGACATTTCCTTGTCGAAAGCATACTGTGGAGCTCGTAATTTATGATATTTACTAAAATGCCTAATGAAATGATTAGAAACATTTTACATCTATTGTCTTTGTAGTTAAGAGATTGCTCATTTTGTTTAATATCTGGTTTCCAGCTGTGTTGCAGCATTAGTTTTATAAAATAAACTTAGATGCATCTGCTAATGTGAACACTTTCTGTCAACAGATTTATTAAATAATTATTTTATGATCCACATTCTTCGAAAAAGGAGCTCTTGGAATGGAAAGAACAATAAGAAGGGACTAGTAACAGTAACTGCATACATAATATTCTTTTCAAGTACTTGGTAATTTTTTGTAGAATTTGTTTTTGTGGTGCACCACTTTAATTACATAGACATTAAGATGTGAATATACATTTCCCTTATCTGCATTGTTGTTTTTACTGTAATATTTTTTCTGCTTGAGCTATGTCATGTTTAGGTATAAGTTGCTGCTGTTTGCCAGGCATAGTGTTATTGAATTTGACTTTGTATTATTCTGTTAAGCCAGTTTTACTAATGATTTATTTTTATTGTTTGCTGCACATTGCCTTAGATTAGTTATAATATTACAATTGCTTTGCTAATTTCTTAATGCTGCTTGCTTCGCAATCTGCGTTTTTTTTCATTGCTGTTTATATTAATTGTTTTATGTGATGCTGCGTTGCCTCATGCCTTGGTATATATATCTGAGCTCAGTATATTTAAGTTAGCTTAAGAGGGGTAGACTACTAACTACTAACTACTAACTATGATGACTTGGAAGAAATGTATTGAGAAGCTATATGAAAACGGTTTGGGCAAAAAAAAAAAAAAAAATGGATACTGTACAGTGGAGAAAAACTATTTTTGAAAGAGGATGTGAACAGAATACAGAAAGCAGGCTTAGATAGGACTTTTGGGAATAATGATGAACGAAGGGAGATCTCCATGCAAAATACTGCAGTAAAACAAACCCTGTCCTTACCTTTTGTGTTATTCCACTATGTGTTTGTGTACCCTTGTGTATTTGTTTACTTCCTGTCTCTGTGTCGTTTCATAGAATTTTTTCTTCTTCTAATACTAAGCTACGTTCACTATGATGAGGAATTCTGTTATCCTCAAATATAATTGGCATTAATAATATGTTATTTATCTTGTAAATATGCTTAGACATTATTTATTCTGTTTTGTTTTAATGCTCATGTGTGAAGTTGATGTTTCAAAAGTTATTCTGATCTTTTATGTGTGTACTTATAATTCCTGTAACACTGATGTATATGTTATTTCGATTCTTTTGTAAAGCCTGTACTACAAATGTTATCTGTATTGTTATGTTCTTTAATGATGTATTTTGTACCTTTGTAATTGTATTCTTATGTTATAATATTGTAATTGACACCAGTTCATCTAATTAAGTAACTTGTATGTTACATTTCACTGCACACGTTTCTGTTGGTCATAGTATATGGACAATATGTGAGAAGTAGGGACTGTTAGTGTTTGCACGTGTGTTAATAATTCAGCAAGGGACTGGATAACAGCATTGCTGGTTCTCAGGACACTTCCAAAAAACTTTGTGAGTGCACAAGTGGTGGTTATGGACTTGCTATCTTCTCTGCAAGACTCTTCGATGGTGATTGTGCACCTGCACAGTCGCAGCAGATGGCTGCTGGCCATCTCTATAAGGACTACAGTGGGTCTACACCTTTGATGACTCACCAATACCATTATTTCTACAAGGACTGCAGTGGGTCTACACGTCTGGTGGCCCACCAATACCGTAATCTCTACCAGGACTACAGTGGTTCTGCTCTGTGATGACCTACCTACCAATATTCTTCAAAACGTCGAATGACTCTGCTGTGGGTTTGCTCTGTTGTGGCCCATTACCTGTCAGCATGTCAAGAGTCAGCACTGTCTTTCCGTTGGAAGGACAACACTACTTCTTCAAGACTGCATGGAAATCCACTACTTCTATGTGCAATTGTTTTTACTAATGAGACTTTGTGAAAAAAAAACTGTAATTACTATTATGATGAATGATCAGGACTGTCTTTATGGACTGTGAGAAAATTTTAGCTTTTGACCAACATTGTATAAATAAGTGTGTGCATTTGATATCTTTGTTATTGTAATTATGAAAAATTTTTTCAAATCATTATTGGCCACTGCCAAAAAATATTTTGTAAAATTTTTTGTGGGGAGCATGGGGGCTATGTAAGTAGGCTGTTTATGTTTTCTCTATGTAAGTAGGCTGTTTATGTTTTCTTATTGGCAACGTTACGTAGCGCTCTGTACGAAAATCACTGGCTGTGCTGTGTGCAGTCTGTGGCTAGTTTGCATTGTTGTCTGCCATTGTAGAGGGGCAGCTGGATGTGAACAGCGCGTAGCGTTGCGCAGTTGGAGGTGAGCCGCCAGCAGTGGTGGATGTGAGGAGAGAGATGGCGGAGATTTGAAATTACATATATTATGACTTTTGACGATATTAAGGTAAATACAGTGTTTGTTCTCTATTAAAATCTTTCATTTGCTAACTATCCCTATTAGTAGTTAGTACCTTCTGTAGTTTGAATCTTTTATTTAGCTGGCAGTAGTGGCGCTCGCCGTATAGCAGTAGTTCGAGTAACGGAGATTTTTGTGAGGTAAGTGATTTGTGAAAGGTATAGGTTAATGTTAGTCAGGGCCATTCTTTTGCAGGGATCATTGATAGTCAGATTGCGTTGCGCTAAATAATATTGTGTGTCAGGTTAAGCACAGTCGTGTATAAATTGTTCTAAGGGGACGTTTCAAGGTCCCGAATTCGAGACTCGGTCGGGCACACAATTTTAATCTGCCTGGAAGTTTCATATCAGCGCACACTCCGCTGCAGAGAGAAAATCTCATTCTGGAAACATCCCCCAGGCTGTGGCTAAGCCATGTCTCCGCAGTATCCTTTCTTTCAAGGAGTGCTAGTTCTGCAAGGTTCGCAGGAAAGCTTCTGTGAAGTCTGGAAGGTAGGCAAAAGTAAAGCTGTGAGGACGGGGCGTGAATCGTACTTCGGTAGCTCAGATGGTAGAGCACTTGCCCGCGTAAGGCAAAGTTCCCGAGTTCGAGTCTCGGTCGGGCACACAGGTTTAATCTGCCTGGAAGTTTCATATCAGCGCACACTCCGCTGCAGAGTGAAAATCTCGTTCTGAATGCTTGAAGCTGCCCTGAATCCAGAAGAAACCCCCTGGATTTGACCAGCATTGGGCAATTTGGACTATCTTGACCCGCATCCAAATGAGCCGTGGACGATATGCAGACACTTCCTACACATGGCGCAAATCTTCATCATCATCGTGTGACTGCAGTGCGCAACGACAGACAGTTGCGCATTTTGTATCGACATGTCCCGCACGTACCTACAAGGGCCCTTTCCGAGATTTCGTAACAGCGATGAGTGATACAATTCCTCCTTTTCTTGGGGCCTTTGTCCCGTGTCACGCGGGGTCGGCCGTGTCACTATTGATTCGGCAGGGTTAGTTGCAGAGGGTGGCCACATGCCCTTCCTGCCACCACCCCAAAAACCCCTGGGATAGAATTAGTACACCCCAGATGTCTGCATTTAGTGTAAGCCTTGGAATAGTGCGAACGTTTTCAAATGTCTGCGAATCGTGTAACTGAGGCAGAATGTGGGAACCAGCTCAGTATTCACCTAGCAATCTCGCGTCCGTCGGCCGTGGTTATTTAATATATTATTATTGTTATTATTATTATTTTTTGATTGTTGCCGACTTACGTGGTGCGCCTTAATAAAAATGATATTCCATTTAATTTTGATTTTACGGTTAAATGCTTTCCTGAAGTTCTCCTTTTTAACAATATTAATCTCAAATTATTTGTTACGTTAATGAATGTTAGACTTGCTGCATCTTAAAACATGAGCATACAAGCTGAACAATGTAATAAACTTTTCATATTAATTTCCTCGGCTAGTCAATTCACTTTAAAGCAAAAGATCTTTAGTTATTAATTACAATTGCGGCCCACACACGCGCGAGAGTATTTTTTCTGACCTCCGTTAACCATTGTATTGTAGTCGGAGTCCTGGCTCTGGGTCTCGGCTATGGTACTGAAAATAAGAATCTTAAAGCTAAGTATTTTCTGCAACGTCGTGCGGCTGTGGAGAAAAATTAATATTATGTTAATAGCGGGCGAGTTTTCCGCTTCCGCTAATTTTTCATAAGTTAATATCGCCACGTAATGGCGTCGTTGGCTGCATCGGCCGCTGCGATTGTTGAGCTGTAAATTACTTGAATGCAGGTTAATTCAATGAAATCGGGATCACCTCTTACAAATTAAAAGTGCACAATAATTTTCAATTAATATGTTATCTGCTTAACTCATACAAATATGCTTACATTTGCCAGCACTCGAAAGATGTCCGTCGATACACAATAAAGACAAGAGAAGAAGTCAAGTCGACTAAAAAATTAACAAAAGAGCGTATCTTGTCGTCTCTTTAGATCATTTTGTCATAAATTATTTTCTTGCAATCTAAACCTACACAAAGAAATTATTATTTTACGGCTACATGATAAAAATATATTATTCAATTTTTAAGTCTGTTCGTAATATAGCACTGGGGACGCTATAAATAGTGCGAACGTTTTCAAATGTCTGCGAATCGTGTAACTGAGGCAGAATGTGGGGACCAGCCCAGTATTCACCTAGCGGGACGTGGAAAACAGCCTAGAAAAGCACATCCAGGCTGGCCAGCATACCGACTCTCGACGTTAATTCGCCGGGTGGATTAAATCCGGGGCCGGCGCGCCTACCCGAGCCCAGGGAGGAGCGCATTAGCGCTCTCAGCTACCCTGTTGGGTCGACGAGTGATGTTATGTACATAAAAGACCTTGACATAGGTCTATACCTGTTGTTATTTGTGTTGTCTTATGCTGGAGAGCTGTGCTGAAATGTTGATGTGTAGTAATTTGCAATCATTGTATATGTATTGCCATACGACAAATAATAGCATGTTTAATAGCAAACAACATTAATCTGAGTCTGTCAGCAAACACTTCGGACTGAGTCTACGGAGAAATACGTCGCGTGATTTGTCTCGCTCTTTGCATGGCTCTAAGGAGGGGAAGACATCTACATCTACATCCATACTCCGCAAGCCACCTGACGGTGTGTGGCAGAGGGTACCTTCAGTACCTCTATCGGTTCTCCCTTCTATTCCAGTCTCGTATTGTTCGTGGAAAGAAGGATTGTCGGTATGCCTCTGTGTGGGCTCTAATCTCTCTGATTTTATCCTCATGGTCTCTTCGCGAGATATACGTAGGAGGGAGCAATATACTGCTTGACTCTTCGGTGAAGGTATGTTCCCGAAACTTTGACAAAAGCCCGTACCGAGCTACTGAGCGTCTCTCCTGCAGAGTCTTCCACTGGAGTTTATCTATCATCTCCGTAACGCTTTCGAGATTACTAAATTATCCTGTAACGAAGCGCGCTGCTCTCCGTTGGGTTTTCTCTATGTCTTGTATCAACCCTATCTGGTACGGATCCCACACTGCTGAGCAGTATTCAAGCAGTGGGCGAACAAGCGTACTGTACCCTACTTCCTTTGTTTTCGGATTGCATTTCCTTAGGATTCTCAGTCTGGCATCTACTTTACCGACGATCAACATTATATGATCATTCTATTTTAAATCACTCCTAATGCGTACTCCCAGATAATTTATGGTATTAACTGCCTCCAGTTGCTGACCTGCTATTTTGTAGCTAAATAATAAAGGATCTATCTTTCTTTCTGTGTATTCGCAGCACATTACACTTGTCTACATTGAGATTCAATTGCCATTCCCTGCACCATGCGTCGATTCGCTGCAGACCCTCCTGCATTTCAGTACAATTTTCCATTGTTACAACCTCTCGATACACCACAGCATCATCTGCAAAAAGCCTCAGTGAACTTCCGATGTCATCCACCAGGTCATTTATGTATATTGTGAATAGCAACGGTCCTATGACACTCCCCTGCGGCACACCTGAAATCACTCTTACTTCGGAAGACTTCTCTCCACTGAGAATAACATGCTGCGTCCTGTTATCTAGGAACTCCTCAATCCAATCACACAATTGGTCTGATAGTCTATATGCTCTTACTTTGTTCATTAAACGACTGTGGGGAACTGTATCGAACGCCTTGCGGAAGTCAAGAAGCACGGCATCTACCTGTGAACCCGTGTCTATGGCCCTGTGAGTCTCGTGGACGAATAGCGCGAGCTTAGTTTCACACGATCGTCGTTTTCGAAACCCATGCTGATTCCTACAGAGTAGATTTCTAGTCTCCAGAAAAGTCATTATACTCTAACATAATATGTGTTCCAAAATTCTACAACTGATCGACGTTAGAGATATAGGTCTATAGTTCTGCACATCTGTTCGACGTCCCTTCTTGAAAACGGGGATTAGTGTTCAACGTCCCGTCGATATTGAGGGCATTAGAGACGGGGCAACCTCGGATTAGCGAGAGATGGAGAGAGAAAGGGGCGATGGCCTTTCAAAGAACCATCTAGGCATTTTCCTTAAGCGATTTACGGAAGTCACGGAAAACCTAAATCTGAATGGGCGGGCGTGGTTTTGAACTGTCGTCTTCCGAAGGTGGGTCCAGTGTGGTAATACTGCAGTATGTGCGCTACAGAGAGCCTGTCTGCTGCGTGTCCCTCGCAAGAGCAGTCAGGCGCATTTTCTGTGGTGTTTCAGCAAACAGTCGCCGCTTCATTTTTGCAAAGTGTAGCAGGAGTCAGCCGAAAAGAATAGTGCTTATAACTTCTTTCATGCGACGCCCACACCGACGTCGAAAATCGTCGGGATTCATTCCCATTAGAAAGAAAATGGTTTTATGTTCAAAATTAGTCTAGTGACGTATTACAGAATGAGATTTTCACTCTGCAGCGGAGTGTGCGCTGATATGAAACTTCCTGGCAGATTAAAAATGTGTGCCCGAACGAGACTCCAACTCGGGACCTTTGCCTTTCGCGGGCAAGTGCTCTACCATCTGAGCTACCGAAGCACGACTCACGCCCGGTACTCACAGCTTTACTTCTACCAGTACCCCGTCTCCTACCTTCCAAACTTTACAGAAGCTCTCCTGCGAACCATGCAGAACTAGCACTCCTGAAAGAAAGGATATTGCGGAGTCATGGCTTAGCCACAGCCTGGGGGATGTTTCCAGAATGAGATTTTCACTCTGCAGCGGAGTGTGCGCTGATATGAAACTTCGTGGCAGATTAAAACTGCGTGCCCGACCGAGACTCGAACTCGGGACCTTTGCCTTTCGCAGGCAAGTGCTCTACCATCTGAGCTACCGAAACACGACTCACGCCCGGTACTCACAGCTTTACTTCTACCAGTACCTCGTCTCCTACCTTCCAAACTTTACAGAAGCTCTCCTGCGAACCATGCAGAACTAGCACTCCTGAAAGAAAGGATATTGCGGAGACATGGCTTAGCCACAGCTGACGAGATACTGGCAGAAGTAAAGCTGTGAGACCGGTCGTGAGTCGTGCTTCGGTAGCTCAGATGGTAGAGCACTTGCCCGCGAAAGGCAAAGGTCCCGAGTTCGAGTCTCGGTAGGGCACACAGTTTTAATCTGCCAGGAAGTTTCATATCAGCGCACACTCCGCTGCAGAATGAAAATCTCATTCTGGAAACATCCCACAGGCTGTGGCTAAGCCATGTCTCCGCAATATCCTTTCTTTCAGGAGTGCTAGTTCCGCATGGTTCGCAGGAGAGCTTCTGCAAAGTTTGGAAGGTAGGAGACGAGATACTGGCAGAAGTAAAGCTGTGAGTACCGGGCGTGAGTAGTGACGTATTAGTTTTATTGTCTTCTCTTAACCCATTAAATACCAGTGTCCTATTTTGAGGACAGAGCACATATTTATTTATAGATACACAATAAATTATTAATTTGCCACTATTACTGTTCTACGTCATTTGTTGATGCTTTTTATAACAAATCTATGCTTACAGGAAATTAAAAGCAATAAATCCTACCATTAATTGATTATTCAGTACTAAGGCACACTTTTCGTTATTACAGGTATTTACTTTATCAACAATTTAGTAATATATGAAATATGTCGCAAAGATCTTTTTGTGATTATTTATAGTCAACAATGTGTCTTTTAAACTACTTGCATTGTTAGCTCAATTGGAGTCATATTAATTGTCTTCCATTGTTGTAAAATTTGGTGTACTCGAAATAGGACACTGGGACTTGGTGTTACCATTTCAGTAATTTGTATTGCTGCACGTTAGAATATGAAACTCTGCTATTGCTGATATATTTTCTTTTTAGAACGTGGTCATTTTTACCATTAATAAATGATACAGTTCCAGATGGACAGAGGTATTTACACATTCGCTTTTCTGTAGTTTGTGCTAATGTATTATTCTTTCATTTTACTTTATTTTATTACATTTTATTTCATTTCATTTTATGTAGATTATAATGGCCTTCAGACGAGATAGATACCTCACTAACGAAGAAATAGAAGAAAGAATAAACAGTGACGCATTCTATAATGCGGCGTCAGATGATCAGGACCATACCGATATCACCGTATGTCCTCCTGAAGTAGACTGTATGACCGACGAAGAAGAAAGTCCAGATGATGTTACTGGAACCATGGAAGTCTCAGATGTGCCAGAGGCTATTGAATTACATTATGTTGCATCGGAGAATAACGAAGAAACTGTATGTAATACTTCACTGCCAAGTACATCCCATGTTTCCAGAAATAAATCGAAGAAGAGACGTCTGACTGATGAGAAAAGCAATTGGAAAAAGACACCTCCAGTTTATACAAATCTGTCTCAAACTAGTGATCATGACATCAGCACAAAGAGAGAGGAATTGAAGGAACAACTTTCTTCCTTGAAGAACTGATGAACGAAAACATATACGAGTTCATAGTGAAAGAAACCGTGAGATATGCAGTAAATATGAAGAATATGCAGGATTTCATCCTCACAGTTGAAGAAGTGAAGGTCTTTGTCGGATTTCTTCTTTTTGCTGGCTACCATAAGCTCCCTGCTGAGAAGCTATACTGGTCTGAAAATGAAGATGTTGGCATACCAATTATAAAGACAGCTATGTCAAGGAATAAATATCAGAAGTTGAAAACATGGCTTCATTTTCAAGATAATGACTTAGCCAATGAAAACGAACACGATCGCGGATTCAAAATTATACCTCTCTTGAAAATGATAAATGAATCTTTTCAAAAATTTGGAATATGTGAGGAAAATTTGTCAATTGACGAAATGATAGTCAAGTATGGACGAAGTGGGCTGAAAGTAAGTTGTGGTCTCTTTGTGGTGCAAGTGGCACTTTTTCAAATTTGATTTATACTGTGGAAAGGATCCAGAAGATACTGCAAGGGATGACCTACTGTTGCGATCAAGAGTAGTCCTTAACATGCTGGACTGCATTGCAAAACCCGCGAATCACTGTGTGTACTTTGACAATTTCTTCACTAGTAGAGATCTTCTAATTCATCTGAGAAATTTGGGTTTTTGGGAAACTGGGACTGTCAGAGAGGATAAAGTTGGTGACTGTCCACTACTGAGCAGCAACGAACTGAAAAACACAGTTCAAGGAAACTATGACTACCAGCTCTACAGGAATTGTGAAGTCTTATTTGTTCGATGGCATACAACAGATGCGTTACAATTGGTACAAACTTTGACAAAGTTGAACCTTTGGGAGCAGCTACGCGGTACAGTAGACAAGCAAGTAAGAAGACACAAGTGCAACAACCTGCCGTTTTGAAGTCGTATAACGCGTACATGGGAGGTGATGACCACCGTGACTGGTTAGTTGGAAAATGTGCGACGGTAATTAGAGGGAAAAAATGATACTGGGTTGTATTTACACGTATGCTGGAAATGGCCCTCGTAAATGCCTGGCACTTTTACAGACTAGTACATGGGAAAAATCACTGGATTTACTGAAATTCAGACGTTCTGTTACAGTTACATACCTGAAATTGGACACTGGAAGACCGAATACTGGACGTCCAATGGAATACCCATCAAGTCAGTTGAGAGTGATACAAGACATCAGGTCTGATGGAATTGGTCATATGATTGACAAAAGAAGCACCCAAAGAAGATGTGAAAGAGCTAAATGCAACGGGAAACCAAAAACATATTGTGTCAAATGCCGTGTAACTCTTTGTGTGAAGTGTTTTGTACCATTTCACAACAAATAAATACACTCCTGGAAATTGAAATAAGAACACCGTGAATTCATTGTCCCAGGAAGGGGAAACTTTATAGACACATTCCAGGGGTCAGATACATCACATGATCACACTGACAGAACCACAGGCACATACACACAGGCAACAGAGCATGCACAATGTCGGCACTAGTACAGTGTATATCCACCTTTCGCAGCAATGCAGGCTGCAATTCTCCCATGGAGACGATCGTAGAGATGCTGGATGTAGTCCTGTGGAACGGCTTGCCATGCCATTTCCACATGGCGCCTCAGTTGGACCAGCGTTCGTGCTGGACGTGCAGACCGCGTGAGACGACGCTTCATCCAGTCCCAAACATGCTCAATGGGGGACAGATCCGGAGATCTTGCTGGCCAGGGTAGTTGACTTACACCTTCTAGAGCACGTTGGGTGGCACGGGATACATGCGGACGTGCATTGTCCTGTTGGAACAGCAAGTTCCCTTGCCGGTCTAGGAATGGTAGAACGATGGGTTCGATGACGGTTTGGATGTACCGTGCACTATTCAGTGTCCCCTCGACGATCACCAGTGGTGTACGGCCAGTGTAGGAGATCGCTCCCCACACCATGATGCCTGGTGTTGGCCCTGTGTGTCTCGGTCGTATGCAGTCCTGATTGTGGTGCTCACCTGCACGGCGCCAAACACGCATACGACCATCATTGGCACCAAGGCAGAAGCGACTCTCATCGCTGAAGACGACACGTCTCCATTCGTCCCTCCATTCACGCCTGTCGCGACACCACTGGAGGCGGGCTGCACGATGTTGGGGCGTGAGCGGAAGACGGCCTAACGGTGTGCGGGACCGTAGCCCAGCTTCATGGAGACGGTTGCGAATGGTCCTCGCCGATACCCCAGGAGCAACAGTGTCCCTAATTTGCTGGGAAGTGGCGGTGCAGTCCCCTACGGCACTGCGTAGGATCCTACGGTCTTGGCGTGCATCCGTGCGTCGCTACGGTCCGGTCCCAGGTCGACGGGCACGTGCACCTTCCGCCGACCACTGGCGACAACATCGATGTACTGTGGAGACCTCACGCCCCACGTGTTGAGCAATTCGGCGGTACGTCCACCCGGCCTCCCGCATGCCCACTATACGCCCTCGCTCAAAGTCCGTCAACTGCACATATGGTTCACGTCCACGCTTTCGCGGCATGCTACCAGTGTTAAAGACTGCGATGGAGCTCCGCATGCCACGGCAAACTGGCTGACACTGACGGCGGCGGTGCACAAATGCTGCGCAGCTAGCGCTATTCGACGGCCAACACCGCGGTTCCTGGTGTGTCCGCTGTGCCGTGCGTGTGATCATTGCTTGTACAGCCCTCTCGCAGTGTCCGGAGCAAGTATGGTGGGTCTGACACACCGGTGTCAATGTGTTCTTTTTTCCATTTCCAGGAGTGTAGTTAAGACTAGAATACAGTTTAGTATGTTATACGATACTGTTAGATCCCAGTGTTCTATTTTGAGGACGGCCATTATATCAACATGTATAAATATTCTTTGGATATTTTTGTACTTATTGTGGATCATACACTATGTACATTATAATTAAGGAATAAAAAATTCAATTTAAAAAAAAATAATTTGGGACTTATTGGGTTAACATGCACAGTAAAACACGAAAAACAGCCAGTGCTACAGCAGCGACAGTACCGCCCTGGCCCTCACTGACTGCTATCGCCACGCAACAGCGCTGCTCAGTCGCAGCTGGAGTACTAGGTTATTCTTCGTATTTCTCTCTCCTTGTTAATGGTTCAAAATGGTTCAAATGGCTCTGAGCAATATGGGACTTAACATCTGAGGTCATCAGTCCCCACTATAACTTAGAACTACTTAAACCTAAGTAACCTAAGGACATCACACACACCCATGCCCGAGGTAGGATTCGAACCTGCGACCGTAGCGGGTCGCGCGGTTCCAGACCGTAGCTCCTAGAGCCGCTCGGCCACCCCGGCCGGCCCATGTTAATGCATACCGACAAAACGAATATAGCACTATACAAATTTGGGACCGCTGTATCGAATGGGTGCGCAATGTTCCTGTTTTAACACCGGTTGAAACGTCCCCTTAGAACATTTTATACATGACTGTGCTTAAACTAACACACAATATTTTTAGCGCAACGCAATCTGACTTTCAAAAATCCCTACAAAAGAATGGCCCTGACTAACATTAACCTATACCTTTCACAAATCACTTACCTCACAAAAATCTTCATTACTCGAACTACTGCAATACAGCGAGCGCCACTACTGCCAGCTAAATAAAAGATTCAAACTACGGTTCAAATGGCTCTGAGCACTATGGGACTCAACTGCTGTGGTTATCAGTCCCCTAGAACTTAGAACTACTTAAACCTAACTAACCTAATGACATCACACACATCCATGCCCGAGGCAGGATTCGAACCTACGACCGTAGCGGTCGCACGGTTCCGGACTGCGTGCCTAGAACCGCGAGACCACCGCGGCCGGCTCAAACTACGGAAGTCACTAACTACTGATAGGCATAGTTAGCAAATGAAAGATTTTAATAGAGAACAAACAATGTACACTCCTGCAAATTGAAATAAGAACACCGTGAATTCATTGTTCCAGGAAGGGGAAACTTTATTGACACATTCCTGGGGTCAGATACATCACATGATCACACTGACAGAACCACAGGCACATAGACACAGGCAACAGAGCATGCACAATGTCGGCACTAGTACAGTGTACATCCACCTTTCGCAGCAATGCAGGCTGCTATTCTCCCATGGAGACGATCGTACAGATGCTGGATGTAGTCCTGTGGAACGGCTTGCCATGCCATTTCCACCTGGCGCCTCAGTTGGACCAGCGTTCGTGCTGGACGTGCAGACCGCGTGACACGACGCTTCATCCAGTCCCAAACATGCTCAATGGGGGACAGATCCGGAGATCTTGCTGGCCAGGGTAGTTGACTTACACCTTCTAGAGCACGTTGGGTGGCACGGGATACATGCGGACGTGCATTGTCCTGTTGGAACAGCAAGTTCCCTTGCCGGTCTAGGAATGGTAGAACGATGGGTTCGATGACGGTTTGGATGTACCGTGCACTATTCAGTGTCCCCTCGACGATCACCAGTGGTGCACGGCCAGTGTAGGAGATCGCTCCCCACACCATGATGCCGGGTGTTGGCCCTGTGTGCCTCGGTCGTATGCAGTCCTGATTGTGGCGCTCACCTGCACGGCGCCAAACACGCATACGACCATCATTGGCACCAAGGCAGAAGCGACTCTCATCGCTGAAGACGACACGTCTCCATTCGTCCCTCCATTCACGCCTGTCGCGACACCACTGGAGGCGGGCTGCACGATGTTGGGGCGTGAGCGGAAGACGGCCTAACGGTGTGCGGGACCGT
Source organism: Schistocerca cancellata (assembly GCF_023864275.1). Taxonomy (NCBI): domain Eukaryota; kingdom Metazoa; phylum Arthropoda; class Insecta; order Orthoptera; family Acrididae; genus Schistocerca; species Schistocerca cancellata. The sequence continues at coordinate 558,236,398 of NC_064632.1, forward strand.
AGCCCAGCTTCATGGAGACGGTTGCGAATGGTCCTCGCCGATACCCCAGGAGCAACAGTGTCCCTAATTTGCTGGGAAGTGACGGTGCGGTCCCCTACGGCACTGCGTAGGATCCTACGGTCTTGGCGTGCATCCGTGCGTCGCTGCGGTCCGGTCCCAGGTCGACGGGCACGTGCACCTTCCGCCGACCACTTGCGACAACATCGATGTACTGTGGAGACCTCACGCCCCACGTGTTGAGCAATTCGGCGGTACGTCCACCCGGCCTCCCGCATGCCCACTATACGCCCTCGCTCAAAGTCCGTCAGCTACACATACGGTTTACGTCCACGCTGTCGCGGCATGCTACCAGTGTTAAAGACTGCGATGGAGCTCCGTATGCCACGGCAAACTGGCTGGCACTGACGGCGGCGGTGCACAAATGCTGCGCAGCTAGCGCCATTCGACGGCCAACACCGCGGTTCCTGGTGTGTCCGCTGTGCCGTGCGTGTGATCATTGCTTGTACAGCCCTCTCGCAGTGTCCGGAGCAAGTATGGTGGGTCTGACACACCGGTGTCAATGTGTTCTTTTTTCCATTTCCAGGAGTGTAGTTAAGACTTGAATACAGTTAGTATGTTATACGATACTGTTAGATCCCAGTGTTCTATTTTGAGGACGGCCATTATATCAACATGTATAAATATTCTTTGGCTATTTTTGTACTTATTGTGGTTCATACAGTATGTACATTATAATTAAGGAATAAAAAATTCAATTAAAAAAATAATAAATTTGTGACTTAATGGGTTAACATGCACAGTGAAACACGAAAAACAGCCAGTGCTTGAGTAGCGACAGTACCGCCCTGGCCCTCACTGACTGTTGTCGCCACGCAGCAGCGCTGCTCAGTCGCAGCTGGAGTACTAGGTTATTCTTCGTATCTCTCTCTCCATGTTAATGGTTCAAAATGGTTCAAATGGCTCTGAGCAATATGGGACTTAACATCTGAGGTCCCCTATAACTTAGAACTACTTAAACCTAACTAACCTAAGGACATCACACACACCCATGCCCCGAGGCAGGATTCGAACCTGCGACCGTAGCGGGTCGCGCGGTTCCAGACCGTAGCTCCTAGAGCCGCTCGGCCACCCCGGCCGGCCCATGTTAATGCTTACCGACAAAACGAATATAGCACTATACTAATTTGGGACCGCTGTATCGAATGGGTGCTCCCAGGTAGATGCTATTTTTCTTGACTTCCGGAAGGCGTTCGATACAGTTCCGCACTGTCGCCTGATAAACAAAGTAAGAGCCTACGGAATATCAGACCAGCTGTCTGGCTGGATTGAAGAGTTTTTAGCGGACAGAACGCAGCATGTTGTTATCAACGGAGAGACGTCTACAAACGTTAGAGTAGCCTCTGGCGTGCCACAGGGGAGTGTTATGGGACCATTGCTTTTCACAATATATATAAATGACCTAGTAGATAGTGTCGGAAGTTCCATGCGGCTTTTCGCGGATGATGCTGTAGTATACAGAGAAGTTGCAGCATTAGAAAATTGTAGCGAAATGCAGGAAGATCTGCAGCGGATAGGCATTTGGTGCAGGGAGTGGCAACTGACCCTTAACATAGACAAATGTAATGTATTGAGAATACATAGAAAGAAGGATCCTTTATTGTATGATTATATGGTAGCGGAACAAACACTGGTAGCAGTTACTTCTGTAAAATATCTGGGAGTATGCCTGCGGAACGATTTGAAGTGGAATGATCATATAAAATTAATTGCTGGTAAGGCGGGTACCTGGTTGAGCTTCATTGGGAGAGTTCTTAGAAGATGTAGTCCATCAACAAAGGAGGTGGCTTACAAAACACTCGTTCGACCTATACTTGAGTATTGCTCATCAGTGTGGGATCCGCACCAGATCGGGTTGACGGAGGAGATAGAGAATATCCAAAGAAGAGCGGCGCGTTTCGTCACAGGGTTATTTGGTAACCGTGATAGCGTTACGGAGATGTTTAACAAACTCAAGTGGCAGACTCTGCAAGAGAGGCGCTCTGCATCGCGGTGTAGCTTGCTCGCCAGGTTTCGAAAGGATGCGTTTCTGGATGAGGTATCGAATATATTGCTTCCCCCTACTTATACCTCCCGAGGAGATCACGAATGTCAAATTAGAGAGATTAGAGCGCGCACAGAGGCTTTCAGACAGTCGTTCTTCCCGCGAACCATACGCGACTGGAACAGGAAAGGGAGGTAATGACAGTGGCACGTAAAGTGCCCTCCGCCACACACCGTTGGGTGGCTTGCGGAGTATAAATGTAGATGTAGATGTAGAATGTTCCTGTTTTAACACCGGTTTGTTTGTAATGGAAGTTGAGACTGGGCATCACATGGATGACTTGCTGAGCCAACTCCACCTATACACTGCAAAAACGAAATTACGAATATCTGCAGAATCAGCAATGTCCCTTACGACTCTTGCGAAAGCCTGTCGCTATATACACTTTAGCGCACTCTGGCCGTGGCCAGATGTGGGTCAACCCGCCACGCCACGGAAGCTTCCAGACAGCAGTCGAAAAGAAATGTTTCATTCCCGCCATGTGGATGAAATAGGCAGAAGGGTTGGCCAAAAATAAGGGAACACGGCGAGAAATGCGTGCTTCAATTTAAGCGCAGGTGGTGGCCAGACCTGCAGGTTGTGTATATGACCGCAAATAGCACTCGTGCATTGCTATTATTACGTTGCGTCCGTCATGGTCAGAACAGCGTTCTGTGTAATTGTGAGTGCATTATGTCGGAGCTAAGTGAATTCGAAAGGGGGCAAACTGTTGGTGCTTCTATGGTAGGTGGTTTGTTAACCAAGAGAGCCGAAGTGTTTGGTGTTTCAAGAGGACACATCTCGAAGGTTCATGCCGCATTTTTATTCCTCGCACATTAAAAGTGTGTAAACATCATCTACTGTGTCCTGGGCAGGCGGAAGTGTGTGTTGAGTTATCGTGAACAGCAGTCGAAAGAGGATTGTCGAGTAATCCACAATCGTTAGCTAAACTTGCTACTATTTTGCAGGAAGAAAGGAGTAAGATTCTGTCAAAAACCATACACGGCCTGTATTTATCCGTTCCGAGACGACTGGAACCTGTTTTGATTGGTAACAGGTTTCCCACAGCGTGTAAGGCGTGGTTACGTGTTGTGCTTCTGGTGTTTCCATATTTTGTCCATTCAGTGTGTCAGTCAAAATACAAATATCTGGTATCTTCCCATGTATGTACTTCAGAGACAAACGCAGGAAACAACCAGTTGGATCCACACTCATTTTTTCCACGAAAGAACTACAATAGTTTAAATTAACTCTCGAATTTTTAACATTTGTAACTAGCTAACTAAGGTCTAGAAATTCCCACACTTTAGTTGTAGAAGTGGATCAGAGAGCTGGTCGTATGTGCAGGACTATACACAGCGGCCCTAGCGTTTAGCGTCTGTGTTGTGCAAAAGAGTGCCTACTCGCTCTGCTAACAGCACGTCAGAGTTTTTAATTTACTCTGTGCACAAAAGTTTTTTCTCATTCGACAAGTTTCTTGGTGTGGCCGTCAAAGACACCATACACCCTTGCAAGGAAATTTTGGTATATAAAAACCCAAAACTGAAGTTTAGGTGAGTAAAAGCTCAGTATTCACAATAAGAGATAAAATAGTAGAGTAACATACACTATGTGATCAAAAGTATGCGGACACCTCGCTGAAAATGACTTACATGTTCGTGGCGCCCTCGATCGGTAATTCAATATGGTGTTGGCCCACCGTTATCCTTGATGACAGCATACACTCTCGCAGGCATACTTTCAATCAGGTACTGGAAGTTTTCTTGGGGAATGGCAGCCCATTTTTCACGGAATCGATGTCGGTCGGTGAGGCGTGGCACCAAATCGGCGTTCCAAAACTTCCCAAAGGTGTTCTATAGGTTTCAGATCATGACTCTGTGCAGGCCAGTTCATTACAGGGAAGTTATTGTTGTGTAACCACTACGCCACTTGCCGTGCATTATGGATAGGTGCTGGATCGTGTTGAAAGATCCAGTCGCCATCCCCCAATTGCTCTACAACAGTGGGGAGCAAGAAGGTGCTATCAATGTAGGCCTGTGCTGTGTTAGTGCCACGCAAAAAAATGAGGAGTACAAGCCCCCACCATGAAAAACACGACCACACCATAACACCACCGCCTCCGAATTTTACTGTTGGCACTACACACTCCTGCAGATGACGTTCACCGGCCATTTGCCATACCCACACACTGCCATGGGGTCGCCACATTGTGTACCGTGATACGTCAGTCCACACAACATTTTGCCACTGCTCAATCGTCCAATGTTTACGCTCCTTACACCAACCGAGGCGTCGTTTGGCGTTTACCGGCGTGATGTGTGGCTTATGGGCAGCCGCTCGACCATGAAATCCAAGTTTTCTCACCTCCCGCCTGGCTGTCATAGGACTGCAGTGTATCTTGATGCAGTCTGGAATTCCTGTGTGAAGGTCTGGATATAAAAAATGTTCAGATGTGTGTGAAATCTTATGGGACTTAACTGCTAAGGTCATCAGTCCCTAAGCTTACACACTACTTAACCTAAATTATCGTAAGGACAAACATACACACCCATGCCCGAGGGAGGACTCGAACCTCCGCCGGAACCAGCCGCACAGTCCATGACTGCAGCGCCTTAGACCGTAAGGTCTGGATAGATGTCTGCCGATTACACATTACGACTCCCAGCCTCTGTCAGTCAAAAGTCGAGGTCGGCCTGCACGTACGTATTCCTTCATGTTTCCACTTCATTGTGACATCGGAAACAGTGGACCTAGGAATGTTTAGGAGTGTGGAAATCTCGCGTACAGACGTATGACACAAGTGTCACCCAACCACCTGACCACGTTCGAACTCCGTACGTCCCGTGGAGCGCCCTATTCTGCTCTCTCGGGATGTCTAATGACTGCTCAGGTCACTGACACTGAGTAAATGGCAGTAGGTGGCAACACAATGCACCTAATATGAAGAACGTATGTTCCTGGGGTGTCCGTATACTTTTGATAAACATAGTGTAGCAGCAGATGATGTCACACAACCTCTTTCCTCTCCCTACTTTCCACTCTCTTCCAGATAGCTTATAAACGAAAAATCGTTCGAACGCCTGGACCATTTCGCCCACTCCGTGACAGCTATTAGATGGGCATATTAAACTATCTCTGATCACTTTCTAAATATTTCCTCTTTTCTTTAAGAGTTTTCAGCCTAACAACTACTTCTTTTTGTTCTATGTCTCTCTCCCTCTCTCTCTCTCTCTCTCTCTCTCTCTCTCTCTGTCTCTCTCTCTCTCTGTGTGTGTGTGTGTGTGTGTGTGTGTGTGTGTGTGTCTATGCAAGTGTTCGAGATTTTTTTATGATTCTATATACTACATATAGGGTGTTTCAAAAATGACCGGTATATTTGAAACGGTAATAAAAACTAAACGAGCAGCGATAGAAATACACCGTTTGTTGCAATATGCTTGGGACAACAGTACATTTTCAGGCAGACAAACTTTCGAAATTACAGTACTTACAATTGTCAGTAACAGATGGCGCTGCGGTCTGGGAAACTCTATAGTACGATATTTTCCACATATCCACCATGCGTAGCAATAATATGGCGTAGTCTCTGAATGAAATTACCCGAAACCTTTGACAACGTGTCTGGCGGAATGGCTTCACATGCAGATGAGATGTACTGCTTCAGCTGTTCTATTGTTTCTGGATTCTGGCGGTACACCTGGTCTTTCAAGTGTCCCCACAGAAAGAAGTCACAGGGGTTCATGTCTGGCGAATAGGGAGGCCAATCCACGCCGCCTCCTGTATGTTTCGGATAGCCCAAAGCAATCACACGATCATCGAAATATTCATTCAGAAAATTAAAGACGTCGGCCGTGCGATGTGGCCGGGCACCATCTTGCATAAACCACGAGGTGTTCGCAGTGTCGTCTAAGGAAGTTTGTACCGCCACAAATTCAGGAAGAATGTCCAGATAGCGTGATGCAGTAATCCTTTCGGATCTGAAAAATGGGCCAATGATTCCTTTGGAAGAAATGGCGGCCCAGACCAGTACTTTTTGAGGATGCAGGGACGATGGGACTGCAACATGGGGCTTTTTGGTTCCCCATATGCGCCAGTTCTGTTTATTGACGAAGCCGTCCAGGTAAAAATAAGCTTCGTCAGTAAACCAAATGCTGCCCACATGCATATCGCCGTCATCAATCCTGTGCACTATATCGTTAGCGAATGTCTCTCGTGCAGGAATGGTAGCGGCGCTGAGGGGTTGCCGCGTTTGAATTTTGTACGGATAGAGGTGTAAACTCTGGCGCATGAGACGATTACGTGGACGTTGGCGTCATTTGGACCGCAGCTGCAACACGGCGAACGGAAACCCGAGGCCGCTGTCGGATCACCTGCTGCACTAGCTGCGCGTTGCCCTCTGTGGTTGCCGTACACGGTCGCCCTACCTTTCCAGCACGTTCATCCGTCACGTTCCCAGTCCGTTGAAATTTTTCAAACAGTTCCTTTATTGTATCGCTTTTCGGTCCTTTGGTTACATTAAACCTCCGTTGAAAACTTCGTCTTGTTGCAACAACACTGTGTTCTAGGTGGTGGAATTCCAACACCAGAAAAATCCTCTGTTCTAAGGAATGAACCATGTTGTCCACAGCATACTTGCACGTTGTGAACAGCACACGCTTACAGCAGAAAGACGACGTACAGAATGGCGCACCCACAGACTGCGTTGTCTTCTATATCTTTCACATCACTTGCAGCGCTATCTGTTGTTGAAAATTGTAACTACTGTAATTTCGAAAGTTTGTCTGCCTGAAAATGTACTGTTGTCCCAAGCATATTGCAACAAACGGTGTATTTCTATCATTGCTCGTTTAGTTTTTATTGCCGTTTCAAATATACCAGTCATTTTTGAAACACCCTGTATGTTAATATTACATTAACTCGTTTGGGAGGATATGACTGTGACTTGGTTGTTAGGTTGGCAATACTTATGTGAACAAAAGAGAAGAGAGACAGAAAGTGATCAAATATTTATTTGAGAGAAATCGCTCACAGATCTAATAGAAAAAATAATCTTCAGTGAGGTGATCCACAGCATTACAAAATGTAAAAGCTGCAAACCAAAGAGATCGTGAGGTGAAAATGTTGGTTGGTTGATTTGGGGCAGGGGACTACGTAGATCCGTCATCGTCCCCTCGGATTAGGGAGGAAAGTCGGCCACGCCATTTCAAATGAAACATCCCAGCATTTTCCAATTGAGAGAAATCACGGAAAAGCTAACCAGTACGCCGAGACGCGGGTTTGAACTGTCGTTCTCTGTAATGCGAGTCCACCGTCCTCTCCACTGCGCCACCTCGTTCTGCGGCGAAAGCGTGTGTATGTTTTGTAACTGAAGTGAAAGCGCGACTTTTAAAGTGTTACCAGATGAGAGCAATCGCAGATTTCGGATGGAAAAATCAGTAACTGTAAGTTTTAATCACTTAAGTTAAAAATTATGGCTTGAGCTGTTTCCTAATCAATACGTACACCTTATGAAAAGAACTGTATTATTCCAGGTTAAATCCAGTGAAGATGTCTGAATGCGGAAGGCGAAATGCGGCTTGGATCAGAAACGAATATAGACTGCAGCAACAAAGAGGGCGTTTCAGATTAAAACGGCTATTTTCGTTGGTTTTTATATGGCTGTTTTTTCATCAGAACGTAAATTCCGTGTGACCATCGCATTAATACAGAAATTGATTCTAGGGAAATGGGATCTCGTGGCTTTTTGTACACGCTGTGCAGGTATTTTGTGCGTAATTCGGCCTCTTCGGAAGATACGCCAGCGGCCTCGTGGCTGGATTCCCGGAACACGCGCGGCCCCCGAGGGATCCTTGTTAGGAGAAAGGCGCTATAGGTGATGGGAAGCGAGGTGTAAGGGGGTGGGGAGCCGCGGCTCAACTGCCGGCAAGTTGTGGCGTGGTAGGAACTCTTATCAGGAGCGCCGCGCAACTTGGTGCAGTCTAGAGGATGGCTAGGGTGGGTTGAGAGGGGGCAGGTGGGAGGCAGGAGGCGGTGGGGGGCGGAGGGGGGTGTTCTGTGAGGAAGGTTCCCGCAGCCGAAAGCGCAATCAACGCACGTCCCATTCTGTGTATCCCAAGTTTCGGCGCACAGATCCAGCTGCGGCATCCGACGGGTGATACCTGATTTATGTGTGCACCGTTATAAACCGCAAATGACTCAGTGCTATTCGTGACGGCGGGCCTCTACACCATTACAGATAGTGCTGGGGTCATTAGCGACTGTGTCTGCGTTTCGTCCTCTGGAAAGAGATGGTGCATGGTAACTATACAACCATCTAATATGCAGCTTAAGGAATATATTGACATACTGCGTGGTAAAATGGATCCCTATTGAATTTGAAATAATGATAAAGAATTTTGTTTATAAAGTTAGACCATGCGCTGCTCTGTTAGCATCAACTTGTGTTTGATATGAGATAGCGTTTCACTGTACATCTTTAATTTGATGAATTGCTGTAGGTTCGCTTTCTCCAAAGAAGAACAGAAAATACTTTTCAATATCCACTTTCAGAACCTGCCCCAAGGTTCGGTTATTGATCTCTCTCGCTGTTGCCTAGACAATCAATGATGCTGTTACCGATGCACGCAGGAAAATCGCCAAATCATTGCTTTCTGTGCTTTCAGTTTCACTTTAACTAATATTTGATAAAATTAACATACCATGGGACTACTTCCCAGGTAATCAGACAGCGTACTTTTCATTACAACACAGTTTAAAGCTTTTTCCTATACGTGAGACAGAAAAATACTGTTTTGTAATTTATTTGAATGCATTGTGTCTGTTCTTTCAGACTTGCCCGAGGGAACAGACACCACGCAGAATCGGCAGCGTTGATTCATATAATGTAAACTGAATGTGGAATGATGGAGAAAGGAAACGAATGGAAAGGAACTATTGACGCCAGCTGCACCGAGAGTTTATACGAAATCAGCACTGATGAGTGAAAATGTGACCAGACTGGGAGTTGAACCTGAGATCTCCTACTTATTAGGCAGTTGTGTCAACCATTGTGTCACCCAGACGAGCGTTGATCAGAACTGCGTGAATTATCTTCAGCCATTCCACATTCTCACCTAGCTCCATCTAAAGACAGATTTCATGCATGGCCTGCATGCTCGTTACTTTGAAATTCTCACGGGAAGTCGAACATAACTGTGCATCCGCACTCGAGGTGTTGGATTCATTGCCCATCGACGAGTCTGAAAGAACAGACACCATACAGTCATATAGCTAATTTGCCTCAATGGGCAATGAATCCTGAACACTTAATGTGGATGCACAGTTATGTTTGACCTCCTGTGGTACTTTCAAAGTAGCGAGGATGAAGGCCATGCACAGGGACTGCAGAGAGGTGGCGCTCATGGGAATGTGGGTCCGCCAGATGGTGTGGTAGTTCACGAATTTGCAGGCAGTAGTGTGTCTGGATGATACAGTGATCACCGCAAATGCTTAGTAAGCAAGAGATCCCGGGTTCAAATCCTAGTCCATCACATAGTTTGCTGATTCAACAAAAATGCCCATACAGCTGACATAAACAGGTCCTTTCCTTTTCTTTCCTTCCCTCCCCATCTTCAGTTTACATAAGCTTATGTAAATACTCATCACCGAAGTACTGTTAAACCAAAGATATGCTTGTGATTGTGGAATTCAATTTCAAATTCCGAATGTCCTTGTACAACGATTATATAATTTACTAGGAACGTACGAATACTTGTATCGAGCTGAGACTCAAACATGTTTTTCCCGTACTACGCGAACGGTTGCGTTAGCCACCTCGACCGACCAAGCAAGCCTTCAGGACCGACTCAAACTTCCACATGTTCTAAGGCCCACGTCCCATAGTGCTCGCATACAAATCGTGTCATTCCCACACAGGGAGAGATACTGTTTTGCTCGGCACATTGCCTTGCTTTGGCAAGAAATACAGTAGGACGGTGAAGAATTTTCAGTGTCTGTATAGTTCGAGTCAATGCTCCTTCGTACATACTTGAATGTCCAAAGGAACATTCCATCGAAGCTTATAGACACCCCAAAACACAGACCCCGCCCTACTGTACATACACTCCTGGAAATTGAAATAAGAACACCGTGAATTCATTGTCCCAGGAAGGGGAAACTTTATTGACACATTCCTGGGGTCAGATACATCACATGATCACACTGACAGAACCACAGGCACATAGACACAGGCAACAGAGCATGCACAATGTCGGCACTACTACAGTGTATATCCACCTTTCGCAGCAATGCAGGCTGCTATTCTCCCATGGAGACGATCGTAGAGATGCTGGATGTAGTCCTGTGGAACGGCTTGCCATGCCATTTCCACCTGGCGCCTCAGTTCGACCAGCTTTCGTGCTGGACGTGCAGACCGCGTGAGACAACGCTTCATCCAGTCCCAAACATGCTCAATGGGGGACAGATCCGGAGATCTTGCTGGCCAGGGTAGTTGACTTACACCTTCTAGAGCACGTTGGGTGGCACGGGATACATGCGGACGTGCATTGTCCTGTTGGAACAGCAAGTTCCCTTGCCGGTCTAGGAATGGTAGAACGATGGGTTCGATGACGGTTTGGATGTACCGTGCACTATTCAGTGTCTCCTCGACAATCACCAGTGGTGTACGGCCAGTGTAGGAGATGGCTCCCCACACCATGATGCCGGGTGTTGGCCCTGTGTGCCTCGGTCGTATGCAGTCCTGATTGTGGCGCTCACCTGCACGGCGCCAAACACGCATACGACCATCATTGGCACCAAGGCAGAAGCGACTCTCATCGCTGAAGACGACACGTCTCCATTCGTCCCTCCATTCACGCCTGTCGCGACACCACTGGAGGCGGGCTGCACGATGTTGGGGCTAGAGCGGAAGACGGCCTAACGGTGTGCGGGACCGTAGCCCAGCTTCATGAAGACGGTTGCGAATGGTCCTCGCCGATACCCCAGGAGCAACAGTGTCCCTAATTTGCTGGGAAGTGGCGGTGCGGTCCCCTACGGCACTGCGTAGGATCCTACGGTGTTGGCGTGCATCCGTGCGTCGCTGCGGTCCGGTCCCAGGTCGACGGGCACGTGCACCTTCCGCCGACCACTGGCGACAACATCGATGTACTGTGGAGACCTCACGCCCCACGTGTTGAGCAATTCGGCGGTACGTCCACCCGGCCTCCCGCATGCCCACTATACGCCCTCGCTCAAAGTCCGTCAACTGCACATACGGTTCACGTCCACGCTGTCGCGGCATGCTACCAGTGTTAAAGACTGCGATGGAGCTCCGTATGCCACGGCAAACTGGCTGACACTGACGGCGGCGGTGCACAAATGCTGCGCAGCTAGCGCCATTCGACGGCCAACACCGCGGTTCCTGGTGTGTCCGCTGTGCCGTGCGTGTGATCATTGCTTGTACAGCCCTCTCGCAGTGTCCGGAGCAAGTATGGTGGGTCTGACACACCGGTGTCAATGTGTTCTTTTTTCCATTTCCAGGAGTGTACAACTGACATTTCGCACTTCTCAGAATTAGATACCTTCTTCATATCTGCCTAAGTAATTAATTAAAATTCCACAATAAGCACAACTGAGATAGCCTTTGGCTAAGATATGTAAGGTAATACGCGTCATTCACTGAATATTAGGTCTGTTTGATAAACACTTCAACTGGATTAATCTTCACAAATCGTATAACTTGGTAGGCCACGTAATTAACAGTCTTAACTTATTCCATGAAGGTGAACTGAATAAAATTCATTTTAATGGATTGCACGTCGGCTGATGTTGAGATGTATTCATGTTATTACTATTTCCACTTTTCGCCTTACAGGCCATTTACATGTGTTACACATGAAACGTATTCGCAGTTACGAATATGGACTACCATCTTCTGTATAATGGGATGACGACAGTGAAAATTTGTGCCAGGTTGGGACTCGAATCCGGATTCCCGCTTATCGCTAACGGTCGCCTTACCAAACCTGCAATATGTCCTGAGCCATGCGTCTACAACCTGCACTCGTTCACCCATTATGTATATTCCCGTACAGGGTCGACATTTTACTTGGAAGTCGCTTGCCCGGTATCGGTGGATAAATACAAAATTGCAGTTCCTGTGTTACTCCCAATTACGACGCAGAGTTGCTCCGGACACGTATGCATGAAAAGAATTTTGGTTCGTAGTTAGGAATAACACAAGCTCTAAAATATCGTATGGAAGTTTGGTCTGGCCGTGAGTCGAGCTCGGACAGCCAAATGGTGAGGCCACCGTTAGTGACAAGCGGGCAATCCGGGTTCGAGTGGCTGTCTGGCACAAACTTTCATTGTCGTCATAGCTGCGTGAAGGCTGGGTTGGCCGCAGTTCTTCTTCCTCCAGACATGCATGCATCTTTGAAAGAACTTTGCATCGTAACTCGTAGTAACGCAGACGCTGCAATACCGTATTTACGTGCGATACAGCAAGTATGTCTACATCTACATCTACATTTATACTCCGCAAGCCACCCAACGGTGTGTGGCGGAGGGCACTTTACGTGCCACTGTCATTATCTCCCTTTCCTGTTCCAGTCGCGTATGGTTCGCGGTAAGAACGACTGTCTGAAAGCCTCTGTGCGCGCTCTAATCTCTCTAATTTTACATTCGTGATCTCCTCGGGAGGTATAAGTAGGGGGAAGCAATATATTCGATACCTCATCCAGAAACGCACCCTCTCGAAACCTGGCGAGCAAGCTACACCGCGATGCAGAGCGCCTCTCTTGCAGAGTCTGCCACTTGAGTTTGTTAAACATCTCCGTAACGCTATCACGGTTACCAAATAACCCTGTGACGAAACGCGCCGCTCTCCTTTGGATCTTCTCTATCTCCTCCGTCAACCCGATCTGGTACGGATCCCACACTGATGAGCAATACTCAAGTATAGGTCGAACGAGTGTTTTGTAAGCCACCTCCTTTGTTAATGGACTACATTTTCTAAGGACTCTCCCAATGAATCTCAACCTGGTACCCGCCTTACCAACAATTAATTTTATATGATCATTCCACTTCAAATCGTTCCGCACGCATACTCCCAGATATTTTACAGAAGTAACTGCTACCAGTGTTTGTTCCGCTATCATATAATCATACAATAAAGGATCCTTTTTTCTATGTATTGGCAATACATTACATTTGTCTATGTTAAGGGTCAGTTGCCACTCCCTGCACCAAGTGCATATCCGCTGCAGATCTTCCTGCATTTCGCTACAATTTTCTAATGCTGCAACTTCTCTGTATACTACAGCATCATCCGCGAAAAGCCGCATGGAACTTCCGACACTATCTACTAGGTCATTTATACATATTATGAAAAGCAATGGTCCCATAACACTCCCCTGTGGCACGCCAGAGGTTACTTTAACGTCTGTAGACGTCTCTCCATTGATAACAACATGCTGTGTTCTGTTTGCTAAAAACTCTTCAATCCAGCTGGTCTGATATTCCGTAGGCTCTTACTTTGTTTATCAGGCGACAGTGCGGAACTGTATCGAACGCCTTCCGGAAGTCAAGAAAAATAGCATCTACCTGGGAGCCTGTATCTAATATTTTCTGGGTCTCATGAACAAATAAAGCGAGTTGGGTTTCACACGATCGCTGTTTCCGGAATCCATGTTGACTCCTACATAGTAGATTCTGAGTTTCCAAAAACGACATGATACTCGAGCAAAACACATGTTCTAAAATTCTACAACAGATCGACGTCAGAGATATAGGTCTATAGTTTTGCGCATCTGCTCGACGACCCTTCTTGAAGACTGGTACTACCTGTGCTCTTTTCCAATTATTTGGAACCTTCTGTTCCTCTAGAGACTTGCGGTACACGGCTGTTAGAAGGGGGGCAAGTTCTTTCGCGTACTCTGTGTAGACTCGAATTGGTATCCCGTCAGGTCCAGTGGACTTTCCTCTGTTGAGTGATTCCAGTTGCTTTTCTATTCCTTGGACACTTATTTCGATGTCAGCCATTTCTTCGTTGGTGCGAGGCTTACTGGGATAGTCACCAACAACTTTAATTTTGTTACAGTTAAGAGTTCCTTTAAGCCACACGGGTACAGACTGTGACTCATTTAATTTACAATGATTCCTCGTCCTGAGAACCAACGGCGTTGTAGACACATAATAAGATGTACCTCTATCTCTGTTGTAGACTTCACGTATCTGAAATGTCCGATGATCAATAATTTCTCGACTGTTAAGTCTCCAGCCCTGCTAAAGTGTCTACTTTAGGACCACATACTACAGCCACAGTAAACCAACCATTGTTTCACAATATATATAAATGACCTAGTAGATAGTGTCGGAAGTTCCATGCGGCTTTTCGCGGATGATGCTGTAATATATAGAGAAGTTGCAGCATTAGAAAACTGTAGCGAAATGCAGGAAGATCTGCAGTAGATAGGCACTTGGTGCAGGGAGTGGCAACTGACCCTTAACATAGACAAATGTAATGTATTGCGAATACATAGAAAGAAGGATCCTTTATTGTATGATTATATGATAGCGGAACAAACACTGGTAGCAGTTACATCCGTAAAATATCTGGGAGTATGCGTGCGGAACGATTTGAAGTGGAATGATCATATAAAATTAATTGTTGGTAAGGCGGGTACCAGGTTGAGATTCATTGGGAGAGTCCTTAGAAAATGTAGTCCATCAACAAAGGAGGTGGCTTACAAAACACTCGTTCGACCTATACTTGAGTATTGCTCATCAGTGTGGGATCCGTACCAGATCGGGTTGACGGAGGAGATAGAGAAGATCCAAAGAAGAGCGGCGCGTTTCGTCACAGGGTTATTTGGTAACCGTGATAGCGTCACGGAGATGTTTAACAAACTCAAGTGGCAGACTCTGCAAGAGAGGCGCTCTGCATCGCGGTGTAGCTTGCTCGCCAGGTTTCGAAAGGATGCGTTTCTGGATGAGGTATCGAATATATTGCTTCCCCCTACTTATACCTCCCGAGGAGATCACGAATGTAAAATTAGAGGGATTAGAGCGCGCACAGAGGCTTTCAGACAGTCGTTCTCCCCGCGAACCATACGCGACTGGAACAGGAAAGGGAGGTAATGACAGTGGCACGTAAAGTGCCCTCCGCCACACACCAAAAATGGCTCTGAGCACTATGCGACTCAACTGCTGAGGTCATCAGTCGCCTAGAACTTAGAACTAATTAAACCTAACTAACCTAAGGACAGCACACAACACCCAGCCATCACGAGGCAGAGAAAATCCCTGACCCCGCCGGGAATCGAACCCGGGAACCCGGGCGTGGGAAGCGAGAACGCTACCGCACGACCACGAGATGCAGGCGCGCCACACACCGTTGGGTGGCTTGCGGAGTATATGTGGTGTCACCGCCAGACACCACACTTGCTAGGTGGTAGCTTTTAAATCGGCCGCGGTCCGCTAGTATACGACGGACCCGCGTGTCGCCTCTGTCAGTAATTGCAGACCGAGCGCCACCACACGGCAGGTCTAGAGAGACGTACTAGCACTCGCCCCAGTTGTACAGCCGACGTTGCTAGCCATGGTTCACTGAGAATTACGCTCTCATTTGCCGAGACGATAGCTAGCATAGCCTTCAGCTACATTTGCTACGACCTAGCAAGGCGCCGTATTCAATTGCTATAATACTTCTGTATCATCAAGAGCAATGTTCTACAAATGTGGATTAAAGTAAAGTATTCCAGAAGCTACGTACTTTTCTTTATAGCATTCATTCCGTATCCTGTTTCAGACCTGACGCCAGCCTGCTTGAGTTTAACGCGTGCATTTCGGCCTTCTCTAGCTATACAACAGTATAAATGTAGATGTCCATTAGCGTCTGTGTTCGTAAGGTGAAATTCAATACGCATCCGTAAAAGACTGAAGGGGCATGGAAAATCACTTGGGCACTTACTCCATTCTTCGTACTGATAGCAATGTTATCAGTAGGTTTATATACTGTAAGGCTCGAACGCCTTCTCCTTCTATAATAACCAGGCATCACTGCTCTGTGTCAATGTTGCTGAAAATGTGGCTGCTCGACGATTGACGCCGTCTTAAGCGTCTTAAGAGAAACGTCACTTATGTAGCACTTCCTTATCTAACCGCATCGAGTCTTACGCAACCTGCAGGAAGTGAATCTCAAGTAATAACAAGGAGCTCTGCCTCACTCACAGGTGTCAACAATATACTGTAAAATTATCCGTTTATAAAACGGCGGACGTAGGCCATCTGGAGATGGGGGAGGGGGGTGTTAGGGGGGTGGGAGGGGGGGGGGGGGTAGCACGTAACGTCCAAGCATCAAAATCAAAACCTGAATGCTTAGTGACTGTAATAATAGTCATCACAACTGATCCCACTTTATAGATCACTGTAAGTGCTCGATTTCGTTGTTGATGACCAACTGTCACTTCTGTCCATAACGGAAGCAGTTACAGCAGAGATACATTCGAATCCGTGTGTCCACATGTCGATAAATCTCTCACAGGCTCAAAATAGCCGTTATTAAAAACATATACACTGAAGTGCCAAAGAAACTGGTACAGGCACGCGTTTTAAAATGCAGAGATATGTGATCAGGCAGAATACGGCGCTGCGGTCGGCAACTCTTACATAAGACAGCAAATGTCTGGGCAGTTGTTAGATCGGTTACTGCTGCTACAATGGCATGTTGTCAAGATTTAAATGAGTTTGAACGTGGTGTTACAGTTGCAGCACAAGCGATGACAAACGGCATCTCTGAGATAGCGATGAAGTGGGGATTTTTCAGTGCGACCATTTCATGAGTGTACCGTGAATATCAGGAATCCGGTAAAATAAATCTCCGACATCGGTGTTGCCGGAAAACTATCCTGCAAGAACGGCACCAACAACAGCAGAAGAGAATCGTTCAGCGTGATAGAAGTGCAACCCTTCCGGAAATTGGTGCTGATTTCAGTGACAAGTGTCAGCGTGCGAATCATTCCAAGAAACGTCATCGAAATGGGCTTTCGCAGCCGAAGGCCCACTCGTGTACCCTTGATGACTGCACGGCACAATCCTTTACGCCTCGCCTGGGCCCGTTAACTATGACATCGGACTGTTGATGTCTGGAAACATGTTGCCTGGTCTGACGAATCTCGTTTCAAATTTTATCGAGTGGATGGACATGTAATGGACATGTACAGGTATGGAGACAGCCTCATCAATCCATGGACTCTGTAAGCCAGCAGGGTACTAATCAATCTGGTGGAGGCTCTGTATGGGGTGGGACGTGTGCAGTTGGAGTGATATGTGACCCCTGATACGTCTAGATACGACTCTGACACGTGAGACATACGTAAGCATCCTGTCTGATCACCTGCATCCATTCATGCCCATTGTGCATTCCGACGGATTTGGGAAATTCCAACAGGACAATACGACACTCCACACTTCCAAAATTGCTACACGGTGACTCCGGGAACACTCTTCTAAGCTTAAACACTTCCGCTGGCCAGCAAACTCCCCAGACATTAATACACTCCTGGAAATGGAAAAAAGAACACATTGACACCGGTGTGTCAGACCCACCATACTTGCTCCGGACACTGCGAGAGGGCTGTACAAGCAATGATCACACGCACGGCACAGCGGACACACCAGGAACCGCGGTGTTGGCCGTCGAATGGCGCTAGCTGCGCAGCATTTGTGCACCGCCGCCGTCATTGTCAGCCAGTTTGCCGTGGCATACGGAGCTCCATCGCAGTCTTTAACACTGGTAGCATGCCGCGACAGCGTGGACGTGAACCGTATGTGCAGTTGACGGACTTTGAGCGAGGGCGTATAGTGGGCATGCGGGACGCCGGGTGGACGTACCGCCGAATTGCTCAACACGTGGGGCGTGAGGTCTCCACAGTACATCGATGTTGTCGCCAGTGGTCGGCGGAAGGTGCACGTGCCCGTCGACCTGGGACCGGACCGCAGCGACGCACGGATGCACGCCAAGACCGTAGGATCCTACGCAGTGCCGTAGGGGACCGCACCGCCACTTCCCAGCAAATTAGGGACACTGTTGCTCCTGGGGTATCGGCGAGGACCATTCGCAACCGTCTCCATGAAGCTGGGCTACGGTCCCGCACACCGTTAGGCCGTCTTCCGCTCACGCCCCAACATCGTGCTGCCCGCCTCCAGTGGTGTCGCGACAGGCGTGAATGGAGGGACGAATGGAGACGTGTCGTCTTCAGCGATGAGAGTCGCTTCTGCCTTGGTGCCAATGATGGTCGTATGCGTGTTTGGCGCCGTGCAGGTGAGCGCCACAATCAGGACTGCATACGACCGAGGCACACAGGGCCAACACCCGGCATCATGGTGTGGGGAGCGATCTCCTACACTGGCCGTACACCACTGGTGATCGTCGAGGGGACACTGAATAGTGCACGGTACATCCAAACCGTCATCGAACCCATCGTTCTACCATTCCTAGACCGGCAAGGGAACTTGCTGTTCCAACAGGACAATGCACGTCCGCATGTATCCCGTGCCACCCAACGTGCTCTAGAAGGTGTAAGTCAACTACCCTGGCCAGCAAGATCTCCGGATCTGTCCCCCATTGAGCATGTTTGTGACTGGATGAAGCGTCGTCTCACGCGGTCTGCACGTCCAGCACGAACGCTGGTCCAACTGAGGCGCCAGGTGGAAATGGCATGGCAAGCCGTTCCACAGGACTACATCCAGCATCTGTACGATCGTCTCCATGGGAGAATAGCAGCCTGCATTGCTGCGAAAGGTGGATATACACTGTACTAGTGCCGACATTGTGCATGCTCTGTTGCCTGTGTTTATGTGCCTGTGGTTCTGTCAGTGTGATCATGTGATGTATCTGACCCCAGGAATGTGTCAATAAAGTTTCCCCTTCCTGGGACAATGAATTCACGGTGTTCTTATTTCAATTTCCAGGAGTGTGTTATAGAGCATATCTTGGATGCCTTGCAACGTGCTGTTCAGAAGAGATCTCCATCTACTGCTCCCCTTACGGATTTATGGATAGCGTTGCAAGATGGTGTCTTTTCTCTCCAGCACTACTTCAGGCAATAATCGAGTCCTTGCAAGGTCGTGTTGCGGCACGACGTTAGGCACATGTTCACTTACTTTGGCTCTTCAGTGTACTACAAGGTCGAACTGTTAAACACAAATCCGGAAAAAACAGTGTCCCAGAGCATCAAATGCTTCTGCAGGGTGGGGTTAAATACAGGAAAAGGAGCGAGGAAATATTTATTTGGCCAATCGACCCTGTCTCAGACAAACGCCCGGGTTCCCGGGTTCGATTCCCGGCGGGGTCAGGAATTTTCTCTGCCTCGTGATGACTGGGTGTTGTGTGCTGTCCTTAGGTTAGTTAGATTTAAGTAGTTCTAAGTTCTAGGGGACTGATGACCATAGATGTTAAGTCCCATAGTGCTCAGAGCCATTTGAACCATTTTTTGTCTCAGACAAAAGGCGAAGGATTGTTGCAAACAGTGAATGCTGCGGTTGTTTTCGGTTGGTATAGGTCTCAAGCTACAACCTTGCTACCCGCCACCCGTTGCCATTTGCCTTTCCATAAGTAAACAATAAATCGGTAAGCTGTCGATTCGAATATGGGGCCACTGTGTACAATGCTTATCACATCCACTACATGGTGTGTCAGCAAGAGCGGTGAATCGGACACAACATTACCATTTACTGTGGCAAGAGGGAGCACTAGGGCATGACACATGAGGAACGGTACCACCATCTAAGACAGGGCCGGCCAGAAATTTTGCACGCGTGCGGTGCTCCTGCATATGTGCAACTTCCGGGTCACAGCGTGCACGCCGCAGCCGTCAGCGTTCATGGCTCTGAGCACTATGGGACTTAACATCTATGGTCATCAGTCCCCTAGAACTACTTAAACCTAACTAACCTAAGGACAGCACACAACACCCAGCCATCACGAGGCAGAGAAAACCCCGGACTCCGCCGGGAATCGAACCCGGGAACCCGGACGTGGGAAGCGAGAACGCTACCGCACGACCACGAGATGCGGGCGTCAGCGTTCATGTAGTGGATGTTTCTACGCACAGATGCTTTATCCACTTGCTGGGATACTCTGTACCGGCGCATTCTAGTGCGCTTTCCACAGCTTGCAGGCCAACCATGGGAAGGTATTTAGCGTATTAAACATTTAAAATTCTGTCGCAGTCTACTTATTGAGACGTCTACTTTTATGTTAACAGTTTAACCCAGTAAGACAAGTAATACAGTTAACAACCGTGGGTTTTTATTAAGGCAGCTTGACTGACGGCACGTAAATACAAGTAATGTTTTTGATCTAGTATTTAAGAAAGAGAGCACTTAGCGATTTCAAATAACTTTAAACTAATGCAAGGTTTCCTATAACTAATTCTCGGTGCCCTTAGTTACACCCACATAATTTCTGTCTCACTGACCTCTGAGCCGGCCGCGGTGGCCGTGCGCTTCTAGGCGCTCAGTCCGGAACCGCGTGACTGCTGCGGTCGCAGGTTCGAATCCTGCCTCGGGCATGGCTGTGTGTGATGTCCATAGGTTAGTTAGGTTTAAGTAGTTCTAAGTTCTAGGGGACTGATGACCACAGATGTTAAGTCCCATAGTGCTCAGAGCCATTTGAACCATTTTGAACTGACCTCTGAACAGAATGATAACCGCAGACCTCTCGACGATCACCTGTTATTTCGATACCATCTTTCATCAGCTCCGTCTGAAATCTGCATAATAACCGACAATTAGATGAATGTTACGTTTTATCGACTTCACCTGAGCGTAGCCCTTCACACATTAAAAAAAACCCTAAATGTAACTATACATTGAAACAATCGATTTAATGACCAACTTTCCTGATAATAATGTAACATGGAGCAGAATGAGGCACTAATGCACACTTAGTAAACAATAATTTTTAATTATGAAAGGAATAAATCCAAACACGTTTATCACTGGTCATGAGAAATGATAATCGAGTTGATGTGTCTCAGCCATTTTCTGAACGACATTTAATTTTGCTTGCCGTTCTTCACTCTTGAGTACACTACACTCGTCTTTGTGATATGTATTGTAGTGCCCTTTAATTAAAAACTTACACTGGCCGCCTATTATACGGCGGCATAGCAAAGACTGAGTTTTCACCAACGGCTACAAAAAAGAATTGCAGTTCCCAGTCATTTTTAAACGACTGAGAACATAGATCTCCCGTCCTTTGCTTTTTCACAGTACCTGCCATTTCTCAGTACTTCTCCGTTAAGGTTACGGTTACCAGGGGTAAACGAGACTGGGTATGTTGCGCTCTTGCTTGTACCACATAAACAGGGAAGTGGAGCCGCCGCCGTTCATTTAGGACACATGTCTAATAACAGATGTCGCTGTCGCTCGCTGTCGCACACGTGCGCACATGTGCAGCACTTCCGCACGTTTGCACACTGTGCAGCGTTTGGCCGGCCCTGCTCTAAGAGGAAACCATGCATACTGTAACTGTGGTTATAATCTAGCATCACGCACCATAGTTCGTCTTACGTAAAAATAGCTACTATCAACTAAAAAAAATGGCAAATGATGCATCAGCTTTTTAAAAAAAATTTCGACTGTGGAACCCCACATGAAGATGATGTTGAAAAGAAATTTGATTCTAGAGTGGCGAAATGAATGTTAATTGAATTCTTCAATTATTACACTGCAGTTGATAAGGCAGCAGAACTCATCAAATCTGCTTGAGAACAGTAGCACGAAGAACTTTCCGACTCATACAGACTATATATGAAACCAAAGAGCTCCCAACAGACTTTAAAAAAGTTTACCACAGTGCCAGCACCCAAGAAAGCATCGACAAGCAGAAGTGAACAATACAGTACCCTCAGTTTAGTAACACACGCCTCAAAGATCACGGCCTCTAACGTTCTAACGCGCATAGAAGTGAGGACAGACAAGATGTGAAACTTAACTGTTGATGACCATCGGCTGTTTATTTTTATGCTCAGTGCCACCGGTTTCGGTCAGTATATCGTTACCAAGCCGAAACAAAGCGTAACCAGCTTGTCATTAGGACACTGATGTTAACAACTACGATATAGGTAGAAAAACATAGTTTCTGTTAGAATATTGAATGATCATCTTGCGTGCGTGCCAACGGCCTTGCCGCAGTGTTAACACCGGTTACCGTCAGATCACTGAAGTTAGGCGCTGTAGGGCTGGGCTAGCACCTGGATGGGTGACCATCCGGTCTGCCGACCGAAGTTGGAAAGCGACGTACGTTCTGTCCTTGTGAAGTAAATTGTGGCGCTACTAGATTGAGCAGTAGCGGCTTCGGTCTCGTAAACTGACATACGGCCGAGAGAGTGGTGTGCTGACCACATGTACCTTGATATCCACAGCCAGTTACGCCTGTGGGCTCAGGATGACACGGCGGCCGGTTGGTACCGTTGGACCTTCACGATCTGTTGGGACGGAGTTTAGGTTTGGTCTTGTGTGCGTGTCCTACGTAAATGTGTCTTTTGGAGAGTATTTATTGTAACAGAAGCTGTGTTTTTCTACCTACACCCGTTTTTCTCTTCAAAGGCTGTAGAGAAAAGTTGGTTACTCTTTGCTTCGTGTTGATAATGGTCTACTGATCGGAACCGCTATCATTGAGCATAAAATTAAATAGCTGATGGTCATCTTCAATGAAGTTTCACACTTATTTGACAGCTGTTAATCCCCACCTCATCAGAAATCTAAATAGATGCAATGATCACGGACGACCAGTATGGATTTAGAAGAGGCGTAGATACACGAGAAGCAATCTCGACTTGTGATTAAGTTTTGAGAAAACATTAAAGAAAGGACAAGACACACACGGGTATATTGCCTTCATCGACTGAGAAGTATTTGACAGTGGTAGATCAGCCACAGATTTTTAAGATGCAGAGAGAGATTGGCATAGAGGATAGGGACAAAAAAGTAATCCAGACACACCCCACAGAAGAGATGTCTGTGACGAGGTGTGGAGTACATCAAGAAGAGGCTCCTATTAAGCAGGGATGAAGATATAGAACATTTAGAAGCGATGCTCGCCCAGACGAAAATCAACCTCAGCACTTCCTATAAGATGAAAGGCAGTAAAGGTGAAACAAATATCTTAGTCGTGAGCAGATAGAACACCGTAGCTGAATGCTTGCTTAACAATGTAATTTTCTACCCAGGGAGTAAAATTACATCACACGGAAGGTATAGGAAGGAAACTGCCAGCCGAGTCCATAAGGCAAACGCTACTTTTAACAAGAGGAGAAAGCTTTTCAAATCCACCAGTATTGACTAACATCTCAGGAAATACCTCATGAAGACGTTCGTATGGCGTGCGGTGCTAGATGGAAGTGAAATAAGGACTCTCAGAGAAGCAGAAATACGTAAAATAACAGCCTTCGAGACGTGGTACTGTCGCCGAATGCCCAAGTTTTCCTGGGTAGACGAGATATGAAACGAAGAGGTACCCCACAGAGTGGAAGAACAGAAACCTCGTCTCCTGAAGGTAATCAAATACAGAACGGACACATGTGTCGGCCAACTATTGTATGCTGTACCTGGCAACGTAGGCTAAGTATAGCCTTCACTACTCGTCAGGTATGTGTGATGTACATGGAACATGTAGTAACAAACAAAATAATTGTAGTTTACATTATACAAAAGTACTAATCTAATAAAACTATTAGCATCGTTATATGCCATGATCAAAAGTATATAGTCACCTATTAGTGAAAGTTAAAATGAGGTATGTCCACAGTTCACCTTCATAACACCTTGAACTCTACTCGGAATACTTCAAACTCGATGTATGAATGTCTGTGACGGAATGACAATCCATTCTTCCTCAAGAGCCGGAACCAGGGAAGGTACTAATACTGGACGCTGGGGTCTGGAACGAAATCGACGTTGCTACTGATCCCAAAGCCGTTCTATTGGCTCCGGCTCGGGACACTCAGTTTTAATAATGTGACTGTCCACAAAGCATTGCCACACCGACGCTCCTTAATGTCATACTGATACAATAATCTCTGATCTGTTCCTCTGTTGTACACAGTAAACAACGCTGTCAAATACTTTCATATCCTTCCACAAATAGCGTTTACTTAAATGCCGTAAGGGGGACCAGACTCCCAACCACGAAAATAAATCCCTATAACATAACATCAACACCTCTATTCTTCAATGTTCGCACTGCACTTGGTGGGAGCGCGTTCTCCAGGAATTCCCTAAACACAAACCGTTCCATCTGACTGCCACATTAGATTCGTCGCACATCAAAGCTCACAGTAAGGTCCCGGTTGGGAAGGTATAGTTCTTAAAGCCACTGAACGGAGGGTACAGCGTTCCTGATGTGCTGCTGAGATTTACCAACCTAAGGGCTTATATACTGCCATTAGAAGTTAAACAGCTGGTACGTAGATGAACCTACGTTGCTTGCAACAGACGGTAGAGGAATGTGCTTTTTGTGAATTTTTGTAAACTGTAGAACAGCAACCCGTGGTCGAAGGTTTTTGATGGTTTCCTTGGGCAGGAGCTGATGTAGCAGCTCGACTGTCTTGCTTTTCGCTCTGTTGGCTTGGTCTCCTTTTAATTTCCTATATGCTGATTCCTCGAGTAAATTCTACATTTTGTGATTCCACTGTGCGGAATAAGTTGTACAGTGGCATTTCCTTTGACCCCAGGAAGGATATCTCAGGATTATGCCATAGTTCTCGAATGGAAGTTCTTTCCACTTTCGGGATATTTGTCTTCGACGGAACTACTGTGCGGAATATTTACCGGCTTCTCTCTTCCACATCGTCGCTGGGGACGGAGGAAACTACTTCCTCGATGCCGCTGATGAAATCTTCAACAGCTATAGTAGCGGGTACTGGTGCGAAATTAAGTCCCTGGTCCAGAACTAATTTCTCCACGTCGTCGATTTCTTTCCCCTTATGATAGATTATTGTTCGTCGTTGCTGTTCTTGTGCATGTTTTTATCTTTCTCCCACACGTTGTAAAATGGCAATTTGTTTACTTGTAGCACTGCGTCGTTATTGGTCCTCATGAGCCCAAGAGACAGTGTCAACCTATACTATGTGATCGAAAGTATCCGGACACCTGGCTGAAAATGATTTAAAAGTTAGTGGTGCCCTCCATCGGTAATACTGGAATTCAATATGGTGTTGGCCAACCCTTAGCCGTGACGACAGCTTCCACTCTCGCAGGCCTACGTTCAGTCAGGTGTTGCACATTTTCTTGGGGAATGGCATCCCATTCTTCACGGAGTGCTGCTCTGAGGAGAGGTATTAATGTCGGTCGTTGAGGCCTGGCACGAAGTCTGCGTTCCAAAACATCCCATAGGTGCCCTATAGGTTTCAGGTCAGGAATCTGTGCAGGCCAGTTCATTACAGGGATGTTATTATAGTGTAGCCACTCAACCACAGGCCGTGCGTTATGAACGGGTGGTCGATCGTGTTGAAAGATGCAATCGCCATCCCCGAATTGCTCTTCAACAGTGGAAAACAAGAAGGTGCTTAAAACAGCAATGTAGGCCTGTGCTGTGATAGTGCCACGAAAAACAACAAGGGGTGCAAGGCCCCTCCATGAAAAACACGACCACACCATAACACCACCACCTCCGAATTTTCCTGTTGGCATTACACATGCTTGCAGATGACGTTCACCGGGCATTCGCCATACCCACACCCTGACCCGGATCGCCATATTGTGTCCCGTGATTCGTCACTCCACCCAACGTTTTTCCACTGTTCAATCGTCCAATTCTTACGCTCCCTACACCAAACGAGGCATCGTTTGTCATATACGTGTGACTTACGAACAGCCGCTCGACCATGAAATCTGTTTTCTCAACTCCCGCCTAACTGTAATAGTACTTGCAGTGGATCTTGATGCAGTAAGGAATTCCCGTGTGTTGGTCTGGATAGGTGTCTGCCTATTACACATTAGGACCCTCTTCAATTGTCGGCGGTCCTTGTCAGTCGGCAGACGAGGTCGGCCTGTACGCTTCTGTGCTGTACGTCTCCCCTCACGTTTTCACTTCACTATAACATCGGAAACAGTGGACCAAGGGATGTTTAGGAGTGTGGAAATCTCGAGAACAGACTTATGACACACGTGACATACAATCACCTGACCACGTTCGAAGTCCGTGAGTTCCGCGGAGCGCCCCATTCTGGTCTCTCACGATGTCTAATGACTAGTGTGGACACTGATATGTAGTTACTGGTAGTAGGCGGCAGCACAATGCACCTGATATGAAAAACATAGGTTTTTGGGGGTGTCTGGGTACATTTGATCACATAGTGTATTAGCAAAAATTAGGCTAGAGCAAACAGTTGATGTCTGAGTGGAACTCGACAGGGTGGATGTCTAGTCGCCGAGTGGGTACCACATTATTTCCATTACGAGAGCCGGATATGCACTTCTTATGATCTGGTGATACATGAGGGGATATCGTTGCGAATGCTGGTATTACGCATAGTCACGGTACCTCTTCAAGTAGGCGAGAGAGCTCAGGAAAAGATCTTTTCTGTCAAGAAACTTATCCAGCTATCAGGATAGTTCTCATCAGAAGCGACAGCAGACCAACACCGACAACTATAGTTCAGGCATATTTGCCGACGTGGCACGCCAAAGATGAAGAGAGAGAGAAAGTATATGAGGTATTGGACGGGTGATTCAGTACATAATGAGAGATGAAAATCTAGCAGTCATGAGGGACTGGATTGCAGTTGTTCGGAAATGAGCAGAGAAAAGTGTTAAGGGATAATATGGGCTGTGTAGTATAAACGAGAGAGGTGAAAGGCTAATAGATTTCTGCAGTAAATATTTTATTAACAGGGAGTACTCCGTTCAAGAGTCACAGGAGGAGGTGCTATACTTGGAAACGGCCGGAAGATACGGGAAGACTTCAGTTAAATTACATCATGGTCAGCAGAGAATCCGAAATCAGATACTGGATTGTAAGGCGTACGCAGGAGCAGATATAGAATCAGATCACAATTTAGTAATGATCAAGAGTGGGCAGGCACTGGCGAGGAATTAGTGGGGCCGCATCCAACCAGTATAAAGCGGACGTCACTCTGGGACACATTGTGTACAGGAAAGTCACCCACACTGATCTGATCCTCCACCACCATCCTTCACAGTGGAGGACGTTCTACATACAATGTGGCCTGTGCAATGTTTGACCAAGGAAGCCTACCAATGGAGCTAACCACATTAACGACTTAATGAAGCGAACGGATACGGCGAGAGACAAGTCCGACGTGCTATCAGACAGAAGATACGCAGGTGGGGAGGTTAAGAGAACGGAGCATATACTATACACCGGGGAAGTATCGAACGAAATCGACAGAATCTTGGCTCATCGCAATAGTAAGTGCGTTTCCCGTCCGCGTCCGTAAGCGCTTCCACTATGTTGTGGTGAGTAGTGACTAGTGATCCACCCGATGCTGTGTGTGCGAGTGGATAGTGCGCAGACGTACGAGCAGCGGTAAATGTACAGACGAAACGGGTATGACGTGAATATTGTGGCAAGGTACGTTGTTGAAATAGTGTGTTGCGGAAATAACTGCACCCAGCTGGACTCCAGAAGTAAGAGCTAACACAGTACACCCGAGGACATGTGGAATGTTTAAGGGGCCCCAGAAAGGCTCAAAATCATGAAAAGTTCAATTTTTACTTTTCTGCGTTTTCTGAATCTGCAGACTATTACCTTTTAATAGATATATAATTTATTCAATTCCGAAGACTACAACTATTTTTAATTTTTTTTTGAAATGTGTTCTACATGGGCGTGACCCACTGTGGCGCTGTTAAACCGCTGTCAAATGGTGTTATTATTAACGTCCGTGTTCATCAGGTACATTTTAGTGATGTGAGATAAAGTATGTGTTGTGGCTAACCTGTGATGGTTCAATATATATCGCTGGTGTGATTATCGATTGTTTCATGTTTATTTACTCTGTCGTTATCTCGAAAATATTCGTAATTAATTCTGTTTCTTGAGTCTCTGTTTTGTTGAAGTATAATAATGAGTAAAAGTAAAGTTGCTGTTGCGACTTTCAATGATGGCAACATTGTAAGGTGCAAGGTATTTAGAAATATGGGAATGAAGATAGGTTCTAACATGGTACAAGTGATGCTTGCTTTAGACAAGGAACGCCTTCGGGCTGCAGACAGGGCTGTAAAGAGTCTAGAAATACAAGCAAGAGTAAACAGGAGGAGGAACAACAGGAAGCTGGAGAAGGACTTTGCAGAGGATGAAGATAATCCATCCTATGGACCTGGAATGCACTAAAAAGTTAATCCAATCTTTGTCGCTCCATTCCCAAAACTTTTATTTTCTCATACTAATTACATGTTTTCTAAGGATCTTCCAAACATATTTGTTTCAAACTTTCAGTAAATGTTACACAGTACCTTCTGCATAATTTAACACAGCCTTTTTCCAAAAAACTGTATATTTTTGAATATATAAATAAAAAATTGCAAAAAAAGTTGTGAATTTAAATTACAATTGAAAAAAAAATCATCTTTAATAACTGAACTAAAATTTTGTAAAATCCCTGTGTTAAGTTGTAGCCCATAATCCAATAAATAATCTGTAAAAAGTTCAACTTCCTACCTCAAATACTTTGTGAGGAAAGATGTAATTTATAAGCGTTATTTTAACATTGCAAGTACAGGGCGTTCCGGAGCCCCTTAACAATATTATTTTGTTGTTAAGAGTATTTCACGTATTATACAAGCACTGTGTCTGGAGTTGTCCGGCTTACTGTTCTGGGGAGAGGCAGTGACAGATCGCTACATGCGCTCGATGTGTCGTGATATCACACACTGGGAGGTGGTGTATTGGTTTTTGCCGAGCTGAGATTGTTTAGGCGCTGCAATCTGGAACCGCGTGACCGCTACGGTCGCAGGTTCGAATCCTGCCTCGGGCATGGATGTGTGTGATGTCCTTAGGTTAGTTAGGTTTAAGTAGTTCTAAGTTCTAGGGGACTAATGACCTCAGCAGTTGAGTCCCATAGTGCTCAGAGCCATTTGCGCCAACAATGTGGCTTTTAACCTGAGTGTCGATTGTGCCTTACACCAAGTGAGCACATGGATGGAACGACATACGGGTTTTGGCGTAGAATAAATATTTGCACGATTCTGATAAGCGCTGTAGTCCATTTGGACGTGTAAACAATGTTTTGACACTTGTATGAGGCTCAGCAGCGACTATACCCAAGTGGGTGCAAAGATCAGACAACAGTCAGGTTTTGCCAATAAGTGAGCGATCCAGTTATTTCATCCAGACACAAGAGGAGGAAAAATAAAAGTTTCAGCCATTTTCATTTGCAGCTTGCTCAGCTTCTTTGTAGAGGGTTCTCCAAGTTGTATACTGCATTTATTTTCTCCGTTATAGAACTGCATTTTCTTATCGTATACCCTAAAAGTACAGGGTACCCCAGGATATTGCAGGAGGGCGTTCAGCAAGCAATGTAAAATTTTCTTTGTCGGCCAGATTCTGATGAACAACTGCCGAGCTTGATATGGGACAATGGGGAATATTCCCGCTTCAGCCCCTATACATTCATAAAATTTCGATAGGTCGCGTCGCCTTCAAAATGGCGTCTGCAACGCAGATGCGTTACAAACTAGTCAGGTTCCTTTTGGTGGAAAACCAGAGCATCGCAGACATTCATAAGCGCTTCGACAATGCCTACGGAGACCTGTAAGTGAACAGAATCACGGTAACTCGTTCGGCGAGGCGTCCGTCATCATCGCAACAAGGTGAGCAAACCTGTCCGAACTCTCGAGTACCGGCCGGCCACACACAGCCGTGTATCCCGCAACGATGGAACGTGGGGACACTCTCATTAGAGGTGACCGACGGATCGCAATCAAACGAGTCGCAGTTCAGCCGGACATGTCTGTTGGCAGCGCTGACACACTCGTCCACCAGTTATGGCACTGAAAGCTGTGCGGGCGCACAGGGATTTTTTTTTCGTGGTAAGGGTCTGGTCCCCCTTACGGCATTTAAGTAAACGCTATTTGTGGAAGGATATGAATGTATATGTCAGCGTTGTTTACTGTGTACAACAGGGGAACAGATCAGAGATTATTGTATCAGTATGACATTAAGGAGCGTCGGCGTGGCAATGCTTTGTGGACAGTCACATTATTAAAACGGAGTGTCCCGAGCCGGAGCCAATGGAACGGCTTTGGGATCAGTAGCAACGTCGATTTCGTTCCAGACCCCAGCGTCCAGTATTAGTACCTTCCCTGGTTTCGGCTCTTGAGGAAGAATGGATTGTCATTCCTTCACAGACATTCATACATCGAGTTTGAAGTATTCCGAGTAGATTTCAAGGTGTTATGAAGGTGAACTGTCGACATACCTCATTTTAACTTTCACTAATAGGTGACTATATACTTTTGATCATGGCATATAACGATGCTAATAGTTTTATTAGATTAGTATTTTTGTATAATGTAAACTACAATTATTTTGTTTGTTACTACATGTTCCATGTACATCACACATACCTGACGAGTAGTGAAGGCTATACTTAGCCTACGTTGCCAGGTACAGCATACAATAGTTGGCCGACACATGTGTCCGTTCTGTATTTGATTACCTTCAGGAGACGAGGTTTCCGTTCTTCCACTCTGTGGGGTACCTCTTCGTTTCATATCTCGTCTACCCAGGAAAACTTGGGCATTCGGCGACAGTACCACGTCTCGAAGGCTGTTATTTTACGTATTTCTGCTTCTCTGAGAGTCCTTATTTCACTTCCATCTAGCACCGCACGCCATACAAACGTCTTCATGAGGTATTTCCTGAGATGTTAGTCAATACTGGTGGATTTGAAAAGCTTTCTCCTCTTGTTAAAAGTAGCGTTTGCCTTATCTACATCTACATCTATACTCCGCGAGCCACCTTACGGTGTGTGGCGGAGGGTACTTATTGTACCACTATCTGATCCCCCCTTCCCTGTTCCATTCACGAATTGTGCGTGGGAAGAACGACTGCTTGTAAGTCTCCGTATTTGCTCTAATTTCTCGGATCTTTTCGTTGTGATCATTACGCGAGATATATGTGGGCGGTAGTAATATGTTGCCCATCTCTTCCCGGAATGTGCTCTCTCGTAATTTCGATAATAAACCTCTCCGTATTGCGTAACGCCTTTCTTGAAGTGTCCGCCACTGGAGCTTGTTCAGCATCTCCGTAACGCTCTCGCGCTGACTAAATGTCCCCATGACGAATCGCGCTGCTTTTCGCTGGATCATGTCTATCTCTTCTATTAATCCAACCTGGTAAGGGTCCCAAACTGATGAGCAATACTCAAGAATCGGACGAACAAGCGTTTTGTAAGCTACTTCTTTCGTCGATGAGTCACATTTTCTTAGAATTCTTCCTATGAATCTCAACCTGGCGCCTGCTTTTCCCACTATTTGTTTTATGTGATCATTCCACTTCAGATCGCTCCGGATAGTAACTCCTAAGTATTTTACGGTCGTTACCGCTTCCAATGATTTACCACCTATGGCATAATCGTACTGGAATGGATTTCTGCCCCTGTGTATGCGCATTATATTACATTTATCTACGTTAAGGGAAAGCTGCCAGCTGTCGCACCATGCATTAATCCTCTGCAGGTCTTCCTGGAGTACGTACGAGTCTTCTGATGTTGCTACTTTCTTGTAGACAACCGTGTCATCTGCAAATAGCCTCACGGAGCTACCGATGTTGTCAACTAAGTCATTTATGTATATTGTAAACAATAAAGGTCCTATCACGCTTCCTTGCGGTACTCCCGAAATTACCTCTACATCTGCAGATTTTGAACCGTTAAGAATGACATGTTGTGTTCTTTCTTCTAGGAAATCCTGAATCCAATCACAAACCTGGTCCGATATTCCGTAAGCTCGTATTTTTTCACTAAACGTAAGTGCGGAATCGTATCAAGTGCCTTCCTGAAGTCCAGGAATACGGCATCAATCTGCTCGCCAGTGTCTACGGCACTGTGAATTTCTTGGGCAAATAGGGCGAGCTGAGTTTCACATGATCTCTGTTTGCGGAATCCATGTTGGTTATGATGAAGGAGATTTGTATTATCTAAGAACGTCATAATACGAGAACTCAAAACATGTTCCATTATTCTACAACAGATTGATGTAAGCGAAATAGGCCTATAATTATTCGCATCTGATTTATGACCCTTCTTGAAAATGGGAACGACCTGCGCTTTCTTCCAGTCGCTTGGTACTCTACGTTCTTCCAGCGATCTACGATAAATTGCTGATAGAAAGGGGGCAAGTTCTTTAGCATAATCACTGTAGAATCTTAAGGGTATCTCGTCTGGTCCGGATGCTTTTCCGCTACTAAGTGATAGCAGTTGTTTTTCAATTCCGATATCGTTTATTTCAATATTTTCCATTTTGGCGTCCGTGCGACGGCTGAAGTCAGGGACCGTGTTACGATTTTCCGCAGTGAAACAGTTTCGGAACACTGAATTCAGTATTTCTGCCTTTCTTCGGTCGTCCTGTTTCGGTGCCATCGTGGTCAACGAGTGACTGAATAGGGGATTTAGATCCGCTTACCGATTTTACATATGACCAAAACTTTTTAGGGTTCTTGTTTAGATTGTTTGCCAATGTTTTATGTTCGAATGGACTCGGCTGGCAGTTTCCTTCCTGTACCTTCCGTGTGATGTAATTTTACTCCCTGGGTAGAAAATTACATTGTTGAGCAAGCATTCAGCTACGGTGTTCTATCTGCTCACGACTAAGTTATTTGTTTCACCTTTACTGCTTTTCATCTTATAGGAAGTGCTGAGGTTGATTTTCGTCTGGTTCCTCGCCGCCCACCAGAACAACACAAATGGCAACGAAGGGTCACCTGTGCGGTATGGCTTGCGCTGTACGTGGCTGATCGTCACAATGTTTTGTCGAATTTCGTCACAAAAAAAAAGTTCAAAGCCGCGTCCTCAGCTGTTAAAGTCACGGTGACGGTTTTCTAGGACTCAGTTTGATGTCGTCCTCCCTCATGGTGCAGCGACCAACTCAGAAGTGTGTATTCTGTTATCCTCAGGAAATTGAGGAAACGACTTCAGCACGTTCGTCATCACAGAACGCAAACGAGCTTCTCCTTATACACGACACGCAACGCCTCACACGGTTCTCTGCGTCCGAGAGGAGCTCACAGGACTTCATTAGTCTGTTCTTGCCCATCCACTCTACAGCCCTGATGTCGCACCGTCTGACCATCTGTTTAGCCCGATGTAGAATGCACTCCGCGGGAAGCAGAGCTTGGATGATGGGGAGTTTATTGTTGCAGCAAGACGTTGACTCCCACGTCGTCCAGTAGAGTGGGAACATGCGGACATTCAAGCTGTCCCACTAAGGTGGTCTGAGGGTGTCGCATTGAGCGGAGATAAGTGGAAAAGTAGTCCGGCCCGATAGCTGAATGGTCTGCGTGACGGACTGCCGTCCTGAGGGGCCCGCGTTCGATTGCCGGCTGCGTCAGAGATGCTCTCAGCTCAGTGACAGAGTGTTGTGTTGTATTCACCGTCACTTCATCCCCATGGGGCGCGCAGGTCGCCCAACGTGGCGTTGACCTGCACCAAGGCGGCCAGACCTGCCCCGCAAGGGGCCTTCTGGCCAATGACGCCACACGCTCATTTCCATTGCAAAAATAAGGTTTTGTAGCCAAAGAGTGGGGAATAATATAATGTATTCGAATCCTGAATAAAACCAACCAGCTTTCAGTTAGGACATACACTCCTGGAAATGGAAAAAAGAACACATTGACACCGGTGTGTCAGACCCACCATACTTGCTCCGGACACTGCGAGAGGGCTGTACAAGCAATGATCACACGCACGGCACAGCGGACACACCAGGAACCGCGGTGTTGGCCGTCGAATGGCGCTAGCTGCGCAGCATTTGTGCACCGCCGCCGTCAGTGTCAGCCAGTTTGCCGTGGCATACGGAGCTCCATCGCAGTCTTTAACACTGGTAGCATGCCGCGACAGCGTGGACGTGAACCGTATGTGCAGTTGACGGACTTTGAGCGAGGGCGTATAGTGGGCATGCGGGAGGCCGGGTGGACGTACCGCCGAATTGCTCAACACGTGGGGTGTGAGGTCTCCACAGTACATCGATGTTGTCGCCAGTGGTCGGCGGAAGGTGCACGTGCCCGTCGACCTGGGACCGGACCGCAGCGACGCACGGATGCACGCCAAGACCGTAGGATCCTACGCAGTGCCGTAGGGGACCGCACCGCCACTTCCCAGCAAATTAGGGACACTGTTGCTCCTGGGGTATCGGCGAGGACCATTCGCAACCGTCTCCATGAAGGTGGGCTACGGTCCCGCACACCGTTAGGCCGTCTTCCGCTCACGCCCCAACATCGTGCAGCCCGCCTCCAGTGGTGTCGCGACAGGCGTGAATGGAGGGACGAATGGAGACGTGTCGTCTTCAGCGATAAGAGTCGCTTCTGCCTTGGTGCCAATGATGGTCGTATGCGTGTTTGGCGCCGTGCAGGTGAGCGCCACAATCAGGACTGCATACGACCGAGGCACACAGGGCCAACACCCGGCATCATGGTGTGGGGAGCGATCTCCTACACTGGCCGTACACCACTGGTGATCGTCGAGGGGACACTGAATAGTGCACGGTACATCCAAACCGTC
Organism: Schistocerca cancellata; assembly: GCF_023864275.1. Classification (NCBI taxonomy): domain Eukaryota; kingdom Metazoa; phylum Arthropoda; class Insecta; order Orthoptera; family Acrididae; genus Schistocerca; species Schistocerca cancellata. The sequence continues at coordinate 558,271,204 of NC_064632.1, forward strand.
ATCGAACCCATCGTTCTACCATTCCTAGACCGGCAAGGGAACTTGCTGTTCCAACAGGACAATGCACGTCCGCATGTATCCCGTGCCACCCAACGTGCTCTAGAAGGTGTAAGTCAACTACCCTGGCCAGCAAGATCTCCGGATCTGTCCCCCATTGGGCATGTTTGGGACTGGATGAAGCGTCGTCTCACGCGGTCTGCACGTCCAGCACGAACGCTGGTCCAAATGAGGCGCCAGGTGGAAATGGCATGGCAAGCCGTTCCACAGGACTACATCCAACATCTCTACGATCGTCTCCATGGGAGAATAGCAGCCTGCATTGCTGCGAAAGGTGGATATACACTGTACTAGTGCCGACATTGTGCATGCTCTGTTGCCTGTGTCTATGTGCCCGTGGTTCTGTCAGTGTGATCATGTGATGTATCTGACCCCAGGAATGTGTCAATAAAGTTTCCCCTTCCTGGGACAATGAATTCACGGTGTTCTTATTTCAATTTCCAGGTGTGTATATTGCGTTATTTATTGGACGGCAGTCCTACATTTTTATTTTGTTATTATGACGGCTGGTCCCGGCGGAGGTTCGAGTCCTCCCTCGGGCATGGGTGTGTGTGTCTGTCCTTAGGATAATTTAGAGTAGTGTGCATGCATAGCGGCTGATGGTCTTAGCAGTTACGTTCCTTAAGGGGCTCCGGAACGCCCAATACTTGCAATGTTAAAATAACGCTTATAAATTACATCTTTCCTCACAAAGTATTTGAGGTAGGAAGTTGAACTTTTTACAGATTATTTATTGGAATGTGGGCTACAACTTAACACAGGGATTTTACAAAATTTTAGTTCGGTTATTAAAGATGATTTTTTTTCAATTGTAATGAAAATTCACAAAATTTTTTTGCAATTTTTTATTTATATATTCAAAAATATACAGTTTTTTGGAAAAAGGCTGTGTTAAATTAGGCGGAAGGTACTGTGTAACATTTACTGAAAGTTTGAAACAAATATGTTTGGAAGATCCTTAGAAAACATGTAATTTGTATGAGAAAATAAAAGTTTTGGGAATCGAGCGACAAAGAGTGGATTAACTTTTTAGTGCATTCCAGGTCCATAGGATGGGTTATCTCCATCCTCTGCAAACTCCTCCTCCAGCTTCCTCTTGTTCCTCCTCCTGTTTACTCTTGCTTGTATTTCTAGACTCTTTACAGCCCTGTCTGCAGCCAGCCTGTCTAAAGCAAGCGTCGCTCGTACCATGTTAGAATGTTATTATTTACAGTAATAACACATACCTTTGGCTTTCCAACATTTCTCCTTTTCTTAAAAGCCTTCAGAGGATTTCTAATAACTTTACTTTTACTCATTATTATACTTCAACAAAACAGAGACTCAAGAAACAGAATTAATTACGAATATTTTCGAGATAACGACAGAGTAAATAAACATGAAACAATCGACAATCACACCAGCGATATATATTGAACCATCACAGGTTAGCCACAACACATACTTTATCTCACATCACTAAAATGTACCTGATGAACACGGACGTTAATAATAACACCATTTGACAGCAGTTTAACAGCGCCACAGTGGGTCACGCCCATGTAGAACACATTTCAAAAAAAATAATTAAAAATAGTTGTAGTCTTCGGAATTGAATAAATTATATATCTATTAAAAGGTAATAGTCTGCAGATTCAGAAAAAGTAAAAATTGAACTTTTCATGATTTTGAGCCTTTCCGGAGCCCCTTAAGATTTCACACACATTTGAACATTTTTTTGTTATTATGAGATTTAGCTTATATTCGCAACAATATACCTCGCAGATAGCTGTTCTACACACATTTCCAATGTTGAGAAGTCAAAAAAGTTTGTTTCAAACAAAGTAAATCACACACTGGGCTTCGACCATTACCGATGCATTGCTGAAGGCATTCGCAAAAGCTCCTCGTTACCTTCTCGGACATATCCGAGTAATATGGGATGTTCTGTAGGACAAACCCGTTCAAAAGTAAGTCTGCGTCAAAGTTTGCCTCATCAGACATTCTCAAAAACGAGTCATCCTTGTAAATTCTGTGCAGTGATTTACATCTACATCCATACGCCGCAAGTCATCTGACGGTGTGTGGTGGAGGGTACCTTGAGTACGTCTATCGGTTCTCCTTTCTATTCCAGTATCGTACTGTTCGTGGAAAGAAAGATTGTCGGTATGCCTCTGTGTGGGCTCTAATCTCTCTGATTTTATCCTCATGGCCTCTACGCGAGATATATGTAGGAGGGAGCAATAGGAGGGAGCAATATGTAGGAGGGAGTTGACTCCTCGGTGAAGGTATGTTCTCGAAACTTCAACAAAAGCCAGCACCGAGTTACTGAGCGTCTCTCTTGCAGAGTCTTCCACTGGAGTTTATCTATCATATCCGTAACGCTTCCGCGATTACTAAATGATCCTGTAACGAAGCCCGCTGCTGTCCGTTGGATCTTCTCCATCTATTCTATCAACCCTATCTGCTACGGATCCCACACCGATCAGCAGTATTTAAGCAGTGGGCGAACAAGTGTACTGTAACTTTCTTCCTTTGTTTTCGGACTGCATTTCCTTAGGATTCTTCCAATGAATTTCAGTATGGCACCTGCTTTACCGACGATTAATTTTATATCGTCATTCCATTTTAAATCACTCCTAATGCCTACTCCCAGATAATTTATGGAATCAACTGCTTCCATTTGCTGACCTGCTATATTATAGCTAAATGATCTTGTGCAGAAATTGGTCCTATTAACTTCATGTCCCGGCAGCAACTGTTGAGCCCGTTGCATATTAAAAGGAAAGGATGGAATTTGAAATCCAGTTTCGAATCCTCTGCAGAGAGGTGTTAGGGGCTTGTAATGACGCCGACGGACAGATCGGCGTGGGCTTCGTTGCAGAAGTTCACGAACTAGTCGGATATTACTCGTCGTTCCAACTGTTATTTCGCAACTCTTAGATTTCACATGGTTACAGAACATGTGTCACGCCATTTTTTCATACACCCGGATACTGTCCTTTTGTATGGAACGCGGAAATGACGGGTATCTCCCAGGGTGCACTGCGCGTTGGACAGCCGGACCTACTTCACTGCCTCAGCATGTACCTGAACTGGGCACGTTCCATAATGAACTGCATGACATGCTATGTAGGTCTGATAAGAAGCTGTAGATGACACAAGCACATCTGCATGTTAGTAGCGTGGCTAACTAAAAATATACTATTTTCCTGGGGCCACACTATATATAAATTTTGTCTTAGGAGAGATGGTCAACATTCAGGGAAGTGACAGGACGGATTTTGAACTTAGCAGCTATCAGAACTTCTATATCCTCGATACTGTGGAACAAATTTCATCTACTACAAGGTCTTTGCTTTCCATATTTTGGCTGGAGACAGTTCGCTCCGAAAAAGGAATAAAATTGTTTAGTGGACGTAGGTTTTAAAATGCGTATATTAAGAGCTATTAGCACTTGTTTATCTTAGCTACTGTGAAACACATTTCTTCTACTGAACAAGTGCCCGTAGCTCTTAAGTTATGCGTGTTAGATCCAACGTTTACTAGATTTTTTTTCTCGTTTTGGTTTGTAATAACTCAAACCAAACTACGGGAAGCAGAGAGCTTGCAGTAGATGAGATCTGTTTCACAGTATCGGAGGAGACGAAGTGCTCATATCTCTTAAGGTATGCACACAGCCCATGTTTACTATACGATTTTGCTTTGAGTGACGTTTCCCGTCATAGTGTTGAATGTGGGTCATTCTTCCTGGGACAACCCGCATGGATGGAATTTTTCAACCACGTCTCTGTCACCACATTACTGTTCTTTCCTATAGCATAAATTTTCACTGAATTCGTATTTAACGAAATAATGTAAAATCGTTTCAATACAACTTTTCTAATTGTGTGCCGCCTAGGCCGTGACAAAGTTAACATCGTTCTGATTGCTACTGCAGGCAGCCTTCATCAGAGAGAAGACGATTGCCTCCAACTTCTGCCAATGCGCCAGTAATTTTGCCACGTGAGATTCGGTGGTTTTTATGTGATTGTCTGTGAAGTGTTGCATGCCGTTTAGGCCACCGAAATCTCACAATCATTGTGGTCGTGGCATAAGAGTATTAAGTAGGGAGTAAGTCGCCGAACATTCAGCATGTGATCAAAAGTGTCCGGACACCTGGGTGAAAATGACTTACATGTTCGTGGCGCCTTCCATCGGTATTGCTGCAATCCAGTATGGTTCTGGCCCACCCTTAGCTTCCACTATCGCAGGCATATCTTCAATCAGATGCTGGAAGGTTTCTTAGGGAATGGCAGCCCATTCTTGAAGGAGTGCTGCACTGAGGAGAGGTATCGATGTCAGTTGGTGAGAGCTGGCACGAAGTCGGCGTTCCAAAACATCCCAAAGGTGTTCTACAGAATTCAGGTCAGGACTCTGTGCAGGCCAGTCGACTACAGGGATGTTATTGCCATGTAATCACTCCGCCACAGGCCGCGCATTATGAGCGGGTGATCGATCGTGTTGAAAGACGCAGTCGCCATCCCGCAATTGCTCATCAACACAGGGGAAGTAAGAAGGTGCTTAAAACATCAATGTAGGCCTGTGCTGTGATAGTGCCACTCGAAACAACAAGGGGTGGAAGCCGCGTCCATGGAAAACACGACCACACCATAACACCACCGCCTCCAAATTTTACTGTTGGCACTACACACGCTGGCAGATGACGTTCACCGGGCATTCGCCATGCCCATACTGTGCCATCGGTTCGCCACATTGTGTCCCGTAATTCGTCACTCCACACAACGTTTTTCCACTGTTCAATCGTCCAATTCTTACGCTCCCTACACCAAGCGAGGCATCGTTTGTCATATACGGGCGTGATGTGTGACTTACGAACAGCCGCTCGACCATGAAATCTGTTTTCTCATCTCCCGCCCAACTGTAATGGTACTTGCAGTGGATCTTGATGCAGTAAGGAATTCCCGTGTGTTGGTCTGGATAGGTGTCTGCCTATTACACATTACGACCCTCTTCAACTGTCGGCGGCCCCTGTCAGTCGGCAGACGAGGTCGGCCTGTACGCTTCTGTGCTGTACGTCTCCCCTCACATTTCCACTTCACTATAACATCGGAGACAGTGGAACTAGGGGTGTTTAGGAGTGCGGAAATATCTCGTACAGACGTATGACACAAGTGACACCCAATCACCTGACTACGTTCTACATATCTACATATATACTCAGCTAGCGACCAAGCGGTGTATGGCGGAGGGCACAATTTGCGCCAAAGTCAAATTTCCCCCCTCTGTTCCACTAGCGGATCGCGCGAAGGAAAAACGATTGCATGAACGCCTCAGTACGAGCTCTAATTTACCTTATCTCTAAATGGTGATCATTGCGCGATTTGAAAGTAGGTGGTAATAATATATGCTCCACATCCTCGGCGAAGATCGGATTTCGGAATTTAATGAGCAGCCCCTTCCGTTTAGCGCATCGTCTATCTGCAAGTGTATCCCACTTCAAACTTCCTACTAGATTCGTAACGCTCTTGCTATAGATAAATGTACCTGTCACGAATCTCGCCACTCTTCGTTGGACCTTCTCAATCTCTTGAATCAGACCCAACTGGTAAGGGTCCCATACAAACAATACTCCAATATTGGACTAACTGACGTATTGTAAGCAATTTCCTTTGTTGAAGGACTGCATCGCATCAGGATTCTACCAATAAACCACAATCTAGAGTTAGCCTTGCCCGTTACTTGTGTAATCTGATCATTCCATTTGAGATCATTTCGAATAGTCACACCCATATACTTGACGGATGTTACCGCTTCCAAAGACTGGGCATTTATTTTGTACTCGTACATTAATAGGGATTTTCGTCTTGTTATACGCAGTAGGTTACACTTACTAATATTGTGAGATAACTGCCAGTCATTACACCACACATTTATTTTCTGCAAATCCTCATTGATTCGTTCACAACTTGCGTGTGATACTGCTTTCCTATGGACTACAGCATCATCGGCAAATAGTCTAATGCCCCTGTCAATACCATCAACCAGATCGTTTATGTAAATCGTAAAAAGCAGCGGACCTATTACGCTGCCCTGGAGCACACCTGAAGACACGCTTGTTTCTGTTGAAATCACCCCATTCAGGACGACATACTGCTCTCTGTCTATCCAACCGCGTATGTCATCGGATACACCGTAAGCGCTCACTTTTCGTCAGGTGGAACGTCAGCGTCAAAAATGGTTCAAATGGCTCTGAGCACTATGGGACTTCACTGCTGAGGTCATCAGTCCCCTAGAACTTTGAACTACTTAAACCTAACTAACCTAAGGACATCACACACATCCATGCCCGAGGGAGGATTCGAACCTGCGACCGTAGCGGTACCGTGGTTCCAGTCTGAAGCGCTTAGAGCCGCTCGGTCACAGCGGCCGGCTGACTTTCCGCTGTTCCAGTCATCTGTGATATATGCTGGATAAGAATGGTGCTATATTTATAGCATAGTCAACATATAATCTTACGGGAATACCGTCTGGGCCAGATGCCTTCCTTGCGTGTAACGATCTTAACTGTTTTACAATCCCAGATACACTAAACACCATATCAGCCATCCTTGCGTTTATTACATAATTGAAAGGGGGGAATGGTGCTGCAGTCCCCTACCGTAAACGAGTTTTTGCAAGCTAGGTCTAGAATTTCGGCCTTCTGTTTAACATCATTCATAACATTACCCGTACAGTCAGCAAGAGAAGGTATTGAATTATTTGTAGCGTTCATAGATTTTACGTCCAACCAAAATTTTTTGGGTTTATTTTTAGAATCTGCAGATAACATATTGTTTTGAAATTCGTTAAAAAAATCTCTCATTGACCTTTTGATAGTTGCTTTCATTTCGCGTAATTTCTGTTCGTCAGTGGGGCAGTGACTACGTTTAAAACGACTGAGCAGAATTCTCTGCTCTCTCAGCAACTTCCTAATATGTTGGTTGTACCAAGATGGATCGTTTCCCTCCATATTTTTGCTAGGCACATACTTCTCTAGCACGCGGTAGACAATATCTTTAAATTCCGACCGAAGATGTTCAATATATCCCGCGGTGAATTCTTGGAGGAGTCTATGAAGATACTCATTAATGACACTTTTATTTTATTTCTCAAACAAGAAAACTCAACGCTGTTTCTCTGGTTTTTTGCAGCTTCCACTGACATAGAAGCCACAACGACATTATGGTTGCTAATACCTTCTTCTAGATTAACTTTCTCAAAAAGACCAGGTCTCTTTGTCACCAAGATATCTAATATGTTCCCATCTCGAGTTGGTTTTCTAGCCAACTGCTCAGGGTTGTATGTTGAGAGCGCTCCTAGAATAACTTCACACTAGTATTTGCTTCTGCCCCCTGTGATAAACGTGTAATTTTCCCAATCAATGGATGCCAGATTAAAGTCTCCGCCTATAACTAACGGAAAATTTGGATATTTATTTCCTATGCACTCAAGACTTTCTCTGAAACGTTCTGCGACATTTGTTGCGGATGCTGGTGGTCCATAAGAACATCCTAATACAATGGTCAATCCTTGTCTGACAGCTTTATCCAAACTATTTCACAGTCCAATCCAGTAACAATCTCAACTGCGTTTAAACAGCTGCAATTAACACACCACCTCCCAGAGCATCAGCCCTATCCTTCTTAAAAACTGTCCAATCCGAGTTCAAAATATCACTGCTATTTATGACTTGTTACAACCAGCTTGTTCGCAAGTTGCGCGGAGCGCCCCATTCTGCTCTCTCACGTTATCTAAAGACTACTGAAGTCGCTGGTATGGAGTATCTGGCAGTAGGTGGCAGCACAATGCACCTAATATGAAACACGTATGTTTTTTTTTTTTTGGGGGGGGGGGGGTCCGGATACTTTTGATCACATAGTGTATACTGTGTTCCGGTGTTTGTTTTCGTTTGTGCAGGCATTAAACGGGATGTGTGGAATACGAGAAAAGCTGTGACGGTAAATAAACGGTTTCACCTGTTGTGGGAGGGCCTTTTACATTTTAGCTTCCCGGTGGCTTGACCGTCATGGAGCAACCGTCCTCTCCAAGAATAAAACAAAAGATAAGAGTGTTCTGAGACAAATGAAACATATTGTAATCTTGAATGTAAGGTTGAGCCTTCGAGGCGTATGTCGTATAAAAGTTGTGTTCTACTCTAATTCCGGGGATACTGTAATGATCTGTACACCCATTCATGGAAATATATGTCTGTGAAAGGAAAGTTGTGGACATGCTTTTTCGCAGTATGTGTAGAATTTATCGTATTTTGCTCCAACAACAGTTGCAGAACGTGAAAAATTCAAGCCTTCCCTCGGCTACACACGGGATTTCAGAGGCACTGATTAGCAGGATCTGCACTTCACGAGAATCAACTACGGCGACCATCTTAAAAGGGAAGGTAAATACGTCAGATATTACACCGCGTGACAGATCTCATGAAGTGTTCTCACCGTGTACAGCAGGAACCAGCTTCTGGTTTACACCGTAAAAAGTTGTACAACTACTGAAATGGATGTTACCGCGGAAGTCTACATTCATATTATACAGTCTCTTTAAAAACCAGAAAGCTAATATTTACTCGGAGATATGTTTTATGGTGGGGGTATATTTTCTCATACTTTATTCTGCTCAGGGATGGTGTTAATAGCAGTATAACTGGGACAAGCTGGAGTTAGCTCAGGACCAATTTAATGCCTGAGCAAAGCATGGGGTGTCAGACTGAGAAAGGCGCCAGGGACGTCCAAGCGCAAAAATTTTATACGGTCTGTCATAATTGGTACGAAATACGATGACAGTATATCGTGACAGAACCAAAGACATTCAGCATGGGTGCGCAAACAAGACGTTTGCGAAATAACTGCGAATCCCGTTTCCGAATTAACCGAATGGGACGGAAAATAGTGATCCACAGCCAGAGATCCAGAACAAGGATTTGGATGAATTTAAGGAAAACAAGTGGAAGGGTGGCCCAACTTGATACGTCATTTATCATTAATTACAGATGGTACTCGAAGAACACGTCAACTGTGCAGCACTATGGTGGCCCGATGACAGACAGTTAACTGATTAAATAAACCTGAGGCGCCACTCTGTCCGCGCTGCTAGCATCGCAGCTGTCGGCTGATCCCACAACAGGACTTGAATGTAAGTTCAACAAATAAAAGACATTAACATGCATACATCTCCTCTGGACTAGTAACTTCCAGGCTTCTCCAAGGCAAGAAATTAGACACAGCCACGTATAATGTTGATCTCCAAAGACCAGTAGCCACCTCACCAATAGCAGGTACACAGTCACGTTACAGTTTCCTTTTACTAACAGTATAATAGAGCGTAATGCAAATGATGACACTTTGGTGTCATTTTGCTCCCATGTAGACAAGATACGGCCAAACTGGCCAAACGCTACCCACGTGTAAAAATCGAACCAAACCGTAATATTTCACTTATTAGCCACAAGCCTGTTACACATAAATCGAGTTAAGTACTTAAATGAAATACCAAGCCCTTAAAACACTATTAATATGATAATGACAATTGAACCATTATTTTTTTAAAGAAATCAAGAAACTCAATGCTCTGTTTGCCCGAGGGCTTTCAGCACGCGCCAGAATTACCTTACAATAATAGAAACACTTCCCCAAAATCACTACAACCAAGTCCTAATCCCTCGACCTACCGCCGCGGCTCGATACCAAAAGAATGACGGTAAACTACTCAACCTGAGGCTGGAACGGGAGATCCATCAACACCTAGGCCTCGTGCGATGACTGGAAAGCCGCCGAAGCAGCAGGAAAATACGTCCCTGCCCCGGACCAGCAGAACAGCAAGGTGTGAACCGCTGACGATAAAAGGCTGTCAACATATACCAAACAACAAACGGCAAACAAGTTTTATAATACTTAACATACACAACAATACTGAAACGGGGAATTAATGATTATTTTATAGGAAACCAACTATTAACATTTCAATATAGCAGCGGCCTGCCCACAAATATTGCAAGTTAACCTTCCTAGTAATAGCAAGAAACAATGTAAGTAATTTAAAAGAATAATTATATAATAAGTCAGACAAGATTAAATAAGTCAAGGTATATCTTTACTGGGGCCTCTTAGGGACTAACACGCACTGTAATTTGGATACGTTCCAAATGGCAGATTGCCGATTTAAGATAAGAGAAAAGATAAAAGAAAAAGCACTTATAACCCGAAGGGCTACTCAACACGGAACATGAGAGTGTGCAAATACATGCACGCACACACACATGACCCACGCGTGCGTACTTTTAGGCTGAGCGCAACCAACTTTAGTTACAGACCAAATCCAATAACTCACCCCAGGAAGGGCCATGAGTTCTACAGCAAACAGAAATTACAATCAGGAACACCAAATACTCAATGATAACAAACAATGATTTCAACTACCTGATTAAAAATGCAAAATACTTGCTTGGGGCGTTCCCCAAGGGTCGGTGCTGGGGCCACTGCTGTTTCTTATTTATATAAATGATACGCCTTCTAGTATTACAGGTGATTCAAAAATACTTCTGTTTGCTGATGACACCAGCTTGATAGTGAAGGATCTGGTGTGTAATATTGAAACAGTAACAAATAATGTAGTTCATGAAATAAGTTCGTGGCTTGTGGAAAATAATTTGATGCTAAATCACAGTAAGACTCAGTTTTTACAGTTTCTAACTCACAATTCAACAAGAACCGATATTTTGATCAGACAGAATGGGCGTATTATAAGCGAGACGGAACAGTTCAAATTCCTAGGCGTTCGGATAGATAGTAAGCTGTTGTGGAAAGCCCATGTCCAGGATCTTGTTCAGAAGCTAAATGCTGCTTTATTTACCATTAGAACATTATCTGAAATAAGTGACACTTCAACACGAAAAGTAGTCTACTTCGCATATTTTCATACGCTTATGTCGTATGGTATTATTTTTGGGGTAATTCTTCTGATTCAAAAAGAGTATTTTTGGCTCAAAAACGGGCTGTTCGAGCTATATGAGGTGTAAGTTCGAGAACCTCTTGTGGACCCCTATTCAAAAATCTGGGAATTCTGACATTGCCCTCACAGTATATATTTTCTTTAATGTCGTTTGTTGTTAGCAATATTAGCCTATTCCCAAGAGTTAGCAGCTTTCACTCAGTTAATACTAGGCAGAAATCAAATCTGCATGTAGAATGCACTTCCTTGACTCTTGTGCAGAAAGGAGTGCAGTATTCTGCTGCATCCATTTTCAATAAGCTACCATAAGAACTCAAAAATCTTAGCAGTAGCCCAAACGCTTTTAAGTCTAAACTGAAGAGTTTCCTCATGGCTCACTCCTTCTATTCTGTCGAGTAGCTCCTGGAAGAGCTAAAAAATTAAGCAAATTCCAGTGTTACATTGCTGATTGTCTTAATTTAAACTTACGAATTGTCACCTGAATATGTTTTTTATATTTCATTTTATCTGTTTCTAATATCGTGTTATAATTTCATGTATTGACTCGTTCCATGACCATGGAGACTTCTCCTTAATTTGGTCCCACGGAACAAAAAATAAATAAATAAATAAATAAAAGAAACCTCCAGATTGACACACAAAGCACCGAAGTGGTCACTGAAAGGCGTAAATGAACAGGACTCCTGGCGAGCTTACACTGGGGAACAATTGACAATCGTTAAGTACTGTAGTTACTGAACAGTCTTCACACATAATTTCAAATAAATGCCAATAGGTTGAGGACTCCAGGTAGGCACCGGATAATACTGCCCGCCTGCTCGTGGCTGGTGACAAGTTGTCCAGTACATCTCGGCGTACTTAGCACATCACAACGAACTGAAGCACTGCGTAATCAGGTTGCAAGCGACGGGAGCCGCTCCTCGCCGGCTAAAGTGGCCGGAAGCTGCTGTCGTCACTGCAGGAAAACTGTGGCCCCCCACGTCCCAACGGTAAACGGTTTCAACTCGCTGCAATCGCCAGGACTCCGGGTCCCAGTCACACCCGTTCCGCTCCGTGTACCACACATCACTCCCTACCACGCAGCCCCAGAGGGAACACGTAACCGAGCAAAGGTCGTACGACGTGGGCCACAAGCGAAGGAACGCAAGTGACGCCAGTAGCATGGCGCGCGCGCCCCCACAGGAACCGCCACGGTTCACAGACAGACGAATGATTATAATTTTGAAAAACTGACTGTTACTTCAAGAGGAAGACCTTAACAAAGTAGACAAGTCAGTAACACGTTGGTCCTTCTCTGGCCATTACACATGCAGTTATTCGTATTGGCATTGACTGATACAGGGTGTTTCAAAAATGACCGCTATATTTGAAACGGCAATAAAAACTAAACGAGCAGCGATAGAAATACACCGTTTGTTGCAATATGCTTGGGACAACAGTACATTTTCAGGCAGACAAACTTTCGAAATTACAGTAGTTACAATTTTCAACAACAGATGGCGCTGCAAGTGATGTGAAAGATATAGAAGACAACGCAGTCTGTGGGTGCGCCATTCTGTACGTCGTCTTTCTGCTGTAAGCGTGTGCTGTTCACAAAGTGCAAGTGTGCTGTAGACAACATGGTTTATTCCTTAGAACAGACGATTTTTCTGGTGTTGGAATTCCACCGCCTAGAACACAGTGTTGTTGCAACAAGACGAAGTTTTCAACGGAGGTTTAATGTAACCAAAGGACCGAAAAGCGATACAATAAAGGACCTGTTTGAAAAATTTCAACGGACTGGGAACGTGACGGATGAACATGCTGGAAATGTAGGGCTACCGCGTACGGCAACCACAGAGGGCAACGCGCAGCTAGTGCAGCAGGTGATCAGACAGCGGCCTCGGGTTTCCGTTCGCCGTGTTGCAGCTGCGGTCCAAATGACGCCAACGTTCACGTATCGTCTCATGCGCCAGAGTTTACACCTCTATCCGTACAAAATTCAAACGCGGTAACCCCTCAACGCCGCTACCATTGCTGCACGAGAGACATTCCCTAACGATATAGTGCACAGGATTGATGACGGCGATATGCATGTGGACAGCATTTGGTTTACTGACGAAGCTTATTTTTACCTGGACGGCTTAGTCAATAAACAGAACTGCCGCATATGGGGAACCGAAAAGCCCCATGTTGCAGTCCCATCGTCCCTGCATCCTCAAAAAGTACTGGTCTGGGCCGCCATTTCTTCCAAAGGAATCATTGGCCCATTTTTCAGATCCGAAACGATTACTGCATCACGCTATCTGGACATTCTTCGTGAATTTGTGGCGGTACAAACTGCCTTAGACGACACTGCGAACACCTCGTGGTTTATGCAAGATGGTGCCCGGCCACATCGCACGGCCGACGTCTTTAGTTTCCTGAATGAATATTTCGATGATCGTGTGATTGCTTTGGACTATCCGAAACATACAGGAGGCGGCGTGGATTGGCCTCCCTATTCGCCAGACATGAACCCCTGTGACTTCTTTCTGTGGGGACACTTGAAAGACCAGGTGTACCGCCAGAATCCAGAAACAATTGAACAGCTGAAGCAGTACATCTCATCTGCGTGTGAAGCCATTCCGCCAGACACGTTGTAAAGGTTTCGGGTAATTTCATTCAGAGACTACGCCATATTATTGCTACGCATGGTGGATATGTGGAAAATATCGTACTATAGAGTTTCCCAGACCGCAGCGCCATCTGTTGTTGAAAATTGTAACTACTGTAATTTCGAAAGTTTGTCTGCCTGAAAATGTACTGTTGTCCCAAGCATATTGCAACAAACGGTGTATTTCTATCGCTGCTCGTTTAGTTTTTATTGCCGTTTCAAATATACCGGTCATTTTTGAAACACCCTGTATATACTCATGCTCATAAATTAAGGATAATGCTGATACATGGTGAAACAACGCTCTGGTGGGCGGTTTGCGGGTTTAAATCACCTCGGGGTTTGACCATGCGATGCATTTGACCCGCGGTCGTCGCACAGTGGCGCTGGCAGCAGTCCACATACACTGAGGTATGTTCGTGCATGTCAGAGTGCGGTGCAGCGAGCAAGTGTGCAGCAAGTGTGAGGTCGGGCATTATGCTGGTGAAATGTAAGCCCAGTGTGGCTTGCAACGGAGGGCGACGAAACGGGGAGTGGAATACCGTCGACGTACCGACGTGTTGCAATGGTGACGCAAATAACAACCAAAGAGGTCCTGCTATGAAGTGAAACGTCAATCCTATTCATCATTCCTGCTTGTCAGACCGTATGGCGGGCGAAAGTTAGATTGGCGTCCCACCACTATCCGTGGAGCCTCCGGAGATGCCTTTGCTGGTCATTGGAGATCAGTTAGAAGTGAGACTCGTCACTAAAAACAGTTCTGATCCAGTCAATGGGATTACACGACGATGACGTGTCCAGGACGAACACATGCCTGGAGACACCCAGCAACCTGAATTTCGGCCACTATACGCCCCAAAAACCAGGAGTGATGGTCCGACGTGCCATTCGCGGCACTTTTACAGGACAGTCGTATGCCGATGATACTCTATGCCCCGTTTCGTTGTCCTTCATAGCAAGCCATTCTGGTTCAAATGGCTCTGAGCACTATGGGACTTAACATCTATGGTCATCAGTCCCCTAGAACTTAGAACTACTTAAACCTAACTAACCTAAGGACATCACACAACACCCAGTCATCACGAGGCAGAGAAAATCCCTGACGCCGCCGGGAATCGAACCCGGGAACTCGGGCGTGGCAAGCGAGAACGCTACCGCAGCACGACCACGAGCTGCGGACAAGTCATTCTGGGCTTACATTCCAGCAAGATAAAGTCTGCTCGCACTCGCCGACAGTTTATGCTGCTAGTTTGGTGCTTGTCAAATCCTACACTGTCCAGCTGTGAAAGTTTGGATCATAATGGCCAGGGTCGTCCGATCAGTAATCTGACACCCCAATTGGTCAAAATTTTGTGCAGTATCCCTCAGGAGGACATCTAAAAAGGCTATCAATCAATGCTAAGCCGAAAAACTGCTTGCATAGGAGCCACAGATGGACCAACACGTCATTGACATGCTCTATCTGTGAAGATCATTCTCTTGAATAAATCACCCAATTTTTGTGAAACTGAAATCATATGTTAGTATGCACATATACATCACATCTACCGATTTTCTTTCAATACGGAGAATTCCTACGTGGTATGTCTATTTTTTCCACATTTCACCCAAGCCATACCTCAACGACTTATATGTTACAGTTTACTGTACACGTATACCTGTGAAAGGTGGTGTTCATGCGACGTCCCCACAATCGAAATCAATACTGCTGTGGTCTCTACAGTCAGTTAGAATTGTTTCAGAATCCCTCGCATCACCTCATAAATTTCGTTAACAATGTGAAGTTCACTGCTGAAGTTCTCCAGCGATATCAGTGGGAATGCTGGGAATTTCTCTTCTGAGATCACCCAACATAAAAAGAAATCCAGAAAATCCAGGAAACTGTGGTCTCTACGAGAATAGGATGCTCAACTCGGAGTGCAGGGGTGTGTTCTGGTGGAACACCCGAGGCGTCAGTAATACGATGGTGGCTGTAAATACATGTATCTGTTTTCAGGATTCATAAAATGCAAACTGCTACTCCGTGGCGTCGACGGAAGGGCGGTAGACCAGCACATAAGATCGGAAGCTGTTGACTCGTACAGCTCACAAGGGGACAATCAGACTTGGTAATCAGGGATTTTGATGGAGCCTTAGCTATGTTCCAGAGGGACCTGTCAAAAGTACGTAGCTAGGGGTTTCCCGTGCGACAAACTTCAGCCGTATTTCGAACGACTGAGTGTAGGACATGAGCTAAAGTTTACGGCCTCCATACTATCAGTAAGTTTTCAAAAGGCTTGAAATCCTGCTAGCATAACATTTTTCCAATCCCATCGTACAGAAAATCATTAATTAATATGTCATTCAAAATTGTTCAAATATAATTTTCGCCATAGTAATTACATTAATACATCAATCCTTACAGCAAACTTTCTTCAAACGAGTATACCGTACGTTACAGAATAGATAACGGAATCGTCTTACTCGATTCGCCTGCATCGCCTTCTGTACGGGAACAGAATTCCGCAGGAGCAACCGAAATAAAAATTCGTACAGCACCACGCTCTTTTAATGTGAACAACTACCATGCAGGCACACGGATGTTTCACAAGCCATACGGGACAGTAAAGTTCATTTAAAATCAAAAAGATTGCTCTTTCTTATATCATTCTCGATGGGAACCACACTTATTTGACCATTCTTGTGAAGCAGGTGCACTAAATTCATTCAGAATCGACGAATGTGTTTTTATGGTATTTTTTTCTCTAAGCGATTTCTCTATTAATCTTTGGCGAGTCAGGAACACTTCGTTTTTTTTTTTTGGTGAAAATTTTCACTTTCCTATATAAATAAACATTACAGGGTTGGCAAAGTTGAGTACATTTGGGTGGTGGAATTGGTACGTTGCAAGTGCATGCATGTCTTTCTTTTACAAAGATTTGATCGTTAACTTTCTGATCAATCTGCCCTCACCAAGAATCAATGAAGTAAATAAATTTTTCTTGCCCCGTGTAGAGAAGAATGTCAGTTTTTTCAAGGGTCTTGCTGCAGCACTTTCGTGAACTTCACTGATTTCGTGCAATTTATGAATTAACTCTTCAAAACTTTTTTGATCAGTTCGACCAAATTTCCCGGATGGTTCTTGCCACATATGAAAATGTAAGGGACATATTTAAGAACGAAGATACAGGATACTATGCTGTGAAGGAATGACTGCTCTTGTCCACATCGGTTTCGTTCCTTGTTCCGCAGATCAGTCGTTACTGGCAACCGTTTTCATGGGTATTAATTACGTAATCTACGCCGAAATTATGGACGAGTACTCTCGTCTGGATCTGGAATCCTTCCACAGCTGATAATACTGCGTCCATCGTTGAGAAATCTTTGGAGTTGCCCAAATATTTGGAATTTCAACAACGAATCTCAAACGAAATATACATTTGAAGAAATAATGCTCAATGATTGATTTCATAATGAAATTTCTACAGCGAAAATGGCTGTTTTTGAATAATTTTGCATGAAATATACTATTTAAGGGGCTCCGGAACGCCCTATACTTGCAATGTTAAAATAACGCTTATAAATTACATCTTTCCTTACAAAGTATTTGAGGTAGGAAGTTGAACTTTTTACAGATTATTTATTGGAATATGGGCTACAACTTAACACAGGGATTTTACAAAATTTTATTTCAGTTATTAAAGATGATTTATTTTCAATTGTAATGAAAATTCACAACATTTTTTTGCAATTTTTTATTTATATATTCAAAAGTATACAGTTTTTTGGAAAAAGGCTGTGTTAAATTATGCAGAAGGTACTGTGCAACATTTACTGAAAGTTTGAAACAAATATGTTTGGAAGATCCTTAGAAAACATGTAATTAGTATGAGAAAATAAAAGTTTTGGGAATCGAGCGACAAAGATTGGATTAACTTTTTAGTGCATTCCAGGTCCATAGGATGGATTATCTTCATCCTCTGCAAACTCCTCCTCCAGCTTCCTCTTGTTCCTCCTCCTGTTTACTCTTGCTTGTATTTCTAGACTCTTTACAGCCCTGTCTGCAGCCCGAAGGCGTTCCTTGTCTAAAGCAAGCATCGCTCGTCTTTATTGTTTACAGTAATAACACATACCTTTGGCTTTCCGACATTTCTCGTTTTCTTAAAAGCCTTCAGAGGATTTCTAATAACTTTACTTTTACTCATTATTATACTTCAACAAAACAGAGACTCAAGAAACAGAATTAATTACGAATATTTTCGAGATAACGACAGAGTAAATAAACATGAAACAATCGAAAATCACACCATCGATATATATTGAACCATCACTGGTTAGCCACAACACATACTTTATCTCACATCACTAAAATGTACCTGATGAACACGGACGTTAATAATAACACCATTTGACAGCAGTTTAACAGCGCCACAGTGGGTCATGCCCATGTAGAACACATTTCAAAAAAAATTTAAAAATAGTTGTAGTCTTCGGAATTGAATAAATTATATATCTATTAAAAGGTAATAGTCTGCAGATTCAGAAAACGCAAAAAAGTAAAAATTGAACTTTTCATGATTTTGAGCCTTTCCGGAGCCCCTTAACGACGTTCTGAAAGAAAGAAAATGCGCGTGCTGTACTTTAACCAAATAGAACCTGTGTCACATGTGGTGTCCAAGCTTTAGCCACTGCACTTCGCTCACATAGTCGAAACATGACTAAAGGTATAGTAGGTTCACCTACGCCTTCAACATCGTTTTTCTAGGAAATTTTGGGCCGACGCTCGAAAAACCACTAGCCTGGTACTCAGGACATATTAGTCTACAATATCCCTAGAACTCATCAAGCTTGTTAATTAACAGGTCTGATGGTCCCCTTGTCTGAGTTGCATGTTGGATGCCAGGAAGCACACGTTCAGTAGGTGCAGCGTCGTGCAGGATGCCGACAAGAAGGTCTGCAGGCGTTGTTCGCTCTGCCGCCAGTGTGACGCGCTACCTTGCTGAGGTGCTCTTGAAGACACTGGAGTTCGCGCCCAGGTGGGCGGCCAATAACTGCGCCGGACGACATTAGCCGTGTAGAAGTATGTCCTGGCCTCCCAATTAGAGACAGTCAACACTCCGGTAGCTGCTCACAAGTACAGCCAGAAGAGCAAAACGAATGCACCTCTCCTCGAAGGTGTGATTCTGGGAGTCACAGGTTACCCTCAACTCATACCCAGAGGGATGCTGGTGGAAGATGCTTAAGTCTTTACATGGGTGGCAACAAAGTAGGCAGCAGTGGCATTCCACAGCAGACGAGTCTATCAATGTTGTTGGTGTCTGTTAGTGCAAGTCACCAGATGAATATTAGGCAGCACATTAGGAAATAGAACTCTCTGGGGATTTGCGGCAACTCACAAGACTGTCGTACCAACTAATGACTGAATGCTGGCACCTGCATAGAATGTGTGTTCCAGAAGTCCCAGTATTTGTGCTGGTTGTCTCATGCTGACGAAGTTACCATGCTGTGGCGATGAGAAAACTTTGCTCCATTTTCTAAGTTTGTCAGCACATAGTAACACCGTGACTCTCTACAACACAAACAAACATCCAAACACACTTCAGTACACGGACACAAAACATGCAATGGAGGATATGTGACGGTCACTGAGACCTACAAAGCCAATAGCTGCCACCGTAAAATTGATACATATTATGTGATGCTACCTACCACTGACTGTTCTCTCGATGAGTGAACATGAATTTATCTAGAGAGTAACTGACATATGCAATTGCATACTGGAATGAATAAACTATATAACTTAAACAGTTGAAATGATATTACTAATAAAACGTAACTAATATAGCTCACTATATGCAAAGTTCATGGATGGATTAAAGTATCGCACACCTCGGTATTAAAATGGATTAGAATTAATGATGTGTACAATTCTGGCATATATTGGTATAGAAATGAAACTGGAAAAAAACCTACAAACCTAAACATCTGAATTCCTATTATATCAGTATACAAGTGTGACAGAAAACTCTCTATGTGGAGAAAATATATTGTAACTTTGTTCCCAGAAACAAATGTGCAAACTGTTAATTATTGAGGAAGTTCAATGACAGAATAAATCCAACTCTAAGTCTCCAGATACATATAGAACTTTATGTATTATGTAAAAATGGAAGAACCATCTATACCAGATATCCCACATATATACTCGTATATTTCTCATCTGATAACTGCAATACAAGCCTTTATCAACACTCTCACTCAACATATCAAACCACTTACATTAACACCACATGAAGAAGATTTGGTCTCACGAGGAAATAAGTCTCTACAAAACACTATATACTCTATACAACAATTCCACTCACACTAACAGATCAGAATACAACTTTGCATCACTCTACATATGAAATTATAAATCCAATTGCACTCATTTTACACACTACTCTGACATACGCATTGAAGAATCAAGAGAGAAGAGAACTGCACATGAAGGAATATGCCTCCGAAATACAACATTAATACTATTCATCAAACACACTTCAAATTTCTCAACTGGACACAGACACAACAACACAGTATTTACAAACTACAAAATTAAAAACACCAAAAATGATATTACACGAAGAAAACTTCCACAAACAATGACTCTACACAACACAAACAAGCATCCAAACACACTTCAGTACACTGACACAAAACATGCAATGGAGGATATGTGACGGTCACTGAGACCTACAAAGCCATTAGCTGCATCGTAAAATAGATACATATTAGGTGATGACACCTACTACTGACTGTTTTCTCATTGAGCTAACATGAACTTATCTAGAGAGTAACTGACATATGCAGTTGCATACTGCATACTTGGCCCATTCTTCCATATCAGTTTTTGAAGCAAATGATTTACAGGTTATTACTGCAACTTGCAGTGCTGTCAGAATGACGCTATGATGCGATCATTCTGTTTCAGTCGCACTCTGAGCTCTCTGCCTGAGTGTGGCGTGGCAGCACCCCAGTTCTGTGTCTAACTATGTGCTACAGTGGCTTTTCTTCCTGGTTAAATTCTGATTGTGACACTGTGCTCGGTCTGTCTGAGCTCGCCTCTGCCTTTACTGAAGAAAAAATTAAAAACTATTCGTACATCCAAATTCCATTTTGCAGTGCAACAAAATCGAGGTCAGTTGGCCTGAGGAGCCATGGAACGGGTCCTGCTCGACCTATCCTACTTGGGTCGTGTAGTTGCATTGTACATCGTGTTACATCAGCACCCAATCATACATCTACCACATTCCCCAAAGTTGCGCCCGATAAGGTTGGCCATGAATGAAGTTAGGTACCGGTTAGACTGACACTTAATTGAAAAGTTTACATTACATTCACATTTGTCCTAAATAGGACAGCATTGCTTACTGAAATCAGTGGTAGCTGATACCCACACAATGGCAGTTATCTTACAAACACCTTGGTAGTCGACTCGTGTTTACAGGCACGTTTTTGCTAGTGTTATACTTTCGCATATCTGAGTTTTTGCTATTAATTGTAACCCTGGCAGTAGTGATAAACAGGGAAACTCATAAAGACCGGCCATCACCGAAAAGCTACAGACCCATTTACTTATTAAACGTCTTCGCCAAGATCGAGGAGTTCTTTGAAATGTTTCAGGAGCGCCAGAACCTGCATAGATTCAGAAAATGGGAGTCTACTGATGATACGATTAATAAAGCTCTTTAGAGCGTAGAAAATTCGACTCGAAGTTATGTAACTGCACTTATGACTGAAGTCGCATGCATAATTGTTAAACTCTTGTTGCCTGTGACGTTCGTACGCCTTCGAGATGTCTCGGTGCCCAGATACCCCCACTATCGTTTTGTGGATGCTGTACTGGATATAGCGGGTAGAGGCAGCGCAGAGCAAGTTAGTAAAAAGATGATATAGAGCTGTGCACAAGACTTCGTAAGTCGTCCATTGTTCCGCGATCTTAGCATCGAATCCATGCTATATCTGTTTGACAGTGGAGATACTGTTGAAGGTGTTATTGCGTCAGCAGATAACGGCCTGGTAGTTGTGTCTGCGGACTCCATGGAGAGACTTGAGTAAAAATTCAAATGGCTCTGAGCACTATGGGACTCAACATCTTAGGTCATAAGTCCCCTAGAACTTAGAACTATTTAAACCTAACTAACCTAAGGACATCACACACACCCATGCCCGAGGCAGGATTCGAACCTGCGACCGTAGCAGCCTCGCGGTTCCGGACTGCAGCGCCAGAACCGCACGGCCACCGCGGCCGGCAGACTTGAGTAAAACACGAATGATGCGCTTGTTCAGATGCAGCGGTGGGACACGGAAAAAAAATTGGCTATAGCCGTCCATAAAACCACATACAGACTTCTGAAGAGAAGACTTTCTCTCGCCAGATGTTCTTCCCTGAGGCTTGACTGAATCTGTATAAAACGCATCATTGATTGTAGGTATCTATGCAGTCTGCTGGAAGAAAAAGGAAGCTTTCGGAGCATGAAAAATCTGTTACTCGGAAAGTAGCTAAAATTACACATAAAATATTCTGTGCTGCCACTGTCAGCTATAAATTACAGTTGCATGTTGTGCGGTTACGTTATGAAGCTATCTTCAGCACTACTCTGGGCTCCGCTACAAGTTTCTGACCACATTACATTCGACTGTGGAGCTACGGAACAACACTGCGACGAATTCAGCAGAACGTACTGTTGAGGCTCATAGTTGACTTTCGCACTACAACTACCGCGAAACGTCCGATATATATCGTGGTTCACTATGGAGGCAGGTCGTATTGGTTGGGGCGTAAACGGTATGAAAGTACGAGATCACAGGAACCAGCATTTCAAATCGAAGACAGTTGCGAGCCTGGAAGTTAGGCGAATGCCGTCTGAATAGGACACCAGGAGTACTGCAAGGTTTACAATACAGCATGTTTCCAAACATTAGGAACAGGCTTAGCATGCGCTACAGTCCCCCCCACACTCGAGGTATGGTGCACCTTTTAAAGGGTCGTGGACCATATCCATAACATATACAAGGTGAATCACCTAAAACTTGTACCACAGATATTGCGGAAATGGAAAGTGCTATTGATGTGCAATTTTCACACAATGGATTGATAGTAAGGGGCTCGTAATGAGAGTTTAATAATTCTTAGAAAGTGTACTTCTTCTGCAAATATACACTTTTTTGAAATGGAACAATGCCTATTGACATTAACAGACTAAAAGTAGGGTAAATCGTCATTGGTGTTCATCGCAGGGTTCTAGTGTGAGTCATTTACGAGTTTTGAAAAGTTCCCACACTGGCACTTGTACAACACAAGTGCACACACAAGTTATATGAATTTTGACCAGTAACGAGACAATTGGCGATTACAGGTTGTGTTCAAAATGACCACCGGCGGCGGTGATGCGTGCTTCCAGTCTGGTACGGAACGACTGCTGCACGCGTGCTATCATTTCACCGGAGATGTCCGAAGAGCTGGCAGTAATACGTCATTGCATATAATAGGGTGTATTTGGCATGTCTTTCAGATTTCCCCACAGAAAAAAGTGTTCAGGCGTCAAATCCGGGAAAACAAACAGGCCAACGTACAGGTCCTCTGCCTCTAGCTCAACGATTTGGAAACAACTCGTGAAGACGTGCGTGATATAATACTTCGTGTACTATGGGCTGAAGAGCCACCATGTTTCGTACTACAGGTTTCGCCTAGTTTGCATAGGAACGTCTTCCAGCGTCCGTGGAAAGTGGTCTGTTAGGAGGCTGCGATACTTGTGCTCTTTCAGTATTCCGTCCATGAAGTAAGGGCCTATGGTTCACTATCCCACATCACACGTTTACACTCCAGGGACGCTGACGTTCCACCTGAAGAAGCCAACGGGGATTGTCAGCAGACCACTGGTGCATTTTCTGGCGCATTACCTGGCCATGATTGGTAAATGTGGCTTCATCACTAAACAATATACGTGGTACATCTGAAGTATCCCGTCTTAAAGTCCATGTATAGAATTAACACGGATCTTATAGTCGCTTCCATGCAGCTCTTGATGGAGCGAGAGATGGGATACGGATGGAGACAATGTCGATGGAAAATGCATACGGCACTTGCTTGACTCATGCCTCTTCCTATGAGATTGCGCGGGATCTAACGTGCGAATCGATGGAAACCGCTGCAAGAGCATTAATTTCTCCCTCTTCTGTAGTCATTTGTTGCCTTCTGTTACGTTGTCTAAGAGTTGCACTATCACTTTCACGTTACTGTTTGAAGAGCATGATAAATAATTGCTGAGGTGGTTGAGCATGTTGCCTTCTTTGCATTGATATATCCCATGGTCTACTCACGACCTACAGCATGGACTGTCGCACACTGACTAGCAGGTTGTGCACTCAACGAAAACAGGCGCACTGCAAGCAAACATATAAATTTCGTACCCAGCAAGATTTTCGAAATTCTGAGAAAAGTAGGGGTAAGCTATAGGGAGAGACATCTAGAAGAGCCAGGAGGCAATAATATGCGTGGTCGACGAAGAACGAGGTGCTCAGATTAAAAAGCGTGTAGGACAGGGATGTAGTCTTTCGACCCTACTGTTCAATCTGTACGTCGAAGAAGCAATGATGGACATAAAAGAAAGGTTCAGGAGTGGAATTCAAATTCAACGTGAAAGAATATCAGTAACACGTGAGCCGGTGGGTTTCTGGCGGCAGGCAATATTGATTCTTACTTCCATCTTTGATCGTTGTCCCTGTGCCTTGTGCTCTTTGTGTCTTTGAGGCAGGCTTTTTATGGTGACGGGCGTGCGCAAGTCGAGGGTGGAGTGGTCCCGCGCATGAGCCGAGTGAGTCTGTGACGTGGCGCGCTTTCGACGTTGTCGTTGTGGGGAGTTGGCGACACCGTGTCACGTGGCACGGCCGTATGCCGTGAGGGCCAGTTGAGTTGGAGCGACGAAGAAGCAAGGGCCGCTGCCGGAAAGTATTGAACTTGTATTGACACGGTTGGCCAGTGGCGACCAGGATTTGCTAACACCTCGAGAGCTATGTGGATGGATGGCGTGTAAATTTCACATGAAGAAGAAAAAATTAATCGCCAAGCTTTCGTGGTGAGTTCACCCTTCTACGTATATATGGTGAATATTATTGTGTACTTAAGGACTGTTGACTGTTGCAGTTGCTCGTGCTAGTGGCCAGCAAAACATTCACTGCAGTGGTGGCGAGGCGAGTTATGTTCTGAAACAGCCATGAAATTATGTTACTAAAGTGGCTAGAAGTAGCCCCTCTTATTTGTAAGTTTGGATCTGGTTCTTAGTGGCACGCTGAAGTTAGCTGGTTCACTTGAACGTCATTTCTTAATTTAGTTATAGATTTAGAATTTTCTGATTTTACGAATTAGTGGTCGTTGTTGTTTCTTAATAATTTCTTGTGTGTATGGAAGGCAGGTGGCCATGATAAATATAGGTCACATTGTGTTCTATGGTCTGATAGAGGCCGTGTGTATTTTGGTCTGTGACAATAGGGGCTGTGCTTATTGCATTAGGGACCTACTGAAGTGACATTAGTTTTATATTGCAATTTCAAATTACTATATGAAGGTTGAGTGTCACGTTAGGTACTGCACATTTGATTTATATGGTGTCAGCCATTCAGCAAAGACACATTATCTTGTAAGGTGAACAGTAAGTCATTGGGTGTGGACTGACACATCTATTCACGTAGTATCTAGATAATTTTTTTTTTTGGATCAAAGGAAACTAAGCTCTTTAATTCTGTTCATTGGTTAACTTGTAATATGTTTATATAAAGGTATTGCTTTTCTATATATATATATATATATATATATATATATATATATATATATATATATATATATATATATATATTTGTGTAACTTGTGTATGCTACAGTGCGTCTGCTGCTCATGTTTTCCTGTTTTCAGAAATATGTATAGTGGTCGACGCGAGCGAACCTCGCCCCGCGAGCTTGCAGTGTGACGGAAATCTCAGGATTTGAACTCAGGGCCGTCTGGACCCCGTTAACACGCGATTTCTCTATTCCATTCAACGAGAGGCTTGTTTTAGGCAGAAGATTTCCTACTGCCCAAAGTTAAGTTCACCCTTTGGATCGTGTGTTTGTGAAATCGTAATAGATTAACGTTTGCTCGCGTCCATCACATGTTCGTCAAATTGACGTTGTGCGTTAAGCTTGCATAAAGTCTAGAATGCTAAGTGTAAACAGAACCATTGGTAGTACTCTTCAGGTCGGATAGTATCAAATTAATTTTACCTTTTCAGTAAGTGTAAAACTGACTGAGAAAGACGATAGCCGACAGTGTAAACATTCGGTTTTCTATTTCATCTATTATTGTTACCGGCACGTAAAGGGGCCGTTGTCACAAGTGAGACGGTTAATGCAAATGTTGTTAATTGATTATTACTGCTGATGAATTCATGGGTATGTGTAATCAATAAAGAAGTGTTGCAACTGCAAACTGATTGTGTTACTGGTATAAACGGTTAGAGTGTGCATTCGCCACACCAATACGATTCGCTGATGACATTGCTATCCTGAGTGAAAGTGAAGAAGAATTACATGATCTGCTCAATAGAATGAACAGTCTAATGAGTATTGAATATGGATTGAGAGTAAATCGAAGAAAGACGAACGTAATGAGAGGTAGCAAAAATGAGAACAGCGAGAAACTTAACCTCATGATTGATGGTCGAGAGGTAGATAAAGTTAAGGAATTCTGTTACCTAGGCAGCAAAATAATCCATGGCGTCCGGCGCAAGGAGGACATCAAAAGCAGACTGGTATTGGCAAAAAGGACTTTCCTGCCCAAGAGAAGTCTACTGATACCAGACTTAGGTTCATTGATAGTGAACGGGCCAAATACGTCACGAAATAAGCATCAAACGAAAAAACTACAAAGAACGAAACTCGTCTAGCTTGAAGGGGGAAACAAGATGGCGCTATGGTTGGCCCACTAGATAGCGCAGCCATAGGTCAAACGGATATCAACTGCGTTTTTAAAAAATAGGAACCCCCATTTTATTACATATTCGTGTACTACATAAAGAAATATGAATAATTTAGTCGGACCACTTTTTTCGCTTTGTGATAGATGGCGCTGTAATAGTCGCAAACGTATAAGTACGTGTTATCACGCAACATTACGGCAGCGCGGACGGTATTTGCTTCGTGATACATTAACCGTGTTAAAATGGACTGTTAACCAATTGCAGAAAAGGTCGATATCGTGTTGATGTATGGCTATTGCGATGAAAATGCCCAACGGGTGTGTGCTATGTATGCTGCTCGGTATCCTGGACGACATCATCCAAGTGTCCGGACCGTTCGCCGGATAGTTACGTTATTTAAGGAAACAGGAAGTGTTCAGCCACATGTGAAACGTCATCCACGACCTGCAACAAATAATGATTCCCAAGTAGGTGTTTTAGCTGCTGTCGCGGCTAATCCGCACATCAGCAGCAGACAAATTGCGCGAGAATCGGTAATCTCAAAAACGTCGATGTTGAGAATGCTACATCAACATCGATTGCAACCGTCCCATATTTCTGTGTACCAGGAATTGCATAGTGCCGACTTTGAACGTCGTGTACAGTTCTGCCACTGGCCACAAGAGAAATTACGGGACGATGAGAGACTTTTTGCACGCGTTCTATTTAGCGACGAAGTGTCATTCACCAACAGCGGTAACGTAAACCGGCATAATATGCACTATTGGACAACGGAAAATCCACGATGGCTGCGTTAAGTGGAACATCAGCGACCTTGGTGGGTTAATGTATAGTACGACATTATGGGAGGAAAGATAATTGGCCCCCATTTTATCGATGGCAATCTAAATGGTGCAATGTATGCTGATTTCCTACGTAATGTTCTACCGATGTTACTACAAGATGTTTCACTGCATGACAGAATGGCGTTGTACTTCCAACATGATGGATGTCCGGCACATAGCTCGCGTGCGGTTGAAGCGGTATTGAATAGCATATTTCATGACAGGTGGAATGGTCGTCTAAGCACCATACCGTGGCCTGCACGTTCACTGGATCTGACGTCCCCGGATTTCTTTCTGTGGGGAAAGTTGAAGGATATTTGCCATCGTGATCCACCGACAACGCCTGACAACATGCGCCAGCGCATTGTCAATGCATGTGCAAACATTACGGAAGGCGAACTACTCGCTGTTGAGAGGATGGCGTTATACGTATTGTCAAATGCACTGAGGTTGACGAACATCATTTTGAGCATTTATTGCATTAATGTTGTATTCACAGGTAATCACGCTGTAACAGCATGCGTTCTCAGAAATGATAAGTTCACAAAGGTACGTGTATCACATTGGAACAACCGAAATAAAATGTTCAAACGTACCTAAGTTCTGTATTTTAATTTGAAAAACTGCCTGTTACCAACTGTTCGTCTAAAATTGTGAGCCATATGTTTGTGACTATTGCAGCGCCATCTATCACAAAGCGAAAAAAGCGGTCCAACTAAAACATTCATATTACTTTACGTACTACATGAATATGTAACAAAAATGGGGGTTCCTACTTTAAAAAACGCAGTTGATATCCGTTTGGCCCATGGTAGCGCCATCTCGCGGGCCAATCGTAACGCCATCTGGTTTCCCCCTTCAAGCTAAACAAGTTTCGTTCTTTGTAGTTTTTTCGTTTGAGGCTTATTTCGTGAGATATTTGGCCCGGCCACAATCAAGGAACCACCCTGTATATAAGATAATTCATGGGAGTAAATTGACTTGAACTAAATTGAATTGATTGATTCTGTATATATAGTAACAAAAATACACTCCTGGAAATGGAAAAAAGAACACATTGACACCGGTGTGTCAGACCCACCATACTTGCTCCGGACACTGCGAGAGGGCTGTACAAGCAATGATCACACGCACGGCACAGCGGACACACCAGGAACCGCGGTGTTGGCCGTCGAATGGCGCTAGCTGCGCAGCATTTGTGCACCGCCGCCGTCAGTGTCAGCCAGTTTGCTGTGGAATACGGAGCTCCATCGCAGTCTTTAACACTGGTAGCATGCCGCGACAGCGTGGACGTGAACCGTATGTGCAGTCGACGGACTTTGAGCGAGGGCGTATAGTGGGCATGCGGGAGGCCGGGTGGACGTACCGCCGAATTGCTCAACACGTGGGGCGTGAGGTCTCCACAGTACATCGAAGTTGTCGCCAGTGGTCGGCGGAAGGTGCACGTGCCCGTCGACCTGGGACCGGACCGCAGCGACGCACGGATGCACGCCAAGACCGTAGGATCCTACGCAGTGCCGTAGGGGACCGCACCGCCACTACCCAGTAAATTAGGGACACTGTTGCTCCTGGGGTATCGGCGAGGACCATTCGCAACCGTCTCCATGAAGCTGGGCTACGGTCCCGCACACCGTTAGGCCGTCTTCCGCTCACGCCCCAACATCGTGCAGCCCGCCTCCAGTGGTGTCGCGACAGGCGTGAATGGAGGGACGAATGGAGACGTGTCGTCTTCAGCGATGAGAGTCGCTTCTGCCTTGGTGCCAATGATGGTCGTATGCGTGTTTGGCGCCGTGCAGGTGAGCGCCACAATCAGGACTGCATACGACCGAGGCACACAGGGCCAACACCCGGCATCATGGTGTGGGGAGCGATCTCCTACACTGGCCGTACACCACTGGTGATCGTCGAGGGGACACTGAATAGTGCACGGTACATCCAAACCGTCATCGAACCCATCGTTCTACCATTCCTCGACCGGTAAGGGAACTTGCTGTTCCAACAGGACAATGCACGTCCGCATGTATCCCGTGCCACCCAACGTGCTCTAGAAGGTGTAAGTCAACTACCCTGGCCAGCAAGATCTCCGGATCTGTCCCCCATTAAGCATGTTTGGGACTGGATGAAGCGTCGTCTCACGCGGTCTGCACGTCCAGCACGAACGCTGGTCCAACTGAGGCGCCAGGTGGAAATGGCATGGGAAGCCGTTCCACAGGACTACATCCAGCATCTCTATGATCGTCTCCATGGGAGAATAGCAGCCTGCATTGCTGCGAAAGGTGGATATACACTGTACTAGTGCCGACATTGTGCATGCTCTGCTGCCTGTGTCTATGTGCCTGTGGTTCTGTCAGTGTGATCATGTGATGTATCTGACCCCAGGAATGTGTCAATAAAGTTTCCCCTTCCTGGGACAATGAATTCACGGTGTTCTTATTTCAATTTCCAGGAGTGTAATTTCATCTCATTCCGCTCACTTGAAATTGGTCTTGTCAGTGGTAATCGAACACAGATCTGCCACATGGAAATCACGAACAATACTGCTGCAGAAGGGGAATGCTAAAGATCTGACATGAGGAAAAGGAGTAGAAGTTGAAGAAACGCAACTAAGGTAAGCGATCGGGGCAGAGTGGGGGTGGGATGTGCACAGCGATGTGTTGCTTGTGAGACGTGTGTCGGTCACTGCGCCGTGCCTCTGTCCACCTGGGCTGAAGCAGCGACGGCGGCCGCTGCAGCGGACAAGTTGTGAGCTTGCCCGCGGCCACGACAAACACTCGGCCCAGGCGGCCACCGTGTACTTGGCCATCCAGCCGGTCCATCCTCTGAAGCGGCGCCGCCCACTGTGGCCATCGGGCGCGTCACACGAGGTTTCCTGGACTCCCGCAGCTATCCAGCCGTCTGTGCTGAGCTTTGCAGCCGTCCACTGGCAGGGGAATCCCGTGTCCCCCACCCCTTACCTTATTTGCTTTGCGGCGGGAGATCTTGCCGAGGATGTTTACCGGTGAACCGGACGCCACTGCTGTGTTATCTCTTGCGCCCTCTGCTTTTCTTGTGTAGGCCTAAGTATTCATTACGTACTGACTATGTTGCCTACAAGCCACGTATGGGACTGTTGATTACAGTTCTCAGTGGAGGAGAAGAAGAAACAAACGTAATTGGGTGTTCTTTCACATCTACAATTATTACATATGGCGTTAGTTGAAACAGATCTCTTAATCAGTTATTGTTAAGCAAATGAGGTAACAAAGAAAAAATACAGGTGTATAATTTGTCGACGTTGTTCCCATGGCGTGTAATACACACATTCCATCAGTCCACCGCTTCGGAGGTTCATGAATAGGCTCTTGAGAAGACTTCTTTTGGTTGTGAATATAGCCAATCGTGCATCGCTCCTGCAATTGTTGCCTCCCAGCACTTTTACGGGCCCTCGGAACACATGAAAATCACTATAGTCGAACTCTAGCGAGTAAAGTCGGATTCTAGACATTCAAACTCCGTAACCTATGTTGTAGCTACGGTTAAAGGAGGAGTGTGGGAACAAGCATTTTCCTGTTGCTCCAAAAAACCCGCCGTCGGAAGTGGTCGTCGTTTACTATCGATACCAGGGCGAATGTGATTCCGTAACAGATTTGAGTGTGAATTTACTATTAACGTCCTTTTCATGTATGCTCCAAAATTACCCCTTTTGCACTCCGAGAGAGACTGAGGATGATTTTTCCTGCCTATATTAAAGAGCAGATTTTTTTTTATTCTGCTCAAACTTTTCGCTTCAGTTTCGTAGCAGAGGACTCAGGTGTCATTTTACGTAACAACTCTGACCAGAAATCCATTAGCTCTGTGGACACGACGCAAAAATTCTTAGAAAGCATCGACGAGACGGTATCTCAATTAAGAAGACGTGGCACCCACCTTGCGGACACTATATCGAATAACAGCACATCATGGACAGTAGTGTGTGCTGAACCATCACTAATATCTACCATGGTGGCTTGTTCGCTTACAGTAACAGGCCTGATTTCGTTCACAACCTCCTCCACTGCGGCCACGTTTTCATTCCGCCACTACTTGGTGTGCCTGGCTCTTCGACAGAAGCCACGCGCTTTTTAACTTCCTGCTGCCGTCGTACAGTGGCCGCAGGGGCGCACACGGTACTGTGCTGTATTCCTGAGATGCATATTCACACGTTTAACTGCTCAAAAAGTATATCGCATATCGCTGCTCCGACATTGTGAAACTCTACAATATGGCGGCCATCTTTGCACTGACACTGCTTGCTTTTATGTGGTGCGACAACAGGTTCTCAACTGTTGTTCATTCGTAGAAACATAATGATAACTTCTGGGAACCGTCAAATTGATAGTACCGTTTTCAGCAATTTTATTGCACAATTTCCATTGGAATACATAACTAGACATACGCATATACAAGGTGTTGCGTCTAGACAAGACAGCCTAGACACAATGAGAGGAAGCCGAAAGGCACGCGCTTAAACTGACGCAAGCTGGCGTGAGGTCTGAAACAGGATACGTAATGAACGCTATAAAGAAAAGTACGTAGTTTCTGGAATACTTAACTTTAATCCACATTTGTAGAACATCGCTCTTGATGATACATTAATAGAATCTCAATATCTATACTGGTAATGGCGCCTTGCTAGGTCGTAGCAAATGTAGCTGAAGGCTATGCTAACTATCGTCTCTGCAAATGAGAGCGTAATTCTCAGTGAACCATGGCTAGCAACGTCGGCTGTACAACTGGGCGAGTGCTAGTACGTCTCTCTAGACCTGCCGTGTGGTGGCGCTCGGTCTGCGATTACTGACAGTGGCGACACGCGGGTCCGTCGTATACTAGCGGACCGCGGCCGATTTAAAAGCTACCACCTAGCAAGTGTGGTGTCTGGCGGTGACACCACACAAGGTGATTCACGTAACCCTACCGCTTTCGTTATGTGCAGCCCGCATTGCTATAGCTGGCCTTGATAAACCACGCGCAAGATTCACATATTGCTTGGTTAATTTGGGGGAGAGGACCACACAGAGAGGTCATAAGCCCCATCGGATTGTTTCAAGGAGGGGGAGGTAATTCGGCCCTGCCCTTTCAAAGGAACCAGCCCGGCATTTGCCTGAAGCGACTTAGGGAAATCACGGAAAAACTACATCAGGGGGGCCGGACGCGGGTTTGAACCGTCGTCCTCCCGAATGCGAGTCCAGTGTGCTAACCACTGCGCCAACGCACTCCGTATTCACACATATTCTCGCCCTCTACGCGCCAAGTATTAGTCAACAGAAAAAAAAATGAACAAGAACTTTTTCACAGAAAGTTAACGTACTGAATTTTGTACTGGAACACGTTTCCGCTGGAGACTGTACTATTCAAGTTATTCAAGAAAGACGTACAAAAGTAGCCTTCAAACGCATCCCCGCTCCAACATTCAACCCCAGCGATCAATGTTTCAGATATGTTGTTCATGTGACTCCCTCCTACCACAGTATAAATATTTGCGACTGAACGAATTATTTCCCACATTATACCTTTGTTGGTCTTTCTTGACTGACCTTATTAGCCACTGGCTTAGTCGAGCACTTACAAATTGTAAAACTGACGTTTGTGTAAATATTTCCCAACAGTTTTGTGAATTTTAACAGAGCAAAATAAACAATTACATCCTTGCATTCGTCAGGCTTTCGGTTACTACATAACTACTGTGCTTGTATGGGTTAAGTTTGGATAGAACTCTCAACGTAATTAGCTTTAACGTAGCGTTTACAAAAATAATTTTTGTTTCATTATCCTCATGATCACATTTAAATTAATAATGCTAACAAAGTAGCCAACTGTGGTGATAACAGGGCATAATAGTTCGTTTAAATGGCAATTTTTGAACAGCAGTAGAAGAGAGTTCCAAGAACAACATACTTGAAATAAGGACCGTTGGAAGTGAGTGTGGGAGTGGCGGTGAGGTTGAAGGTCACTTTTATACGTTTTCCTTGAATAGCTCGAAATCTGTGGTCTCCAGTACAAAATTTAACAACGTCAGATTTCGTACAAAAAGGTCCTGCTAATTTTTTTTCTGTATCGAGCTACAGAATATAGAAATCTAGAGGGTGATTTAGGAAGCTCAAGTATAAAACTGCCGGTTGCATCGAAGGACAGCGGTAGGGCAGCTGAAATCACCCAGCATTTTATCCATTCTGTTAACAGTTTCGAAGCTAAAGGCGACACACATTTACCCGTTGTTCAGGCAACACGCACACCCATTCCACCGTGGCTTCTGAACCAGATGCACCCGTTCAACGTGAGAAGGCGGTACCGCTGAAGATTGAGACTCGGTGTGTGATACTTCCCGAAAAGGGCAAAAGGCGCGCCCCGGCATATAAATGATCGGCAAAGGCCTTGCTAATTATTATTGAAGGAAGGATTTTCGGAAAATTAATATTCAGCAGGGAGGAGCAACCGATAACAGCCTCGCCGTAAACAGCAAGCGAGTGCTAATTAGAAGAGCGGAAGAGCTGGTTGAAGATGGAGCACGAAGAGACGGTTGGAAACATCCAGCTTAATTAGTGCCTTATTCTCGAGAGTATCCGAAAGGAGAATTATTCTCTGAAGAATAACGAGCTGCAAATCCCCACCGAGTTTCGAGTGGAGTACTATATTAACAGCCCACGCTGCATCTCACTAAGGCGCCTGACAAACAGGCCGAGTCTCCCGGTAAGGGCAGCACAGGCCTGAAAATGCGATCGCTCTCCGTTCATCCCACAGCGGCCAAGAAATGGAGACGTCACGCCAGAACTGAAGTCGGAAAACTTGGGCTCGTGACACACATGCGGCTCATTGTATACGTACGACGTGGCTGTAGAGTAAAGTGATAAGTGAAATTAAAATATTACGAACCTAATTTGTGGAAATATGATAAAACAATTTTGGAAATACAAAAGACTTTGTTACCAGCGTACAGGGTGCGACTCCAAAATAGTAAAGACGGAAGGTTTCTGAAATGATGAAAGAGTGATCTCATGGTCGCAAGGACGTTATATTTCAAATCGAACATGAAAACAACGTATCAAGCTAATCAGAGTAAATCCATTAGAACTGGCTCGTATAGTAGGCAATGAAATGGTGTAATGTTAGTTCCGACAATACAACCAAAACACAAACTGAGAAATTCTGACAAGTGGCTATTTTCTATGGTGGACTGTAAATATTGTTTCTCTTCTGTCTCCTTTAATTTTCTTCCAGTTAATTTGTTCTCAGTTGATCGTAGTTCGAGTGACATCAATTCGGAAGCTACAGTACACTAAATACGATATTGAAATGCATCAGAAAAACACAAGGGCGCCCTGAAAACTTGAGGAGGCACCTAAGAAGTGCACTTTTTTAAATACATAAAAATAATAAACGTTTTCATTTTCGGTCTGACAATTCAACTTTCAGTAACCATAGCACTTTCCCAGAGTCTGAATACGGTTCTCTTAGCCAGACGTTTGCAACGTGAGATGATCTCATGGGACAATTCAGAATTCAGTGTCCTTTGCGAATTAGTTTCTCAGCTCGCATGTCTAATGTATTAATTAGTAATAATAAACTTCCTAAGTGCCTAAGATTCAACTTTTATTGGGTCTTTCTGCAGTCTGTATTACTCGAGCACACAATAATAATACTACTTGAACTAAATAGATAAAAGGAAAAACGTAAATGACAGCAAATTACAAATATTTTTCAGCCCACTGAAACTAAGCTAAACTTTCAATTCAACATAAACAGTACTTCTGAGTAAAAGTTCGTGAAAATATTTTCTAATCTTCCAAACTTACAACTTTCTAAAATCATAGATCATTTAATTATGCAAAAAATATCGTCTCAACCAATGTCTGACTCAGTACCTCGCAATACAAATCATTATTAACGAGCTATAAAGTGCTACTTCTAACCTCTTTGCGAAATAATAAGAGAGAGACGAAAATCGTGTTTTTCTTTCTTACATACACTCTTTGGTAAATAAAAATTATTCGACTGGAAAAATGCCAGTGCATCTCTGACAAGATTTTTGATGAAATTAGCCCACCATCTCAAGACAATGAGAGACGTGACCATTCGCGTGCGCTATCTCTGTCTGAGAATCACAAACATATTCCAATGGATTTAGTTTACAGTAGACAGACAGAGGTGGTGCCGCTTCTCGAATACACTTAGAATAGAAAAACATATGTGGTCATTTAGTACTTCACTCCCAACTTGTGTATTAAAAACATAAAATTTATAATTTGTGTTATTATATTCTCGTTTGGCGAAAACATCTGCATGCAAGACAGCGAAAACACGCAAAAACGGAAGAAAAAAATTACAAAGCAGTCTTCAAACAAATTACCCTACGTAAAAAAAAAATAGAAAAACCGTACCTCGCACCACACTTTTTGAGTAAAATGTTCTCATGCTACCAAGTGGTCACACATCCACGATCTTTCGCCGTGGTGCCTACTATGACGTCAGCGGTACTCAGTCGATCGCCGTATAAGGTTATTATTTGCGCCCTGTGACTGCTGCGAGCGCTTTAAACTCGTATTGGACTGGTATGACGATGTTCTCAGCTTAAAACAACCTTGTTTATTTCTGTTGCTCTAAAAAAATTTGATCTTTATAGCTGCATTAATTACGCTATCCCAGAAACGGTTAGCCTTCTTGATTTTGCAGATGTCATCAGCTGAAATTATGTGTCCGTTTTCTAACTGAAACTGAACAACTATCGATTTCTCCAGATGGCGTAATCGCAGACACCATTCGTGTTCAATTCGGTGTCATCCTGTCTGCATGCGGTCTGGCCGACGTAACGTTGGCAGCAAGAAAAAGGTATTCTGGGACCACCGTTAGTTCTGAGGATTGCGTTACCTTCCACAGGCCACTTCAGCTGGAGGCGTGAAGATCGACTTGCTATGATCCCTCTTCAACACTCGCTAAACACTCTGCCACCGAAACACAGAATAGAAAAAGCAAGCTTTCTACGCTGTGCGGTGATGTTCTGCTTACGTATACTTCCTGAAGCGTCATGCAGCGTTTTTTGTTGTTGCAGCTATTCCGACGGAATATTTTTCGTAGCCTTGTGGCAAGTTTTCGACGTATGAGATATCTCCGCTCGGTTGGCTCTACTCTGTCCTCTGGGACAATCTTCTGGCGCACTGTAGCTCAGTGTTCAACCCACAGAAGCACGGAGTAAGAATATTCTGTAAAGTTGATAACAAAACATGTTGCAGAAGATGTTAACAATCCAGAGATTCCTACACGTACATGCCAATGCATGTAGTTTCTAATGACATGCGTCGTTTAGTAACAAGAGGGGATTTTGGGTGAACTGAACATCGGCAACCAAGATATTAGAAGTGATTTGCACATAAACTGTAGGGTTTTATATTTTGGTGCCAAAGTGCGTTACAGGTTACCAGTGGAGATGAGGAAGGAAATTTAAAAACCGCACATAAATACAGGCAAAATAAAAGAGTATCTAGTAACTACTGCTTCCACAATATATTTGAATATTACACTCACAAATGTCAATTCTGTGCAACTGTAATATTTATATTATCTGTAACCTGCTTTTGCCTGCACATAGGCAGCTTACCGTGGTCAGTGTAAAGTTAAAATACACTCCTGGAAATTGAAATAAGAACACCGTGAATTCATTGTCCCAGGAAGGGGAAACTTTATTGACACATTCCTGGGGTCAGATACATCACATGATCACACTGACAGAACCACAGGCACATAGACACAGGCAACAGAGCATGCACAATGTCGGCACTAGTACAGTGTATATCCACCTTTCGCAGCAATGCAGGCTGCTACTCTCCCATGGAGACGATCGTAGAGATGCTGGATGTAGTCCTGTGGAACGGCTTGCCATGCCATTTCCACCTGGCGCCTCAGTTGGACCAGCGTTCGTGCTGGACGTGCAGACCGCGTGAGACGACGCTTCATCCAGTCCCAAACATGCTCAATGGGGGACAGATCCGGAGATCTTGCTGGCCAGGGTAGTTGACTTACACCTTCTAGAGCACGTTGGGTGGCACGGGATACATGCGGACGTGCATTGTCCTGTTGGAACAACAAGTTCCCTTGCCGGTCTAGGAATGGTAGAACGATGGGTTCGATGACGGTTTGGATGTACCGTGCGCTATTCAGTGTCCCCTCGACGATCACCAGTGGTGTACGGACAGTGTAGGAGATCGCTCCCCACACCATGATGCCGGGTGTTGGTCCTGTGTGCCTCGGTCGTATGCAGTCCTGATTGTGGCGCTCACCTGCACGGCGCCAAACACGCATACGACCATCATTGGCACCAAGGCAGAAGCGACTCTCATCGCTGAAGACGACACGTCTCCATTCGTCCCTCCATTCACGCCTGTCGCGACACCACTGGAGGCGGGCTGCACGATGTTGGGGCGTGAGCGGAAGACGGCCTAACGGTGTGCGGGACCGTAGCCCAGCTTCATGGAGACGGTTGCGAATGGTCCTCGCCGATACCCCAGGAGCAACAGTGTCCCTAATTTGCTGGGAAGTGGCGGTGCGGTCCCCTACGGCACTGCGTAGGATCCTACGGTCTTGGCGTGCATCCGTGCGTCGCTGCGGTCCGGTCCCAGGTCGACGGGCACGTGCACCTTCCGCCGACCACTAGCGACAACAACGATGTACTGTGGAGACCTCACGCCCCACGTGTTGAGCAATTCGGCGGTACGTCCACCCGGCCTCCCGCATGCCCAGTATACGCCCTCGCTCAAAGTCCGTCAAATGCACATACGGTTCACGTCCACGCTGTCGCGGCATGCTACCAGTGTTAAAGACTGCGATGGAGCTCCGAATACCACGGCAAACTGGTTGACACTGACGGCGGCGGTGCACAAATGCTGCGCAGCTAGTGCCATTCGACGGCCAACACCGCGGTTCCTGGTGTTCCGCTGTGCCGTGCGTGTGATCATTGCTTGTACAGCCCTCACGCAGTGTCCGGAGCAAGTATGGTGGTCTGACACACCGGTGTCAATGTGTTCTTTTTTTCCATTTCCAGGAGTGTATGAAAGCAATTGGGCTATACAGGAGGAAGATCATTGGCTTTCTGGAAACTAGATGTTTTCGCATAAGATGCATAAGCAGGGTGACCCAGAACTGCACCGACAAGTTTAGGAGGTTTTGCAATGTTACTTTCTGAGAGTTTTCGCACGAGTGACCCTTGGTATTCGGTCACTTGTTACAGAGGAATAATCTACTTAAGATTTTTTGACTTTGTTACTGTTTTGGCACAACCACAAGTGGCGGAACGAAGATGCAGAACGCAAGAGCAGAGAAGGTGGTGAGGGAACGTCGGCCAATGGTGCTCGGAATTGGACCGCGCCGCACCAAGAGCGACACCTGGAAGAAGGGAATGTAAGCGACGCTGCTGCCAGCCTCGACCGCTCAGATTAGCAGCGGATGGCGGACGTTAGTTATCAGTGACGTGTGTCAACTTGCCTGAACATTTCACATATCAAGGACTCTAAATTATATTGCATTGTCGTCCCTCATTTGCAAGTTCTACATGTAAATCTCCAAAGTTAAGTATTGTCAATTTGCTTCCTAGAAATAAAACTACTAATGTTATTTGTTTGAATTGCTGTACAGCATTCCGGGAACGCTGCATCCCTTAGGCAACCTATTAAGGACGAGTGGGCAAGACTGCACAGTTACCCGAATTGCGTTTATTTATACGAAAATACTTTCAAACAGTGAATGGACTTGTAATATGCAATCACCATATCGTACATCACAAAACACAAACTAAATGCAACAACCCTTAGTGCTGTGACGTGGGAGGTATCGCTGCGGGAGCACCTGACAAGGGACCGCTCCTATTCACCGTCACCGATTTCGTCCAACTTTATGGCATACCCAGGGCTTGGCCAGAAGTGAAAGTGACAGAAAGGGGAGCTCCAATAGCCAAGCGTTTAGAACAAAAAGGGCGTTTTTGGCTCAGGTCTGGTTAGGCATGACACTTTTATGTTAGCGTAGTTTCCAGATTTTAAGAGAGCTTTGGAGGACTTAAAGTCAACCAAAACAGAAGGGATAGTTAATACTTCATACTTCAATTGATCGATGAGAGGAGGAAGAACAAAAATGGTCCGAGAGACTCAGGAATACAGAAATACAAGTCGCTGAGGAATGAGATAAATAGCAAGTACAGGAAAGCTAAGAAAAAATGGCTGCATGAAAAATGTGAAGAAATCGAAAAAAAGTGATTGTCGGTAGGACTGACACAGCATACAGGAAAGCCAAAACAACCTTCGGTGACATTAAAAGCAAGGGTGATAACATTAAGAGTACAACGGGTATTCCACTGTTAAATGTAGACGAAAGCGGATCGTTGAAAAGAATACACTGAAAGCCTCTATGAGGGGAGAGATTTGTGTGTTGTGACAGAAGAAGAAACAGCAGTCGATTTAGTAGAGATAGGGGAACCGGTATTAGAATTTAAAAGAGGTTTGGAGGACTTAGATCAAATAAGGCAGAAGTGATAGACAACATTCCATCAGAATTTCTAAAATCATTGGGAAAAGTGGCAACAAGACATCTATTCACGTTGGTGTGTACTATGTATCAGTTGGCTGCCATACAATCTGACTTTTGGAAAAATACCATCCACACAATTTCGAAGACTGCAATAGCTAACAATTGTGTGAATTATCGCACAATCATTTTGAGAGCTCATGCATTCCAATTACTGACAAGAATAATATACAGAAGAATCTAAAAGAAAATTGAGGGTACGTTAGACGACGATCATTTCCAGTTTTGGGGAAGGTAAAGGTACCAAAGATGCAATTCTGACGTTGCATTCTGACAAAAGGAAAATTAAGAGACGTTCATATGATTTATCGACCTGGAAAAAGCGTTCGACGATGTAAAATGGTGTAAGATGTTCGAAATACTGAGAAAAGTAGGGGTAGACTGTAGGGAGAAACGGGTAATAAACAACATGTATAAGGGCCAAGAGGAAATAATAAGGGTGGACGACCAAGAACGAAATGCTGGGATTAAAAAGAATGCAAGACAGGGACGTAGTCTGTCGCCCCTTCTGTTCAATCCAAACACCGAAGAAGAAGTCATAGAAATAAAACAAAGATTTAGGAATGGAATTAAAATTCAAAGAAGAAAGGATATCAGTGATATGATTCGCTGATGAATTTGATATCCTGCGTGAAAGTGAAGAAGAATTACATGATCTTCTGAATAGAATGAACCGTTGTTGTTGTTGTTGTTGAGGTCTTCAGTCCTGAGACTGGTTTGATGCAGCTCTCCATGCTAGTCTTTCCTGTGCAAGCTTCTTCATCTCCCAGTACCTACTGCATCCTACATGCTTCTGAATCTGCTTAGTGCATTCATTTCTTGGTCTCCCTCTACGATTTTTACCCTCCACGCTGCCCTCCAGTACTAAATTGGTGGTCCCTTGATGCCTCAGAACATGTCCTACCAACCGATCCCTTCTTCTGGTCAAGTTGTGCCACAAACTCCTGTTCTCCCCAATTCTATTCAATACCACTTAATTAGTGATGTGATCTACCCATCTAATCTTCAGCATTCTTCTGTAGCACCACATTTCGAAAGCTTCTATTCTCTTCTTGTCTAAACTATTTATCGTCCACGTTTCACTTCCATACATGGCTACACTCCATACAAATACTTTCAGAAATGACTTCCTGATACTTAAATCTATACTTGATGTTAACAAATTTCTCTTCTTCAGAAACGCTTTCCTTACCATTGCCACTCTACATTTTATATCCTCTCTACTTCGACCATCATCAGTTATTTTGCTCCCCAAATAGCAAAACTCCTTTACTACTTTAAGTGTCTCATTTCCTAATCTAATTCCCTCAGCATCACCCGACTTAATTCGACTACATTCCATTATCCTCGTTTTGATTTGGTTGATGTTCATCTTATACCATCCTTTCAAAACACTGCCCATTCCGTTCAACTGCTCTTCCAAGTCCGTTGCTGTCTCTGACAGAACTACAATGTCATCGGCGAACCTCAAAGTTTTTATTTCTCCTCCGTGGATTTTAATACCTACTCCGAACTTTTCTTTTGTTTCCTTTACTGCTTGCTCAATATACAGATTGAACAACATCGGGGAGAGGCTACAACCCTGTCTCACTCCCTTCCCAACCACTGCTTCCCTTTGATGTCCCTCGACTCTTTTAACTGCCATCTGGTTTCTGTACAAATTGTAAATAGCCTTTCGCTCCCTGTTTTTTACCCCTGCCACCTTCAGAATTTGAAAGAGAGTATTCCAATCAAAATTGTCAAAAGATTTCTCTAAGTCTACAAATGCTAGAAACGTAGGTTTGCCTTCCATTAAGCTTTCGTCTAAGGTAAGTCGTAGGGTCAGTATTGCCTCACGTGTTCCAACATTTTTACAGAATCCAAACTGATCTTCCCTGAGGTTGGCTTCTACCAGTTTTTCCATTCGTCTGTAAAGAATTCGCGTTAGTATTTTGCAGCTGTGACTTATTAAACTGATAGTTCGGTAATTTTCACATCTGTCAACACCTACTTTCTTTGGGCTTGGAATTATTATATTCTTCTTGAAGTCTGAGGGAATTTCGCCTGTCTCATACATCTTGCTCACCAGATGGTAGAGTTTTGTCAGGACTGGCTCTCCCAAGGCTGTCGATAATTCTAATGGAATGTTGTCTACTCCCGGGGCCTTCTTTCGACTCAGGTCTTTCAGTGCTGTGTCAAACTCTTCACGCAGTATCATATCTCCCATTTCATCTTCATCTACCTCCTCTTCCATTTCCATAATATTGTCGTCAACAACATCGCCCCTGTATAGACCTTCCTATATACACCTTCCACCTTTCTGATTTCCCTTCTTTGCTTAGAACTGGGTTTCCATCTGAGCTCTTGATATTTATGCAAGTGGTTTTCTTTACTCCAAAGGTCTCTTTAAATTCCTGTAGGAATTATCTATCTTACCCCTCGTGTGATAAGCCTCTACATCCTTACATTTGTCCTCTAGCCACCCCTGCTTAGCCATTTTGCACTTCCTGTCGATCTCATTTTTGAGACATTTGTATTCCTTTTTGCCTGCTTCACTTACTGCGTTTTTGTACTTTCTCCTTTCATCAATTAAATTCAGTACCTCTTCTGTTACCCAAGGATTTCTACTAGCCCTCGTCTTTTTACCTACTTGATCCTCTGCTGCCTTCACAACTTCATCCCTCAGAGCTACCCATTCTTCTTCTACTGTATTTCTTTCCCCCATTCCTGTCAATAGTTCCCTTATGCTCTCCCTGAAACTCTGTACAACCTCTGGTTCTTTCAGTTTATCCAGGTCCCATCTCCTTAAATTCCCACCTTTTTGCAGAATGAACCGTACAGTAAGTAAAAGATATGGACTGGGAGTACGTGACAGAAAGACGAGAGTAATATAAAGTAGCAGAAATGAGAACAACGAGAAACTTAACATCAGGATTGATGGTCACGAAGAACAAATCCTCTCCTGTGCTAACTCTTCATCTCGGAGTAACACTTGCAACCTACGTCCTGTGTTATTTGGTGGATGTATTCCAATCTCTGTCTTCCTCTACAGTTTTTGCCCTCTACAGCCCCCTCCAGTTCCATGGAATTCATTCCTTCATGTCTTAACAGATGTCCTATCATCCAGTTCCTTCTCCTTATCAGTGGTTTTCAAATATTATCTTCCTCTCCGATTCTGCACAGAACCTCCACATTCCTTATCTTATCAGTCCAACTAATTTTCAACATTCGTCCGTACCACCACATCTCAAATGCTTCGATTCTCTTCTGTTTCCGTTTTCCCACAGTGCATGTTTCACTACCATACAATGCTGTACTCCAGATATACAGTCCCAGAAATTTCTTCCTCAAATTAAGGCCGATATTTGATATTAGTAGAATTCTCTGAGCCAGGAATGCTCTTTTTGCCATTGCTAGTCTGCTTTTGATCTTCCTTGCTCCGTCCGTCACTCGTTATTTTACTGCCTAGATAGCACAATTCTGATATAAAATTTCTCACCGTTCTCATTTCTACCACTTCTCATTACATTCGTCTTTCTCCGACTTAGTCTCAATCCTTACTATGTACTCATTAGACTGTTCATTCCATTCAGCAGATCGTGTAATCCTTCTTCACTTTCAGTCAGGATAGCAATGTCATCAGCGAATCGTCTCACTGGTATTTTTTCACGCTGAATTCTATTTCCACTCCTGGACCTTTCTTTTACATGCCTCATTGCTTCTGCGATGTACAGATTGAACAGGAGGGGCGAAAGGCTACATCCCTGTCTTACACGCTTTTTAATCCGAGCACTTCGTTCCTCGTCGTCCACGCTCATTATTCCCTCTTGGCTCTTCTATATGTTGTACACTCCTGGAAATTAAATTAGAACACCGTGAATTCATTGTCCCAGGAAGGGGAAACTTTATTGACACATTCCTGGGGTCAGATACATCACATGATCACACTGACAGAACCACAGGCACATAGACACAGGCAACAGAGCATGCACAATGTCGGCACTAGTACAGTGTATATCCACCTTTCGCAGCAATGCAGGCTGCTATTCTCCCATGGAGACGATCGTAGAGATGCTGGATGTAGTCCTGTGGAACGGCTTGCCATGCCATTTCCACCTGGCGCCTCAGTTGGACCAGCGTTCGTACTGGACGTGCAGACCGCGTGAGACGACGCTTCATCCAGTCCCAAACATGCTCAATGGGGGACAGATCCGGAGATCTTGCTGGCCAGGGTAGTTGACTTACACCTTCTAGAGCACGTTGGGTGGCACGGGATACATGCGGACGTGCATTGTCCTGTTGGAACAGCAAGTTCCCTTGCCGGTGTAGGAATGGTAGAACGATGGGTTCGATGACGGTTTGGATGTACCGTGCACTATTCAGTGTCCCCTCGACGATCACCAGTGGTGTACGGCCAGTGTAGGAGATCGCTCCCCACACCATGATGCCGGGTGTTGGCTCTGTGTGCCTCGGTCGTATGCAGTCCTGATTGTGGCGCTCACCTGCACGGCGCCAAACACGCTTACGACCATCATTGGCACCAAGGCAGAAGCGACTCTCATCGCTGAAGACGACACGTCTCCATTCGTCCCTCCATTCACGCCTGTCGCGACGCCACTGGAGGCGGGCTGCACGATGTTGGGGCGTGAGCGGAATACGGCCTAACGGTGTGCGGGACCGTAGCCCAGCTTCATGGAGACGGTTGCGAATGGTCCTCGCCGATACCCCAGGAGCAACAGTGTCCCTAATTTGCTGGGAAGTGGCGGTGCGGTCCCCTACGGCACTGCGTAGGATCCTACGGTCTTGGCGTGCATCCGT
Source organism: Schistocerca cancellata (assembly GCF_023864275.1). Lineage (NCBI taxonomy): Eukaryota > Metazoa > Arthropoda > Insecta > Orthoptera > Acrididae > Schistocerca > Schistocerca cancellata. Next base: position 558,316,047 of record NC_064632.1, read on the forward strand.
GCGTCGCTGCGGTCCGGTCCCAGGTCGACGGGCACGTGCACCTTCTGCCGACCACTGGCGACAACATCGATGTACTGTGGAGACCTCACGCCCCACGTGTTGAGCACATCGGCGGTACGTCCACCCGGCCTCCCGCATGCCCACTATACGCCCTCGCTCAAAGTCCGTCAACTGCACATACGGTTCACGTCCACGCTGTCGCGGCATGCTACCAGTGTTAAAGACTGCGATGGAGCTCCGTATGCCACGGCAAACTGGCTGACACTGACGGCGGCGGTGCACAAATGCTGCGCAGCTAGCGCCATTCGACGGCCAACACCGCGGTTCCTGGTGTGTCCGCTGTGCCGTGCGTGTGATCATTGCTTGTACAGCCCTCTCGCAGTGTCCGGAGCAAGTATGGTGGTCTGACACACCGGTGTCAATTTGTTCTTTTTTCCATTTCCAGGAGTGTATATTACCCGCTCTCCCTATAGCTTACCCCTCTTTTCCTCGGAATTTTGATTATCTTGCACGATTTTACGTTGTCGAACGCTTTTTCCAGGTCGACAAATCATATGAACGTGTCTTGATTTTTCTTTAGGCTTGCTTCCATTATTGACCGCAACGTCAGAATTGCCTCTCTCGTGCCTTTACCTTTCCTAAAGCCAAACTGATCATCGTGTAGCACAACCTCAATTTTCTTTTCCATTCTCTTGCGTGTTATAATTGTCAGCAACTTGGATGCATGAGCTCTCAAGATGATTGTGCGGTAATTCTCGCACTAGTCAGCTCTTGCCTTCTTCGGAATTGTGTGAATGATGCTTTTCAGAAAGTTAAATAGTAAGTCGCCAGACTCATACATTCTACACACAAACGTAAATAGTCGCTTTGTTGCCACTCTCCCCCACGATTTTAGAAATTCTGATGGAATGTTATCTATCACTTCTGCCTTATTTGATCTTAAGTCCTCCAGAGCTCTTTTAAAATCTGATTCTAATACCGGTTCCCCTATCTCTTCTAAATCGACTCCTGTTTCTTGTTCTACCACAACAGTCAAATCTTCCCCCTCATAGAGGCTTTCAATGTATTCTTTCCACCTATCCGCTCTCGTTTGCATTTAACAGTGGAATTCCCGTTACACTCTTAATTTTTTCATCCTTGCTTTTAATGTCACCGAGGGTTGTTTTGACTTTTCTGTATGCTTAGTCAGTCCTACCGACAACCATTTATTTCGATTTCTTCACATTTTTCATGCAGCCATTTCGTCTTAGTTTCCCTGCACTTCCTATTGAGTTCCTTGTATGTCTTTATTTCTGAGTCTCCCGGAACATGTTTGTTCTTCCTCCTTTCATCGATCAATTGTAGTTTTTCCAGTGTTACCCATGGTTTCTTTGCAGTTACCTTATTTGTACCTACGTTTTCCTTCCAAATTTCTGTGATGGGCCTTTTTAGAGGTGTCCACTCTTCTTCAACTATACTGCCTACTGACCTGTTCCTTATTCTTGTATCTAAGCCTTAGAGATACATTCCTTAGTACATCCGTATCCCAGTTCTTTGCGTATTCGTTCTTCCTGACTAATATCTTGAGTCTATACCTTCTCCAGGGTACGCCTTACCATCCAGTATCTGATTTCGGAATCTCTGTCTGACCATGATGTAATCTAATTGCAAGCTTCCCGTATCACCAGATCTTTTCCAGATATACCTCCTCGTATTGTTATTCCTGACTAATTCGCTCTTCCTGACTAATATCTTGAGTCTATACCTGCTCCAGTGTACGTCTTACCATCCAGTATCTGATTTCGGAATCTCTGTCTGACCATGATGTAATCTAATTGAAAGCTTCCCGTATCACCAGGTCTTTTCCAGATATACCTCCTCCTATTGTTATTCCTGTACAGAATATTTGCTATTACTAGCTGAAGTTTATTACAGAAATCAATTAATGTTTCTCCTCTCACATTCCTTGTCTCAAGCCTATGTTCTCCTATAACCTTTTCTTCTACTCCTTCCCCTACAACTGCATTCCAGTCTCCCATGACTATTAGATTTTCATCTCCCTTTAAATGCTGTATTACTCTTTCAATATCCTCAGACACTTTCTCTATCTCTTCATCTTCAGCTTGCGACGTCGGCATGTATACCTGAACTATCGTTGTCGGTGTTGCTGTCGATTCTGATAAGAATAACCCTATCACTGAACTGTTCACGTTAACACAATCTCTGCCCTACCTTCCTGTTCATAACGAATCCTTCTCCCGTTATACCATTTTCTGCTGCTGTTGATATTGCCCTACATCTGAACAGAAATCCTTGTTTTCTTTCCACTTCACTTCACTGATCGTTAGTATATCTAGACTGAGCCTTTGCATTTCCCTTTTCAGATTTCATAGTTTCCCTACCACGTTCAAGCTTCTGACATTTCACGTCCCGACTCATAAAATGTTATTATTTCGTTGATTATTCAATCTTTTTCTCATGGCATACTCCCCCTTGGTAGTTCCCTCCCGGAGATCCGAATGGGGGACTATTCCGGAATCTTTTGCTAAAGGACAGATCATCATGACTCTTCTTGAATGAGAAGCCATATGTCCTGTGGATACACGTTACGTGTCTTTAATGCTGTGGTTTCCATTGCCTTCTGCATCTTCATGCTGTTGATCTTTGTTGTTTCTTCCACCTTCAGGGATAGTTTCACACCTCTAGTACAAAATAGTGTCCTGAACATCCGTCCACTCGTCCGCCCTCTTTGACAAGGCCATTGGTAGACGAGGGTGATTTCTTATGCCGGAAGTCTTCGGCCGCCAATGATGATTATTAATCAAAATTTAAAAAGGCAGCAGTATTCGAAATCGGGATGGAAGACGTTTTGATTATGAATCAAAGACGCTACCCCATGACCACTGGTATAATGGACGAAGTACATATAATTAAGGAATTCTATTACGTAGGCTACCAAACAACGAATAATAGACGGAGCAAGGAGGACATCTAAATGCAGACTAGCACTGCAAAAGGACATTCCTGGCCAACGGAAGTCTACTAGTATCAAATATAGGTCTTAATTTGAGGAAGAAGTTTCTGGGAATGTACGTTTGGATCACAGCATCGTGTGATAGTGAAACGTGGACTGTGGGAAAACCGGAACAAAAGAGAATCGAAGCATTTGAGATGCGTTGCAGGCGAATGCTGAAAATTAGGTGGACTGATAAGGTAAGGAATGAGGAGGTTCTGCGTAGAATCGGAGAGGAAAGGAGTATGTGGAAAATCTCCTGACAAGGAGAAGGGGCAGGACGACAAGATATTTGTTAAGACATGAGGGAATTACTTCCATGGTACCAGAGAGAATTGTAGAGGGCAAAAACTGTAGAGTAAGACAGAGATTGGAATAGATCCAGTAAATAATTGAGGACGTAGGTTGCAAGTGCTACTGTGAGATGAAGAAATTGGCAGAGGAGAGGAATTCGTGGCGGGCCGCATTAAATGAGTCAAGAGACAAATGACTCAAAAAACAGTTTCCAGACAGCTGTCGACACAGTGGAAAGAATACAGAATGGGAACGCGAGGGCCGTGGGGCCGAGTCCGTTTGCGCAAACTGACTTTTATTTTCAACTTTTACGATACTGAAACTGCAAATAAACCCAAATAATTCTCAGCATTTACGAGGGTCACTCCAAAAGAAATGCACACCCTTTTTTTTGAAATCCATCTTTTATTCTACATGTTTGAAAGTTTTACAGTGTGTAGATACATCCTTTAGGAATAATATTTTCATTTCTCCACATAATTTCTATCCCTCTCTACTGCCTTAAGCCATCTTGGAATCAGCGCCTGTATACCCGCACGGTAAAATTCTGGACCAACCTGTTGGAGCCACTGTTTGGCAGCGTGCACAAGGGAGTCATCATCTTCAAACCTTGTTCCACGAAGAGAGTCTTTCAGTTTCCCAAAGAGATGATAGTCACATGGAACAAAGTCAGGACTGTAAGGCGGGTGTTTCAGTGTTGTTCATCCTAGTTTCGTGATCGCTTCCATGGTTTTTTGACTGACATGTGGCCGTGCATTGTCGTGCAACAGCAAAAGATCTTGATTTTGCCGATGTGGTCGAACACGACTCAGTCGAGCTTGGAGTTTCTTCAGTGTCTTCACATATGCATCAGAATTTATGGTGGTTCCACTTGGCATGATGTCCACAAGCAAGAGTCCTTCGTAATCGAAAAACACCGTAACCATAACTTTTCCAGCAGGGGGTGTGGTTTTGAATTTTTTTTTTTTTTCTTGGGAGAATTTGCGTGATGTCACACCATTGACTGCCTCTTCGTCTCTGGTGAAAAATGATGGAGTCATGTTTCATCACCTGTCACAATTCTTCCAAGAAATTCATCTCCACCATTCTGGTAGTGTTCCAAAAGTTTGCTGTATACCGTTTTTCTTGTTTCTTTGTGAGCCACTGTCAACATCCTGGGAACCCACCTGGCACAAACCTTTTTTAACGCCAACACTTTCAGTATTCTGCAAACACTTCATTCCCCTATCCCAACATAGCGTGACAATTCGTTCACTGTGATGCGTCTGTTAGTAGTCACCATTTCGTTAACTCTCTGCACATTTCCTGGAGTGTGTGCAGATTGAGGCCTGCCACTGCGAGGACAATCCTCAATATTGCCGTGCCCACTTTCATCACGTAACCTGCTTGCCCACCGACTAACCGTACTGCGATCGACAGCAGCATCTCCATACACATTTTTCAATCTCTTGTGAATGTTTCCCACTTTCTCATTTTCACAGCACAGGAATTCTATGACAGCACGTTGATTCTGACGAACGTCAAGTGTAGTAGCCACCTTGAAGACATGCTGTGACGGTGGCACTCATGGGAAGAGGTTGAACTAAGTTTGAAAACAAGCGAGAAGGATGTATCTGCACACTGTAAAACTTTCACACATGCAGAATTTAAACCGTATTTTTACAAAAATAGTGTGCATTTCTTTTGAAGTGACCCTCGCATTAATGGTTGTGTAAGCCTTACAATCAATTGCTGGAAATTCATTTATAATCCCAAATTTACATTGATCTTTCCTTTTCACGCCTTTTCTGACAGGATTAATAAATACAATATTGAGCATTATATCAGTTTCTTTTTGCTGGATATGTAACGTGAAAACTGAAAATGAGGTGCTATGTAGGGACTAGGATTCACAGCCCTCTGATGATCATTTTGGAATCTTGCCGCTGCACCAGCCACTGCCTGGGAAGTAAAATATCTCATGCCTTGCACAATCCATACTGAAAATGTAAATTTTAGCGAAACGCTTAGCCATTTGGAGCTCTTAATCGTAAAACTTTCAACTCTTTTCGAGTCCTGCATATACCATAAACTTGGGCGAAAGCACTGATAACGAACATGAGCCATCATATTGTCATTTTAGTTGAAGCGCTCTTCCTCTACATTCAGTGAACCCACATTCGAGGGAAATATGGGCCAAGTCTTCAGCGATAAACTTCTCCATAGGGTGGTGCAGCATCGGAACGAACAACCAACTACTGGGAAAATAAACCCGAGATAAAGTTGGGAAGTACATCTTGTAAGCTCTAGGGCGAAGAGTAAAGTGGATACCAGCGTTGTGAATAGCATGTGCTTTGACTGAATGGAACAAGTTTGTTTCCAAACGAGACACATAGCGCGTACCGTCGACGTTGGCGCTGTTGTGGAGGCATTTTCATTGCAACGCAGATGAAAAGATAATTGGGGTCAGTAATCACACAAAATGCCATGACTCTGTAATGAGCAGCTGGAAACGATGCATTCCTCATACCAAAATAATCTGAAAATATCTCTGAAATACCTCCGAGATTCTGTCGGTGGAATTATGCATCACCGTGTGTAAACTAATCTCGTAGTATAAGGAGCGGTCATAAAGCTTCCTTTTGAAGGTCTCGCTGCAGTCTATATGCACCGTAGCGTGACTAAGATATAGGTATGTAAGCATAGACATGTAGGCAGTGCATAACTGTGGCATTCATGTCTTTGCCAAGCGTTTGCTAAAACTGCGGAAACGTGAACTATAGTGATGTCATTATCAAATACGTTCCCCTGGAGAATGAAGAATGTGTATGTGGTACCGTGTCTGTCGAAAATCACCGTTGTGGAAAGGGGGCGCCAAGTTCGGTGCTGGTCGCGAGTCCACATAAGACGCTCGTCGATCTGGGAGGTCAGCCCTATCCGTGGCTGTTTGCCTGAAGCAAGCAGCTGATCCGCTTGAGTGTTGAAGGCAAAGCGTTCCTTATTGCAGACAACGAAAGCTGATGCGATAAGGGATGCTGCTGCTTCGTGGTGACGCACAACCTCTTATCGAGAAAGTCGTTACGCGGGAGTTGCGCCGTCTCGAATGGGGGGCACTCGAGCAACTGCGCTATAGATCTGACCTCTCGGCACGCGATTATCACGCCGTCGGTCCCTTAAAAAACGCTTTGAAGGTCTACGAGTCCTGTCGGACGAGGAAGTGCGGCAGGCAGACACGGACTTCTTCACGCTGCAGGACACGGTGTTATGATCAACCTGGTGCGTCCCTGGGATTATTGCTTGAATGCTCATGCCGATTTTGCCCGATTGTCGTATAGATTCTGGAGTCTACGGCCTTCGAAAGAAACTTTTTGATCGCCCCATATAATTACTACAGCTATCAGAGTAGATTAGCGCTAGTCATAATTTGATGTTTGTTTAGGCCTACGTACTTTACAGAAGCAAACAGCAGTGGTTGCTCAGCCTGTCAGTGTATGACTTGATTCGTTCCACATCAAAAATGGCTCCGAGCACTATGGTATTTAACATCTGAGGTCATCAGACCCATAGACTTACAACTACTTAAACCTAGCTAACCTAAGGACATCACACACATCCATTCCCGAGGCAGGATTCGAACCTGCGGCCGTAGCAGCAGTTCTGTCCCGGACTGAAGCGCCTGTAACCGCTCGGCCACAACGGCCGGCTATTCGTCCCACATCCCTAAAGGCTCTCCTCTGTGATGGTTTCTACGGAAAACGATGTGTGAATGAACGGTGAATCAAGTTCCATAGAATTGTACGTTTCGTCGCCAGGTGGCGGTTTCTGAAAACGAGCAGACACCGGCCCAAATGAGGAGAGGTTCTGTATACACCGGTTCTGAGACTCCCATTTGGGCCCGCATCTCGTGGTCGTGCGGTAGCGTTCTCGCTTCTCACGCCCGGGTTCCCGGGTTCGATTCCCGGCGGGGTAAGGAATTTTCTCTGCCTCGTGATGGCTGGGTGTTGTGTGCTGTCCTTAGGTTAGTTAGGTTTAAGTAGTTCTAAGTTCTAGGGGACTGATGACCATAGATGTTAAGTCCCATAGTGCTCAGAGCCATTTGAACCATTTTGAACTCCCATTGGGTTTTAAGGCGGAAGAACACGTCAAAGGATAAGGCGCATTCGTTTTCTATTCCATCGGGAATTGGATATGCTGATGGACATTATTGAGGTACACAAGAGCTCCTGTGGCTTTTTACTGCCGTGAAAAGTAATCTCTTTTGGTTATTGTGAGATACTAACATCCACATTGTTTTGTACAGGTAGTCTACTACATCGTAGTGGAACCAAATATACTCACAAAGTCGACGAACGACTAAGGCCAAATACTTTGCATGATCTTTACGTAGAGGCAACGCTAGTCTGTTCATGACTAGCTCAACAGTCCCGTTAGATAGATCCACGCCTATATTTCTTTCACGTGGATTGACAGCATCCCCTGTGTTAGTACACATGCTTGTACAGTGTCGGCCTACTTTTAGCAGCAGATACGAACTAGCATCATGTCAGGACAGTGTCATGTTCACGCATCTACTGTGCAAGCCAGCACATTATTTGTCGTGGGAAGTGAATAATGTGCAAGTATTGGTTTGCCACTTTCCTTCTCTAATTGCAGACTGATCGCGGGGAATGCGATCATCACTAGGCCTCTGTTGATGATGATGATGATGTTTGGTTTGGGTGCGCTCAACTGAGCAGTTATCAGCTCCCGTACAAAGTCCCAATTGTTACACAGTCCAGTTTTTCTCACAGTCCAATCTAGATACTGTCAAGAATGATGACGATGATGATGAAATGATGAGGACAACACAAACACCCAGTCCCTGGGTAGAGAAAATACCCAACCCGACCAGGAAACGAACCCGGGATCCTGTGATCCAGAGGCAGCAACGCTAGTCACTATACCACCTCTGTACAACACAGAAAATGGGGTAAATGGTTCTTCCAGAGGACCACCTGCCGCTCTTCTCAATGCAGCTGTTAAATAAAATATTTTTTCCCGTTTACTCCGGTGTCGGGAAACCTTGTATCCCTTTGGACGGCCTTGGACGGCCACGTTAGGCGCCCTTTCTCTCACCAAGACTTTCGAAGAAGTCTTTGTAACGCACCTGTCCGCTTCAATGCGTCATCGACATCACAGTGGATGGGATGAAAGTAAAAATTGGAGAAAATTTAGTAACGTTCTAGCTGTTCTGGCAGTTAGTTTGATTAGCATATTACTGTCACGTTTTCCGATGATAAGCCATTCTTAGATATTTCACGTGAATGATTTGTTACATGTCTCCCCTTCATTCCTCCAATATGCGATATCCCACTTGTCTCTGTATTTACTTTTTTAATTTTTATTTTTTAAGAGAGGAGGACATCTGCAGGTTCTTGCTCCTGTTTGGGAACGAAATGCTGCATGCTGTCTGATCAAGAGTATTGAGGACAAATCACACTGTCGAGTCATATTAGATGAATAACTTGATTAATTATTATATTCTGTATTTAACATTTATAAACTGTTACGGCGTAAAGTCAAGCTCTAGCCCACCATTCGGGAACGACAAGAAAGAGAAGGCTGTGAGAAGAAGTCAGCCAATCGCACCCTGACCGGACCTCCCTCCAGCACGACAACGCAACACCAGCGGCCCCTATGTGGAGAGGACATAAGCACTGCGACCGACTCCTCGCGCAGCGACGGACTGGTGACGGCCCAGTTCAATAGGAGTTTCAAGACTAGTGACTTGGATACCAGCGTCAACACTACATCACTTCACTTGTACTATATTTTTGAGCACAGACATGGGATTGTCCGTACCGAAGAAGCGTGATTATTTTGTCTGTCGCCCTTTGCTTGTGACACATCTGTGTAATTGTCAATGTTAAGAATTGTAATTGTCTTATTACCATAAAACTCATTAATATCACTATATGAGTGTTTATCTAGCCATACGAGTATTGAGCCTTTCTAGACAAAACATATTTGGCGACCAGCAGGTAAATTAAGACCAACGAGAATCCAGAGTGTGGCTGCCACAATTTTGTTTTCTCGTGGGCTTTTTTGTTTCGCAGGCGTCTTAATTCTACCTTATCTTTTCTTTGGAGGGGTGTGTTTACACCTGTTACAAGTGTCTTCTTTCTATTCAGTGTTTTCAGGTGGGCGTTTCAGAAATTTTATTTGCTTCTGTGCTTACTTTCATCGCTTTACTTGTCTATTTATTGCATTTGCCTCTTCCAAACCGAGCGAGGTGGCGCAGTGGTTAGCACACCGGACTCGCATTCGGGAGGACGACGGTTCAATCCCGTCTCCGGCCATCCTGATTTAGGTTTTCCGTGATTTCCCTAAATCGTTTCAGGCAAATGCCGGAATGGTTCCTTTGAAAGGGCACGGCTGATTTCCTTCCCAATCCTTCCCTAACCCGAGCTTGCGCTCCGTCTCTAATGACCTCGTTGTCGACGGGACGTTAAACACCAACCACCACCACCACCACCACCACCTCTTCCAAAATGAGCAACCCACCTCTTCCACCACCTGCCCAGACGCCTCAGCTGCTAGCGATGGATGCAACACAGCTACCACTGATGTTTTGGTTTCAGACGCAGCATACTGTCATCCTACTAAACATGGTACAACAGCTCCTGGCCAAGCCACCAACGCAGCGCCACAGGCAGCAACTATAGCTCCGAGTGCGATACCACCTTTTCTACATCTACATCTACATCCATATTCCGCAAGCCACATGACGGTGTGTGGCGGAGGGTACCTTCAGTACCTCTATCGGTTCTCCCTTCTATTCCAGTCTCGTATTGTTCGTGGAAAGAAGGATTGTCGGTATGCCTCTGTGTGGGCTCTAATCTCTCTGATTTTATACTCATGGTCTCTTCGCGACATATACGTAGGAGGGAGCAATATACTGCTTGACTCTTCGGTGAAGGTATGTTCTCGAAACTTTGACAAAAGCCCGTACCGAGCTACTGAGCGTCTCTCCTGCAGAGTCTTCCACTGGAGTTTATCTATCATCTCTGTAACGCTTTCGCGATTACTAAATGATCCTGTAACGAAGCGCGCTGCTCTCCGTTGGATCTTCTCTATGTCTTGTATCAACCCTATCTGGTACGGATCCCACACTGCTGAGCAGCATTCAAGCAGTGGGCGAATAAGCGTACTGTAACCTACTTCCTTTGTTTTCGGATTGCATTTCCTTAGGATTCTTCCAATGAATCTCAGTCTGGCATCTGCTTTACCGACAATCAACATTATATGATCATTCCAATTTAAATCACTCCTAATGCGTACTCCCAGATAATTTATGGTATTAACTGCTTCCAGTTGCTGATCTGCTATTTTGTAGCTAAATGATAAAGTATCTATCTTTCTGTGTATTCGCAGCACATTACACTTGTCTACATTGAGATTCAATTGCCATTCCCTGCACCATGCGTCAATTCGCTGCAGATCCTCCTGCATTTCAGTACAATTTTCCATTGTTACAACCTCTCGATACACCACAGCATCATCTGCAAGAAGCCTCAGTCAACTTCCGATGTCATCCACCAGGTCATTTATGTATATTTTCACCAGTTTAACAAAAAAAAAGAAGAGGAATGGCTCGAGTGACTACAAAAATATAAAGCACAAAGTTTCTCACAAACTATCAGGTCCTGTGAGACTACATTACTTTTTGTCAACGGTAGGGAGTGCAGTCTTTCACCTCATTCAGAAATTGTTCCCTCACTTTCCTATGATCAGGTTGTAGATTCTCTAACTTTTATGACCAACAAGTGAATGTGGTGGCAGCTACGTACCACTTCTTTCATCACAATAAAAGTTAGGAACAAACTTATTCCGAGTGGGTAACAGATTTGCAGGGTATGACGAGGAAATGCAAATTAAATTGTACTTGTGGTGCTTTATATTCAGATGTTACGCTGCACGATACCATCGTGTACAACGTAACTGGTGTCAGACTTAGAAAAGAGATTTTGATACAGTCCGATCCATCTTTCTAGCACGTAGTGCAAATTCTAGATCAGTATGATTCAGGTGCCGTATCGGCTGATCGGTTTGAGCGGACACCAATTTGTCGCGTTGAGTCGTCCCTTGGCTATGACCAACCCAGTAGGCAGCAACAGCACGCGCGTGCCACGCCGCATAAACAGCCTTCTAAACAGGCGAACAGCATTAAGGCATGCCCCCGGTGCTATTCATGGCACAAACAACAAGACTCCCCGTCTAGACAAGCACAGTGTATGCTTGTGGCAAGAAAGGTCACGTACAAACCGTATGTTTGCAAAGGAACAAACATAAGAATTCTGCCAACTCACAAAAGTCTAGTCACAAGGCCCATTTAATCAATGCAGGGTATTCAAAGCTTGCTCCAGGCATTAGCAAAACTAGCAAGCGAACAGTTTCTTCAGTGCTACGCCAGTCCAACAATCCTTTTGTTCATTTCCTTATTAGTGAAAAACGTGAAAAATTTCTGTTGGACACTGGTGCCTCTATTACATTACTGAATCGTAACACACATGGAGTGTTAGGCTCCCCACGCCTGTCTGAAACTAGCATGCACCTGACAGCTTATAATGGACAAGGCATTCCCGTTCTCCGAAAATGTACTTGCCTGCCATGTATCGCTCGCATACGCTAACTGTGACTTTCACTGTGCTACAATCACGCGGTTGTGAGAACATACACTCCTGGAAATTGAAATAAGAACACCGTGAATTCATTGTCCCAGGAAGGGGAAACTTTATTGACACATTCCTGGGGTCAGATACATCACATGATCACACTGACAGAACCACAGGCACATAGACACAGGCAACAGAGCATGCACAATGTCGGCACTAGTGCAGTGTATATCCACCTTTCGCAGCAATGCAGGCTGCTATTCTCCCATGGAGACGATCGTAGAGATGCTGGATGTAGTCCTGTGGAACGGCTTGCCATGCCATTTCCACCTGGCGCCTCAGTTGGACCAGCGTTCGTGCTGGACGTGCAGAACGCGTGAGACGACGCTTCATCCAGTCCCAAACATGCTCAATGGGGGACAGATCCGGAGATCTTGCTGGCCAGGGTAGTTGACTTACACCTTCTAGAGCACGTTGGGTGGCACGAGATACATGCGGACGTGCATTGTCCTGTTGGAACAGCAAGTTCCCTTGCCGGTCTAGGAATGGTAGAACGATGGGTTCGATGACGGTTTGGATGTACCGTGCACTATTCAGTGTCCCCTCGACGATCACCAGTGGTGTACGGCCAGTGTAGGAGATCGCTCCCCACACCATGATGCCGGGTGTTGGCCCTGTGTGCCTCGGTCGTATGCAGTCCTGATTGTGGCGCTCACCTGCACGGCGCCAAACACGCATACGACCATCATTGGCACCAAGGCAGAAGCGACTCTCATCGCTGAAGACGACACGTCTCCATTCGTCCCTCCATTCACGCCTGTCGCGACACCACTGGAGGCGGGCTGCACGATGTTGGGGCGTGAGCGGAAGACGGCCTAACGGTGTGCGGGACCGTAGCCCAGCTTCATGGAGACGGTTGCGAATGGTCCTCGCCGATACCCCAGGAGCAACAGTGTCCCTAATTTGCTGGGAAGTGGCGGTGCGGTCCCCTACGGCACTGCGGAGGATCCTACGGTCTTGGCGTGCATCCGTGCGTCGCTGCGGTCCGGTCCCAGGTCGACGGGCACGTGCACCTTCCGCCGACCACTGGCGACAACATCGATGTACTGTGGAGACCTCACGCCCCACGTGTTGAGCAATTCGGTGGTACGTCCACCCGGCCTCCCGCATGCCCACTATACGCCCTCGCTCAAAGTCCGTCAACTGCACATACGGTTCACGTCCACGCTGTCGCGGCATGCTACCAGTATTAAAGACAGCGATGGAGCTCCGTATGCCACGGCAAACTGGCTGACACTGACGGCGGCGGTGCACAAATGCTGCGCAGCTAGCGCCATTCGACGACCAACACTGCGGTTCCTGGTGTGTCCGCTGTGCCGTGCGTGTGATCATTGCTTGTACAGCCCTCTCGCAGTGTCCGGAGCAAGTATGGTGGGTCTGACACACCGGTGTCAATGTGTTCTTTTTTCCATTTCTAGGTGTGTATTTGGCATTGACTGTTTTGATTTGTTTGGCTTTCAAATTCAAGACAATGTGTTGTCAGTGACTGCATTCAATGCCAAAGACAGTGTAGCTAGCTTGCTGAAAGAATTCCCTGATCTCCTTTCTGAATGTTTAGGTAAGGCTAACAATTTTGTTGCACATATTACTATGAACGGCAATGCTCAGCCGAAATTTTGCCTGGCCAGAACTGGCCCCTTTGCATTACGGGACAAATTAGCTGCTGAAAAAAAATTGCAAGATAGCGGAGTTATTGCGCCTGTGCAAGCTAGTCAGTGGGCAAGTCCACTGGTTTTAGTCCCCAAACCTTCAGGTCGCATTCGCCTCTGTGTTGACTTTAACTCTACAAACTGTGATTGATACTTATCCGTTGCCACGCCCAGAGGATCTCATGAACAGATTAGGCGCTGGTTGTTACTTTTCAAAATTTATTTGCGTGACACGTATCTTCAAATAGCACTAGATGAAGAATCTTAAACTGTGTCTGTGGTGGACACTCATTTGGACTTGTTTAAATATTTGCGTTCGCTTTTTGGCAGTGCTTCTGCAACCGCCATTTTCCAACGGTGTTTGGAACAACTGACTGTTCAAGTACCAAACTGTTCAAACTATTTGGACGATATTGTTGTAGCAGGTCGTACACCTGAAGAACACATTTCAAATTTGCGTGCTTTTTTTCATTTGTTACCTGATGCATGACTGAAGTGTACACTGGACAAGTGTGATTTTTTTAATACCTGAGTTGCAGTATCTTGGTCATGTCACAAACAGTCGATGTGTACATCCTCTTCAGTCGCATTTGTTAGCCATAGGAAATTTGACAGTTCCTCGCCATGTCACAGAATTGCAGTCAGTTTTAAGGAAAATCAACCATTTTATTCGGTTCGTAACGATCGCAGCTCCATTTTATCGCTTGTGTCGCAAGAACGTCCCCTTTGTTTGGAGAGATGAGTTGCAAGAAGTTTTTCAAAAACTTAAAGATGCACTGCTCAGTGATCAATGCTTGGTTCACTTTGATCCTGACAAACAACTTGGGTTGAAACTTCGCGCTTCCCCTCACGAAGTTGGTCCAGTGCTTTCACACAGATTTGGTGATAAAGGCAGGCTTATTGGTTTCGCATCAAAAGTGCACCTATTCACAAATAGAGAAAGAAGCATTGGCTATTGTGTATGGTGTCGCCCAATTCGACTACTTTTTGTATGACAGAAAATTCTACGTGGTAACGTATCTCAAGCAATTGCAGTCGTTGCTTCATCCTATGAAGCCGGTTCCAGCTCAACATGGCAATGTGGACGCACTTTCGCGTCTTCAGATTGGCCCTGATACAGATTTTGACGCTTCCGCTGCATCTTTTGTCACGTCGATGTTGAGGATTTTGAATTCCTTCAATCCTTTGCTCTGAACTGTAGGAAAAGTGCACAGGCCATGGAAGCTGATTCACATTTGAACATTTTTCTAAAATACATTCGCACATCTTGGCTCGCTCATTGCATAGCATAAAGAACTCTGTAGTGCGCCGCTACTTTGCACGTCGGCATAGCCTCGCTGTATAGCAAGGAGTGATTCTTGTTCAAAATGACCATTGATTGCTTTGTAAAAAGGAGTGTTGCAGTTACTTCACCAAGGACACTAGGGGATTGTCCGTACGAAACAGTTAGCGCGTCGACACTGTACTTGGTAGGGCACGGACGCCCAAATACACTCCTGGAAATGGAAAAAAGAACACATTGACACCGGTGTGTCAGACCCACCATACTTGCTCCGGACGCTGCGAGAGGGCTGTACAAGCAATGATCACACGCACGGAACAGCGGACACACCAGGAACCGCGGTGTTGGCCGTCGAATGGCGCTAGCTACGCAGCATTTGTGCACCGCCGCCGTCAGTGTCAGCCAGTTTGCCGTGGCATACGGAGCTCCATCGCAGTCTTTAACACTGGTAGCATGCCGCGACAGCGTGGACGTGAACCGTATGTGCAGTTGACGGACTTTGAGCGAGGGCGTATAGTGGGCATGCGGGAGGCCGGGTGGACGTACCGCCGAATTGCTCAACACGTGGGGCGTGAGGTCTCCACAGTACATCGGTGTTGTCGCCAGTGGTCGGCGGAAGGTGCACGTGCCCGTCGACCTGGGACCGGACCGCAGCGACGCACGGATGCACGCCAGGACCGTAGGATCCTACGCAGTGCCGTAGGGGACCGCACCGCCACTTCCCAGCAAATTAGAGACACTGTTGCTCCTGGGGTATCGGCGAAGGACCATTCGCAACCGTCTCCATGAAGCTGGGCTACGGTCCCGCACACCGTTAGGCCGTCTTCCGCTCACGCCCCAACATCGTGCAGCCCGCCTCCAGTGGTGTCGCGACAGGCGTGAATGGAGGGACGAATGGAGACGTGTCGTCTTCAGCGATGAGAGTCGCTTCTGCCTTGGTGCCAATGATGGTCGTATGCGTGTTTGGCGCCGTGCAGGTGAGCGCCACAATCAGGACTGCATACGACCGAGGCACACAGGGCCAACACCCGGCATCATGGTGTGGGGAGCGATCTCCTACACTGGCCGTACACCACTGGTGATCGTCGAGGGGACACTGAACAGTGCACGGTACATCCAAACCGTCATCGAACCCATCGTTCTACAATTCCTAGACCGGCAAGGGAACTTGGTGTTCCAACAGGACAATGCACGTCCGCATGTATCCCGTGCCACCCAACGTGCTCTAGAAGGTGTAAGTCAACTACCCTGGCCAGCAAGATCTCCGGATCTGTCCCCCATTGAGCATGTTTGGGACTGGATGAAGCGTCGTCTCACGCGGTCTGCACGTCCAGCACGAACGCTGGTCCAACTGAGGCGCCAGGTGGAAATGGCATGGCAAGCCGTTCCACAGGACTACATCCAGCATCTCTACGATCGTCTCCATGGGAGAATAGCAGCCTGCATTGCTGCGAAAGGTGGATATACACTGTACTTGTGCCGACATTGTGCATGCTCTGTTGCCTGTGTCTATGTGCCTGTGGTTCTGTCAGTGTGATCATGTGATGTATCTGACCCCAGGAATGTGTCAATAAAGTTTCCCCTTCCTGGGACAATGAATTCACGGTGTTCTTATTGCAATTTCCAGGAGTGTAGAACAGATGACGCCACTGTGTCAAGCAAATGCGGAAAATCAGTCCGCTCCGCCACAAAAATTCTCCTCTTGGCCTAAGCCGCAATCACCATGGCAACGTGTGCACACAGACTTTGCGGGTCGTTTTTGGAACATTTGTTAGTTGATTGAGGTAGACTCTTATAGCAACTTTCTTTTTGCTGTGCCAATGAACTCGACAACGTCGCGTAGCACAATACAAGTGTTGTCCTCTATTCTTTGCCTTGAAGGTGTGTCTGAAGTCATAGCGTCGGACAACGGCCCTCAGTTCACATCACATTAATGGCATACAGCATGTAAATAGTGCGCCGTTCCATCCACAGTGAGACGGCGAAGCGGAAAGTTTCGTCAGAACCTTCAAGCAGGAGATGGCCCAACTTCACTCCGCACAAACCGGGGATCAAGCTTTGCAGCTGATTCTCGCCTCCTGTCTTTCGCATCCACGAGATGGCCCATCGACGGCAGAAATGGTTCACGGCCGCCGCCATCGGCCAATGCTCCACCCGCTGCACCCTCGTCAGCATCCGGCGCCGAAGGAAGGCCGCAAGTATCGCTCCGCGCCGCATGACATTGTGTTTTCAGAGCTTTTAACGGCAACAGAGGACGGGCGCGAGGCGATATCCTTCGATGACTCGGCGCATGCATGTAATGTATCTCATTTCAGGCCCAGACGGATTGCAGCGCCTACATCACAATGAAATTCGCCACCGTCATGTGCACGGCGATCCTTCTACAGGGTTATTACAAATGATTGAAGCGATTTCACAGCTCTACAATAACTTTATTATTTGAGATATTTTGACAATGCTTTGCACACACATACAAAAACTCAAAAAGTTTTTTTAGGCATTCAAAAATGTTCGATATGTGCCCCTTTAGTGATTCGGCAGACATCAAGCCGATAATCAAATTCCTCCCATACTCGACGCAGCATGTCCCCATCAGTGAGTTCGAAAGCATCGTTGATGCAAGCTCGCAGTTCTGGCACGTTTCTTGGTAGAGGAGGTTTAAACACTGAATCTTTCACATAACCCCACAGAAATAAATCGCATGGGGTTAAGTCGGGAGAGCGTGGAGGCCATGACATGAATTGCTGATCATGATCTCCACCACGACCGATCCATCGGTTTTCCAATCTCCTGTTTAAGAAATGCCGAACATCATGATGGAAGTGCGGTGGAGCACCATCCTGTTGAAATATGAAGTCGGCGCTGTCGGTCTCCAGTTGTGGCATGAGCCAATTTCCCAGCATGTCAAGATACACATGTCCTGTAACGTTTTTTTCGCAGAAGAAAAAGGGGCCGTAAACTTTAAACCGTGAGATTGGACAAAACACGTTAACTTTTGGTGAATTGCGAATTTGCTGCACGAATGCGTGAGGATTCTATACCACCCAGATTCGCACATTATGTCTGTTCACTTCACCATTAAGAAAAAATGTTGCTTCATCACTGAAAACAAGTTTCGCACTGAACGCATCCTCTTCTACGATCTGTTGCAACCGCGCCGAAATTTCAAAGCGTTTGACTTTGTCATCGGGTGTCAGGGCTTGTAGCAATTGTAAACGGTAAGGCTTCTGCTTTAGCCTTTTCCGTAAGATTTTCCAAACCGTCGGCTGTGGTACGTTTAGCTCCCTGCTTGCTTTATTCGTCGACTTCCGCGGGCTACGCGTGAAACTTGCCCGCACGCGTTCAACCGTTTCTTCGCTCACTGCAGGCCGACCTGTTGATTTCCCCTTACAGAGGCATCCAGAAGCTTTAAACTGCGCATACCATCGCCGAATGGAGTCAGCAGTTGGTGGATCTTTGTTGAACTTCGTCCTGAAGTGTCGTTGCACTGTTATGACTGACTGATGTGAGTGCATTTCAAGCACGACATACGCTTTCTCGGCTCCTGTCGCCATTTTGTCTCACTGCGCTCTCGAGCGCTCTGGCAGCAGAAACCTGAAGTGCGGCTTCAGCCGAACAAGACTTTATGAGTTTTTCTACGTATCTGTAGTGTGTCGTGACCAGATGTCAATGAATGGAGCTACAGTGAATTTATGAAATCGCTTCAATCATTTGTAATAGCCCTGTATATTCACGGATCCCGAGGACAGCGCGGCCACAGCAGCCGCCAGAGGGTGTCATCACGATACCACGGGGCGACCCCATGGAGACGGGGCCTTCGCCTCCTCCACCTAAGCCGCAGCAGCCGACGCCTTGCACAACTTTGGGTGCCTCAGGCCGTGGACGCATACCCTTCTCGGCGTCTTCCGCGAGGCGTTCCCACCAGAGCGAAGGCTGGGTGGCGGGGTGCGACCGGAAGTCTGACGTCCCCTGCAGCCACAGCTTCCGGTCCCTGAGACAGTTCACGCTCCTACGCACCTGCCTTCCATCCTGGTGTGTTGCTTCTTATACGACGACGGTCCGTCGCTTTGGGTGGGGGGGGGGGTGGGGGGAGGAATGTTGCGGCATAAAGTCAAGCGCGCCCACGCCAGTCGGGAACGACAGGAAAGAGAAAGCTGTGAGAATAAGTCAGCCAATCGAAAGCTGACGAGACCTCGCTCCAGGACGACAACGCGACTGCAGCGGCCTCTTTGTGAAGAGACCATAAGCGCCGCGATGGACTGTTGGCGACCAGTTCAATAGCAGCTTCAAGACTAGCGACTTGGATAGCAGCGTCAACAGTAGATCACTTCACTTGTAATCTCTATGTAGCACAGACATGGGATTGTCTATACTGAAGAAGCTTGGTTATTTTGTATGTCGACCTCTGCTTCCGACACATTTGTAACGGTCACAGTTACGTATCGTAATTTTCTTATTATAATGAAACTCATTAAGGAGCTACGGAAAGGCTCAAAATCATGAAAAGTTCAATTTTTACTTTTTTGCGTTTTCTGAATCTGCAGACTATTACCTTTTAATAGATATATAATTTATTCAATTCCGAAGACTACAACTATTTTTAAATTTTTTTTTAAATGTGTTCTACATGGGCGTGACCCACTGTGGTGCTGTTAAACTGCTGTCAAATGGTGTTATTATTAACGTCCGTGTTCTTCAGGTACATTTTAGTGATGTGAGATAAAGTATGTGTTGTGGCTAACCTGTGATGGTTGAATATATATCGCTGGTGTGATTGTCGATTGTTTCATGTTTATTTACTCTGTCGTTATCTCGAAAATATTCGTAATTAATTCTGTTTCTTGAGTCTCTGTTTTGTTGAAGTATAATAATGAGTAAAAGTAAAGTTATTAGAAATCCTGTGAAGGCTTTTAAGAAAAGGAGAAATGTTGGAAAGCCAAAGGTATGTGTTATTACTGTAAATAATAACATTCTAACATGGTACGAGCGATGCTTGCTTTAGACAAGGATCGCCTTCTGGCTGCAGACAGGGCTGTAAAGAGTCTAGAAATACAAGCAAGAGTAAACAGGAGGAGGAACAAGAGGAAGCTGGAGGAGGAGTTTGCAGAGGATGAAGATAATCCATCCTATGGACCTGGAATGCACTAAAAAGTTAATCCAATCTTTGTTTCTCGATTCCCAAAACTTTTATTTTCTCATACTAATTACATGTTTTCTAAGGATCTTCCAAACATATTTGTTTCAAACTTTCAGTAAATGTTACACAGTACCTTCTGCATAATTTAACACAGCCTTTTTCCAAAAAACTGTATATTTTTGAATATATAAATAAAAAATTGCAAAAAAATGTTGTGAATTTTCATTACAATTGAAAAAAAAACATCTTTAATAACTGAACTAAAATTTTGTAAAATCCCTGTGTTAAGTTGTAGCCCATATTCCAATAAATAATCTGTAAAAAGTTCAACTTCCTACCTCAAGAACTTTGTGAGGAAAGATGTAATTTATAAGCGTTATTTTAACATTGCAAGTATAGGGCGTTCCGGAGCCCCTTAATACGACTATTTGATAGTTTGTCTAACGATCTCAGTACGCAGGCTTCCTAGACACCCACAATCAAACAGTAAAAAGAATGAAATCGAGTGGAGGGGAGGGTGTTAGGTGGGAGGTGGGTGTGCTGGGGGGGGGGGGGAGGGGGGTAAGAATGCACTACTATTCAGTACAATTTTTCGTTTCTAATCAGGCGTCTGTTGAAAGTATAATTTTGCAGCGTCATATCATCATATCCTCGAGGCCACTTTAGGGTTGAGACGAGCAGGAAAATAAAAAGTAAATACTGGCAGTGGGGAATATCAGTGGATCTCAGGCGCTTATTGCATAGGCAATAGGCCCACCGTGTCACGCAGGCAGCGGCTGGCGGTTGTCTTCCCATCACGTGAACTACGTAGATCATTTACGCCTCGCGATTAGTGAAGTATTCAACTTTCAAAGGCTCTCACTATTTCTATAAGTACGCAAGACCTTCGTGACAGACACCCAACGACATGGTGCCTACCAGAAAAACCTCTATGATGGTCTGTATGGAATCTGAATGATCCTGTTGTGTCCCATTTAAATACTCGCTCCAAGCGCGAAAACACCAGACTGTCACCGCCGTCTCTGTTTGCTATTGCCACTCTACAAAAAGCTATCTGCCTCTTACAAGCGAGTTCTGAAGGAACTCTCCAGATCTACACTCCTGGAAATGGAAAAAAGAACACATTGACACCGTTGTGTCAGACCCACCATACTTGCTCCGGACACTGCGAGAGGGCTGTACAAGCAATGATCACACACACGGCACAGCGGACACACCAGGAACCGCGGTGTTGACCGTCCAATGGCGCTAGCTGCGCAGCATTTGTGCACCGCCGCCGTCAGTGTCAGCCAGTTTGCCGTGGCATACGGAGCTCCATCGCAGTCTTTAACACTGGTAGCATGCCGCGACAGCGTGGACGTGAACCGTATGTGCAGTTGACGGACTTTGAGCGAGGGCGTATAGTGGGCATGCGGGAGGCCGGGTGGACGTACCACAGAAGTGCTCAACACGTGGGGCGTGAGGTCTCCACAGTACATCGATGTTGTCGCCAGTGGTCGGCGGAAGGTGCACGTGCCCGTCGACCTGGGACCGGACCGCAGCGACGCACGGATGCACGCCAAGACCGTAGGATCCTACGCAGTGCCGTAGAGGACCGCACCGCCACTTCCCAGCAAATTAGGGACACTGTTGCTCCTGGGGTATCGGCGATGACCATTCGCAACCGTCTCCATGAAGCTGGGCTACGGTCTCGCACACCGTTAGGCCGTCTTCCGCTCACGCCCCAACATCGTGCAGCCCGCCTCCAGTGGTGTCGCGACAGGCGTGAATGGAGGGACGAATGGAGGCGTGTCGTCTTCAGCGATGAGAGTCGCTTCTGCCTTGGTGCCAATGATGGTCGTATGCGTGTTTGGCGCCGTGCAGGTGAGCGCCACAATCAGGACTGCATACGACCGAGGCACACAGGGCCAACACCCGGCATCATGGTGTGGGGAGCGATCTCCTACACTGGCCGTGCACCACTGGAGATCGTCGAGGGGACACTGAATAGTGCACAGTACATCCAAACTGTCATCGAACCCATCGTTCTACCATTCCTAGACCGGCAAGGGAACTTGCTGTTCCAACAGGACAATGCACGTCCGCATGTATCCCGTGCCACCCAACGTGCTCTAGAAGGTGTAAGTCAACTACCCTGGCCAGCAAGATCTCCGGATCTGTCCCCCATTGAGCATGTTTTGGACTGGATGAAGCGTCGTCTCACGCGGTCTGCACGTCCAGCACGTGAGGCGCCAGGTGGAAATGGCATGGCAAGCCGTTCCACAGGACTACATCCAGCATCTCTACGATCGTCTCCATGGGAGAATAGCAGCCTGCATTGCTGCGAAAGGTGGATATACACTGTACTAGTGCCGACATTGTGCATGCTCTGTTGCCTGTGTCTATGTGCCTGTGGTTCTGTCAGTGTGATCATGTGATGTATCTGACCCCATGAATGTGTCAATAAAGTTTCCCCTTCCTGGGACAATGAATTCACGGTGTTCTTATTTCAATTTCCAGGAGTGTATTTGTTTGCAATTGCCTGGTGCCTCTAACCCCCAGCTACCTGCCACGCATGTATCCCTGCGCTCCAGATGTCTTTCAAACCAATGAGTATTTCTAAGGCCACCAGCGTCTCTGCGACTACGATTAATTAGAGACTGAAAGGAGTTGTAATACAGGTAATCTGGCTCAAATATTACTCCAGTACAGAGAAAATGATGGCATGTAATTTCTATTTCACTGCCATCTCAGGGACCCACAGAATACTTAAGAGGCAAGGTTTTGTTAACTCAGTAATCTAACAAATGAAGTATCACAGGCCTCTCCTTGATGAATGCAAAACTGATGTAATGGACACCGAATGACAGTTTACGTTTTCGCAAAACGTAAGTATTCCGCACGAAGAATTGGTTCCATACAACATTTACATCGAAATTCCCGTGAGCCAGCTGGATCTCGCAGCTGCAGTCAATAGAGGTACTGGGCGAAGTACTGCCAATGGGATTGAAAAAAAAAATTGGGGGCGGGGAGGAAGGCAGCAGCAATCGAATCGCCATGTTGGACGTATCCACTTCCAGTACCATCGCATTTAACTGTTATTATTTTATGGGCTCAATTCAAATTCCTGTTTCGCTTGTGGATAATTAATAAAATGCGCGTGACAATCCCCAATATACTAATGGACGCAGGCGTTACTATTCCAGATTAAGGGCAACACATTTCATACCGGAACGCTCATCCGGTAACGATTTGCGAGCGGCTCGATATCATTCCTCCCCTCCCCCCCCCCCTCTCTCCCTCCCTTCCTCCTCTCTCTTGCTTTATCTTTCCCAGTACCCCTTCCTCTCCTGCGACGTTCCGACGGCGTCCGTAGTTGTTCACCGTTCCATTAACTAATATGAAAACTGGTTATCACTGCTACAGTATTCTGGCCTCTCCCTTGCTAGAATGATTAAATACGAATCGTGGGTCATCAGCTGAGGTATCGGATAATGCAGATCATAATTTATGTTTGTTATAGCAGTTGTTTGATATGAATTATGCCGAAGGAAATTTAGAGTTATACGTCGAAGTCTACATACATATGATGCCACAAGCCACAGTACGGTGCATGGCCAAAGGTATCTTGTAAAACTGATAGTGCTCCCCTTTCGTGTTCCACTCTCTAGGACAAGGGTGGCCAATATTTCGGCTCGTTTACCATGCCTGGGCCCGAGTGCGAAAGCATTCTGTGTCACTTCACATTTCCCAATCCGCCACACCCCGCTGCCTGAGCGCGGAGAGGGGACAATAGTGAGTACGCCACATATAAATGGCAGTACGGTCGTACTGCGTTGATTTGGTTTTATGTTTCATATTTCTCAACAACATAGATCACGAAGAAAATAAGTGGGAAATATTAATTAATTATTTTTGGTGTGCTGAAGATACAATATGATATTTATCTGGTAAAAAGTGTCAGCATCTGGACAGACGCAGACAGTGTCACAGAGTTATGCACTGAAGTTGCCACGTAATCGTGACTAATTTAGTTTCGTAATCAGAAAATGGTCTTTCACACAAATACGCCAATCGAAATATTGTACCACTTTTGCAACCACATTATCTACGCTTGGAAAATCCATTTGAGAAAAGCAATGTAGACGTCCTGGCGGCTTTAACGTAAAAATACACTCCTGGAAATGGAAAAAAGAACACATTGACACCGGTATGTCAGACCCACCACACTTGCTCCGGACACTGCGAGAGGGCTGTACAAGCAATGATCACACGCACGGCACAGCGGACACACCAGGAACCGCGGTGTTGGCCGTCGAATGGCGCTAGCTGCGCAGCATTTGTGCACCGCCGCCGTCAGTGTCAGCCAGTTTGCCGTGGCATACGGAGCTCCATCGCAGTCTTTAACACTGGTAGCATGCCGCGACAGCGTGGACGTGAACCGTATGTGCAGTTGACGGACTTTGAGCGAGGGCGTATAGTGGCCATGCGGGAGGCCGGGTGGACGTACCGCCGAATTGCTCAACACGTGGGGCGTGAGGTCTCCACAGTACATCGATGTTGTCGCCAGTGGTCGGCGGAAGGTGCACGTGCCCGTCGACCTGGGACCGGACCGCAGCGACGCACGGATGCACGCCAAGACCGTAGGATCCTACGCAGTGCCGTAGGGGACCGCACCGCCACTTCCCAGCAAATTAGGGACACTGTTGCTCCTGGGGTATCGGCGAGGACCATTCGTAACCGTCTACATGAAGCTGGGCTACGGTCCCGCACACCGTTAGGCCGTCTTCCGCTCACGCCCCAACATCGTGCAGCCCGCCTCCAGTGGTGTCGCGACAGGCGTGAATGGAGGGACGAATGGAGACGTGTCGTCTTCAGCGATGGGAGTCGCTTCTGCCTTGGTGCCAATGATGGTCGTATGCGTGTTTGGCGCCGTGCAGGTGAGCGCCACAATCAGGACTGCATACGACCGAGGCACACAGGGCCAACACCCGGCATCATGGTGTGGGGAGCGATCTCCTACACTGGCCGTACACCACTGGTGATCGTCGAGGGGACACTGAATTGTGCACGGTACATCCAAACCGTCATCGAACCCATCGTTCTACCATTCCTATCCCGGCAAGGGAACTTGCTGTTCCAACAGGACAATGCACGTCCGCATGTATCCCGTGCCACCCAAAGTGCTCTAGAAGGTGTAAGTCAACTACCCTGGCCAGCAAGATCTCCGGATCTGTCCCCCATTGAGCATGTTTGGGACTGGATGAATCGTCGTGTCACGCGGTCTGCACGTCCAGCACGAACGCTGGTCCAACTGAGGCGCCAGGTGGAAATGGCATGGCAAGCCGTTCCACAGGACTATATCCAGCATCTCTACGATCGTCTCCATGGGAGAATAGCAGCCTGCATTGCTGCGAAAGGTGGATATACACTGTACTAGTGCCGACATTGTGCATGCTCTGTTGCCTGTGTCTATGTGCCTGTGGTTCTGTCAGTGTGATCATGTGATGTATCTGACCCCAGGAATGTGTCAATAAAGTTTCCCCTTCCTGGGACAATGAATTCACGGTGTTCTTATTTCAATTTCCAGGAGTGTATTTACAATTAAAACTGGAATCACCTTGCAGGTCAATCAGTTACATCTGCACATGCACAGAAACGTTGTGGTGTCACCGCCAGACACCACACTTGCTAGGTGGTAGCTTTAAATCAGCCGCGGTCCATTAGTACAAGTCGGACCCGCGTGTCGCCACTGTCAGTAATTGCAGGCCGAGCGCCACCACACGGCAGGTCTAGAGAGACGTACTAGGACTCGCCCCAGTTGTATGAAGACTTTGCTAGCGACTACACTGACGAAGCCTTTCTCTCATTTGCCGAGAGACAGTTAGAACAGCCTTCAGCTAAGTCCTTGGCTACGACCTAGCAAGGCGCCATTAACCATATCTAGAGAGAGTCTCACTTGTATCATCAAGAATGCTGTATACAAATGATGGATTAAAGTTAAGTATTCCAGAAGCTACGTACTTTTCTTTATAGCATTCATTAAGTATCCTGTTTCAGACCTCACGCCAGCCGGCGTGTGTAACGCGTGCATTTCGGCTACTTCCGAGTGGCGTGGCTGTCTTGCTACGCCACAACAAACGTTTTCAACTGAATCGGGAAAAGCTCTGAGAAAACATCTCGAAGCCAGTGGAGCCGCCAGCGGTTTGAGGCGCCATGTCACGGATTGCGCGGCCGCTCCCACCGGAGGTTCGAGTCGTCCCTCGGGCATGTGTGTGTGTGTGTGGGGGGGGGGGGTATGTTGTTCTTATCATAAGTTAGTCAAAGTTAGTTTAAGTAGTGTGTAAATCTAGGGACCGATGATCTCAGCAGTTTGGTCCGTTAGGAATTCACACACACACAAAACGTCTCGAAAATGGATGTAAGATCTACAGTGTCCTCAAAACCTTTATAAAACTGTCGTAATTCTTGCAAGGCCACAATGAATCTTCAAAACCTGTGCTTTCTTTAAAGGCAGTGAGGTTAGGGAACTGGATTGTCTTCGTGAGATTTTCATTTTAAATTCATCTCCGTTATCAGAAATAAGTTATCTCACACTGTCTTACTGTGGGCAGTGTTTGGTCAAGTACACTCAAAAAGTGGAGTCCGCTATCCAATCCGGATGTTCTAATTTTCGTTTCCAGATTCCTCTTATCTTCATAAATCCAACAACGGCAAGATTTAAATTGAAAATTTGGTCCAGGCATGCCCCATGACTTACTTTGCAGTAACGTATGAAGTATATAATGAAATAATAAGCAACAGTTGCATATAACAGATTTAATATCTTGGGGCACTCAATGCCTTTCTTCAGAAGGTTATGTCTATCGCACAATTTGCGAGTGTCAATAATAAAGTGCTGTATTTTCAGTTGCAACAGTTTTCAACAGGAATGTATGAAGGGTATGGAGACTTCATACATTTAGTATTTTGTCCATCTTCAGCAACTGTAGTCGCCGGCCGGATTGGCCGTGCGGTTCTAGGCGCTACAGTCTGGAACCGAGAGACCGCTATGGTCGCAGGTTCGAATCCAGCCTCGGGCATGGATGTGTGTGATGTCCTTAGGTTAGTTAGGTTTAAGTAGTTCTAAGTCTAGGGGACTGACCACCTCAGAAGTTAAGTCGCATAGTGCCCAGAGCAATTTGAAC
The DNA here is from genome assembly GCF_023864275.1 of Schistocerca cancellata. Classification (NCBI taxonomy): domain Eukaryota; kingdom Metazoa; phylum Arthropoda; class Insecta; order Orthoptera; family Acrididae; genus Schistocerca; species Schistocerca cancellata. Next base: position 558,343,260 of record NC_064632.1, read on the forward strand.
CATTTGAACTGTCGTCGTATATAATGATGTTTTGACAACTGCTGCAAGTCATGTCATGTTAACAGATTTTGCAAATTGTCAAAAAAGATAAACTAGAGAGGACAAGTTATTCTCTCACATATTTTTTGTATATGGAAAATTATTAAAGTTTTTGTTACACCCTTATGCACCTTGAGTGAGACTCTAGAAAGTTAACAGACTGAGCAGATGTTGATGCAGCCTGCCTAGGGTGCTAAAAGCATGAAGTATTTTTAACGTTTTTACCTCACAGAAACGGCATATTGGAAATTGAAAGCAACTGGCAGTGAGCCCATCCCTCAGTAAATCTTGCTGGACAGGCCCACAGACATTCAGGGCAGACACAGCAGAACATAGTCGAGACTCTCCAGCAGAACAATGCCGAGCTACCTGCTGCGGCGCCAGCAGAAGGCTGGGCTGGGGGCGACAGACTGAAGGGATTAATCTACACAGTGGAGTCATCAACTGGGCATTGTGTGCTGAGCCACACATAACAAGAATTCACAAGTTTTCATGTTCGCCGATATTGCAAACAGGCCTGTGACCTACTTCCATCTGCTGCCTCTATTGTATAAGAAACTCTGGCGTCTGAGAAACGTTTAGAGATAGAATCTCTATTACACTTCATAGCTTGGACTAACATGCTCCAAGGCACAGGCAATTTAGATAAAAATCTTTAAGATTGTATCTGTTCGCTTGTTGCTGTGGGAAGCGATGCGACTTCGGAGAAAAACATCTTCCACCTCTCTGAAAACTTAAAAATGCCAGTAATTTGCGGTTTCTTTTTTTTTTCAGAGACGCAGGTTTCTTAACTCTTGCCCTGGTTCGACATGAGTTTGTGCTGTAGTGTGGGAGGGGAGATGTAGAGCCTCTAAAGCCCTGTGATTGGCTCAGACAGGGTGAAGGTGGTGTCGTTCGTGCACTTTGTAGGAAAACGTAATGTTTTATCTGGAGAGGTGCGAGGCACTCGGGTTCTGGACTTCGGTCTGGAAGCATCTTCTGGTCGAAGCTCTGGCATGTGTGGTTGGTGCTTGGTACCTGTCCTGACTTCACTTGCAAGTAGCTAGACTGGAGAGCTTGTGGTGAAGTTCTTACTCTACCAGCAGTCTCAGACTACCCGTTTGCCGAGGGCACACTTATTCGTTTTGGTTTACCAGTCTCGACGTTTGGTATCCTTGTGCGATCTGTCGTCGTGTAAGTGAGCCAAATAGGTCCTTGGTACAACCAGCGAACGGGTGAGTCACACACTGAAATCTACCGTGATTCCAGGGCTCTGGTAGTACATTGCAATCAGTCTGCCTGATCGCTAGACCGCGAGATTTTTGCATTTTTTTCATGGCCGCAGTCGATTCACAGGCGCCGCATCCAAGTCTCGCCAATGCTGCGCACTTCTCGCCAGCTGCAAGTTACATCACTGCACGATGCAAACAGGGTAATGTATTGCTGCTCCGGCCTTGTCGGGGTGTGCAGATCTCAATCGCCACTTCCTGTCAGCTGCACCTATACTGAGAAACGTCTGTCAAACTTCAATCAAAAAAATGGCTCTGAGCACTATGGGACTTAACATCGGAGGTCATCAGACCCCTAGAACTTAGAACTACTTAAACCTAACTAACCCAAGGACATCCCACACACACATGCCCGAGGCAGGATTCGAACCTTCAACCGTAGTAGTCGCGCGGTTCCAGACTGAAGCGCCTAGAACCGCTCGGCCACACCGGCCAGCTGATTATCAATCAAAGTCTGTTCAATGTCAGATCAATTGAGATTGCGTCATCCACATTTTTAGGGCCAGAGTACCTGACTCACTTCTTCCACCCAGGACCCTTGTCCATTGTGCTCTTAATCAAACTGTTAGTTGGAAGCATCTTTGGTGTGACCGATATATTTCCGTGTGTTGGTGTGTGTGGCACTTGATCGATTGGAACAGAGCAGCGAGGAATTCTCCGAGGCGCGTATCAGGCCGGGACCGCTGGCGGACTCTGAGGCGCTATCTGCGAGAGCTACAAAGTTCGTTGCCCACCGAAACTGGACACTGAAGTTGAGTGATCAGTTAACCTGTTATGAAACCGCAACTGGTGTGACATCTCTTCGTTCATTGTCAGTTGTTGCTTCCTGGGCCGTTCCAGCTAGCAGCAACGTATGGTGTGTTGGAGCCAGCGAAATTTTCCAGCTATTTTCCTGTGTGATCTTTAACTATGAAATTGGTTGTTGCTTATAAGTGAAGTGCACCAGCGATATTTTCTGCCTTGTGGCCGTTAACGCCCCAGTTACCTTAGCGTAGTTTCCAGCAGGGTGTGTGTTTTCCTCGCCGTGTTGATGCTATCCGGCACGGCATGTAGTTCGACAGCATTTTAGTTGTTAGTTCATATTTTGTTCTTAAGAGTAGGTATTGTGCCTTGGCTGTTTTTAGACTCCAATTCTGAAGACGTAGTGCGGCTGGTATCTTCGTCCACGGCTGATATTTTCCGTGGTCATACCGTTGGTCAGGCGGATGGGAATTAATTAGGTTGTTGGTGGGTCCTTCAGCCGTCCCTGGGTTGGGCTGCCATATGATTATTTAACCTTACTCTTGGCTGCCTGTCTCACCTTACTTTACATTAGAGTTACCTCCTCATGTCGACCCTTGGAACAGTTATGAGAACCACTGTTGTGTTGGTTTTAGGTTTTAGAGTGTGATTTTCATTTTAGTCTGATGTACTGTGCGAGGCCATCAGCTGTCTGTTAATTTACTTTAATTTTAAAATAAGGCCTTCTGCCTTAAAATTTCAAGATTGATTGGCTTAAAAACTAAATTTTGAAAGTTTGTTCTTTCTGAAATTCTTGTTATCCAGGCCTTAAGCCCTGAGTTGTTCAATGTCCAGTGCGTGACCTTCAGCCGATCTTTTAAGTGAAATATTTTTAAGATAAGGCCTTCAGTCGTCTTAAATTAAAATTTTGAAAACTGATATGTTTAAAATTATTTTTTTTAAATTACCTCTATGGGAAATTCTTGTTATCCAGGCCCTAAGCCCTGAGTTGTCTTGTGCGTGCCCTCAGCAATTTTTATAACTTGTGTTCAGGCCTTCAGCTGTTCAAGAAACGATTCGAAGCTCAACAGTGAAAGGGAGCTACCAGAATCCAAAAGAGCACCAATCGGTCCCTACCAACTCGAGAACTAATATAAGGCAAGTGCGGTGATGAAGAAGCGACAACACGGGTACACCAAGGTTCAAAGGCTCGATCCCGAGGTCGCTGCCCAGCCTGGCGTCATGTATTGGGTCTGGGCGCGCGGGGTTGAACGCAAGAGCGCACCAAATGAGCTGCACTACCGCACCTGAAGCAACGCCGTGGTTCCCTTTTAACGGCCTCAGCCGATGTAGGCAATTCGGAATTTCCCTTGACAACGCCCGTGGTCTGGCCCTTAACTTCACGACATACATCGTTCGCAAGCGGCAACGCAGATATCGCTACAACAGCGGCACAGAGTTCTTCCCAGGTTGAAGGACGTTCATGAAAAACAAAGTGCGACTTATCTGACGCTCGCATTGCCCTAAGAACAATAGACACCAATTCCGGTTCTGGCAAATCGATCAACAAGGCCAAGCAGGCCGTCTGAACTCTGTTAACATACTGATGTAACTCCTCTTTACCCTGCTGCATCTGCCAAATGTAACGACACTCAAGCTGTTTCCGAACTCCGGTGGTCAATCTCTGGTTGCTGTAAGGAAAACCCTTCTACCATGACTCGGGATTGGAGGTTCCGCAACTCACCTCTAGCTAACGGGTACAATAGTGACAAAACTACTTGGTGCTGAATGCAAAAGGCAACAGCATGTTGTTCAAGGCGAAACAACAACCATAAGTTTTCGACCTGCTCAAGTCGATCTGCCACTAAATCAGTAGTATCTCGAAAGAAATACGCCAGAATATTAGGCAATTTGGCAAACGCTGCATATAACTTTACAGAGGATACAACAACAACAACACTCGCGGGCTGTCTTGCGATCCCCCATTGATACACGAAGTCCCGCTCTTCAGTCGTCTTCCCATCCAATTCTAAATATGTAAGCTTTAAGTGCAATGCATTAATCAAAGACCCCAATTTGACGTTTAATTTCTTTGATGATCCTCCAGACCTAACATGCCTAAATGCGCTATGCGACTGATTAAATGCACTAACTGTGCCCGCACCCTGTCCAATCGACTGTCACTAGGTTGAGTGTCTTCCAAAATACAAATGGTGTCCTCAAGGCCTTACGAATCCATGGACCCTGCACGTCAGCAGGGACCGTTCAAGCTGGTGAAAGTTCTGTAATGGTGTGAGGCGTGTGCAGTTGGAGTGATATGTTACCCCTGATAAGTCTAGGTACGACTCTGACAGGTGACAGATACGTAAGCATCCTGCCTGATCACCTGCATCCATTCATGTCCATTGTGCATTCCGACGGACTTGCGCAATCCTTGCAGGACAATGCGACACCCGAAATGTCCAGAATTACCACTGAGTGGCTCCAGGAACACTCTCCTGAGTTTAAACAATTCCGCTGTCCACCAAGCTCCCCATAAATGAACATTATTGAGCATATCTGGGATGCCTTGCAACCTTCTGTTCAGAAGACGTCTCCCCCCCGTTCGTACTCTTACGAATTTGTAGACAGCTCTACAGAATTCATGGTGTCAGTTCCCTACAACACTATTTCAGACATTAGTCGGGTCCATGACACGTCTTTTTGCGCCACTTCTGCGTGCTCGCAAGCGCCTTACACGACATTAGACAGGTGTACCAGTGTCTTTCGTTCTTCAGCGTATATGTTAGCCACTCAATATCTATGTTAATACAAGTGAAACTTGTTTTACGTCTTTTCGTATAAATTAAAGATTAAAACGTGTATCGTCCATTGGACTCGGTGTTTCTACTGCAGCAGCTCCTGTGCCGTCCTTTCCTGCCTTCCAGAGTTCTTTACCGAACGTTTGAAAAGTTGGTAGACGTAATCTTTAGAAAGATTGGTTATCTTTATAGAGAAACGTAAGAGCACTCAAGGCCCTACTGACCTTAGGACTTATCGCACCAGCTCAGATTTAGTGTTAAGATGGCCCAGTGGATAACCCCTCAAAACTGAATACAGGTCAGGCATGAAAACAGGAAGAAGGTGTACTGAACTGTGAAAAACGAAGCAAAATAGAAATAGTGAACGGTCCAAGTTCAAGACTTGTAATATCGAGGTATGTGCTTCTGGCGTCGTGGCTGTGTAGTCACGGTGACGGACCGCAAAGCGGAAGCTCCGTGTTCAAACCTCCCTCGTGACCCATTTCTTTTTCACAAATTTATGAATTGTCAGTCTGCTCAATGACGTGTCTGTTCTTGACGTGTTTGTTCTCACCTTTTACTCTTGGCAGTTGTCGTACTATACACTGGTTATAGAACGTGAGCCATGGGATAAGAACATACAGGGTGTTTCAAAAATGACCGGTATATTTGAAACGGCAATAAAAACTAAACGAGCAGCGATAGAAATACACCGTTTGTTGCAATATGATTGGGACAACAGTACATTTTCAGGCAGACGAACTTTCGAAATTACAGTAGTTACAATTGTCAACAACAGATGGCGCTGCGGTCTGGGAAACTCTATAGTACGATATTTTCCACATATCCACCATGCGTAGCAATAATATGGCGTAGTCTCTGAATGAAATTACCCGAAACCTTTGACAACGTGTCTGGCGGAATGGCTTCACATGCAGATGAGATGTACTGCTTCAGCTGTTCAATTGTTTCTGGGTTCTGGCGGTACACCTGGTCTCTCAAGTGTCCCCACAGAAAGAAGTCACAGGGGTTCATGTCTGGCGAATAGGGAGGCCAATCCACGCCGCCTCCTGTATGTTTCGGATAGCCCAAAGCAATCACACGATCATCGAAATATTCATTCAGGAAATTAAAGACGTCGGCCGTGCGATGTGGCCGGGCACCATCTTGCATAAACCACGAGGTGTTCGCAGTGTCGTTTAAGGCAGTTTGTACTGCCACAAATTCACGAAGAATGTCCAGATAGCGTGATGCAGTAATCGTTTCGGATCTGAAAAATGGGCCAATGATTCCTTTGGAAGAAATGGCGGCCCAGACCAGTACTTTTTGAGGATGCAGGGACGATGGGACTGCAACATGGGGCTTTTCGGTTCCCCATATGCGCCAGTTCTGTTTATTGACGAAGCCGTCCAGGTACAAATAAGCTTCGTTAGTAAACCAAATGCTGCCCACATGCATATCGCCGTCATCAATCCTGTGCACTATATCGTTAGCGAATGTCTCTCGTGCAGCAATGGTAGCGGCGCTGAGGGGTTGCCGCGTTTGAATTTTGTATGGATAGAGGTGTAAACTCTGGCGCATGAGACGATACGTGGACGTTGGCGTCATTTGGACGGCAGCTGCAACACGGCGAACGGAAACCCGAGGCCGCTGTTGGATCACCTGCTGCACTAGCTGCGCGTTGCCCTCTGTGGTTGCCGTACGCGGTCGCCCTACCTTTCCAGCACGTTCATCCGTCACGTTCCCAGTCCGTTGAAATTTTTCAAACAGATCCTTTATTGTATCGCTTTTCGGTCCTTTGGTTACATTAAACCTCCGTTGAAAACTTCGTCTTGTTGCAACAACACTGTGTTCTAGGCGGTGGAATTCCAACACCAGAAAAATCCTCTGTTCTAAGGAATAAACCATGTTGTCCACAGCACACTTGCACGTTGTGAACAGCACACGCTTACAGCAGAAAGACGACGTACAGAATGGCGCACCCACAGACTACGTTGTCTTCTATATCTTTCACATCACTTGCAGCGCCATCTGTTGTTGAAAATTGTAACTACTGTAATTTCGAAAGTCTGTCCGCCTGAAAATGTACTGTTGTCCCAAGCATATTGCAACAAACGGTGTATTTCTATCGCTGCTCGTTTAGTTTTTATTGCCGTTTCAAATATACCGGTCATTTTTGAAACACCCTGTACTTGATCTGTGTTCAGTGTTTGACGGGCTATCCACTGCGTCATCTTACTATTGACTCTGAGAGGGATGCTACGGGAGTTTCCCTTGTTAAAAGATAGTGTAGGAATGGTAGACCTACGTTCATAGCTTTTGTACATTTGGAAGCAGCTTTTGACAATGACCAATGGAATACACTCTATGAAATTTCGAAGGTACCATGTTTAAAATACAACGAGTGGAGATGTATAAACAACATGTGCAGAAACAAGATGGCAGCTATTGGAATCAAGGGGCATGAAAGGGAAGCAGTGTATAAGAAGAGAGTGAGACTGAGTTGGAACCTATCCCTGATTCTGTTCCATGTGCACATAGAACAAGCAGTGGAGGAAAGCAAAGAAAAACTCTGAGAAGCAATTAAAATTCAGGTTTGCTGATGACATTGTGATACTGTCAGAGACAGCCAAGGTCTTCGAAGAAAGGAGGTATAAGATGAACACGGACAAAAGCAAAACAAGAGTAATGTCATGTAGACGAATCAAATCAGGCAATGCTGAGCGAATTAGATTAGTAAATGATACAATAAAAGTTGCACATAAGTTTTTCTATGTGGGCAATAAAATAACTGATGACGGCTGAACTAGAGACGATATAAAATGTAGGCTGCTAATCGCGAGAAAAGTGTTTCTGAAAACGAGACATTCGTTAACATCCAATACAGACAGAAGTGTTAGCAAGTATTTTCTGTCGGTAAGCCTACTTGTCGGGAGTATAACCTTGTATAGCTGTGAAACGTGGACGATAAAATGCTTAGACAAGACGAGAATAGAAACTTTGCAATTCTGCTGGTACAGGAGAATGCTGGAGATTAGATGGGCAGATCAAGTAACCAATGAACAGAATTGGGGAGAACAGAAATTTGTGATATAACTTGACTAAATGAAGAGATCGATTTATAGGACACATTCTGCGACACCAATTTAGTATTGGAGGCAAGCGTGGGGTGTGAAAACTGCACAAGGAGACCAAGAGATGAATACAGTAAGCAGATTCAAATGCAAGTGGAAAAATCAGTCCTTGGACTGAAGACCACAATAACAACAAAAACAACATTTTGAAACTGCGATGGGTTGTCTAAAAAGTTTAGGATCTTCTTAAAGAATTTTATTAATCCTTCTACATCAATGTCATCTTGTTCGAGACAGTCTAAACTAAACTAAACTCCTCCCGAACAGGCCATGATGGCACAACGGTACCGACCGGCCGCCGTGTCATGCTTAGCCTCTAGGCGTCACTGGATGCGGATATGGAGGGCATATGGTCAGCACACATCACTCCCGGTCGTATGTCAGTTTCCGAGACCGGAGTCGCTACTTCTCAATCAAGTAGCTCCTGAGTTTGCCTCACAAGGGCTTAGTGCATCCCGCTTGCCAACAGAGCTCGGCAGACTGGATGGTTACCCATCTAAGTGCTAGCCCAGCCCGACAGCGCTTAGCTTCGGTGATCAGACAGAAACCGGTGTTACCACTGTGGCAAGGCCGTTGGATTCGAAATAGTCCCAACAAGTATTATACACTTATGCTAGAGTTTTTCTCAATTCCCGAAACACTTCTGCAACATAATATTTAGGGCAGGTTTTAGCCCTCTCAAAGATGTATTTTTCTTCTCATCTGTTCTTGTAAAATAACCGCCCTGTAAGATTTTCTTAATTGCTGTCAATAGAAAGAAGTGGCGTGGGGCCAAGTCTGACGAAGATAGAGCCTAGTGAATCATTCCACTACTGTTTTTTCACCAAACATTCACCAACTAGCAACGAGGTTTGGGCACGTGCATTTCGTGGTACAAGAGGCGAGAATAGTTTCGCCATAAATCCTTTTTTTCCCAAACGCTTCAAACAGACAGCGTTGAATTTGTAAGCAGTACATCTTATTGATCAATATTGTAACAAAAAAAAATGGTTCAAATGGCTCTGAGCACTATGGGACTCAACATCTGTGGTCATAAGTCCCCTAGAACTTAGAACTACTTAAACCTAACTAACCTAAGGACATCACACACATCCATGCCCGAGGCAGGATTCGAACCTGCGACCGTAGCGGTCACGCGGTTCCAGACTGAAGCGCGTTTAACCGCACGGCCACACCGGCCGGCAAATATTGTAACAAGAACACAGTGAGCATAACCTGCACATTTGATCACGTTTCAGCTTTTTTGGATACTGGCGGTCCATAACGTTTCCACAGGGATTAGTAAGTCGTAGTTCCGACATTTCCGTAAAGCCACGCTTCATCATCCTTTATGACACATTCCAGTAGTTCTGCGTAGTTGTTGATTGCATTGCCGTCATCTGAGCAACTTGCTTTCGTCGCTATTTTTATTCTTTGTTCAACACTTTTGGAACAAAACTACTGCTAAAAGTTTTGCACCCAAAATATCTGAAATCATTTCATAGCATAAGCCAGTTGATATGCCTAAACAATCACAAAACTCTCTAATTGTGATTCGGCGCTTGTTCATAACAATTTGTCTCACTTCTTCCAAGATTTCCTCGGTTGATGACGTGCTTGGACATCCAGGGCGCTCGTCCTCTTAGTCTTCATGGCCTTCTCCGCAACGCTTACACCACTCGTAAGCCGTTGATTTCTTCATTTTACCTTAATTACGTGTTATATTCAACTTCTCTTGTATTCAAGTACCTCTGTGCTTTTACCCTTGTGCGTTTTCGTGTCACTGTGACTTGCAGACAAGGATTTTACTGAAGTTGCCGCGCGTTGGTTGAGAGTTCACAGTAGAACTCACAATGACGTGGGTTTTGTGTAAACTGCGGCAGAAACCACTAAATACAGAATAAGTGACCTACGACGTTCTGATGTATACCAGTATATTTAACAACCAGTAAGATGAAATAAAGCCGCTGAGATGCTACTGAGATTCATAGTTTTATTGGACTTACGTTGTGGTATAAAGAAGGGCTTTTGCGTAGCATCTCTTCTTAGAGTTCCGTACCTCAGTCGGCAAAAACAGAACACCTACAAGATCATTCTCTCCATAAATTCGTTTTTTCTAGCTCGGACGCCACAGTTAAATTAAACACATCGAAAGAAGCAATGCAATTTCTTTTAGTTTTTAATACATAAAGCGAAATCGGTAAATCCGTATATCCCAGCCAAGTAAAGTTCAATGTTAGTCTGTATTCGTAAAGATAAGATTACGGTGCCTCATTCTGTCGCTGGCGGAAACCCAGAAAATACATATTTCAGTGAGGTAAAAACACTAACAGCAAGATCTGTCGGTTGTCTCGTGTGCTGCTAAAGCAGCAGCACCATCCATTAACAACCGCAGGTCGCTGCCCACCGTCTCCGCCGGGTTATTTATGTAGTTGAACACAACAGCAGTGCTATCACACTTCCCTGGAGCACTCCTGAAGATACTCTTGTCTCTGATGAACACTCGCTGTCAAGGACAACGTACTGGTTTCTAATACTAAAGAGGTCTTCGAACCATTTACTTATCTGGGGAACCTCTTCCGCGTGCTCCTATCTCCGTTAACATTCTGCATTGGTGCACAGTGTGTAATGCTTCTCGGAAATCTAGGAATATGAAATCCTCCTGTTATCCTTAATCCCTATTTTGCAGGATATCATGTGAGAACAGCGCAAGGTGAGTTTTGCATGAGGATGTTTTTCTAAAACCGTGATGATTTGTGGAAAGAAACGTTTTGGTCTCAAAGAAATTCACTATTTTTCAGACTGAGAATATGTAAACCTGTATTAAGGGTCTCAGTCTGTAATTTTGCGGGTCCGATCTTTTACTCTTCTTATTGCAGGAGTCACCTGTTCTTTTTTCCATCCGCCTCTTACTTTGCACTTGTCGAGAGATTGCGACAAATGCAAGCTAGGTAAGAATACAGTGCCGTAGAGTACACTTTCTAACACCGCACTGGGATGCCATCGGAACCAAGCGACATATTTTCTATCTTTCAGTTGCTTCTCTGTGCCAAGGATGCTTATTACTGTATCCTGCGTACGGGAATTTGTGCGATAGCCAAAGAATTGAATGTTTGTACGATTCTTCTAAGTGAAAGATTTCTTAAGCGCCAAATTTTAAAGTTAGGCTTTTCTTTTGCTGTCTTCTGCTGCCACACCAGACTCATCAGCGAGTGACTGGACGGAAGCCCTAGACTTCCTGAGCGATTTTACGTAGAGCCAGAATTTTCTCGGTTTCTTGCAAGAGTTTTGTTAAGGTATGACGGTGGTAGTGGTCATATGTTTCGCGCATAGATCTTTTCGCAGACACACGAATTTCTATCAACTTCTGCCCGTCGTCATTTGAGCGTTCTCTTTTGATCCGAGAGTGATACAGCCTTTGCTTCCTCAGAATTTTCCGATTTTCGCTGTTTAAAGAGTGTGAGTCTTTCCCGTCCTTAATCACACACTTCTCCAGAGCGCGATTTACAATCCGTTGGAACATTGGCCATAATTCCTCTGCATCCATCTTACTGGAACTAAATGAAGCCATTATCCTGGTGGGGTACTAACTTCTGCTTATCTGTCATTTCTAGCAGAAATACGCACCTATGAGTCATTTATTAACTTTAGTAATCATAGCTCTTTCATGACATCATGGTCACTAATCCCTGTCTCTATACTGACGGCGTCGATGTTGTCCCAACCTATGTTCAAGTTGACAATGAAAACACCATGAAAGTGTGTCTACTAGATTTGGAGCTTAGCTTTTTCAAAAAGACAGACACGACAGTTTCACACTTTTGTTATTAGTATAGATATGGATATAGATATATGACGCGTGCAACAATTTCCCTATCGCTGTCAATCACTCTTAGCAACGAATCTCCGCTTTGATACGGTTGTGTCAGCTGTGCATTGACTGTGTTCACAATCAAAATATCGTCTTGTGGAAAGCTGTTCAATTCCATGAACTGAAGCTATGGCTCCACAACTGCTTTCAAACCCAAAGAGATATGGAATACGAAATAACAACGTCCAGCGGCTGCGTTCGGTTTTGCATTCACGCGATGGTGTTAACTGCAGCCACTAGATTCCAGTTACGTGGCATTTCGTTTTGTAGTTACGCAGAATTTGCAGCTGTTTTGTTCCCCTGTGTAACTGACGGGGTATTGTTTCGCTTTGTTTCTTCTTACGGAATTACGAATTTGTCACTCCCGTGATAGCGGAGGGGGCGCCGGGAAATGATAGAAACGTTGGTTTGCGATATCGCCTCTTCAACAAGAATACAAAAAGTGTCATAATTAACAGCGAAAATTCACAGTGATGAAAGTGGACTATAACAGAAGCAGAAACGATAATAGAAATATGTACATGCCACTAAACACGAGTTTGCAAACAAGCCATTTGCGACATAATTGCGTATGTGTAAGAGCGACAACTGATTTCAGTATGCGTTGTGACCGTACATGAATATTTTGCTTCCGTGGAGATCCGCAGCCTCAAAGGGTTTAATAAAAGAATAGATTGTCCGTTGTACGCCGTACTGTGCTTCATTAAAATCGTACTAGTAGCAAATGTCGGCTATGCGCCACTATCAAACACATTTGCTACACCATGCATTTCACGTCGGGCTTATCCGATTCGTTTACGTATGCGTCAAAGAAGAACGTCATGGGCACGATATGAAATACATGTGATGGCAAATATCTTTGAAAATGGCTCTCGGTCGAGATTTGCTAGTAGCATGATCTTAATAATGCACAATATAGCCCACAACAGACAGTGTATTCTTTTATTTATGACCGTAGACAGGCAATCATACTCGAAATGTGAAGTTTTCTATTAAGTCTCCATTTAACTGGGCTCAGATTTCATCCATATCACATGGTCGACGAATGTGGCAGGTGCAAGACGGGGAACCGGCATATTTTGGTGCTGATGGAAGGCATCTGACGCTTTGGTTTGGTACACGGAGGACAGCTCCATTTAGGCCTGTGTCTTTATTTTCAGTAACACCTGATCTCAATTACATGTCCCGGGTCAAGTCAAAAGTGGAGAATATAATATTCCCGTTGATAATGTTAAGGAGATGAAAGAGCGAGCTGCACAATCATGTCCAGATTTAAGAAATAATTCGGGATTCTTTGAAAGAATTCGTAATTAATGGCCAGCCGCGGTGGTCTCGCGGTTCTAGGCGACTAGTCCGGAACCGCGCGACTGCTACGGTCGCAAGTTCGAATCCTCGGGCATGGATGTGTGTGATGTCTTTAGGTTAGTTAGGTTTAAGTAGTTCTAAGTTCTAGGGGACTGATGACCACAGATCTTAAGTCCCATAGTGCTCGGAGCCATTTTCGTAACTGATGCAGAGATGAGTGTCATATTGTATCCAAATGCGACGGACATACGTGTAAACCTCCTTTAACAGCTAGGATGTACAGCGAATTGTCACATATAACCTATTGGAGTTTTACTGTCTCTTTTGTGCCGGGGAATTTTGATAAGGACCTAATCGGCAAGTTTATATTTCAGCTACATTCGTACTAACTAGGAAAACATTTCCTACTGAAGTTACTGGCGACTCATAATGACAAATGAGAATTATATCGTAAACTGCTCGAATGCGAACCAACGTTGACTCAACGGTTTTTGCTTCTACAATCGGGTACTTTGACTTGTATAAGTGTTCGCTGGTAATTATAACAGATCATGTAGATGAACACTTTGCTGTAGGCTGTTGAGCTACAGGTAGCACTTAGTACTTTGGTTCTGGGTGTAGTGGGAGTTATTTGAAGTCTAAATTCTATCCTAAATTATTCCATAAAAGGCCACCTTCCATTGTACGTTTGTCTGTGAGTAATCATCCACACCGGGCGGAACGCTCCTGAGGCGACGATAGACGTAGCGGAGATATTATGATTCGCTTTCTAATCTTGGTGCGTGATGCACTCCGTCGTCAGGCCACGAGTGGTCTACCGGGGCCATCCGACCGCCATGTCATCCTCAGTGGTTAGCACACCGCTCTACCGGTCGTTATGATGGTATTCTTGACCGAAGCCGCTACTATTCGGTCGAGTATCTCCTCAATTGGCATCACGAGGCTGAGTGCGCCCCGAAAAATGGCAACAGTGCATGGCGGCCAGGATGGTCACCCATCCAAGTGTCGACCTCGGCCGACAGCGCTTAACTTCAGTGATCTCACGGGAACCGGTGTAGCCACTGGGGCAAGGCCGTTGCCTTGGTGCGTGATGTAATCATTTTAATTGTTTCATACTAAGTTTCGTAAGGGGTTACTGCAATCAATGTAATAATGGTTCATTACACAGCGTCTACTGCAATAAAAACAAAAGTAAAGGACATTAACTAAATTCCATCAGCTAGAACGCTCGATCACTTTAGTTGTTATTAACTGCAAATCGGCACTCAAATCGAATTTTATAATTATTGTGAAAGGCAGATGTTACTTGCCTTTATCTTTCATACTGTGGAGGTTGCTTGCGTGTAGCTTTCATAATTTTACGTTTGAGTTATTGCGGGTTTATATGTAATATTTACATAATCAATATCGTTCTGATTCATGTCGACTTCTCGGTAAGAATATCTAATGTTCAGTTCAGTTCATTTAGTTTAGTTTAGTTTAGTTTAATTCCCTCATGTGACTACTCAGATCAGCGGCCCCATTCCGTTAGATACCTCTAGTCCTTACTTAGCCACCCCCCCCCCCCAACAAAACAGTAAAATTGCGTCTTTGGGGTGAGTCTGAGGCGATTGCTTCCTTCTTTTCCCACGCAGGGGACAAAGGAAATTCGTTGGATTTTTTCGTGCTTGACCGGCGGGCAACGCACTTCCCGCCACTTTCAAAACCCTAGTCTTTCAACTGGTATGGGGCAGTTCGCCTGAAAAGCTTCCAGAAGAACCTAGAAAGCCCTTTATCCTTGATGCATTGATGCCATTCATTAGCAACTCGAGCTTGTTGCTGTGTGATTGGTTTAGCATGGCGCGTTGCGTAATGGGTTTTGAAGGCTGGCCAAGACCGCATCCACTATATGAAGGGCTTATTTCAATAGTGGTACAAGTCCATTACCTCCCCTTTTCTGCCTATAATACTTCTGAAGTTAATGATCCAAACAAACAGAAAGAAAGGTTCATTTCTAGCAAGAAGCCATATGCTTAAATATTTCTGGTAACTCAACTGCAGATTTTTCAGCGCTCTTTTAACTTTAGGACGCTGTATCTCAAAATGAGCAAAAATGGACTTGCACCACTGTAGAAATAATCGCTTCATATGATGTCTGCTCTGGGCTCAGCATACATAGGGATGTCATGTTCTGGGGCGAGACACTTCGGTGTCATGCTTTTGTGAGTACAGACGTTTTACTAGAAGGTGGATCTAAGTATTAATTCTGGGTGAAATTTATAAGTGAGCTATCTTTAAAGCCTGATGAAATCAGCACCTCTAAGAGTAGAGAGTGATTCGCGATATTCATTTTGTTTATCGGTAGTGTGTTTCAATCATAAGTACGAAGTCTTAAATCGAGCACATGGGTCTTGGGTTAGCCACATGATACCCATGTAGTCATATTTTGAAGTCACTGGGGCGTCTGGTAGTGACTCCTGTCTTTGACTTCTCAAGCGCAGTTGGGGCTGCGAAGTTCTCACTGGGCAATATTACCGGATTTAAAGCAGAGTGAATCCGTGCTTGTAAGATGGGATTGATCGCCGCGTGGTGACAGGATGCTATAATAACGGCTGCTGTTCGAGTCGTTAAAGTATGCCATGGGTTGCCAGATTAAAGAATGTCAATTTTCTCTATGTCAGGTATTTTATTCCGGACTTCACTGTAGTTAGTTGGAGTTGGTGGTGATAATATTTGTCTTCTTAGTTTCTGTGTGTATTCAATACGTAAGGGACTACAGTCGGTGATTGATCTTTAATAAGAGTAACGTACTATGCTGCATTTTTGCAATAAGGGGTTACTAAGTTGTACACGAAATTAATTGTCATGAGAGATAATTCCATATTCCTCTGCATTACAAAATATCCAACCGCTATAGGAGATTTAACAAATAAACTGCGCACTCAATGAAATTCGTCGTTGCACGGTTGTATTGCGTCTTAGTATTTACTTGCATGCATCTATTCCTTTTTTTTTTTTTTGAGGGAGTGGGGGAGGAGGGGTCACCGATGAGTCCTCTGAGTGGTTTGACGCGGCCCACCACCAGTTACTCTCCTGTGCAAACATCTTCACCTCAGAGTAGCACTTCAAACCTTTGATCTTAATCATTTGCTAGGTATATTCTCATCTCCGTCTTCCTCTACAGTTTTTACGCTTTACAGCTCTCTCTAGTACCATGGAAGTCATTCTCTGATGTCTTCACAGATGTCCTATCATCCTGCCCCTTCCACTTGTCGGTGTTCTCCATACATTCGTTTCCTCACTGATTCTGCACAGAGCCTCCTCATTCCTTACTTTATAAGTCCAACTAATTTTCAACATTCTTCTGTAGCACCACATCTGAAATGCTTCTATTCTCTGCTTTTCAAGGATTCCTGCAGCCCATGTTTCACTACCATACAATGCTGTGCTGCAGACTTACACACTTACAAATTTCTTCCTCAAATTAAAACCTTTGTCTGATACTAGCAGATTGCTCTTGGCCAAGAATGACCTTTTCGCCAATACTAGTCCGCTTTTGATGTTCTCCCTGCTCCGGACGTCATGGGTTATTTTACTGCGTAGGTAGCAGAATTCCTTAACTTCATCTACTTCGTGACCATCAGTCCAGAGTTTAAGTTTCTCGCTGTTCTCATTTCTGCTTCTTCTCGTTAATTTCGTCTTTTTCGGTTCACTCTCCGTCCATCTTCTGTACTCATTAGACTGTTCATTCCATTCAGCAGATCCAGTAATTCTTTGTCATTTTCACCGAGGATAGCAATGTCACTAGCGAATCTTTTCACTGATATCCTTTCACCTTCAACTCTTGAAGCCTTCTTTTATTTCCATCATTGCTTCTTCGATGTATAGATTGAACAGTAGGGGCGAAAGACTACATCCCTGTCTTCCACCCTTTTTAATACCGGAACTTCGCTCTTGGTCTTCCACTCTTATTATTCCCGCTTAGTTCTTATACATTTTGTATATTACTAACACTTTCCTGTAGCTTACACTTATTTTTTGCGAACATCTAGGACCATTTGACACCAGAACGCTTTTTCCAGATGGACAAATCCTATGAACGTGTCTTTATTTTTCTTTAGCCTTGCTTCCATTATCAACCATAACAATGTCAGAAGTGCGTTTCTGGTTCCTTTATTACTCAGATTTAAGACAGATGTGTAGGGCCTTATGTCTAACTCTGAATCAGTCCGTTGCACGTGCAGTGAACGGCTTAGCCGCACATATCACGTAACGACAGGTAAATAATTCGCTCTAAGTGCTCGCCTAACCTAATTCTACCCCCTCCCCCCACCATGTACTTAACCGTACACGCTGTGGAAAGTATGTACTCAAAGACAAAGTAATATACAATAAAAGTAATAACATTCTTTCTGTTGAATATAATCAACATAAATTACTTAAATTACCTTGTCAATGTGAGCTATGCAATTTACCACTTCGAGAACGACGCCAAACGTTAACATACAAAAAACTGTACACTGCATACTAAAGCTTCATTCTCATTCGGAAGTAACGATGATCTCAAATACATATTCTTATTTTATTTTGTGTTGATTATTAGAGGCGACACGCCACTAATTCCTCTCGTGTGCCGACCTCTTCATGTAAGATTTCATACTTTGCCCATCAATTTTAAGGCTTTCGTGGTCACATGAAGCATTTGCACCCTGAATTTATGCCAGGGCCTTCGGCCGACTTTTCTGACACTGGCAAAGCGTAATGATAATTACTACGTTATCTTCCGCGGCCGGTGTGGATATTATATCGCGTCAATGACATGGTATAACACCTAGATGAATTTTAATCTTCAAATATTTCATCGACGACGCAGTGTAGTTACAGAAGAATTTTAATCTTCATAAATAATATTGTTAAACTAACGTCGGCCTAATATCGAGGGACATCAGGTAATCACATCTGTCATCCGGATCTAACATTTGAGTTATTTTCCTTGTTAGGTGACAGAATAAATGAAGGCCAATTTCGCACCGTACATAAGAGTTTTATGCATTGTAATGGGAAGGTAAATATGACACCTAACTTACTTCGGCAGTAATGAGCAGATTTGCCTAGAAGTATGTAACGCAAAATGGCTCAAATGGCTCTGAGCACTATGGGACTCAACTTCTGAGGTCATTAGTCCCCTAGAACTTAGAACTAGTTAAACCTAACTAACCTAAGGACATCACACACATCCATGCCGGAGGCAGGATTCGAACCTGCGACCGTAGCGGTCTCGCGGTTCCAGACTGCAGCGCCTAGAACCGCACGGCCACTCCAGCCGGCCAACGCAAAAGGGATGACACTTAATCGACGGTATTAACACACCTCTCCTATATAAGGCATGTCAATGAGCAGAAGGTGAAACAAGTAGCGAGAGAAAACGTTTTGTGTGGAAGCAAGCCCAGGCAGAAGCAGAGGACACATCACGGGAGGCACCACGAACAGCTCTTGGAGGGCGTCCCGTGGCGGGAGTCAGCGACCAGACAGGTGATGCATACTGGAGAACAAGTAACGGGCCATCAGAAAAAGGAGAGAAAGGAGCTTTAGGAAACTGCGTTTCGGAATTCCAAATGGATATGAACAAAAGCAGTGACACAGTTTATCACGCGAGCAGCGAATGGTACACATGTGATGTACGCATGTAACTTTTAGTCGTCTGGAGCGGGCACAAAACGTCCGATTGGCGGAAACGAACTAAGAAGGAGTAAAGTGCCGAGATCTCGATGCAGTTCAATGGTAGGGTCCATGCGATTGGCAGAGAGAGTTTGTACAAAATAAGAGGAATGCTCCTATTGGTCGAAAAAAGCCATGTCATGGAGAACAGAAGAACCCAGGTGGGGTGACAGTTTGGCTACAAGAAAGACGAGAGCGAAATTTTCGAGGATTCTTCTCTGAACTGGCGTCAAGAGCAAAACGGGGCAGTACATAGCGCTCTGTACGGGCAGAGGAGAAATGTGAGTGAACACTGCGTTCACAGTGGCTGACCCCCAGCTAGATACGAGGGCTGTTCATAAAGTAAGCTCCGATTGGTCGCGAAATGGAAACGACTATGATAATCCGATAAAGCTTTGCACAGATGTGTTGGGCAGTGTCTCTAGTATGACCCTAGATAGCATCACGTCACTCCTCTCATTTCTGAGCTCACAGTAATCGCGTAAAGTTGTCTAGAGAATAGTGTCTCCCGCCAAGTATGAGGACCTGGTGAGAAATTTCGCCTGAAGCTATACAGCCAACATTACATAACTGTCGTGCAGTTTCTTCTACGAGGCAATATTCTCAGCCGCATTCTGAAGGGGCAATGAAGATGCTCCTGCATCGTTTTCAATTGGAAATGTTTGACTACCCACAATACAGCCCGTAATTGACTCCCCCTGCGTTTCATTTCTGCTCACATGAACCGCTGGCTATGAATACAACATTTTGGCACAGAAAACGAGCTGTACGCCAGCGTAGAGAATTGGCGGGAAGCACTGGCGGCTCTCTTTTATGATGAGGGTATTGGAAAGTTGGTACAACGCTACGACAAATGTCTTAGTCAGAACGGCAACTACATAGAGAAGTAGCTGGAGGGTGTAGCTAACTGTTAAAAATAAAACATTTCTAATTTTCACTGTGGTTCCCATTTCGCGATCCATCTGAGATTACTTTCTGACAGCCCTCGTATTAGCTGTAGCGCCGTTGAGCTCCAACTGTGGAGAAACGAACTAGCCAGTTAGTTAATTGTTATTACGGGGACTGAGAGGGCATTTTAATGTGCACGCTGTTCCAGCCATGTGAGCGCATTTCGTCATATTCCAAGACTAGAGATGAGTACATGTTTTCTCGCATAACGAGAAACATAGGGAGAGTTTCTGCTGGAAAAATCGGCAAAGGCTTGATTAGCTTTTACAGGAATTTCAGCGGACGAGAGCATCCATGCAGACGACAGCTCATCACAGCTAAGGTAAACACCGCGGGCAGAGGGTAAACTTGTTGGTTCACGACCCTGTGTCCAGTGTTAACTCTTTTGCTCAACGTGTCTCAAAACTAACCATCCTCTCACAGACTTGAATGTCATCCTAAATAGTACCGAAATCTGAACCGGAATCGGATGATTTATCGTAGACCGGCCAACATCATGTCGTAGTTGTAAGAATAATTTTGTATAGAAACTTCTAGTAACAATTTACCATTGCTGTGTGTAGGATTATTTCACTTTCTGAAGACGAGAAGCGTTCGATTGACAACTGTCGTAACATTGTCACATTGTAAACTGTGTAAATAAGTGTATTTCTGTGATAAGATTGCAACATGAAACCAAAAATTATTTACAGCTTACACAGTTCTTGTTCTGACCACAAAACCTTAAATCCTAAATAAATGACTGGTAATTCTGGGTTGATTTCCTTGAAAAATACATATCCATTTTTCCCGCGCCATTCTCAGCCCTTATTTTCCTTTCTTCCTAGTTCTTGACCGGACATTATAACTTAATCTTTATTCTTCCACATAGTATGAAAAATTTTACTCTGGTCAACTATTGCAGAAGACACGTCGTACATAGACTATGGATACTGCAGTGATCACTTACACTGATGAGACAAATCATTTTACAGTTGGTGTGATCTTCTGATGCCTTTCTTTTTCTTTTTTTTAATTGAGTCATCAGTCTTCTGACTGGTTTGATGCGGCCCACAGCCTGCCACAAATTCCCCTCCTGTGCCAACCTCTTCATCTCAGAGAAGCACTTGGAACCTACGTTCTTAATTATATGTTGGATGTATGCTAATCTCTGTATTCCTCTACAGTTTTTGTCCTTTACAGCTCCCTATAGTACCATGGAAGTCATTCCAAGAAAGCACCGTGAAAGGCTTGTAAGATGTCCTATCAACCTGTCGTCGGCTGGTGTGGCCGAGCGGTTCTAGGAACTACAGATTGGACCCGCGCTACCGCTATGGTCACAGGTTCAAATCCTGCCTCTGGCATGGATGTGTCATGTCCTTACGTTAGTTACGTTTAAATAGTTCCAAGTTCTAGGGGACTGATGACCTCAGAAGTTAAGTCCCATAGTGCTTAGAGCCATTTGAACCTATCAACCTGTCCCTTATCTTGTCAGTATTTTCACATATTCCTTTCCTCTCCAGTTCTGGGCGGAACCTCCTAATTTATTACCTCATCAGGCCACCTACTTTTCAACATTCGTCTGTAGCACCACATCTCAAATGCTTTGGTTCTCTTCTGTTCCAGTTTTGCCACAGTCCATGTTTCACTGCCATATAATCCTGTGCTCCAAACGTCTCTTCACGGAAATTTCCTCCTTAAATTGAAGCCTGTGTTTGATACTAGTAGACTTATCATGGCCAGGAATGCTCTTTTTTCCAGTGCTGGTCTGCTTTTGACGTCCTCCTTGCTCCGTCTGTTTTTGTTTGTGTTGCTGCCTAGGTAACAGAATTCCTGAACTTCATCTATTTCGTGACCATCAATCCTGATGTTAATTTTGTCGCTGTTCTCATCTCTGCTACTTCTCATTACGTTCGTCGTTCTTCGATTTACTCTCAACCCATATTCTATACTCATTGGACTGTCCATTCCTCTCAATACATCATGCACTTCTTCTTCACTTTCGCTCATGATATCTGTGTCATAAGTGAATCATATCACTGATATCCTTTCACCTTGAAATTTAACTCCACTCTGTTACCTTTGTTTTATTTCCATTAGTGCTTCTTCGATGTATAGATTGTACAGTAGGGGCGAAAGACTGCATCCCTGCCTTACACCCTTTTTAATCCAAGCACTTCGTTCTTAGTCGTCCACTCTAATTATTCCCTCTTGGCTCTTGTACATATTGTATATTACCATCTCTCTCTGTAGCTTACCCCTATTTTTCAAAGAACTTCGGACAAATGGCTCTGAGCAGTATGAGACTTAACATCTGAGGTCATCAGTCCACTAGGCTTAGAACTACTGAAGGACACACATCCATTCCCGAGGCAAGACTCGAACCTGCGACCGTAGCAGCAGCGCGATTCCAGACTGAAGCGCCTAGAACCACTCGGCCACAACGGCCGGCCGAATTTCGGACATCTTACACCATTTTACTTTGCTGAACGCTTCTTCCAGATCCACAAATCCTATGACCGTGTCTTGATTTTTCTTTAGTGTTCTTCCATTATCAACCGCAACGTCATAATTGCCTCTTTGATGCCTTTACCCTTCCTAAAACTACACTCCTGGAAATGGAAAAAAGAACACATTGACACCGGTGTGTCAGACCCACCATACTTGCTCCGCACACTGCGGGAGGGCTGTACAAGCAATGATCACACGCACGGCACAGCGGACACACCAGGAACCGCGGTGTTGGCCGTCGAATGGCGCTAGCTGCGCAGCATTTGTGCACCGCCGCCGCCAGTGTCAGCCAGTTTGCCGTGGCATACGGAGCTCCATCGCAGTCTTTAACACTGGTAGCATGCCGCGACAGCGTGGACGTGAACCGTATGTGCAGTTGACGGACTTTGAGCGAGGGCGTATAGTGGGCATGCGGGAGGCCGGGTGGACGTACCGCCGAATTGCTCAACACGTGGGGCGTGAGGTCTCCACAGTACATCGATGTTGTCGCCAGTGTTCGGCGGAAGGTGCACGTGCCCGTCGACCTGGGACCGGACCGCAGCGACGCACGGATGCACGCCAAGACCGTAGGATCCTACGCAGTGCCGTAGGGGACCGCACCGCCACTTCCCAGCAAATTAGGGACACTGTTGCTCCTGGGGTATCGGCGAGGACCATTCGCAACCGTTTCCATGAAGCTGGGCTACGGTCCCTCACACCGTTACGCCGTCTTCCGCTCACGCCCCAACATCGTGCAGCCCGCCTCCAGTGGTGTCGCGACAGGCGTGAATGGAGGGACGAATGGAAACGTGTCGTCTTCAGCGATGAGAGTCGCTTCTGTCTTGGTGCCAATGATGGTCGTATGCGTGTTTGGCGCCGTGCAGGTGAGCGCCACAATCAGGACTGCATACGACCGAGGCACACAGCGCCAACACCCGGCATCATGGTGTGGGGAGCGATCTCCTACACTGGCCGTACACCACTGGTGATCGTCGAGGGGACACTGAATAGTGCACGGTACATCCAAACCGTCATCGAACCCATCGTTCTACCATTCCTAGACCGGCAAGGGAACTTGCTGTTCCAACAGGACAATGCACGTCCGCATGTATCCCGTGCCACCCAACGTGCTCTAGAAGGTGTAAGTCAACTACCCTGGCCAGCAAGATCTCCGGATCTGTCCCCCATTGAGCATGTTTGGGACTGGATGAAGCGTCGTCTCACGCGGTCTGCACGTCCAGCACGAACGCTGGTCCAACTGAGGCGCCAGGTGGAAATGGCATGGCAAGCCGTTCCACAGGACTACATCCAGCATCTCTACGATCGTCTCCATGGGAGAATAGCAGCCTGCATTGATGCGAAAGGTGGATATACACTGTACTAGTGCCGACATTGTGCATGCTCTGTTGCCTGTGTCTATGTGCCTGTGGTTCTGTCAGTGTGATCATGTGATGTATGTGACCCCAGGAATGTGTCAATAAAGTTTCCCCTTCCTGGGACAATGAATTCACGGTGTTCTTATTTCAATTTCCAGGAGTGTAAACTGATCGACATCTAACAGATCCTACATTTTCTTTTCCTGTCTCTGTGTATTATTCTTGTCAGAAACTTGGATACATGAGCTGTTAAGCCGCCAAAAGTCCTGGCATACGACAAGCGTAAGCAAGAGTGATTCTTTCCCGACAGCTGTAAAGGGCAGTGCGGATGTTATTGGCACCTCCGAATAAAGTCTGACCGTAGGAAACCACTTACCGAGCTGTCTGTTTAAGCCTCGCTGCCAACAGCTGGGTAAATAATTTTGTATCGCTGTTGAGTAACGCCAAGGGACAGTAAACTCATTTCCATGAGGTACCCGAGGCTTGTCGATGGGAATGAGGAAAACATCGAGGAACCCGTCTGGAATCGATAAGAAAGGTCCCGACAAATTTCTGTTCACACTGGCGGCAGGTAGGTATGAAGTGTCCTATAAAACTGTGGTGGGAGGCCGTCAGAGCCAGGCGACCTGTTCAGAGAATCCGCCTGGATAGCATCATGGACTCTGTGACGTTAGCAGTTAGATCCAGCTTCGCATCCACGGACACCGAGCCAAAGGAGAGTCTGGAGACTGTTGGCAGGGCGGTGACGTTGTGCATGGAGGGCAGACCCGATATCCCGTTGGATATCCAAACGCTGCCCGTCATGAGTCATAAGAAGATTAATCAAATTCCTCCGACGCTGGCATCTTTCCGCTATAAGATACATATATGGACGCTCTTGCCCTAACCCATCGAGTGTGCGCGCCCTTACTGTAGCTCCTTCAAGGTGGTGTCGAGAGAGGGATGTGAGCTGTGCCTTGGCACGTTTCGCTATCGTCTGGCGCTCTGGAGAATACGGCATCGGAGTACATTCCAGGGGAATGGTGAAACAGAATTCCTGAGTCAGTCGCCGCCACGCCTTAACCTCCCTTCCATAACCAATCAAGGCCTTGCGGAGAGCAGGCTTTGCGCAGAGCACCCGTCATGACAGGGCAGACCGACACGATCATGGGATTCCCTATCAGCTGCCGGCAGTGGAAAAAAAATCACCATCTATTATGAGAAACGGCCGCTCAACGCCAAGATATCTGGATATGTTTTGACTTTGGTTTCGCCACGTGATGGACACATCATAGCTCTCCTCGAAAACACGACAAGTCGTGCAGTTTCCGAAATGTTGGTGCCAAGCCTCTGCGTCATTGCAGGCTGCCCTAGGCCGAAATCAGATAGATCGTGCTCCTTCCACACTCTACACAAGGACAGAACGCTCACTTGTACTACGTGCACCGTGCGTGTCTCTGAGTAGCTTACAAGGTGATGTTGCTACCGCCTTGACTGGTTTATATAGATACACTAACGACCATTAAAATTGCTACACCAAGAGGAAATGCAAATGATAAACGGGTATTCATTGGACAAATATATTATACTAGAACTGACATGTGATTACGTTTTAACGCAATTTGGGTGCATAGATCCTGAGAAATCAGTACCCCGAACAACCACCTCTGGTCGTAATAACGGCCTTGATACGCCTGGGCATTGAGTCAGACAGAGCTTGGATGGTGTGTACAGGTACAGCTGCCCATGCAGCTTCAACACGGTACCACACTTCATCAAGAGTGGCGACTGGCACTGGCGTATTGTGACGAGTCAGTTACTCGACCACCATTGACTAGACGTTTTCAATTGGTGAGAGATCTGGTGAATGTGCTGGCCAGGGCAGCAAAAGAACATTTTCTGTATCCAGAAAGGCCCGTACAGAACCTGCAACATTCGGTCGTGCATTATCCTGCTGAAATGTAGGGTTTCTCAGGTATCGAATGAAGGGTACAGCCACGGGTCGTAACACATCTTAAATGTAACGTCCACTGTTCAAAGTGCCGTCAATGCAAACAAGAGGTGACCGAGACGTGTAGCCAATGGCACCCCATACCATCACGACCGGTAATACGCCAGTATGGCGATGACGAGTACACGCTTCCAATGTGCGTTCACCGCGATGTTGTCAAACACGGATACGACCATCATGATGCTGTAAACATAACCGGGATTCATCCGAAAAAATGACGTTTTGCCATTCGTGCACCCAGGTGCGTCGTTGAGTACACCATCGCAGGCGCTCTTGTCTGTGATGCAGCGTCAAGGGTAACCGCAGCCATGGTCTCCGAGCTGATAGTCCATGCTGCTGCAAAAGTCGTCGAACTGTTCGTGCAGATGGTTGTTGTCTTGCAAACGTCCGCATCTGTTGACTCAGGGATCGAGACGTGGCTGCACGATCCGTTACAGCCATGCGGATAAGATGGCTGTCATCTTGACTGCTAGTGATACGAGGCCCTTGAGATCCGGCACGGCGTTCCTCATTACCCTCCTGAACCCACCGATTCCATGTTCTGCTAACAGTCATTGGATCTCGACCAACGCGAGCAGCAATGTCGCGATACGATAAACCGCCACGCGATAGGCTACAATACGACCTTTATCAAAGTCGGAAACGCGATGGTACGCATTTCTCCCCATTACACGAGGCATCACAACAACGTTTCACCAGGCAACACCGGTCAACTGCTGTTTGTGTGTGTGAGAAATCGGTTGGAAACGTTCCTCACGTCAGCACGTTGTAGGTGTCGCCACCGGCGCCAACCTTGTGTGAATGCTCTGAATAGCTAATAATTTGCGTATCACAGCATCTTCTTCCTGTCGGTTATATTTCGCGTCTGCAGCACGTCATGTTCGTGGTGTAGCAATTTTAATGGCCAGTAGTCTGGTAGAATGGTGGTCAGCACATTTTTGTAAGCAGACACAGGGCTTTGAAGGTTGAAAACCGCCGAATAACTTCAACAAAGTATATGCATGTGAAACGTCCCCTTTGAAAAATTTATACAAGACTGTGCTTAACCTGACAGACTGTGCTTAACCTGACAGACTGTGCTTAACCTGACACACAATATTTTTAGCGCAACGCAATCTGACTTCCAATAATCCCTACAAAAGAATGGCCCTGACTAACATTAACCTATACCTTTCACAAATCACTTACCTCACAAAAATCTTCGTTACTGGAACTACTGCAATACAGCGAGCGCCACTACTGCCAGCTAAATAAAAGAGTCAAACTACGGAAGGCACTAACTACTGATAGGCATAGTTAGCAAATGAAAGATTTTAATAGAGAACAAACAATGTATTTACCTTAATATCATCAAAAGTCATAATATATGTAATTTCAAAACTTCGCCATTTCCTTCCAGACATCCACCACTGCTGGCGGCTCACCTCTAACTGCGCAACGCTACGCGCTGTTAACATCCAGCTGCCCCTCTACAATGGCAGACAACAATGCAAACTAGCCACAGACTGCACACAGCACAGCCAGTGATTTTGATACAGAGCGCTACGTGGCATTACCAATATAAAAATCTAAACAGCCTACTTACACATGTTGTGGAGGAAGGCAGGTAAACAAAGCATGGTGTGTGGCGAGAGGCTGGGATTGGGGCGACTGCCGTGGACAGGTGTGTCTGCGGGCGAGATGGGGTGGGGTGGGGTGGGGGGTGGCAGTATCTGCCTGCTGCTGCTGCTGCTGCTGCCTGGCCTTCCGGCACGGCGCGCGGCCCGCTATCGTGCCCTTTCCGGCTGAGCGCCGCGCTCCCAAAAAGCGCAGCCGCCGTGCAGCGCACGGGCACCTCCGTCACACGGCGAGCCGCTCTGGAGGCTAGGTGGGCCAAGCAAAGGGCTCTGCAGCTCTTCTCTCTAGCTGCAGTAAGTGTCGTCGTACGTAGCCTCCTGTTCTCACTGCACTGGGCATCCGTCTCACAGCTCCCCGTTCTGTCCATTGGTCCCTCTCGTGCGAGGGGGTACCCAAAAGAAACCGGGTTAACATTACCGTTGGTGGTGCCTATGCAGTACGCATTTCTGCCGCTAGGCTTGCACTACACAACCATTACCTAAAGAACCACCACTCTTACACCATACAAATACATGTTCTGAACTTTCAATTTTACGACATACACGGCTTCTTAAGACTAAAGGTTCATCACTTGAGAGATAGCTTCCTCCATACGCCTGATTAGACTGATGAATAATATTAAATGTCTTCCACGCTATGACATCACGACTAGGAAAGGAATCCAAAGAACTCTTCTTCGCATCACTACTACGAACAAACGCAATAGTAATCCAACCGTTACCAGTTCCTTGAACGGGCATAGCCAAAGTAAATCTTGCAACAAAACCCATCCATCTGTGTGCACCTGAAAACATAGAAGCCTCGTCCGTTGCCGCACGAGCAGCCGCACGATGCCTCGTCGACGTTACGTTAGGAGGCGTTTGAGGCCATCTGTTTTTAAAGTATGTAAGAGTGTTAATCTTTCACCAAAAGCCATCGACGAGACTTCTATTTTTGCAGGAGCGCACAGGTGGATGGGTTTTGTTGCAAGATTTAGTTTATCTATGTCTGTTCAAGGAACTGGTAATGGTTGGATTACTATTGCGTTTGTTCGTAGTAGTGATGCGAAGAAGAGTTCTTTGGATTCCTTTCCTACGCCTGTGGTGAAAGATTAACACTCTTACATACTTTAAAGTAATACTTTAAAGTATGTAAGAGTGGTGGTTCTTTAGGTAATGATTGTGTAGTTCAAGGAGATGTTATGTTTTATTATTCTAATGTTCGAGTTCAATAAATTATTTTTGTAATTTATTTGTTTTATTAACAACTCACTGCCAGTTCAGTGCCGCCCGTGTCGTCGACCTGGCTTGTTCTGTAAATCTGCAGTCACTAGTCTAGCTAGCTGGGGTTCTTGTTTCGCTTTTTGCAGTGGAAAGTTTAACTGAAAAACGTGCAGCTGTGATATTTTGTCTTCTGCTCGGTGAAAATGCTGCTGAAATTGTTTTAACTTCGAAAACAGCTTATCAAGGTGACGCTTCGGGAAATTCTCAAGTCTACGAGTGGTTTGCTCGACTTAAAAAGTGGCGACATGTCGATTGACGACAAACTTCGTTATGGACGTCCATCAACTCCCCGAATCGATGAAAATATTGAAAAATTCGAGATCTTGAGACCGTCGACAGACAATTGATCAACTGTCGGAGATTAGTGGGTTATCTTGGAGCTCGCTTCAGTAAATTTTAACGGAAGACTTGGGAATGAAAAGAGTTGCTGCCAAGTTTGTTCCTTCAGCTTTGACTGTCTACCAAAAGGAACGTCGAGTTGAAAAATGTCATATTTTGAGACAACAGGTTGAATCTGGCCCAGATTTTCTATCAAAGATCATTACTGGCGATGAGTCATGGTGCTATGGTTACGACCCATGAACAAAGCAACAGTCAAACCTTAGATCCCACCCCCTTCCCCAATGGAAGACGTCATCGTCATCCTGTCCAAAAAATGTTGTCAAGTCATATCAAACATCAAAATAATGCTGATTTCCTTTATTGATGCCAAAGGCGTAGTTAATTCAGAATTTAATGCCCCAGGTCAGATCGTCAATCAATTCTACTATTTGGAAGTTGAAGAAGACTGCACAACAGCTTTTGTCAAAACAGACCTGATATGTGGCAGGCAAGAAACTGGTTTTTCCACCACGACAACGCACCTGCACACACAGCTATCTCTGTTAGGCAGTTTTTGGCTAAAAATGACATGGTTCCGCTGCCCCAACCAACTTACTCGCCTGACCTAGCTCTGTCCGACATTTCTTATTTCCACTCGTGAATAAGGGCATGAAAGGACTCCGATTTCACAAAATTTAAAAATTCAAGGAAAAAAACGAGGGAGCAGTTGTCAGCCACCTCTAAAATGACTGATGAGCACAAAAAAGTTTTGAACAGTGGGAGCACCAGTGGGACAGATGTATTTCTCGCAATGGAGGGTATTTTGAAGGGGAAAAGGTTGTTTTGTAAACAGGTTCAAAATACATAGCTGAAACATGGGACTTAGGAAAAGCAGGATTTGGTGTGGACGGGGCTTACTCAGTTACCATTGGCTGCTTAGTATTTTTTTTGTAATCACGTGCACTTTATTTGAAACCAATTGCAAATGAGGTTGACAGTAAGGAACAATTATCAAATTTGACTATTGAGACACAATGTCCAGTAAAAAAATTCTTAAACAAGTTCCACTCACAGCTGAAGGCCTTACTGACCATAAATTCAAATTATTTGGTGGATGAAGGCCTGGATAACAATTCTTAAGAACAGTTTAACTTCTCCAAGACACACTAAAATATTTTTTAAAAAAAACACAATCATCATAATGTGATCAAACCAAGGGAGAAGTGGGCCTCAGACCGTGCTCCAAGGATGTCCTCGAAAAGTCGCTCAGCTTCGTAACCGACGAGACAGGCAGCCAAGAGATGTATTCACTTAACCAGATGGCAACTCAAACTAGTGACAGTTTAAACGCAGACCAACACACTTGCCAAATGTACCTAACGCCTGGTAACCAGCACAACGATGGAATAACCCAGGCAATGTGGAAAAGGTGGACAGCACTGCTTCTTCAGAATCCGGTGTTTAGAAAATCCAGAAGCTGAAGGAGATACTACGACCAAGGTAGTCTAAAAGAATAAAATATCCGAACAACAATCAAGGAGGCTGTCGAACTTCACGCCTTACCAGACAGCAGCGGCAAGCCGAGAGAAAGTGTACTGCCACGAAAATACGCTAACCTAGGGCAGGTAACTGGGACGTTAGCGGCCACTAGGCAGAAAAATACCGCTGGTTGAACTTCATGAATCAACACAAGGAATTCAATGATTAATAATAAGAAGTGGAGAAGGGCTCTTTAATTCGCCAACTCGAAACACTCCAGTCGTTGCTCTTCGTCTCAGCGACCTTGTAAGCAGCAATGCACGAACAAACAGCGTGATCTCACAATACTGAAGGTTTCACTACTGGGTCAACGTTCACTCAGTTCCAACGTCCGGGGTCCGGTGGACAACGAGGTTGTGGCCGTCGCAACTACAGCCCCTCGATCCGGCAATGCCTGCGTGCCGCCAGCGGTCGCAGCAAGTCCTTGTGCTGCTGTGCCTCCCTCCAGCTCCTCCCAACCGAACTACCCGACACACTCCGATCTGGAAAACACTTGGCACCCTTCCAAAGGTAGTACTGGGGTACTAGATACCGGTAACTGCTGCTGCTGCAACTCGCAGACAGACAACGCTAGCAAACATAGTGGCGCCAGTAAACACGAGAAGAAGACGAGACGCCACTATCCAAATTACGTGACGCCAACCTACCAACGGCATCAAGATGAGCTCCAACATGGCTCAATAGCTTTTAAAAAACTAATTCCGGTTTTTTCTATACCCCTCGTACTTGGGGGTGTAATTAACTCTGGTGTCTCACTTAATCATTGTGACCGAGCGAGGTGGCGCAGTGGTTAGCACACTGGACTCGCATTCGGGAGGACGACGGTTCAATCCCGTCTCCTGCTATCCTGATTTAGGTTTTCCGTGATTTCCTTAAATCGCTTCAGGCAAATATCGGGATGGTTCCTTTGAAAGGGCACGGCCGATTTCCTTCCCCATCCTTCCCTCACCCGAGCTTGCGCTCCGTCTCTAATGACCTGGTTGTCGACGGGACGTTAAACACTAATATCCTCCCCCCTTAATCATTGTGATCCAAGATGAAGCAGCAAAGGCGATCAAGGAAAAAGATGGCTAGGAAAATAAAGAATGGAGAAATAAAAACTTTGGTGTTTGACTGTGTTTCTGCGAAAGAGGACAAGAACAGTAGAACCAAACAGGTCATGCCTTGAAAGATACGTTACTAAATGAGCATCGCCAAAAGTAAAATGAGGTTAACTGGATTATGGTCTCATTAAGTGAGGCAATACTGGGGGAATTAAATTAAGAATTGAGACACTAGAAGTGGAGGACAGTTTTGTCACTTTTGCAGGAAAATATCTACCGATGGTCAAAACAGAGAGCATATGAGGTACAGAAAAGCATTTCTCGATAAGAGAAGTTTGTCAACACCATATACAAATATCTGTATCAAGGTTTTTTTTCGGAAGGTATTTGTCTTTAGTGCAGCCTTTGAATGGATGCAGGTGTACCCCATTTAAGGTGAGTCGAAACCAGCTCATCGTAAGCAGATGTCTGTACTTAGTTCCCACCAGAGTATATTGGTGGATCATGCTCAAGTTAGTCAGATGCTGGGTGGCAAAGCGCCATTCTCACGGATATCAGTGCTCGAGGTTTAGTGGTGATGCAGCCAGCTGTTACTACAGCTCAGCACAGCAGTGAGAAGACCTTGAACACTGTGTCCATACTGAGGCGACTGCGTAGATAACTTGCTCATATTTGATAAATCTGTAGGAACTGCATAGACAGAAACTGCAGAAATACAGTTTTACAGGGGGAGTGGTAGCTTGACAATCTGCAGTAGCACAGTAGTACCTCAGTACAGCTCTGTCTATTTTACCATCCCTTGTAGATGTAATGCATTCATATACTTCTTTCGAATTCACCAGTGTCTACATACAGTTTTCATTATGTCTGACATGAAAATAGCACACTGATCAGTTACCATAATTTCCAGTGCCACAAACTTTAAAATACAATGATGCGCAATTGTCTTAACTATCGACTCTGACTGCTGATACAACACAGCAGTCACAGACAAATGGTTCTAATGCCTCTGAGCAATATGGGACTTCACATCTGAGGTCATCAGTCCCCTAGAACATAGAACTACTTAAACCTAACTAACGTAAGGACATCACACACATCCATGCCCGAGGCAGAATTTGAACCTGCGACCGTAGCAGTCGCGCAGTCCCAGACTGAAATGCGTAGAACCGCTCGGCCACCGCGGCCGGCAGTCACAGACAAATAATGTGAAAAGTGATTACAGTCAAGAATTCTCAATGATAGTGTAAGTAGTCCAAGAATGCCCATACCAATTATCTGAAATGGCCTGTTGGGCTTTTACAATCTCTGTAACGCAATTCACTGATGACAACTCACCTCTCAGTACACAGGACAAGAAAGGAGCCTCCACGAAGAGTATGTGAATGCAATACACATACTCGGGCGTCCCCTGGGCGGTTGTATACCGGCTGATCCTTTCACTCCAGAAGCAGCATGACAATCCTACAGAAAAGGACCTTATCAGGCCCAGCACTGACGATTATCTCTGTAAATATTGAAGGCCTGTCTGCATGCAAAGAACGTCTACTACAAGACCTCTGTCAGAAAGAGAAATGTGACGTCCTGTGTCTACAAGAAACTCACAGAGATAGCACACTCAAAAGACCCAAGATAAACGGCATGCGACTAGTAGATGAAAGGCCACACCGACAGTATGGCAGCGCAATCTTTACCAGGCCAAACATACAGATACTTTCAAGCAGTATAAACGACATCAATGATACTGAAGTGCTAACCATTGAACTTAGTGACTGCACTGTTACATCAGTGTACAAACCACCAACTGTGGACTTTTCCAGCTCCAACGTAAACAATTTTAATAAAGACAGAATTAATTTTGTAATCGGTGATTTCAACAGCCACAGTACGCAGTGGGGCTACCAAGAAGACGACGACAATGGCACGGCTGTGATCTGCTGGGCCGAGCTAAACAACCTAAAACTGATACATGACAATAAACTGCCTGCTTTCTACAACAGTGGCAGTTGGGGGAGAGGTTATAACCCGGACCTCATCTTCGTTAGCCATCAAGTAACGGCCCAATGCTCAAAAGGAGTTTGCTCACCAATACCAAACACCCAGCACCGTCCAATAATGTGCCAGATCACATCTGTTGTTAAACCCCATAGCGTACCTTTTCGCCGTAGGTACAATTTTAAGAAAGCAGAATGGTCAACCTTTCAAAACCTCATGGAAGATTCTGTAAACAACTTACCACCTGAACCAAGATTCTATGACAATTTCGTGAAGGCTGTGCAGTGGTGTTCCAAGCAATCGATCCCTAGAGGATGCAGAAGCAATTATGTTGAAGGCCTTACGCCAGAATTAGAGGACCAGTTGCAGCAATAACTGACACTGTTTGACGCAAACCCTCTATCCGCGGAAACTATCACTGCGGGCGAGCAGCTAACCGAGTCACTAGCTAAAACCAGGAGAGAGAAATGGCCGAGGACAATAGAGGAATTGGACATGAAAAGGAGCAGTCAGAAAGCCTGGACACTCCTTAAACGTCTCAACAATGACCCGACTTTCTCTCCAGGACATGCTCCCGTCACAGCCGACCAAATAGCCCACCAGATTCTCAAGAATGGGAAATCCGACACCAAAATCAGGAAGTCGGAGACCAAAATAGACAGCATTGAACACCAAGAAAATTCAACTCTGACCACCCCTTTCACAATGGCAGATCTGGACAAAGCCATAGCGAAATGCAAGCTAAGGAAGGCCCCGGGCCTGGACGAGATTTTTGTTGATCAGATTAAACACTTTGGTCCCAACGTTAAACAATGGCTACTGAAACTGTTTAACAATTGCATGGAAACATGTCAGATTCCCACAATCTGGAGGAAGGCTAAAGTTATTGCCATTTTAAAACCAGGCAAAAATGCTGATGACCCCAGAAATTTCCGACCCATATCACTTCTCTGCCATATCTTTAAAATCTTTGAAAGAATACTTCAGGATCGCCTCTCCAGTGCCATAGAACCCTACCTAATCCCCAAACAAGCAGGTTTCCGCCCAGGGAAAAGCACTACATCTCAGGTAATTAACCTCACGCAGCTGATTAAAGACGGTTATGAGAACCGGAAAATAACCGGTGTCGCCTTTATAGACTTGACAGCCGCATATGACACCGTCAACTTACGTCTGCTAATGAAGAAGCTGTATGTCATTACCAGGGACTTTAAATTCACATCCACAGTTAGAAGTCTGTTAGAGAACCGTAGGTTCTCTGTGGAATTCCAAGGGATGCATAGGAGGTGGCGGGCCCAGAAAAATGGTCTCCCTCAGGGCAGCGTACTGGCACCCCTACTTTCTAACATATACACCAACGATCAACCACTGCCAGCTGGTACGGAAAACTATATCTACGCCGATGACCGTGCTATGGCCGTACAGGGTGACTCCTTTGAGGATGTTGAGACAAAGCTCACGGATGCGCTAGACATGCTCTGTCAGTACTACGCCGACAATCAACTCAAGCCGAACCCTAGCAAAACACAAGTTTGCGCCTTCCATCTCCGTAACAAGCAGGCATCCCGTAAGCTGCGTGTCTTCTGGAAGGACACACTCCTCGAACACTGCGTTAACCCCAAATACCTAGGAGTAACCCTAGACAGGGCTCTGACGTATAAACTGCACTGTATTAACACCAAAATGAAGGTGAGCGGCAGAAATAATATTCTTCGGAAAATAACGAACTCCTCCTGGGGCGCAAAGCCAGAGATAGTGACGACCACAGCACTAGCAGTTTGCTTCCTAGCAGGCGAATATGCAAGCAGTGTCTGGTAAAACTCTACTCACGCTAAACAGGTCGACATTGCTCTGAACGAGACCTGCAGGCTCGTCACTGGATGTCTGAAACCGACGCCAACAGACAAGCTCTACCATCTTGCTGGGATTGCACCTCCTGCAGTGCGAAGAGAAGCGGCAGCCTATAGTGAAAGAGCGAGGGCTGAGATGGCAGAGAGCCACCTCCTCCACTCAGCCAGCCACCAAACGCTTGAAATCTAGACGCAGTTTTCTCAGAGCCACCGAATATTTTAGCGACCAACCTGGATCTAGGGTGGAGAGATGGAAGCGGTCGGGAGAAGGGCACTGGATGGAACCAAAGGAAGAATTGGCACCAGGCTACGATGAGGACTGGGTGGTCTGGAGATCACTAAACAGGGTTCGCACCAACACTGCACGGTCAAGAGATAACCTTCTGAAGTGGGGATATTCTACAACATCTAATCTCTGCGACTGTGGAGAGGTGCAGACGACCCAGCACATGTATAACTGCCCTGAATGTCCTTCACACTGCACTTTAGAGGATCTGATGTTGGCAACCCCAAATGCTGTCGACGTAGCCCGCTTATGGGCCAGATGCCTATAACATTTTGTTTCTGTGCACACATATTTGTATATATATATATTTTTATATGTATATTTTTTCATATGCCTGTAAGTAATTTTTTTCTGTGTCCTATTCATTTTTTTATATTCCTGTATCCATGGTGCTTCTGACACGAATAAAAAAGTGCACAGGACTATCAGTTTTACACATACTGCTTCACGTGCTCCTTGCACATTTTGTACCAGTATATTTCCACAATGTGCCACACAGTCGTTCGATAATCTTGCTAGGAGAGAGTCATGTAAACTTGCCAGCATGACTATGTCATCTGCAGTTTGATTACTTGTACAATACTCCATCGTCAGCACAGAATTTTCATTGCTGATAGTCCTAATGATTTTGGAACATCTGGGAACTGATTATCTTGATCTTGACAAGTCATGAATGGCAGCCCTCCAACGTTCTTCCTGTCTTTTCCCCCAAGTTCTCCACGTGTGCAGATGAATGCCATTAGCTACAGTGACAGTGTAGCAGGAGTGGCGACCTCTGTCTGCATAAGTAGCGCCGTCTGTTGGTAATCTGTGAATGAGAGAGATGTTGGGATAAGTGAAGCAGCCCCTAATGGCTCATCGATAATTGTTGTAGTTGGCTGACTTCGGAGTGGCGCGATGGCAGTGTTGTGTGCCATCAATATAAACAGCACAAACACTGCACAGTTGAAAGAACAGCAAGTAATTTTTACTAAAATTCAAAAATAATCAGGCAATAACGAAAGCTGGCTTTATTGAGGCAGACAGTTTTTTGGAAGAGAATAAGGCGCTTTAGAACAGTAGGTTGCTCAAGAAACGTGTCCTGGATGCAGCCAAAATAGTCTGTCCAGTACTTAGCAGACTTAATAATTAATGACTGTCTTCTCCAGTTGCTAACTAGTTCCTTAATTTCGCCATGACTGATTTAAACTTTCACTTTAAAGTCATTTCCTAGTAAACCTGAAACTGTGCAGTAGTGTGCAAAGCCTAATGTCGGCACAGACGGACAATATGGTACTGGAATGATGTGGAAGCTACAGCGTGGTGCCTTGGTGACACGGCCCAGCGTCACAGTGTCAGCCACGTCAGAAGCTTTCTATTGGCTGAGCAAGACTCTAGTATACAGGGTGGTCCATTGATCGCGACCGGGCCAAATATCTCACGAAATAAGCGTCAAATGAAAAAACTACAAAGAGCGAAACACATCGAGCTTGAAAGGGAAAGCCAGATGGCGCTATGGTTGGCCCGCTAGATGGTGCTGCCATAGTTCATTTATTAACTGCGTTTTTTTTAAAGTAGGAACCCCCATTTTTATTACATATTCGTGTAGTACGTAAAGAAATATAAATGTTTTAGTTGGACCACTTTTTTCGCTTTGTGACAGATGGCGCTGTAATAGTCACAAACACATGGCTCACAATTTTAGACGAACAGTTGGTAACAGGTAGTTTTTTTTTAATTAAAATACAGAACGTAGGTACGTTTGAACATTTTATTTCGGTTGTTCCAATGTGATACATGTACCTTCGTGAACTTATCATTTCTGAGAAAGCATGCTGTTAGAGCGTGATTACCTGGAAATACCACATTAATGCAATAAATGCTCAAAATGATGTCCGTGAACCTCAATGCATTTGGCAATACGTGTAACGACATCCCTCTCAACAGCGAGTAGTTCGCCTTCCGTAATGTTCGCACATGCATTGACAATGCGCTTACGCATGTTGTCAGGCGATGTCGGTGGATCCCGATAGCAGATAACCTTCAACTTTCCCCACAGAAAGAAATCCGGGGACGCCAGATGCGATGAACGTGCGGGCCATGGTATGCTTCGACGACCAATCCACCTGTCATGAAATATGCTATTCAATACCGCTTCAACCGCACGCGAGCTATGTGCAAGACATCCATCATGTTAGAAGTACATCGCCATTCTGTCATGCAGTGAAACATCTTGTAGTAACATCGGTAGAACATTACGTAGGAAATCAGCATACATTGCAACATTTAGATTGTCATCGATAAAATGGGGGCCAATTATCCTTCCTCCCCTAATGCCGCACCATACATTAACCCGCCAAGTTCACTGATGTTCCACTTCTCGCAGCCATCGTGGATTTTACGTTGCCCAATAGTGCAAATTATACCGGTTTACGTTACCGCTGTTGGTGAATGACGATTCGTCGCTAAATAGAACGCGTGCAAAAAATCTGTCATCGATCCGTAATTTATCTTGTGCCCAGTGGCAGAACTGTACACGACGTTCAAAGTCGTTGCCATGCAATTCCTGGTGCATAGAAATATGGTACGGGTGCAATCGATGTTGATGTAGCATCTCAACACGACGTTTTTGAAATTCGCGATTCTCGCGCAATTTGTCTGCTACTGATGTACGGTTTAGCCGCGACAGCAGCTAAAACACCTACTTGGGCATCAACATTTGTTGCAGGTCGTTGTTGACGTTTCACATGTGGCTGAACACTTCTTGTTTCCTTAAATAACGTAACTATCCGGCGAACGGTTCGCACACTTGGATGATGTCGTCCAGGATACCGAGCAGCATACATAGCACACACCCGTTGGGCATTTTGGCCACAACAGCCATACATCAACACGATATCGACCTTTCCCGCAATTGGTAAACGGGACATTTTAACACGGGTAATGTATCACGAAGCAAATACCGCCTTCACTGGTGGAATATTACGTGATACCACGTACTTATACGTTTGTGACTATTACAGTGCCATCTATCACAAAGCGAAAAAAGTGGTCCAACTAAAACATTCATATTTGTTTACGTACTACACGAATATGTAATAAAAATGGGGGTTCCTATTTAAAAAACGCAGTTGATATCCGTTTCACCTATGGCAGCGCCATCTAGCGCGCCAGCCATAGCCCCATCTGGTTTCCCCCTTCAAGCTAGACGAGTTTCGTTCTTTGTAGTTTTTTCGTTTGATGCTTATCTCGTGAGATATTTGGCCCGGTTACTATCAGTGGACCATCCTGTATACAGTGTGCCTCTCTTATGAGATGTCAGGTACATACTCTCTGTTGTTTCAGTAGATATTTGCAATTTCGTTTTTGCGTTGAGTAACTGTAGTCAGCCCCTAACAATTAGTGCACATCACGTCTTTCATGGGACGCCCACTCACGATGGAAAGCGACGGCTTGTTTCCCAACACGAACGAAACGATTTTTTAAGCGGACTTTTATGTGCTCATTCGATAAAATGGTCCCATAAGAGTCTAGTGCGATATTCGTTTTATCGATATGTATTAACAGGGGCTGTAAAAGTCGAGGAATAGTCAGTACTCCAGCAGCGACGACGACAGTGCCCTGGTTGTCGCCGTCTGCTACTGCCAGTCATGCAGCGCTACTGTGTCACTGTCGGATTGCTGCTTATTCTCCGAGTTTTATTGTCCCTGTTAACACATACTGACAAAACAAATATAGCGCTAGACTGATTTGGGCATGTAAAATTACGCTTTAAAAATGACATTGGAGTGAAAAACAAATCGACACTTTCTGTTGACACTGGGCATAACATGAAAGGCGTAACGAGCAGCGTTTGTTTGGACAGACTCCAGCTAACCAACGCAAAAACGAAATTGCTAACATCTGCCGAAACACCAGAGAAAATGAGCCTGACAACTGTCAGGAGAGACACCCGGTATCGAAACACAACATTTCAGGGGCTGGATTTTGCTGAAACGGGCGACGCAGAAGCTTTCTTGTTTCGGCAGGCATGAAGGTCGAGAAGCTAGTGACGAGTCTGATAGAGCGATGTGCCGGGTCTGCACATCCCCAACGACAGCCTCCTGTGTACGGTTGCGTTGTCACAACCAGAGGCTCTTGGCACTGCAGGGACAGCGTGGAAAATGGAATGTTTAATGCATACAAAAATGCATTACACATGCAGAAACAAAAAATAGTATGTTTACCGATATTTACTACACGTACAGAAGAAATATGTACCTAAAATGCGTCTTAGTGAAGCAACGTAAAAGTGTGGTAGTTTCAAAAGTGAAATTCCCAACGGATCCTCAGGGAAAAAGGACGTATCATGATTATAAAACCTGTATAATTTTATACATTAACATAAGGTTACTTCTCCTTTACTTATACCACATGTGATAACA
The DNA here is from genome assembly GCF_023864275.1 of Schistocerca cancellata. Classification (NCBI taxonomy): domain Eukaryota; kingdom Metazoa; phylum Arthropoda; class Insecta; order Orthoptera; family Acrididae; genus Schistocerca; species Schistocerca cancellata. The sequence goes on from NC_064632.1 coordinate 558,383,152, forward strand.
TAGTTTTTTCGTGTCCTGTTAAGTATTTATATATCCATTTATGCGCCAGTTTCAGATTGACTAGTACCTACGTGGCTTAAATATAAAAGCCGAAACCGACCGTGAGCTAAAATAAAAGAACTGGAGGGACTACTCAATAATTCAGTACACAGCTGCAGAACAACCGCTTTCTGTCTAAATGCACGTTAATAATTCACAAAACTGTTGATGTAACGTGTCCAGATAATGAATTCACGTGCATTCACTGCATTCCGCACCAGGAAGCACAGTGCAACAACGTATGACGCATAAAGTGTATTGTGGATGCTGTACAGAAATCTTTTACTAATAATGGAGCATTGCGGCTCAACCATTTGCAGTTTACGTCGTCTACAGAGAACACTGAAGCCGATTATGTTGGTGTTCCGTACCTTTATAGTTGCGTCACTTGCGAAAAACTGCCAAATCGGAATGACAACAGCAAGAAGAAGTAGGTATGTTTCTCGAAGTGAGGGTGGGGGGGGGGGGATACTGCGTTCCCCCGGTTTTTGATTCTAAATGGAATGTGGGTTTGCCTTTATTGTTAATTTCATGTACCATTTGAATAACGTGAAATTGGCAGCGCAAGACAAAAATATGCTTTAAAATTTTCATTTCGTCGTGGATGTGTTTCGAACAAAACTTGAGATTTTTCGAAAATAATCGAAGGAAATAAAGTTTCAAGAAATTCCTACTCTACGCTCGTTGGCATCCAAGAAGCTGTTAAGTTATCTGTGTGGTATACACTACAGGTATAAGGTTGTTTGGGAGCCGAAGGATCGGAAAAAATAACGTTTCAACATCATTCGTATCAAAACTTAAATTAACAACTCTCAGCCAAAACAACTTAACAAATTAGATGAGCAGGACCTTGACATATTAATGTAATTGGACAAAACCATTCAAGAACATTTACTGATAAACGATCAACAATGTTAGCGAAAATTTCAGTGAGATCAAATGACGAAAGTGTACAGTGTTAATTCAAATAATTGCTCTCAACTCTCCAAAATATCATTCTTGAGAACTTAAAGTATGAAAGTTCAAATTTACAACAAATGTTACTCTCTTTTCAAAATATACAATTTTTATGTGCCACTGGTTACTATTGCTGAAATATTTACAACCAATTTCAATACGTGAAGCAAAATAATAATTCATCCATTGAAGTTACATAATAGTTTCTTCAAAGTTTCTAAGAAGACAGTGTTTAAAACAGGCAAGACCCAAACAGTTATAGAAAGTGTTTGACTAAAATATAACAAATGATTCGGATTTGACGAAAAAGGAGTTCACTAAAGGGAAACAAAAGCAACAAACCCTCCACAAGTCGGGCAATGTGGTCCGGACAAACGGACCCGAAATTACTTATGCAGCCCGATTCTTAGATCTCTACACTCCTCTTCTAAGCAGCCAGTGTGAACACGCCCCAAGGTACGAACATACTATGACAGCCTGATGAACAGAGAGTAATTTTTAAGAAAAAAACGAGTAAAAACTTGTCATCAGATTACACCCTGGCAGCATAAACAAAACATTTGTGAAAAGTAGCTTGAAGATAACTGGCCAAGGGAACCACCCCCACGTACACCTGATAGCAAAGACGCTGAGACTTTGCCAGCTGAACTGTCCCATCTTGAAGTTACATTTCGTCAAAATGGCTATAGTGATAGACAGATTGAACGTGCGTTGCGCTATTGACCAACTGTACATCGGGTGACTGATGATAATTCTGAGTCAACAGCTTAGTCTACTGCATTTTTGCCTTACGTAGGAAATACGTCCAACAAGATCGGTCGTATTTTACGGAAATACGATGTGAAATGTGTTTTCCGACCTCCATCTAAAATTAGAGCACTTTTGAGTTCCGTTAAGGGTGATCTTGGACTGGTTCAAATGGCTCTGAGCACTATGGGACTTAACATCTGTGGTCATCAGTCCCTTAGAACTTAGAACTACTTAAACCTAACTAACCTAAGGACATCACACACATCCATGCCCGAGGCAGGATTTGAACCTGCGACCGTAGCGGCCACGCGGTTCCAGACTGAAGCGCCTAGAACCGCACGGCCACCCCGGCCGGCTGATCTTGGACTGCGTAAGGCGTATTCCTTGTAGATGCGGCATGGCATACAGGTATATTGGTCAAACTATCAGGACCGTGGAGGACCGATGTACTGAGCATAAACGGCACACACGATTACAGCAGCCAAGTAGATCTGCTATTGCCGAACATTGCTTGGATACTGGTCACCCCATGTTATATAATAACACCGAGATATCGGCATGCACGTCCAGCTATTGGGACAGTGTTATTAGGGAGGCAGTTGAGATTAAATTAGCGAGAAACCTCGTTAACAGGGATGGAGGTTTCTGTTTAAACTCTGTTTGGAATCCGGCTCTCTCTCCCTTGTCAAAAAACAGAGGGACAGAGTCAATGATACCTCACCTAAGAATTCATAGTCTCACTATCGATAGCTCTGACTTTGATCATGTTTGGTGGCAGTAGTGTTCAGTGTGTATGTTATCTTTCCTGCTTCAGTCCGAGAACCGAGGTTTTAAATTTGCATGCACGCCGCCTGTCCGTTGCAGTTTGCCTTGAAAATGGTGGGGTGTTCTCCCGCCGAAATATCGGCGGTCGCTGAAAGTGTTACCTGGCTGAATTACCGAAGTTATTTGAAGGATGATAGTAAAGAAGATCAGCGGCCAATCGAAATTCAGCTTCAAATCACGCCACGAGGCCGAAACGGTAAATACCTATCCGTTGCTCGGGGAGGAAAATGTAGGTGGACGGAAGGCGCAAACGCTTGGTTGATGAAATCACTGACATAAATACAAATCTGGCTTGGAAGTATAGCCCAGCAAAATACATATTTGTATTTATTGTATTTGTAAAATCCAATATATACCCCAGTAAGGGGCATAAGCTTGCCAATCCCAAATAACTAAAGAAAGCGACTTGGCAATTTGGTGCACAACATACCAGACAAAATAAATGTACTTTGAACGCCCTAAATAATGACTCATTTATCATTAAAGCGAGGTACAAAACCACTACAAATTAAAACAGGCCGTGAAAACACAACTAAGACAATTACTAGATGGAAACTATTATGTTCTGATACGGGCGACAGGCTCCTAAAAGCGCCTGGCCCGACCCAGGAAGAGGGAACAACAACGACAGCAGGCTTCGCCGAATCCGATGTTGAAGCAGCAGGGCGCGAACACGCGCGGGAAGCGAACCAGTCACAATTACCACGCTCACAGCGGAGAGCCAGATCACTCTTTACGAATGCCGCGCGGTCGCGGCACGGAAGCAACGAACTACACTCCTGGAAATTGAAATAAGAACACCGTGAATTCATTGTCCCAGGAAGGGGAAACTTTATTGACACATTCCTGGGGTCAGATACATCACATGATCACACTGACAGAACCACAGGCACATAGACACAGGCAACAGAGCATGCACAATGTCGGCACTAGTACAGTGTATATCCACCTTTCGCAGCAATGCGTCCGCCGCTCGTGGTCTCGCGGTAGCGTTCTCGCTTCCCGAGCACGGGGTCCCGGGTTCGATTCCCAGCGGGGTCAGGGATTTTCACCTGCCTCGAGATGACTGGGTGTTTGTGTTGTCCTCATCATTTCATCATCATCCAGGAAAGTGGCGACATTGGACTGAGCAAAGATTGGGTAATTGTACGGGCGCTGATAACCACGCAGTTGAGCGCCCCACAAACCAAACATCATCATCACTTTCGCAGCAATGCAGGCTTCTATTCTCCCATGGAGACGATCGTAGAGATGCTGGATGTAGCCCTGTGGAACGGCTTGCCATGCCATTTCCACCTGGCGCCTCAGTTGGACCAGCGTTCGTGCTGGACGTGCAGACCGCGTGAGACGACGCTTCATCCAGTCCCAAACATGCTCAATGGGGGACAGATCCGGAGATCTTGCTGGCCAGGGTAGTTCACATACACCTTCTAGAGCAAGTTGGGTGGCACGGGATACATGCGGACGTGCATTGTCCTGTTGGAACAGCAAGTTCCCTTGCCGGTCTAGGAATGGTAGAACGATGGGTTCGATGACGGTTTGGATGTACCGTGCACTATTCAGTGTCCCCTCGACGATCACCAGTGGTGTACGGCCAGTGTAGGAGATCGCTCCCCACACCATGATGCCGGGTGTTGGCCCTGTGTGCCTCGGTCGTATGCAGTCCTGATTGTGGCGCTCACCTGCACGGCGCCAAACACGCATACGACCATCATTGGCACCAAGGCAGAAGCGACTCTCATCGCTGAAGACGACACGTCTCCATTCGTCCCTCCATTCACGCCTGTCGCGACACCACTGGAGGCGGGCTGCACGATGTTGGGGCGTGAGCGGAAGACGGCCTAACGGTGTGCGGGACCGTAGCCCAGCTTCATGGAGACGGTTGCGAATGGTCCTCGCCGATACACCAGGAGCAACAGTGTCCCTAATTTGCTGGGAAGTGGCGGTGCGGTCCCCTACGGCACTGCGTAGGATCCTACGGTCTTGGCGTGCATCCGTGCGTCGCTGCGGTCCGGTCCCAGGTCGACGGGCACGTGCACCTTCCGCCGACCACTGGCGACAACATCGATGTACTGTGGAGACCTCACGCCCCACGTGTTGAGCAATTCGGCGGTACGTCCACCCGGCCTCCCGCATGCCCACTATACGCCCTCGCTCAAAGTCCGTCAACTGCACATACGGTTCACGTCCACGCTGTCGCGGCATGCTACCAGTGTTAAAGACTGCGATGGAGCTCCGTATGCCACGGCAAACTGGCTGACACTGACGGCGGCGGTGCACAAATGCTGCGCAGCTAGCGCCATTCGACGGCCAACACCGCGGTTCCTGGTGTGTCCGCTGTGCCGTGCGTGTGATCATTGCTTGTACAGCCCTCTCGCAGTGTCCGGAGCAAGTATGGTGGGTCTCCGAAAGATGTTCAGCCCCAACAAATTGGAAGTCACACGGGCTGTAGGACAAACAGCTCGCACGTTGCCCCACAGGCCAGCACTGTCCGTGCTGCTTCAGACACTGCTTCTGCCCGGCAAAAAAGTTCGTGTTCCAGGAGAGGTGACGCGAGATATCGATCGCGGAACGGTACAATGAGTTTTCTCGATGTTTCAGAGATTAAGAATAAATGGAAGGTGTGTTCAAAATTTTGTCAGAGTCATTTACTGAAGATGTGGAATATGTGCCACGCAGCAGAGCTTCTGCGTCTCAGCGAAACTTCGGCCAAGTCTTATTTGTTCAGCCCTGTCTTGAGGTAAGGGACTTGAACGACGACGGTAGCCCCGGCATTTCCACTGTTGGCGGTCAGGCTTTGTGATATTATTGGATTTCAGACATCTTGCATATGAGAAAAGGATAGCCACCGAGCTGTAGTTTGTAATGATACTAAGCATGACAACGCGAGAGTAAAGAAATGAAATCTGTTTATAACGTGCGCCTATACCAAGACGCGCGGCCAGCGTTTAAAAGGTACACTATGGCTCGCTGGGCGCAGATATTTAAAATTATTGACGCAGCGCTTGATAGCAAGAAGCTGCGAAACAGAAGAAAGAACAATTTATCATTTGTTAGGAAAATTCTAGAGTCTTTATAGATAGTTGTACTTCTAGTCGCCGATATGTTGACATGTACTTCATTACCTTTGGTGTTTGCTCGCCGACTTGTTAAGACGTGGTGTGTAGCACCGCTACAAGTTATATTTCATTTAGTGTGAAAAACCACGTTATCACCAAGAAAAAAAACGCTTTTGTAATCCTTGTGACGATAAAAAATACTTACGCGCATGCCAGGACATTTAATTTTTACAAAATATCACACATACAAAAGCAACGATTGTTGGACTGCTCCATGTATGAGAAAAACATAAAAATGTAAGTTTTGTGCCAGCTGCGGTGGCCGTGCGGTTCTAGGCGCTGCAGTCCGGAACCGCGGGACTGCTATGGTCGCAGGTTCGAATCCTGCCTCGGGCATGGATGTGTGTGATGTACTTAGGTTAGTTAGGTTTAAGTAGTTCTAAGTTCTACAGGACTGATGACCTAAGATGTTAAGTCCCATAGTGCTCAGAGCCATTTTTTTGTAAGTTTTGTATTCATTGTAAATTTGTTAATGTTTATAGTTTAACGCCTTTGTTCTTTGAGAATATATTGATGCTTCACTGTACAGAAAATCTATGCTTATTCTTTTCTTTAAATTAACCACAAATAATGTTTATGTTTAAATGAAATTTGTTACAGGTTCGCTCTTTATCGCGGTGTCTTGATTGTATTTGGGAGACCATTAATGTGTTCAATTTCCGATCTGACAACTTTTTTACAAAATTTCACTGATTTGCATTCATTTCCAATTTGTTTATTATTCAAATAGGTCCCTTAGGTAATTTCATTGAAGAGTCTGATTGCGTGAAAGCAATCCGGGTTAAGAGTTGATTTGAGAAACTATTTTCACGCAATCAGTCTGTACGTCTCCTGAACACAATCGAGAACCGACGCATCGTCGATCATTCATTAATTTTTCTCTCTTTCCAAGTCGTACCAAAAAACGGCCAAGGAGAACTGCCGTGAGTACGCAATCTAGTGTTAAAGGTTGCGTTCTTTATGTTGTCGGCAAACATTGCCATAAATTATCATCATCAATGTTATATTTGGTTAAATGTGAAAAGCAAAAAAAAAAAAAGAAGACCTTTTAACGCTAGAGCTTCGAATGTTTGCTTCTCGGCCCTCGGACGCTACACATGGGGCCGACGAGAAACACGGGCCCTGCAACGAACTTGTGACGTCACGCTAGTCGGCTTGTCCGCCACGCTTATCGCGAACGCTCGGCTCTGTGCAGGACCCATGGGAAACTAATTGTTGTTGTTGTTGTGGTCTTGAGTCCTGAGACTGGTTTGATGCAGCTCTCCATGCTACTCTATCCTGTGCAAGCTTCTTCATCTCCCAGTACCTACTGCAACCTACATCCTTCTGAATCTGCTTAGTGTATTCATCTCTTGGTCTCCCTCTACGATTTTTACCCTCCATGCTGCCCTCCAATACTAAATTGGTGATTCCTTGATGCCTCAGAACATGTCCTACCAACCGATCCCTTCTTCTGGTCAAGTTGTGCCACAAACTTCTCTTCTCCCCAATCCTGTTCAATACTCAATAATTAGTTATGTGATCTACCCATCTAATCTTCAGCATTCTTCTGTAGCACCACATTTCGAAAGCTTCTATTCTCTTCTTGTCCAAACTAGTTATCGTCCATGTTTCACTTCCATACATGCCTACGCTCCATACAAATACTTTCAGAAACGACTTCCTGACACTTAAATCTATACTCGATCTTAACAAATTTCTCTTCTTCAGAAACGCTTTCCTTGCCATTGCCAGTCTACATTTTATATACTCTCTACTTCGACCATCATCAGTTATTTTGCTCCCCAAATAGCAAAACTACTACTTTAAGTGTCTCATTTCCTAATCTAATTCCCTCAGCATCACCCGACTTAATTCGACTACATTCCATTATCCTCGTTTTGCTTTTGTTGATGTTCATCTTATATCCTCCTTTCAAGACACTGTCCATTCCATTCAACTGCTCTTCCAAGTCCTTTGCTGTCTCTGACAGAATTACAATGTCATCGGCGAACCTCAAAGTTTTCATTTCTTTTCCATGGATTTTAATACCTACTCGGAATTTTTCTTTTGTTTCCTTTACTGCTTGCTCAATATACAGATTGAATAACATCGGGGAGAGTCTACAACCATGTCTTACTCCCTTCCCAACCACTGCTTCCCTTTCATGTCCCTCGACTCTTATAACTGCCATCTGGTTTCTGTACAAATTGTAAATAGCCTTTCGCTCCCTGTATTTTACCCCTGCCACCTTCAGAATTTGAAAGAGAGTATTCCAGTCAAGGGAAACGAATATGTAATTGAAAAGGAACCCACTAAACGTCTTAACTTTGTCGTGTGCTGTCGAAGAGTTTGCATGCATTTAAAGGCACAGTCAAGAATTATTAAACTCGTCTGAAGTAGTTCTGCGCTCCCCACCGGGGACGGCAGCTGACGCTCTTTGACCTTCAACGTCACCTGCTGTGACGTACGTGCCACGGCTTGTCATACTCATGGGCCTTGGCTTCACGGCTCTCAATGCCGCGCCTGAACCCGGAGTAGTTAGGCGCAGTCCAACACGGCACCTCTTGCCAGGAAGGAGAGTGTGTAAGCGCGGGTGCCTCAAATGTTATCTCTTTAAGGGGGGTAGGCCGTCAAAAATTTAAAAGTGTTCGATTTCTCAAAATTATACCGATTTTGTAGCGCACATCTTCCTGAAAAGTATAAAACATATACGAGGGTTGGAACTTAAATAGTGGCAACTATTTATTCACAACCGATACAAATGAGTTACACGTTTGCACTTTTTACTATCCTTCAAAGAAGTCACCAGTGTTGTGCAGAATCCGTTGTCAGCGATGTGTAAGGCGCTGTATACCGTTAGCAGAGCCTGTTCTGTTGATAGTGCGAATGGAGCGGTCTAAAATTATGGTGATTCTCGTGTGCACTAGGCAGCATAGTTAGATAGGCTCTTTCATTTAGGTAATATGGAGCCTGCGGTGCGATTCTGCTTCTTGGCTGGGTGTTAGGGTATTGCATCTGAGCCAAAACCTATAACGCAATTAATTTTAAAAAAATGATGGAAAACAGAAATTTGCATAAGGGTAAATAGTCTGTAACCAGAACAGCTGTACGGGTTCGGATCAGTGCCTGACATGATCACCTGTGAGTCGCACAACAGCCATTATACTTCCTACATATTAAGGGCACTGACTGTGTCTTACTTTCGCAGCCTCCGTGATATTATGATTCAACAAAGTAACGGAGGGCCGCCTGTTACCAGCCGCACTGTCGTGACTTACATCGATTCAGTGGGCGTTCCGCTGTTGCCCTCACCATTCCTTTCAGTTGCTTGAAAACATCTGATCATGGCCGGCATTGCATATCTAAACTACAAATCGATCAATCCTCCAGATCACCTTCAGACTTAACATCTATTCATTCTGCTATGCTTTAAACGTGCAATAAATAACACTTCTTTCGTTTCTATCGTTTCTGATATTGCAAATTTGAATGAGCAGCTGTCTATTTGTTAGGTAAATACCGCCGATTTTCTTACACATGCATGCAAATTCCTCCCATCCAAAATTTCACACGAAAAGGGATAGAAACTGAGGAATCAACATCGGAAATGACGAACTAAAAAAGTGTATCAACGGTTGTGTTACACTACGGTCAGATAGGATATCGCACTAGTGGGTTCAGAAAGACAAAATTAAACACACGTACACAGGTTATCGTATCAGTTCATGTATTCTCAGTTTTTTTTCTTTATTGTGATTTTAAAACCTGTAGAACAGGTAGGCTGGCAGCAGCACAATACGCCGCTCTTCAGCCAAAGATAGTACAATGATATAAACAGAGAAGATACATGACTTGGAAAAACGGCGGGAAAAAACAGTAGACACATAAAAAAAACATGTAGCCGTTCACACTCGATGACAATCCACACTACAAACTGTTGACACGAAGCACAAACACTGAAGATGACGATGGCACTGGTGAACGATGGAGTGTGACGGTGAACACTGAACACTAAACACGACGGCACACACGAGACACTGATGGCGGTGATATCCGGCGCGCGAATGTCCACTTAGCGTGTGCGAGTCCGGGGACCTGCCAAGAGGTGAATAAGGGTGAGGTGGGGGAGAGGGGAGAACAAGGATGCCAATGGCTGAGGAGATGGGGGAAGAGGAGAGGGGCAGGGGAGGGGAAACCCGGGGGAGGAGTGGGGAGAAATGGAGGAGGGAGGGAAGAGGGAGAGAAGGGACGGAGGGTGCCCAGAGGAGCAAACACAGGAGGAGGGTGGGAGGATCAAAGTTAGTAGGAGGGGTAGATGGAGGGGAGGAGGGCATCATCAGGGAGAGGGAGCTGGCGGAAGCCACCTTGGAAGAGCGTAAGGAGGGTGGAGAGATGGAGACCGGGTGGGACGTGGGAATACATGTATTCTCAGGTGACATACACTTAGATATTCGTTCTTTCTAATCATTGCTTCACAGGAACACTAAATCGTTGCACGCAATATTCAAACAGCTCTCTATTCAAAGCAGCGTAATGCGATGCAGACTACTGGTACTGATGACATTCTGCAGTCAAAATACGTATTTCTCATTCCTTAATTATAAATAACAGTAGTGAATGAGGAACATTAATTGCGAATCAGCACTACCAGGAGTAGAAGAATGAAGCCGGAATTGCCCTACAGATGGTGCTAGCCGTCAGTGTTGACCCCTTGAGACCACGTCTGCAGCGTCATCTGCTTCCTGTAGCGGGTAACAACGAACATGTTTTTGGAGAGAAATGTGTTTCGAGTGGTTCAAAAAATTCAGAAGTGGTGATTTTGACGTGAGAAACGACGAGCGCGGGAAACTACCGAAAAAGTTCGAAGACAACGAAATGCAGGCCTTATTGGATGAAGATGATACTCAAACTCAACAGGAACTCGCGGAGCATTTGAATGTGACGCAGAAAGACTCTTCGGTTGAAAGCTACGGCAAACCCCTCCAGTACACCTCTTGCAATATGCTGATGACACCGCATTCCTCGCCCTCGTTCCTACCCTCCAACGGTCCCAACGCCTTCTCCAGAATCACCTTGACCTTTTTGCTGCATCGTGTAACCAGTGGCTCCTGAACCTCAACCCTTCCAAGACCCAGGCCATCATCGTAGGTCGTACCACTCGCTCCTTCCGGCTCCTGGATTTCTCCCTTACTGTCTGCACCCGTCCTGTCCGCCTCATCCCCACCCTCACCTACCTTGGCCTCACCATTGACCGTCACCTCACCTGGATCCCTCATCTCCACTCCATCCAATCCAAAGCCCACAACCGCCTCTGACTCCTCAAACTCCTCTCTGGCAGGGACATGGGGGTTGCACCCCTCTACCATCCTCCACACCTACACATCCTTAATCCATCCCATCCTCTGTTATGTCAGTCCTGCCTGGATATCTGCCCCCCCCCCAAATTCCCTCCAGTCCCTCCAGATCCTTGAGCATCATGCACTCTGCCTCGCCTTCCGTATACGCCTCCCGTCCCTCACGCGGATCCTCTATGATCTCATTCCTTTCCCCCATTTGCTCCTATTCCTCAAACATATCGCATCCTCTACACCTCCCGCCGTCTTGAACCCCCTCACCCCCTGGTTGCTCCTCTCCTCTCCCATCCCCGCCCCCTGCCACATCTTCACCGTTGTGTCCCCCCTACCCTCCATCTCTACACCCTACATCTCCTTTCCCAAGGTGGCTTCCATCAGCTCCCCCTCCCGGATGATGCCCTCTCTCCCTCCATTTATCCTTCCTATCAACTCTGATCCTCACCCCCCTCCTTTCCTCCCCCCTTCCCGCCTATCCTCTCCCTATCTCCTTTCTCCCCCCCCTCCCGAGTCCTTTTGTACTCCCCTCCTCTGCCTTCCCCACTCCCTGGCACGTCTGCTCACCACCCCCCACCCCTCTTATGGATCCTCCTCTTCCATTGGCTCCTTTCCCCCCTCCCCCTTCACTTTTCATCTCCTCCCCCTCCCTTTTTCCCATCATCTGACCAGTTTCCCCCCACCTGCACTCGGGTGTGGTATGTCATATTTGTGCCAACTTTTAGTGCTGTGTTTAAGTGAGTGTTCAGTGTTGTGCGTCCTTCCACAGTGCTGCGAACAGAAATCATGCTGTCGCTGGGTGTGCTTTTTATATCTCTTGCGAACAGAACCCAGACTGTCGCCGTGTTTTTTAATTGTCTGTCTATTATTTTTCTGCTTCTTATGTATTTTATTAGCATCATCCACCCTGTGTTTTATGTTTTAAGCTCCAGAATTTTCTGCCATTTTACCTTTAAGTCACCGATTTTATCGCCAACTGTTATTATTTTTTTATTATCTTCATCTTTTTAAAACAAATTCTGTAGGCTGAAGAGCGGCGTAATAAGCTGCTGCCAGCCCGCCCCCCCCCCCTTTAGGGGGAATCGAAACTCAATAAAGGAAAAAAAAGAAAGAAACTACGGGAAAGGTGTAGATATTTGGAAAATGGGTTCCGCGGGAATGAATGAAAGACAGCAAGCGATTCGAAAGACCACTTGCGAAATGCTGCTCGCCTGATGTAAGAGAAAGTCGTTTATCCATGGAATAGAGACAAATGAAGGAAAATGGATATATTTTGAGAATCCTAAACATCGTAAATAATGGGTGAATCCAGGAAAACCAACGACATCCACTGCAAGACAATTCTCTGTGTTTGATGGGATCAGAAGGGTGTCATTTATTATGAGCTGCTAACTATTAACACTGATCGCTACCAACAGTAAATGATCGATTTAAATCGAGCATTACGTGAAAACCCACCGGAATGTGGAAAACGGCAACACACAGTCATATTGCTCCATTATAACGCCCCATCACACGCAGCAAAACGGGTCAGTAAAACGATCGAGACGTTCAGTTCGGAAATACTTGGGCATATGTCTTGTTCTCCAGACCTGGCTCCGTCCGATTATCATCTATTTGCATCACTGGGACACGATCACGCTTCAGGACGTACGAAAAAACGTACAAAAATTGCTCGCTGACTGGTTCCTTGTAAAAGAAGAACTGTTTCCCTTTTGTCGTGGCATTCATAATCTGCTGGAGAGGTGGGAGAAATGTATAAATAGCAATGGAGATAATTTTGAATAAAATATTGTTTCTCCTGTAAATATCCAGGTGATTCTAGGTGATGAGTCAGTTGTAGCCGCTGATGCTTGTCCTATTTCATGAGCAAAAATCAGGTTTTTCTAATTTTCTTTGTTTCTCGTGCTTACTCCAGCATTAATTGTCAATTTCTCAACGAGATTTAGTTTTCCAGCACTAATCGCTATTTCGTACACTACTGCACGTCTTTTGCTGAAAGCTGGAGAGACGTCTCGCACACCCTTACTTTTACGAATTACGCAATATGCGCATCTGTAGTGATGAAACCTACCTGCCCTTCAGTATAAATTTGGATGGTTTACAAAGTTCCTAGCATTCGTGTTAATATCAGCTAATAACGAAGATTCAGTGAGTTACTTTACTTCACAGTTAAATATTATGTACAGAAAAAATTTACAAACTCTCCTATCTTTGCTTCTATTAAGTTAGTGTCAAAACAACATGCATCGATAATGAATACCGTCATGTTACTAAGAGAGAGAGAGAGAGAGAGAGAGAGAGAGAGAGATCCGCTGCCGGTACACAGCATTCCTCTCTTGCATAGCTCGAACGGTTCGCCTAGTTTAACTTCCCCTGGGACGCACAGATTACCTTCGGCAAAGTCGCGTGCCTTCCCTCCAGGATATACAGGGTGATTCAAAAAGAATACCACAACTTTAGGAATTTAAAACTCTGCAACGACAAAAGGCAGAGCTAAGCACTGTCTGTCGGCGAATTAAGGGAGCTATAAAGTTTCATTTAGTTGTACATTTGTTCGCTTGAGGCGCTGTTGACTAGGCGTCAGCGTCAGTTGATGCTAAGATGGCGACTGCTCAGCAGAAAGCTTTTTGTGTTATTGAGTACGGCAGAAGTGAATCGACGACAGTTGTTCAGCGTGCATTTCGAACGAAGTATGGTGTTAAACCTCCTGATAGGTGGTGTATTAAACGTTGGTATAAACAGTTTACAGAGAATGGGTGTTTGTGCAGAGGGAAAAGTTCTGGACGGCCGAGAACGAGTGATGAAAATGTAGCAAGCATCCAGCAAGCATTTGTTCGCAGCCCAGGAAAATCGACTCGCAGAGCTAGCAGAGAGCTGCAAATTCCACAATCAACTGTATGGAGAGTCCTACGAAAAAGGTTAGTTATGAACTAACTGAACGTCAACTACCCGAGGCGATGGATCGGCCGCCAGGCAGCTCGTGACAGAGCACTTCATCACTGGCCTCCAAGAAGCCCTTATCTTACCCCCTGCGATTTTTTCTTATGGGGGTATGTTAAGTATATGGTGTTTCGGCCACCTCTACCAGCCACCATTGATGATTTGAAACGAGAAATAACAGCAGCTATCCAAACTGTTACGCCTGATATGCTACAGGGAGTGTGGAACGAGTTGGAGTATCGGGTTGATATTTCTCGAGTGTCTGGAGGGGGCCATATTGAACATCTCTGAACTTGTTTTTGAGTGAAAAAAAACCTTTTTAAATATTCTTTGTAATGATGTATAACAGAAGGTTATATTATGTTTCTTTCATTAAATGCACATTTTTAAAGCTGTGGTATTCTTTTTGAATCACCCTGTACTGTAAAGACATTCGCAGTGTAAACAACGACGTTGGAGGAAGACCTAGCGATCGGAATATTTACGCCACGTGTCTCTACCCTTTGCAGGCCATACACTGGTAGTGAAACTTTATTCCACCACGAAGATTCTAACTGGTATCTCTGAATCTTGCGCCCCACAAATGCGAGCTTCAGTGTCTGCGGTTATCTATCTATGAAATGAGACTCTACATAGTCCTTCGGCATATGTCCTCTTTCACCTTTCAGTTTAGATTCCTCTTGTACTCAGGTACGTCTAGTAATTTTCTTGTTCATTTTTGCAAATTTCCCAGGAAAACAGTATTGTAAATATTTGTCATAGCACCTAACATCGTCTGAATTAATTTATAGTTGTGCAGAACTGTCCTATTCGTACAACACCCCACTGGCTGTTGCAGCCATAATTACTTTAAGGTCAGCGAAAGCATTCTGGATTCTGTAGCAGACAGCTTAAGTTTCTTGAAGTACTGATCGGTGTATGCATCCAACAAATGCTACACCTGTCTTTCAGCACATGGCACTTCCGGTAGTTTATGCCATTTAGCTGACGTGGCACTAGCGGAGCGATTCCTATGCTCGTATGAACAATACTGCTGCGCCTGTGTTACTCAGGCACTTCGGACACGTATGAATGGCAGAAGGAACATCGCACCGTACTTCAGAACAGCACACGCACTGCAATACCGTATTTATCCGGCTAATTCATTCAAACGACTTTCAATTAAAATGTCTCGTCTGTACGGCAGTATACATAATGGATGCACGAGTGCAGGCTATGGACACAAGTCTGACAGTACATGGAAGTTTGGGTCCGGCCGTGAAGCGCTCTCTGGTAGGCTGATGGTAAGACGACCACTCGCGATAAACGGAAAACCCTGGTTCGAGTCCCAGTCCGGCACGAATTTTCATTTTCGTCATTCCATTCTACAGCTGATGGTTGTACATTTTCCCCAACTGCGAATACATTTAAATTGTGCTGTTGTTCATTTATATTTGAGAACTACACTCCTGGAAATGGAAAAAAGAACACATTGACACCGGTGTGTCAGACCCACCATACTTGCTCCGGACACTGCGAGAGGGCTGTACAAGCAATGATCACACGCACGGCACAGCGGACACACCAGGAACCGCGGTGTTGGCCGTCGAATGGCGCTAGCTGCGCAGCATTTGTGCACCGCCGCCGTCAGTGTCAGCCAGTTTGCCGTGGCATACGTAGCTCCATCGCAGTCTTTAACACTGGTAGCATGCCGCGACAGCGTGGACGTGAACCGTATGTGCAGTTGACGGACTTTGAGCAAGGGCGTATAGTGGGCATGCGGGAGGCCGGGTGGACGTACCGCCGAATTGCTCAACACGTGGGGCGTGAGGTCTCCACAGTACATCGATGTTGTCGCCAGTGGTCGGCGGAAGGTGCACGTTCCCGTCGACCTGGGACCGGACCGCAGCGACGCACGGATGAACGCCAAGACCGTAGGATCCTACGCAGTGCCGTAGGGGACCGCACCGCCACTTCCCAGCAAATTAGGGACACTGTTGCTCCCGGGGTATCGGCGAGGACCATTCGCAACCGTCTCCATGAAGCTGGGCTACGGTCCCGCACACCGTTAGGCCGTCTTCCGCTCACGCCCCAACATCGTGCAGCCCGCCTCCAGTGGTGTCGCGACAGGCGTGAATGGAGGGACGAATGGAGACGTGTCGTCTTCAGCGATGAGAGTCGCTTCTGCCTTGGTGCCAATGATGGTCGTATGCGTGTTTGGCGCCGTGCAGGTGAGCACCACAATCAGGACTGCATACGACCGAGGCACACAGGGCCAACACCCGGCATCATGGTGTGGGGAGCGATCTCCTACACTGGCCGTACACCACTGGTGATCGTCGAGGGGACACTGAATAGTGCACGGTACATCCAAACCGTCATCGAACCCATCGTTCTACCATTCCTAGACCGGCAAGGGAACTTGCTGTTCCAACAGGACAATGCACGTCCGCATGTATCCCGTGCCACCCAACGTGCTCTAGAAGGTGTAAGTCAACTACCCTGGCCAGCAAGATCTCCGGATCTGTCCCCCATTGAGCATGTTTGGGACTCGATGAAGCGTCGTCTCACGCGGTCTGCACGTCCAACACGAACGCTGGTCCAACTGAGGCGCCAGGTGGAAATGGCATTGGCAAGCCGTTCCACAGGACTACATCCAGCATCTGTACGATCGTCTCCATGGGAGAATAGCAGCCTGCATTGCTGCGAAAGGTGGATGTACACTGTACTAGTGCCGACATTGTGCATGCTCTGTTGCCTGTGTCTATGTGCCTGTGGTTCTGTCAGTGTGATCATGTGATGTATCTGACCCCAGGAAAGTGTCAATAAAGTTTCCCCTTCCTGGGACAATGAATTCACGGTGTTCTTATTTCAATTTCCAGGAGTGTATATAAATTACATGTGTCAATTATTTATCGTATTTATTTTTGTGATCGCCTATCGACTGGCCACAAAACATTGCTACGGTTGTGGTTTTGTTATTTCAGCCAATACCGATGTTTTGAATGAAATAACTGACATCCCGTTTGAAATTTCCACTTCGTCACTTAATAGTTTGCAGGCACTAAAAATCCGAGTTACTAGTAGCAGCAATCGGTTTCAACCAACTGTTCCTGATCAAGGTCAGACAACTCGCTGTGCTTGGACGACTACTTGGAGTGAAGGCTTCAGGTCAGTACAACTTACCAACTCTGCCATATTTTTTGATGCGTTAAGATGCAGATGCGATCCCCACACGGACTGCTGTCTCAGTGTAGCTCAGCTCAGTACCATAGATTGGTAAATTTATAAGAGGAGGATTTTCCTTAAACTGCGCTAACACGGCATCCCCTAAGGGGTAAATTTTGGAGGAACTTTCTGTTTTGGATTGCCGTTAAGAGTTTGGTGGGGTTGTAATCCATCAAACTAAATTCGTACGCAAGGATTTTATATAGATTAGTGATAAGATCGAGGAGCAAAGAAAATATTTGTCCTCCTGTTGCGCTTCAAGTTAAGGAGTTAGTGAGCTTAACCATACCTCAATCAAAGCAACAAGATGATTCACCGTCGGTTATGGAAAGGGGCTGTATTACCACTTCGCTCAACCATCACGCCCAAAAGGACTGCGGCAGCTGCAGTTGTGTACCTCAGTAGTGAACAAATTCGTATACACACTTTCCCGCTATCTCTCTCTGTCTTCTTTCTTTCTCTCTCTCTCTGTCAACAAACGTAATGAGTTTACTCAGTATAATGGTAGTAGCCTTATCAACTTCCTGTCCGCTAACGCCAATAGTTTCGACATTCTGACCTGATAAATAAATATACCACATAGGGAAACAACACAAACAGTGCAAACGAATCACACTGCTGCCTTACTGCTCTAAAGCAATGTCGGCACCTGAGTGTGGTAATAGCGCTAGAGGTGCTAGAGCCGTAAGACAAAGCTGAACAGGCAGGAAGGTGGGAACACGCTCATTCCCTCATTGTTGTTATGTGATAGCTCTTATTTAAACGATGGCTATCAGTCATTTTCCTACTCTGATCTGCCTGTAGCTTACTTCTATTTTTGCTCCCTAAGTAAGCACAAAGCTCCATGTTTTGGAAGGTGGAATTCGTATGTCTTTAATTGACTCCATCCGGGACATGCTTACTATGTTGCTAATAAAATGGCGAGAAGTGATGAGCTGCCACCTTGAGATATGTGCAGAGTCTGAAATCATAAAGACGGATGTCTAAGAGATGGGCGCCGAACGTTCCATATATGTACATAAGGTTCTCTTGTTTCCGCTGGAGCAAATCGAAAATGTACCACAGGTTTCTTACAATGCGACAGGTAAGGCATGTGCCCTGAAGAACAGCACGCGACGCCCTCCACACCTCAGGCCCTAGCCAGCAGACCGCTGTGCAGAGCAATGGTCCGTGGAGCTCCATTGCGCTACGTCGGCCACGGAAGGCCGGGGGAAATTGGCGGTCGCTCGCTCGGTTGCCCATTCCTAACAGATCACGGCTCGTGTGGGGCCGTGTGGTAGCCGCTATCGGCTGTGTAATGGCTGCCTGAACGACGTCTGAACATAGCTACAACTCAATGGATTGTAGGGACGAGAGGCGTTCCCGCACCAAAAGCGCTTCCCTCAAGCTGTAAAACGAAGCACTGTTAGCTCGTATCTAGCCACTCTTATGGAGGAGAAGATGTTCTATAACAAGCGAAACCTGTTACTCAGAAAGAGGTCAACAAGATTGCCCGTGGTGGCACTGCCGACCACAAATTGCCACTGCACGTTGCGCGGCCGCATCATGAAGTTACCTTTAACTCTATTGTGGTCTTCACTCCAGTGTCTCATTGCACCACGTTCCTGTAGAAAACTGCAGAACAATACCGTGACAGTTACAGCTAGGAATATTGAAGATTCTCACGGGTGCCTTTACCACTACACCTGTCAAGGGTTCAACAGTGATTGTCGTTATAAGTATTTAAATACCGTGGTTTGAATATCGTGGATCATTGTACTGGCTGTAGTGTGAACACTGTAGCTGACTGTATGAAACCATAGGAACTCATACTTCTAAGAGCAGAAACTTACTGGCCTAGAGGTTAGGCAAATGACAGTCTGACCGGGACATAAAAAGCGCAGCAAGGCAGGTACACACAATATTCTCAAGCACTGAGAGATGACTCAGTATGTGCGACATGGAAACTGCTCGAGGTATGATTGTAACATTTCTAGTTCTGTAACTTAAAAAACATAAGTTCAGAGAAAGTTCTAAACAGACAAATATTAATTTTTTTCACCAAACAGGCAGTTGCAAGCCTTTGGAGTAGTATAGGTGATAGAAGAAGAAATGTTTAAAAACTGTTTTAAAAGAGCTTTATTACTTCAAAAAATGGTTCAGATGGCTCTGAGCACTATGGGACTCAACTTCTGAAGTCATTAGTCCCCTAGGACTTAGAACTAGTTAAACCTAACTAACCTAAGGACATCACACACAGCCATGCACGAGGCAGGATTCGAACCTGCGACTGTAGCATTCTCTCGGTTCCAGACTGCAGCGCCAGAACCGCACGGCCACTTCGGCCGGCAGCTTAATTACTGTACTAAAATTAAGAGACTAGTAATTTCAAAATTTCAGCTTGGTGAAATTTCTTGTACTTAAAGCAATTGTTAGTTTACTTTGATTACCATACATAGACTCTAAATTTGAATTTAAGTAATCTTTGTAATGAAATAAATATCCAAAAAATTTTAAGTAAACTTTACGATAAATGAAGAAACATCAAGCATTTAAAACTTTCAACTCTCAAAGGTTGATTAATTTTAAAAATCCTATAGGTAAAAGTTTATAAGAAATTTAAAAAAAAGATACCAAAAGATTATTAACAAGATGAAATCACTTAAACAAATAAGCAATGAAATGGCATGAGGACCAATTCCTTTAACCGTCCCAAGTGGAAAACAGTGGCCTTGTTTCCAAAAGAAGCTCCGTTTACTTGGCGGCGTTTACCCTAGATTAGACGCTCGCCTTTTATCAGTTATACGTGCCTCTATGGCTTCCAGCTTTGCCGAACATCAAATTTAGTAATACAGCTTCAGCAAACAGTAATAGTTCGCACAACACAACAACTGTTAACTACAGTAATCAGTAAAGTGATTCAAACATTTTTAATCTAAAAATCACCAGGGTATGGCGTAAGTAGCAGATTTCATGCAAAGAATTTTAGTCACCAAGAGTGTTTATTTTTAACAAGAGAAGGAGCTAGACGTGTTAGTTAACAAAATCATGTAGCAAATTTAAATATCGATGAATGTAGTATCGTAATTGAGAGAAATTCACGCTTTTTGTGTCCAATACATTTAGTTTCAGTTTTCACGTAGTTACGCGACGGAAAAACCTTTCCTTAAATTTAAACAGCCCAATCCAGAACGAAATTTTCACTCTGTAGCAGAGTGTGTGAAACTTCATGGCAGATTAAAACTGTGTGCCGGATGGAGATTCGAACTCGGGACATTTCATATCGGGGCACGCTCCGCTGCAGAGTGAAAATTTCATTCTGGAAACATTCCCCAGGCTGTGGCTAAGTCATATTTCCGCAGCATCCTTTATTCCAGGAGTGCTAGTTCTGCAAGGTTCGCAGGAGAGTTTCTGTGAAGTTTGGAAGCTATAAGACGAGGTACCGGCAGAATTGCAGCTGCGAGGATGTGTACTGAGCCGTGCTTCGGTAGCTGAGCACTGGTTCGCGAAAGGCAAAGGTCCCGAGTTCGAGTCTCAGCCTGGCACACAGTTTTAATCTGCCAGGAAGTTTCAGCACCTAATCACGCGGCACAATGCGCTATTTAAATTTAAGGAAAGGTTTTTTCCGTCGCGTGACTACGTGAAAACTGAAACTAAATGTATTGGACTCAAAAAGCGTGAATTTCTCTCAATTACGATACTACATTTTAGTTATAGGATTATACTGTGTTTAATGCTTTTTTAGCATTCTCATGAATAAATAAACAACATATCTGAATTAAAAAAGTCTTGGTTGTGATTTATTCTTATTTTATTATCAATTCTTATAAACTGCAACCAAGATTGTATTTCAGATGCTCTACATATAGTTGCTATACCAGACGTAAAGGAGGAGAAAATATTTTTCTAAAAATATAGCCGCAGTTATATAAAGTTGTCGCGATGGAAATGCAACCATACTTTCCATCAGTTTATGACCTAGTTCAAAGACATCGACGTTTCGTATTCAGCTACACAACTTAGCAGTATCAACTGGTAATATACATATATGTCTTGGTGCTCAACATATTTTTTATGTTTTACTTTTATTTCTATATTATTTTGTTGGTGTTATGGAATGGAATAGAAAGCAATAAAGTAATTTGTATTAGTTTCAACAGATCTGACGATAGGGTTCTTCCGAAACACGTCTGCGTCAAAGCAGGTAACAGATATGAGACGCTTCTTATTTAAACTATTGGCGTCATTATTTATAAATAAACTTATTCTCCGTTTTGTTTCGAGTTCATTCTGCATTTGCTTTATGCGGTGTTCTATCAACATAGCCTGCGCAGATGTATAGGGAGGGTGACATGGGTGTGGTTTTGTCATAGAACAGCCGTCCCCTTTATTCCAGCTGCCATCCGCTAGAATCAAAACTAAATGTTTTACTCTTCGGAGGTTACGTACTAATAATCACCACGGCTGCTCCCTCGCAGAATACGTAGACAATCCCATTCCTTGGAAGTCATTGGCCTGGGATGCCATTTTTCATTTGTCATCGGGAATGATGGACGACTCCGTAGTTCAGATCCTCGGTACGGATCTGCATTCGGCCGGCTGCATACCCAAGATCTCTGAAACAGGACTACAAAAGAAAAATTTGTCTCGCTGATGCTTTGGATCGAGCGCATGGACGTACGATCAATACAGACCACCGTTGCTGGTACATGCAAATCGGTGTTGAGCATCTCTCCGTTACGATGTGCTCGGCCGTAAAGTGAAAACCTGTCAACGTATTCTGCCCACGCGCACTCAGGCGTATAACTACAGTTCTACATAACAGATGCGTTAGCTACAAAATACCGCGTGACCATCTAATCAAAGAGTCAGCCGTGAAATGATAACTCGAACCAAGAAAGTGACATTATCTTGTTTTCTTTATGACATTTAAAAGGACTGATTCCGTGATATACTTGGTACCAGTGTTAGTGACTCTGAAAAGCTGGTTCGCAGTATTTGTAAAGATACAGTACCACTGGTAGGAATCGATTTTTGTTTACAGTTTTGTTAACAGATGTACCACACTTTTTGAGAAACCTCCCGGTAAATTCTATTCATCTTCCCCGATATGTATTCCACTCGTTTGATCACTTTCATATTACTTTAAAGAAAAAAATTACCAACAGTTTCAGTTACGGCATTATAAGGCGCTTATCGGTTTGATAGAACACCTACAGAGGGCTACTTGTTTAAAGAATTGACAAGCTGTAGATAATACTGCAATAGAAGTCACGAAACAAAGGACTTCTATTCCCATGGAAGCAAATCAACAAATGACGGACGAAGTAAGGAGGACATGAGAAGGAAACGACACTGAAGAGCCAAGCAAACTGGTATAGCCATGCATACTCAAATACAGAGATATGTAAACAGGCAGAAAATGGCGCTGCGGTCGGAAACCTCTACATAAGACAAAAAGTGTCTGGAGCAGTTGTTAGATCTGTTACTTCTGCTATAAGGGAAGGTTATGAACATTTAAGTGAGTCTGTACTGGTGTTATAGTCGGCGTACGAGCGCTGGGACACAGAATCTCTGACGTAGCTATGAAGTAGAGATTTTTCCCGTACGACCATTTGACGAGTGTACCGTGAAAATCATGAATCCGATAAAACATCAAATTTCCGAGATCGCTGCGGGCGGAAAAATAATCTGCACGAAAGGGACCAACGATGACTGGAGAGAAAATTAAAACATGACAGCCGCGTGGGGTAGCCGTGCCGCCTGGGGCGTCTTGTCACGGTTCGCGCGGCTCCAACCGTCGCAGGTTCGAGTCCTACCTCGGGCATGGGTGTGTGGGTTGCCCTTAGCGCAAGTTAGATTAAGTAGCGTGTAAGCTTAGGGACTCATAACCTCAGTAGTTTACTCCAATAAGACCTTACCATAAATTTCCAATTTCAACGTGAGAGAAGTGCAACCCTTTCGCGAATTGCTGCAGATTTGAATGCTGGGCAATTAACAAGTGCCAGTGATTGAACCATTCAGTGAAACATCATTCATAAGGGCTTTCAGAGCCGGAGGCTCACTACTGAACACTAGAGATGGGCAAAACTGTTCTTTTCAGAGATCGGATCAGAAATGTTCACTCCCTGAAATGAATTAGCTCTTTTTCATGACTCACCACTCGTTTACAATAGAAAATAAATGGAAGGCACATTGCCCTTTAAACTTGGTTTATTCCAGTACTATACCTGTATTTTGATCTTATTTGATCCTATTTTGAAGTAACACAGATAATGAGTAAGAATTTTGTATTGTTTATTGAAATTTCCACGATATGACAAAGTTTTTGATTATTGATTTATTTTGCACTATCGTGGTTTTTTGGGTGATCGGAAAATGTTGTAACTTGAGATTTACATTAACAATATATTTGGCTATAATGTATAAAAATTTCATTAACCTCATACAAATACATCGCAAGCCATATATTTTTAAAGTGAACGTTTCCTTCTGAAGACGCCTAATATCGCAAAATCCGTACCAGAATAAGAAAAAAAATATAAATTTGACTGTAAAACGAAAGTGCTGCACATAGCCTAACGCAGAATAAAACAAGGAAAATATTGGTGTATCACATTTTGCGATACGTTTATCGGTTCGCTCGTAATTAAAGCGTAAATTCGAGTGTCCATAATAAAAAATCCTCTAGTAAGAGGAGTCATCAGGAACCTAATCTGATCAGTTTAAACAAATAAAAATAAAATAAAAGCAAATGATGTATACATAACATAATAATGTAATATACATAGCGGTATTACTACGAAGAACAATATCCAGTAGAGACGAACTCCGATGCAGAAGCACAGAGTCAAGCAGGTCGAGCCGCGAGCTGTATTACTGCGTGAGCTAAGACCACAGAGACCAGAGTGACACCTGAGTTGCTTTGCTCAACGCTCTGGCTAGAGTCGAGAGAGGTGGGGTGAGCGTTGAGCGGGCGAGTTCCGAGGGTGGGGGGAGCGGTGAACTCACCCGCTCCGAGACAAATCGTCCATTCCCTTGCGAGCAGGTTTTTGCAAGTAGTTCCTATGTTATCCGCTAGGTGGCTCTCTGTCCTGTTGCTCGCATCAACTGCCCAGAGGGCAGGACGTGCGACTGAAACGATCGCCAACAGAGTGCGATGCGAAGTTAAGCTGCGCCAGACACTGCACACAGCAGACGACGCACAGAGACGGCACGGCATATGTGAAACACAAAATCCAATGGGGCACTGCACAATGCAGGCAGCCAAGATAGAAGCAGGGCAGAGGCCGGCGCTGGCTGTGTTGTGTGTCGTGCACTGTGCTGTGACCAGCAGAGGCGCTGCTGATATGCTCCGTCTCTCTCTCTCTCTCTCTCTCTCTCTCTCTCTGCCATGGGAAACGTTTGGAGCTACCATTCTTTTTTTCTGAATCACTGATTGTTCACTCCTTTGAAATATTGAACTCTATGAATCAGTTCAAGAGCGGATCCCCCATCTCTACTGAACACTTGATGACTGCAAGACACAAAGCTTTAAGTCTCGCCAGGGCCCGTCAACACCGACATTGGACTGTTGATGAGTGGAAACATGTTGCTGATCGGACGAGTCTCATTTGAAATTGTATCGAACGGATGTGTACCAGTAAGGAGGAACCGCATGAATCCATGGATCCAGCATGTGAGCAGGGGACTGTTCAGGCTGGTTGAGGCTCTGTAATAGTGAGGGGCGCATGCAGTTGGAGTGATACGGAACCCCTGATACGTCTAGATACGACTATGACAGGTGACACGTAGGTAACCGTCCTGTCTGATCACCTGCGTCCATTCATGTCCATTGTACATTCCGACGAACTTGCTAAATTGCAGCAGAACTATGCGACATCGCCGCGCGGGATTAGCCGAGCGGTTTAGGGCGCTGCAGTCATGGACTGTGCGGCTGGTCCCGGCATAGGTTCGAGTCCTTCCTTGGGCATGGGTGTGTGTGTTTGTCCTTAGGATAATTTAGGTTAAGTAGTGTGTAAGCTTAGGGACTGATGACCTTAGGAGTTAAGTCCCATAAGATCTCACACACATTTGAACATTTTTATGCGACACCCCACACGTCCAGCATTGCTACAGAGTGGTTCCAGGAACACTCTTCTGAGTTTAAACACTTTCGCTGGCCACCAGACTCCCCAGATATAAACATTATTGAGAATATCTGGGATATCTAGCAACGTGCTGTTCAGAAGAGATCTCCACCCCTTCGTACTCTTAGTGTTGTGTCTAGACAAGACAGCCTAGACACAATGAGAGGAAGCCGAAAGGCACGCGCTTAAACTCACGCAGGCTGGCGTGAGGTCTGAAACAGGATACGTAATGAATGCTACAAAGAAAAGTACGTAGCTTCTGGAATACTTAAGTTTAATCCACATTTGTAGAACATCGCTCTTGATGATACATTAATAGAATCTCAATATCAATTGAATACGGCGCCTTGCTAGGTCGTAGCAAATGTAGCTGAAGGCTATGCTGACTATCGTCTCGGCAAATGAGAGCGTAGTTGTAAGTGAACCGTTCCTTGCAAAGTCGGCTGTACAACTGGGACGAGTGCTGTCTCTAGACCTGCCGTGTGGCAGCGCTCGGTCTGCCATCACTGACAGTGGCGACACGCTGGTCCGTCGTATACTAGCGGACCGCGGCCGATTTAAAAGCTATCACCTAGCAAGTGTGGTGTCTGGCGGTGACACCACACTTAGGGATTTCTGGACAGCCCTGTAGGTTTCATGGTGCTAATTCCCTTCAGCAGCACTTCAGTCATTGTATGGTATTGTTTGGAACTGGGGACCTAGAAACGATGGAGAGGCTTCTTCGCCGGCCGGAGTGGCCGAGCCGTTCTAGGCGCTACAGTCTGGAACCGCGCGACCGCTACGGTCGCATGTTCGAATCCTGCCTCGGGCATGGATGTGTGTGATGTCCTTACGTTAGTTAGGTTTAAGTATTTCTAAGTTCTAGGGGACTGATGACCTCAGCAGTTAAGTCCCATAGTGCTCAGAGCCATTTGAACCATTTTTGAGGCTTCGTCCATGCCGTAGCCCTCAGTGGCACACAACCCCACAACAAGCAACAGTCGTCCACTCATCCCACCGCCGCCCCACACCGAACCCAGTGTTATTGTGCGGTTCAACCTCCAGTGGACTCGTCTGGGAACGTCTCACACCAGACCAGTGTAGTCCCAATGTGTGTGTGGTAGAGTCATATGGTGTACACATACGCAGAGGAAATGTTTGCACAGCAATCGCCGACATAGTGTAACTGAGGCGGAATAAGGGGAACCAGCCCGCATTCGTCGAGGCAGATGGGCTTAAAAACCATCCGCGGGCTGGCCGGCACACCGGCCCTCGACACTAATCCACCGGGTGTATTCGTACCGGGGACCGGCACGCCTTCCCGACCGGAAAGCAGTGCGTTAGACCGCATGGATAACCGGGTGAGCTGCTTCAGACATTAGTCGGGTCCATGCGGCGTCGTGTTGTGGCACTTCTGTGTGCTCGCTGGGGCCCTACACGATATTAGGCAGGTGTACCAGTTTCTTTGGATGTTCAATGTGGAACAGGTAAAGGGCGCATTCCTGGCAAAGAAGACGTCTTTTCGCATCAAACGTTGTCGTTAACGTACGGAAGAAATTTCTTGGAATGTACGTGTAGAGTGCAAGATTACGTCGAAGTGAAGCGTGGACTGGAAAAATCGGAAAAGATTACAATCGATGTTTTTGAGATGTATTTCTATAGAGGGTACTGAAAATTAAGTGGAGTGATAAGAAGTAAGAAGGAGAGAAGCATGCCGAAAACAGTGATGAACAGATGACACATCAGGACAGAACACGTTAAGACATAGGGGTATGAGTTATGTTGTGGCGTAGCAAGACAGCCACGCCACTCGGAAGTAGCCGAAATGCACGCGTTACATACGCCGGCAGGCGTGATGTCTGAAACAGGATACTTAATGAATGCTATAAAGAAAAGTACGTAGCTGCGGTACTACTTAACTTAAATCCATCCTTTTGGTACATCGCTTATCGCTCTTGATAATACAAGTGAGACTCTCTCCAGAAATGGTTAATGGCGCCTTGCTAGGTCGTAGTCATGGACTTAGCGGAAGGCTATTCTAACTGTCTCTCGGCAAATGAGAGAAAGGCTTCGTCAGTGTAGTCGCTAGCAAAGTCGTCGTACAACTGGGGACGAGTGCTAGTACGTCTCTCTAGACCTGCCGTGTGGTGGCGCTCGGTCTGCAATTACTGACAGTGGCGACACGCGGGTCCGACATGTACTAATGGACCGCGGCTGATTTAAAGCTACCACCTAGCAAGTGTGGTGTCTGGCGGTGACACCGCAAGTTACATGGCATTTAATGAAGCTTTAGAGCTTAAAAGCTATAGGGAAAGACAGAGACTGGAATACAGGGCATATTCCATTAATAACTGAGGTCTGTGGATACAAGTGCAACACTGAAGAGGTGACGCAGAAGAGGAACACGTGGCGGACCGCATGAAGCCAGTCAGAAAACTAATAAATTCTCCAACCTCTCCATCCACTTCTCCCCCTCCCATCCCACCCAAAAAAAGAAAGATATCACATGTCTTGAGCATCTTTTTCTCGGGGCCCTTCAATGTCTGAAAAAGAAAAGGACTGTTCTCCCGGAATCTCCAAATACAGGGTATTTTTTCCACCGTTTACGAACTCTAGGGATTGATCGATAAGAGCACACAGAACAAACAAGTTCTAATGAACTTAGGTCTGGAAATGCAAGGTTTCCATGCTAGAGGCTATTTATTCAGTCATACAGAGATTGAGGTCTAATACGCGCTATACCAAGCAGCCATAGTTACACTATGTGTTGAAAATGGTTTCCATGTGCCTTAACCCGTGCGTGTACGCGCTGTAGCATGTTCTGCCTCACACGTTCACATCGGTCAAGCTACATCCGAACAGTTTCAAAGGCAGCATGAATACGCTGCTCCAGTGTCTCCACATCTGGAACGGGCTCTGCACACACGATACTTTTGAGATGACCTCATAACCAGAAATAGCACTGAGCCCCTCGTCCGATCCATCGACCAGGTAAGACACGAGTGAGATGCGTCCGGACGTTATCGGCGAAGTGGTCTGGAGCACCGTCATGTAGCAGCCACATAACCCTTCGAATCATCAGTGGCACTTCTTCCAGCAGGGGAGGCAAAGCCACTCGCAAGAAACGCCGATAGTTCTGGTCTCTTAGGCGACGCGGAAGGAAGACTGGTCCCCAGATACGACGCCATTTTTCATGGCCCACACATTTCCCACTGCAGCGATGCTGATGATTCGCTGGCACCGTACATGGGGTTTCTGCATACTATCCCACAGATGATATGAATGTTGAAGATAGCGCTTCGTGTAAAGGTGGCCTCATATGTGAATAGGTTGGGTGGCACAAATCCCGGAAACGTGGTTGCCTGGTGAAGGGACCAATGAGAAAACTGCTCCCAACGTGAAAAGTCTGTTGCCCATAAGTCCGGCACACGTTGCAAGTGATAAGGGTAGTAACAATTGTCATGGAGAACGTTCCACACAGTCGTCTGGCTTACCCTGTACTGGGGGGCCAACTGCCCAGTACTGACACGGCCGTCGCCTTCCTTACTGTTAATCACATTTTCCTTCACATTTTCCCGAACATTTCGGGTACGTCCTTCATGATTTCGTGCTTCCTGAAAAGATCCTGCCTCAGACAAACGGCGAAATCCTGTTGCTAACATTGAGTGCTGTGGTTGTTGTCGCGGGGATTGTAACGGAACATACTAAAGGCTTTACTGTACCGAAGTATGCGATACCCTCCAGATTCAACCAGTTTAACGAGTATTTATGATTATAGAAAAGTTATTGTGTATGTTAACAATGATTGCATAACATGTCTCCATAAACAGTCAACCCATTAAATTATACTGAATAACTGACCCACACAAAAGTTAATATCACTTGATCACTGATACAGCAAATGTCATCATGTAAAAACACTAAGTTCATCTTAAATAATTAATATGAAGTACGAAAAATAGTGGCCAACTTAGGTATTTTGGATCTCCTTAAATAAAATTCACCCAGTGAAACCTATTTGTTCACTAGGAGCGGTTTCACTCAGTATTCACGAAATCAATCCTATTTTAGACGAAAACCAATGTAATTCTTAATAATTCATGTTATTTACTTATTTATGCAAATTAGAGAAGTCAATTGACAAACTTCTAAAAAACGGCCATTTTGTAACAAAGAATTATTCTGTCAAGTCAACAAATCTGTCTGTCATTTTAATAACATGTTAAATTATGTCATTCGATGCAAATTAATAACTTTTCTGCACAAATTATGATAACAGATGTACATGTGACTTATAAACTATATCTCTTTTTAGTAGTTCTTTGACAATGTTATAAATACAAGCAGCAAGAAGGGTCGGGAGGCAGTCGGAATGTCACTTTGGTAAAGTGTGTTTGTGGTGTTATTGTTTGAGGTGGATAAACAATGCAAAGAACATGTAAAAGAAGTACTACTTTGTGTTGTGTCATGGTCTTTGGTGGACAGTGGAATTAAGATGGCCACCAGAGTAATAAATATTTGAAGTTTACATATTTGTTGGTTTCGCTCGTTCTTTATCATCAAAAGCACATAAAAAACACGGGACCTCATGTTTTTAACCCTAGACAACCAGATTTAGAGCCAGCATCAGCATCGAGAGACAGCAGCGATCCAGCAAGTAGCAGCGATTACCACAACACAATGCATTTTAATGGCGCCAACCCAACATCAAGTGCTAACAAGCTCCGTAAATGGGAGTGAAATAGTGCGATTATAGCAATTAGCAATATCTACGACTAGGCGACCATTACAGGATCGATCTCCTGATACAACCTTGCTGCCCGCCGCCCGTTGCCCTCTGCCCTTCCATAAGTAAACACCATGTCGGCTAACTCTCGATTCAAATACGGAACCATTGTGTACAACGCTGTATCACATGCATTAAAGGAGAGTCAGCGAGAGTAGTAAATCGGACGCAGAATTACCAATTATTATGGCAGGGGAGGGTGCTAGGGCATGACGTATGAGGAACAGTGCCACACTCTAGGAGGAAACCATACGTACTGTAACTGTAGCTACATGTTACGGCGCGTGTTACACCGCAGTATCTGTAACAAGGTATGACTGATTAAATGGTCTCTAGCATGGATACCATGCATTTCCGGACGTAAGTTGATTAGAACTTTTTTGTTCCGTATTCTCTCATCGATCAACCCCTAGTTTTTGTACAGAGTGGAAATATCACCCTGCAGAGACAGTGTAGAAATGTATGCCTGTGGCGCTGTCGGTATTTTCCCCTCGAGCTATAATGTGAACTTTGCTCTCAGATGAGTCGGAAAGGGTGAAGAACGGCTAAAGATCACGAGATCCCATCACACCCTTCACTCGCACTTATATACACACGCTAGTACCAAGCTCCACCTTGTGAAGTGGCCTGCTACCCAAATGCACAGCTGTTACAGTTTAGCGCCTCCAACGCCAGCCGGAGCGGTCGATTTCTCCTCTCCAAGTGTAGTTGGGGAATTTCTGGTGCAACACCTCCTGTCGGCCTTCCTCTCTCAAACTCTGTTCTTCGTTACTTGTCATCGTACGTAGACTGCGACCCTCGCACCCTATCTTTACAAATCTCGACTCCAATAGGCCAAAAAGTGGGCGTTAACTTGCAATTACTTTTATTTTTTATTGTTTTTGATACGCCAATGGTGTCAGTGGTTTCAAATACCTTCTACCTAAGGAGACAAAGTACACGTCTTTAAAGTCAGTACCGCCATTGGACTGTTGTTTATTTACAGTGTTACATTTACTCTTACACAATCATTATTTTGGCTTCAAAGTGCCATTATCAAGCGTTTTAAGTTTTATAAATTGCCTAAGATGGCATAGTGTCGTATTAAAGTTCTGGCTGTCTTGGCTTTCTTTATCACCTCAGCTCATCACAATGAGACTGCCACTCCAGAAGAACAGAGTGAGTGACTGTTACAAAACATTTTCATGCAAACATCAGTCCAACTTCCACAGTGACATCGCCTCTTTCTAAGTTTCCTCTTCTTCCACAGGACAACCACAGCATTTAAGAAAAGACTATGTAACATCAGCGTAATCTTATGGTGAAATTGTTTTTTTAATGTCATTTAGCCTGAAGATGAGGTATTCCCTCGAAACATGTGTCAAAATAAATAAGTAATAGAATAGATAACAAAGTTTGTGACTGGTAGCAGTAATTTTAAAAAAACCTATACTTATTTCTTGCGGCAGTGAGGGTAGAAAAATAGTCAAAATGACTTCAAAAAGTACAGTAAAATTAGGAATGCAATGGGAATTCCAATGTTAAATGCAGAGGAGGGAACAGACAGGTGGAAAGAGTACATTGAAGGCTTCTATGAGGGGGAAGACCTGTCTGATGACATGATAGAAGAATAAACAGACAAATAGAAGAGATAGGGGATCCAGTATTGCAATCAGAATTTCAAAGAGCTTTGCAAGACTTAAAATCGAATAAGGCAGAAGGGTTCGATAACATTCCATCAGCATTTCTAAAATCACTAGGGGAAGTGGTAACAAAACTTCTGTTCACGTTGGCGTGTGGAATGTATGAGTCTGGCGATGTACTATCTGAGTTTCGGCAAAAAAAAACATAACCCACACAATTCCGAAGACTGAAAGGCTCAACAAGTGCAAGAATTATCGTACAATGAGCTTAACAGCTCATGGATCCAAGTTTCTAACAAGAATAACATACAGAGAACAGAAAAGAAAACTAAGGATGTGTTCGATGACGATCAGTTTGGCTTTAGGAAAGGTAAAAGCACCAGAGAGGCAGTTCCGAAATTGTGTTTGAATATAGAAGTGGAGCTACAGGAAAATCGGGACACGTTCACAGGTTCTGACGAAATGGAAAAAGCGTACGCCGCTATCAAAAGGTGCAATATGTTCGAAATTCTGAGAAAAATTTGGCCAAGCTATAGGGAGAGACGGCTAATATACAATATGTACAAGTGCCAAGAGGGAACGATAAGAGTGGGAACCAAGAACGAAGTGCTCTGATTTTAAATGGTGTAAGACAGTGCTCCTGTCTTTCACCTCAATTGGTCAATTTATACATCGAAGAAGCAATGATGGTAATGAAAGAAAGGTTCAGGAGTGGAATTAAAATTTAAGGTGAAATGATATCAATTACACGATTCGCAGATGACATTGCCATACTCCGTGAAAGTGAAGGAGAATTACATGATCTGCTGAACTGAATGAACAGTCTAATGAGTACAGAATATCGATTGAGAGTAAATCGAAGAAAGACGGAAGTAATGAGAAGTAGCAGAAATGAGATCAGTGAGAAACTTAACATCAGGATTGATGATCACGAAATAGATGAAGTTAGTGATTGTGCTGCCTACGCAGCAAAATAACCCATGGCGGACGGGGCAAGGGGGACTTAAAAAGCGGACTAACACTGGCGGAAATAGCAGTTTGCTTCAGAGAAGTCTACTAGAACCAAACGTACACCCTAATTTGAGAAATAAATTTCTGAGGACGTACGTTTGGGGCACAGCATTGTATGCTAGTGAAAACCGGACTGTGAAAAAAACCAGAAAGAAAGAGAATCGGAGCATTTCAGATGTGATGCTACAGAAGAATGTAGAAAATTAGGTGGAGTGGAAAGGTAAGGAATGAGGGAGTTCTCTGAAGAATATGTGGAAAACACTGACAAAAAGAAGGAACAGCATGATAGGCCATCCGTTAAGACATAACGGAATATGATCCATTATACTAGAGGGAGCTACAGAAGGTAGTAACTGTACAGGTAAATAGAGGCTGGACTACAAAAAATGGTTCAAATGGCTCTGAGCACTATGGGACTTAACACCTGAGGTCATCAGTCAATTCGAACCTGCGACCGTAGCGGTGGCGCGGTTCCAGACTATAGCGCCTAGAACCGCCACTGAGACCGTCAAGCTGGACTACATCCAGCAAGTATTGCAGATTAGGATTAGGATGCAAGTGCTGCTTTGAAGTGAACAGTTTGGCACAGGAGAGGAATACGTGTCGGGCTGCATCAAGCCACTCAGAGGACTGATGACTCACCACAAAAAAAAAAAAAAAAAAAAAGTGTTCACATCTCAGGATTTTGCGCGCGAAAGATCTCTAGATTACGTCCCATAAATATTCGATGGGATTCATGTCAGGCGATCCGGGCAGCCAAACCATTCGCTCGTAAGGTCCAGAACGTTCATCAAACCAATCGCCAGCAACTGTGGTCCTATGACATGGCACAACTTGATCCATAAAAATAACAGCATTGTTTGGGAAAAGACGTCCATGAATGGCTGAAAATGGTCCCCAAGTAGCCGAAAATCTCGAGAACCCAGTTCATTGCATGTTTACACAACCCACATGATTTTGGAGCCACCAGCAGCTTGCACAGTTCCGGGTTGACAACTTGGGTCCAAAGCTTCGGCAGACATGCGACTGTGACCGAGCGGTTCTAGGCGCTACAGTCTGGAACCGCGCGACCGCTACGGTCGCAGGTTAGAATCCTGCCTCGCCCATGGATGTGTGTGATATCCTTAGGTTAGTTAGGTTTAAAGGGCTCCGGAACGCCCTATAATTGCAATGTTAAAATAACGCTTATAAATTACATCATTCCTCACAAAGTATTTGAGGTAGGAAGTTGAACTTTTTACAGATTATTTATTGGAATATGGGCTACAACTTAACACAGGGATTTTAGAAAATTTTAGTTCAGTTATTAAAGATGATTTTTTTTCAATTGTAATGAAAATTCACAAAATTTTTTTGCAATTTTTTATTTATATATTCAAAAATATACAGTTTTTTTTGGAAAAAGGCTGTGTTAAATTATGCAGAAGGTACTGTGTAACATTTACTGAAAGTTTGAAACAAATATGTTTGGAAGATCCTTAGAAAACATGTAATTAGTATGAGAAAATAAAAGTTTTGGGAATCGAGCGACAAAGATTGGATTAACTTTTTAGTGCATTCCAGGTCCATAGGATGGATTATCTTCATCCTCTGCAAACTCCTCCTCAAGCTTCCTCTTGTTCCTCCTCCTGTTTACTCTTGCTTGTATTTCTAGACTCTTTACAGCCCTGTCTGCAGCCCGAAGGCGTTCCTTGTCTAAAGCAAGCATCGCTCGTACCATGTTAGAACCTATCTTCATTCCCATATTTCTAAATACCTTGCACCTTACAATGTTGCCATCATTGAAAGTCGCAACAGCAACTTTACTTTTACTCAATATTATACTTCAACAAAACAGAGACTCAAGAAACAGAATTAATTAAGAATATTTTCGGGATAACGACAGAGTAAATAAACATGAAACAATCGACAATCACACCAGCGATATATATTTAACCATCGCAGGTTAGCCACAACACTTACTTTATCTCACATCACTAAAATGTACCTGATGAACACGGACGTTAATAATAACACCATTTGACAGCAGTTTAACAGCGCCACAGTGGGTCACGCCCATGTAGAACACATTTCAAAAAAAATTTAAAAATAGTTGTAGTCTTCGGAATTGAATAAATTATATATCTATTAAAAGGTAATAGTCTACAGATTCAGAAAACGCAAAAAAGTAAAAATTGAACTTTTCATGATTTTGAGCCTTTCCGTAGCCCCTTAAGTAGTTCTAAGTTCTAGGGGACTTATGACCACAGCAGTTGAGTTCCATAGTGCTCAGAGCCATTTGAACCATTCTTTTTTTGTTAGCACTGACAACTCTACGGAAACGCCGTTGCTCTCGGTCATTAAGTGAAGGCCGTCGACCACTGCGTTGTCTGTCGTGAGAGGTAATGGAATACGCGCGCGAGAGTGCGCGATCGTGTGTGTGTGTGTGTGTGTGTGTGTGTGTGTGTGTCTGTGTACTGTAATTTGCATGTTGTATGATGATTGATGATGATGATATGACGAAAGAAGGGAGAGGGTGAAACACCATGCCGGCACATAGCCTCTCCTTGCTTATAGCACCAAGTGGGCCGCCAAGGTTAATGTCTCCATCCGACGGACGGTTCACTATCAACACTGCGGAGAGGTATGGTACGTAAACGCGGACAAAGTGTGCTGATCAGGAACTTTATGCGACCACTTCTCCTCCCCTTGTCTTGCAAATACTGGCAGTGAAAATTTTTTACACTAGCAGGATTCGAACTGGCTTACCACCGGATCGAGCATCACCACAAAAAAAAGCAACCTCGGCGAAGGACGCGGTTACTGAATTGTTTAACGATTTCCGAAATAGACTGTCCCTTGCTTCTATCTCTAACTATCGTTCCGCTTTCGGGATCCTTTGATTCCCGTCGTGCGGGTACAATAAAGTCGGAAACCTTATCACGTGAATTACCTGAGTGCAGATGTCAGTTCCGCCTTTGCACTCCCCTTTCATACGTTGTGTACGCTATTCTGCCGCCATCTGTATATGTGGACATCGGTATCCCATGACTTTTGTGACCTCATCATACATTTTTCTACATTTCAAACTAGTTACCATTCATCACGTCAACTAGAAGTTGTACCTAAGTCATCTTGTATCCTCCTGCAGTCACTCAACGACGACACCTTCTCGTACACCACAGTATCAGCAAAAGACAGCTGCAGGTTGCTGCTCACCCTGTAAGCCAAATTATTTACGTATATAGAAAATATAGCTAACGGTGGTCCTATAAAACTTCCCTGGAACTCCTGACGATACCCTTGTCTCTTATGAACACTAACCATCGGGGGAAACGTACTGGGTTCCATTACTCAAGAAGTCTTCGAGTCACTCACATATATCTTGGAACCTGTTCCGTACGTTCGTAGCTTCGTCAACAGTCTTCAGCGGGGCACCATGTCAAACATTTATCGGAAATCTAGGAATAGGGAATGCACCTGTTTTCATTGACCCATAGTTCGGAAACTATCGTGTAAGAAAAGGGCAGGGCGAGTTCTTACGAGCGATGATTTCTAAATCCATACTCAACTGTGGACAAAACATATTTCACTCTTTCTAGTAATTTTTAGTATTTTTTGCATTATCTTTGAGATTTTGGGAGAATCAGTTTCACAAAACCGGTTTAGACGCTTCCACAACCTCGCCGCTAGGCCACTGCGTTGGTTGTAGGTCTTTAGAGACAGGGTTGGCCATAAGTGGATATAATTCGTTTTCAACTGGTGTCTTGTCAGAAGGAAGTCAGCCATCATGCTACTTGTGGTTATGTTGATGTCCAATACTCTGGGATGTTAAGACATGTCTGGTTCGGGAGCTGCTATTCTGATGAAGTCACTGTGTTTAATGGAGAGCGATATTATTGAACAGTCTGCGTGATATCCCGAGAGGTGAATTCAAGTGATATTCAGTGCTGTAGTACGATTTACCGTGTAATGTTAAACAGCTTTGCCGGCCGGTGTGGCCGAGCTGTTCTAGGCGCTTCGGTCTGGAACCGCGCGACAGCTACAGTCGCAGGTACGAATCCTGCCTCGGGCATGGATGTGTGTGTGTTGTCCTTAGGTTAGTTAGGTTTACGTGGTTCTAAGTTCTAGGGGACTGATGACCTCAGATGTTAAGTCTCATAGTGCTCAGAGCCATTTGAACTATTTGTTAAACAGGTTTGTTTAGTAGGATTGTTCTTCGCTCTGGTATCCATCCTGGTGCATATGCGAGATGGAGTAGGTTCATATATGTTGCGTATTATTAAGTCCTTTGACACTGATCACTGTATCGTTCACAACTTCATTTCATTCCGTACAATCTTCACTTCTGGAGCGTTAACTGTTCAAGAAGCGTAAGATTCCTTTTGTACTGATGATTTTGACTTACATTCCCAACAGGCTTCTGTAAGGGAGATATGCGGGCTATATTGCTGGTACGAGTTTGTACATTGTATTCAAGTTTTTCAAGTTCAGTGCAGTAGCATTAAAATCATGTGTTGCGACTTTATTTACCGGAGACGTATACTCCTGCATACAAGCATTACTTAAACGTGCCACGTTCCAATGCCGCCATTTTATCTTTTTGAGGAACTCAAGAAGATCCCCTCCATTGATTTTAACAAACAGACATTAATTCACAGAATGGGCACCGATATTAATTATCATTACCCTACTAGATAATACTGCAATCTCTTTGCACCCTAGTTTACAGGAACGGTGTAAGGTAAGGCTATTTTCGAGCCCGTGTCGCTGGACGCTCGTATGAGACAGGTGGTAGCACTGCCTCACTGAACTGCTATCATCATCTGGCCGATAAACTCTTAGGATTCTGTTAAATGCTTATTTTCTGCATTCTAAATTTATGTTTATACGATATGAAAAGTGACCCAATGCGCTACTGGGTGCTATAAGCGGAAGGCTTACACATGCTCACGCAACCTGTTGCTTTCTCGAAACGGTTCATTTGTGCTTTACTTACTGTTTTAAGATATGGAGAGCCTTTTCACCTTCGGCAATCGCCGTAAACATAAACGCATTTGTTCCTGTGTGAGACAAGACGGTCAGAGCCTTCACGAAAAAATGTTTGCGGTCCCCTACGTAACAATGACTGTATGCAGGCGTGCACCTCTTCGTCCAAAACAAATCTACGGCCACGAATGACTTTCTTCAGGACTCTAAAAATAAGGAAATCGGGTAGAGAGAGATCGAGACTGTATGTGGGATGCGTAAGAACTTCCGAGCGAAACTCTAGCAGCTCGAAATGGTCGTGGCAACATGTACATGTAAAGGGGGGGGGGGAGGCTCACACGCTACAGAAGTCTCGCTGAGAAACCCTTACACATCGTCCATACACTCCTGATCTCTCCCCATGGTACTTCATGTTTTGGAGAGACATTCGTGGCCGTCGATTTGCTTCGGGTGAAGAGATGAACGCCTTGATACACTTCATGGTTCCGTAAGGCAACTTAGAATATTTTTCAATGAATGCACTGAGCGTCTCGTCTCACAATCTGATTGTTGTATTACCTGTTATGGCGATTACTTTTGAAATAATAAAGAGTTTTATTACTTTTTCCAATGTTTCCCGTTTTCACTTGACTACCGATTATACGTGCTTTGTCATTGCTTTACGGACGTTGCTGAGTCAGATAGGGCTAGAAACTTATTCTTTGGAGATTACACATGTCATTTTGCATTCATTAAAACACCAGGGCAGATTTATCGCTACCTAAAAGAGTAGTAAGTTTTCTTTACACAAATACACACAACTTGCAAGTATAACAAATTGGTTTTAACTGTGCGCCTTAGTTTGGTACAGAACTGGCAGTACAGCGTAGCCGCTGTGGATTCGAACAGCAAAGAAGAGAGACAGGGCTCTGTTGAAGGTGAGAACGGCCATAGCTGGACAGAGTTCAGAGAACCCTCTTTATCGCTATATAACATTGGAGCAGGTACAAGAGTTTGCCTTAGTCCAGTGGACGCAGCCTGGCATCCATCCCCATCGTCTTCAAACTCGGTGAAGCGGAGGGAATTGTGGCTCAAGACCGCTTGCTGCTGTTGCAGTACGTCGACACTGAGTTGTAGTGGCAGTCGCGGTGATAATCAGTTGATAGCATGCGCAACATACGCCGGGGTCACAGCAGTTGGGTAAGACGGTAGCAACCTGGGGAAGGCTTGCAGGAGTCATAGAGTTCCACGTGAAAGTGGCTCAAGACCACGTGCTGCTGTTGCAGTACGTCGACACTGAGTTGTAGTGGCAGTCGCGGTGATAATCAGTTGATAGCATGCGCAACATACGCTGGGGTCACAGCAGTTGGGTAAGACGGTAGCAACCTGGGGAAGGCTTGCAGGAGTCATAGAGTTCCACGTGAAAGTGGCTCAAGACCACGTGCTGCTGTTGCAGTACGTCGACACTGAGTTGTAGTGGCAGTCGCGGTGATAATCAGTTGATAGCATGCGCAACATACGCTGGGGTCACAGCAGTTGGGTAAGACGGTAGCAACCTGGGGAAGGCTTGCAGGAGTCATAGAGTTCCACGTGAAAGTGGCTCAAGACCACGTGCTGCTGTTGCAGTACGTCGACACTGAGTTGTAGTGGCAGTCGCGGTGATAATCAGTTGATAGCATGCGCAACATACGCCGGGGTGACAGCAGATGGGTAAGACGGTAACAACCTGGGGAAGGCTTGCCGGAGTCATAGAGTTCCACGTGAAAGTGGCTCAAGACCACGTGCTGCTGTTGCAGTACGTCGACACTGAGTTGTAGTGGCAGTCGCGGTGATAATCAGTTGATAGCATGCGCAACATACGCTGGGGTCACAGCAGTTGGGTAAGACGGTAGCAACCTGGGGAAGGCTTGCAGGAGTCATAGAGTTCCATGTGAAAGTGGCTCAAGACCACGTGCTGCTGTTGCAGTACGTCGACACTGAGTTGTAGTGGCAGTCGCGGTGATAATCAGTTGATAGCATGCGCAACATACGCTGGGGTCACAGCAGTTGGGTAAGACGGTAGCAACCTGGGGAAGGCTTGCCGGAGTCATAGAGTTCCACGTGAAAGTGGCTCAAGACCACGTGCTGCTGTTGCAGTACGTCGACACTGAGTTGTAGTGGCAGTCGCGGTGATAATCAGTTGATAGCATGCGCAACATACGCCGGGGTGACAGCAGATGGGTAAGACGGTAACAACCTGGGGAAGGCTTGCCGGAGTCATAGAGTTCCACGTGAAAGTGGCTCAAGACCACGTGCTGCTGTTGCAGTACGTCGACACTGAGTTGTAGTGGCAGTCGCGGTGATAATCAGTTGATAGCATGCGCAACATACGCTGGGGTCACAGCAGTTGGGTAAGACGGTAGCAACCTGGGGAAGGCTTGCAGGAGTCATAGAGTTCCACGTGAAAGTGGCTCAAGACCACGTGCTGCTGTTGCAGTACGTCGACACTGAGTTGTAGTGGCAGTCGCGGTGATAATCAGTTGATAGCATGCGCAACATACGCTGGGGTCACAGCAGTTGGGTAAGACGGTAGCAACCTGGGGAAGGCTTGCAGGAGTCATAGAGTTCCACGTGAAAGTGGCTCAAGACCACGTGCTGCTGTTGCAGTACGTCGACACTGAGTTGTAGTGGCAGTCGCGGTGATAATCAGTTGATAGCATGCGCAACATACGCCGGGGTGGCAGCAGATGGGTAAGACGGTAACAACCTGGGGAAGGCTTGCCGGAGTCATAGAGTTCCACGTGAAAGTGGCTCAAGACCACGTGCTGCTGTTGCAGTACGTCGACACTGAGTTGTAGTGGCAGTCGCGGTGATGATCACTTGATAGCATGCGCAACATACGCCGGGGTAACAGCAGTTGGTTAAGACGGTAGCAACCTGGGGAAGGCTCGCCGGAGTCATAAAGTTCCATGTGCAAGTGGCTCAAGACCACGTGCTGCTGTTGCAGTACGTCGACACTGAGTTTTAGCGGCAGTCGCGGCGATGATCAGTTGATAGCATGCGCAACATACGCCGGGGTGACAGCAGTTGGTTAAGACGGTAGCAACCTGGGGAAGGCTCGCCGGAGTCATAGAGTTCCATGTGCAAGTGGCTCAAGACCACGTGCTGCTGTTGCAGTACGTCGACACTGAGTTTTAGTGGCAGTCGCGGCGATGATCAGTTGATAGCATGCGCAACATACGCCGAGGTGACAGCAGTTGGTTAAGACGGTAGCAACCTGGGGAAGGCTCGCCGGAGTCATAGAGTTCCATGTGCAAGTGGCTCAAGACCACGTGCTGCTGTTGCAGTACGTCGACACTGAGTTTTAGTGGCAGTCGCGGCGATGATCAGTTGATAGCATGCGCAACATACGCCGGGGTGACAGCAGTTGGTTAAGACGGTAGCAACCTGGGGAAGGCTCGCTGGAGTCATAGAGTTCCATGTGCAAGTGGCTCAAGACCACGTGCTGCTGTTGCAGTACGTCGACACTGAGTTTTAGTGGCAGTCGCGGCGATGATCAGTTGATAGCATGCGCAACATACGCCGGGGTGACAGCAGTCGGTTAAGACGGTAGCAACCTGGGGAAGGTTCGCCGGAGTCATAGAGTTCCACGTGCAAGCCGGCAGCGTCGAACCTCGGACTCCGAGAAGTGTGGCCAGCTGCTTCGTTGGCGGAGGCCGTCGGTCCATCGTCGAAGATCCGCTATACTCCGTCGACGAACATTTCGCTGCTGGTAGGTCATCGAGCTACCTACTTACAGCATCCTCAT
This sequence comes from Schistocerca cancellata, assembly GCF_023864275.1. Taxonomy (NCBI): domain Eukaryota; kingdom Metazoa; phylum Arthropoda; class Insecta; order Orthoptera; family Acrididae; genus Schistocerca; species Schistocerca cancellata. The sequence goes on from NC_064632.1 coordinate 558,424,562, forward strand.
GCCGAATCGTTTTGCATTCTGATGATGGTAGGCTAGCGTGGTCAATTGGCGCGACGCTGCGTTGGCCCGTAAGCTTGCGAAATCCTGATGCCACGCTCTACCTGTTATCAGGCCGAATGTATATGTTAGGTACGTTCCTTCGGGATTACCGTCTCTGGATATTCTTCTTCAGCGTCAGCAGCTGGTGGTTAATGTTGCCCAGACCGGGGATTTGCTCCACCAGAGACTGTGTGCATGTGTTGTTACCGGAAATCTAGGTATAGGGGAGTGCATCTGTTTTGCATCACAATCATTTCCACACAATTATTTCGCAAGCTATCGTGCAAGGAAAGGGCAAGGTGAGTTCTCTGGAGCGATGATTTCTAAATCCATACTCATCTGTGGACAAAACACATATTACTCTTTCTAGTAATTTTTAATATTTTTTCCATTATCTTTGAGATTTTGGAAGAACCAGTTTCACTACACAAATTTAGACGCTTCCACAACCTCTCCGCTAGACCACTGCGTCGGTAGTAGGTCTTTGGAGAGAGGGTTAGCCATCAGTGGATATAACTGAGTCGCCTAGATGCAAAACTGTCCATGTCCTCCATAACCGGTTTTGAGAAAAAGTGGAAAAACTGTTTTCACTGGGTAAATACACACTGGCCTACACTGTATGTTGTATACATAAGTATGGATTAGTACAAAACCATTTGGGCTATTGGAAAAAACCAGGAACTCAAAGCATGTAAGATATAAGGAAAATAAAAATGGACTTGGACAGTTTTGCATCTGACTTTGCAGATGACCACTTTTGCATGCAACTGAAATGGACATGGACAGTTTTGAATCTGACTAGTTGTACATGAGGAGAGGATATGGAGTGAACATAAAACTGTGTATTCAGTTATAATTTCTTTTAATATTTCTGAAGGTACATTGTGTAACAACTGACAAACTGCAATCCACTTAATACATCATATCTGGAACAATGTCATCATCTGCTAGGCATTCTGATTCAACTGATGCCCCTGACCCGCTGGAACCTAGTAATGTCATGTACCACGACACGGATTCACGTTCCCTCCAGGACTCACTATAGTGTTTCTCGAGGAGTTTTGAAACATCCTCCAGTTTCTTTTCATTAATAGGAACGACCGTGTTCGTAATGCAGCTCGAGTTTGTGTGTCCTAAGTGTTTCCCGCGTTTGCATACGGACACTGGTAGGTTGATTTCAGAATTATAATTAGGCTCCCCTTGGACTTTTATAGCATTCTGAGAATCACAGATGATGATCACTCGTTTTACTTTCGTTATCTGGAAGGGGAATGATGCTGCGGGTTTAGTGATGTTTTGAATGGCTCCTTTCCTGTCAATTACCTTCCAGTCTCTTCAATAGAATGTGAAGGGTCCCATACTATTCCAAGACGGTACGGTACTCGGATGGCTGAACTATCACTTCTCGTTTCCGCAGTTGCCTTTCGATGAGCCCAAAAACTCTATCAGGACGCATGAATGAATGTCCAGTTACGCGATAAATAACTTCTACTTTGTTTACTCCTGGCGCATGGTTGTACATCCAGTGACACAGCAGTGAGACAACTATTGTGTTAAAAAACTTCCTGGCAGATTAAAACTGTGTGCCCGACCGAGACTCGAACTCGGGACCTTTGCCTTTCGCGGGCAAGTGCTCTACCATCATTTTTTTTTTTTAATCTCATTTTGTTCGCTTTTGTTCGTTGAATCTGCTCGGAGCGGACGTCGTAAGACATCCGTTCGTTGTTGATCGATTTACTCAGGTTTTTTTTTTTTTTATTACAGAGGGCAGATAACCCTCTGACCGAACACGGTGAGCTACCATGCCAGCAAAACAGCGCAGGTCATTCCCGTTGTTGAGAAGGCCGTAAGATAGATCCATACAATCATAGAGGAGGAGGAGATTAGTGTTTAACGTCCCGTCGACAACGAGGTCATTAGAGACGGAGCGCAAGCTCGGGTGAGGGAAGGATCGGGAAGGAAATCGGCCGTGGCCTTTCAAAGGAACCATCCCGGCATTTGCCTGAAGCGATTTAGGGAAATCACGGAAAACCTAAATCAGGATGGCCGGAGACGGGATTGAACCGTCGTCCTCCCGAATGCGAGTCCAGTGTGCTAACCACTGCGCCACCTCGCTCGGTACCATCTGAGCTACCGAAGCACGACTCACGCCCCGTACTCACAGTTTTACTTCTGCCAGTATCTCGTCTCCTACCTTCCAAACTTTACAGAAGCTCTCCGGCAGGAGAGATACTGGTAGAAGTAAAACTGTGAGTACGGGGCGTGAGTCGTGCTTCGGTAGCTCAGATGGTAGAGCACTTGCCCGCGAAAGGCGAAGGTCCCGAGTTCGAGTCTCGGTCGGGAACACAGTTTTAATCTGCCAGGAAGTTTCATATCAGCGCACACTCCGCTGCAGAGTGGAAATCTCATTCTGGAACTATTGTGTTCTTATTTTGCCCAGGGCATCCATCGGCAATTAATCTCAAAGTTTGTATGTTGCTCATGCCTGTATGGCACAAACGGTGGTAAAGAGCTGAACATATTTCATTCTACCCCTTCTTACATTGATGTTCAAGCCAAGTGTGAATGAACACATTATTACTGGTTAACTTTGATTTAGAGGAACCTACTGCAATGGCAAAATTGTATAGGTATAATTTCCTACTGTAATAGACACTCTGATCAGGTATTTTTGGCGAGGGTTAATTCTTTTGGCAGTCAAAGGACATTGTCAGAAGGTTGTCTTGCTTTTCCTTCAGCAGTGAATAGAAACTGTTTGCTTTAAGGTTATGAAGTCTATTTCGACCCGTAAGTTGAGCTTTCTTAACGTCACTCTTTTCAGTTTTGATCTGCTCCAAAAGTCTGAGTTACATGGAACAAACATCTGTTTTTGGAGACCCAAATCCAATGTTAAATTTTGTATTATATGTGTTTCTAAAAAAGTTTTGCGTGACTCGCTTTTCAGTAGTAACCACGGAATTGTAATGTCGCCACAGCTTTGTAATGTTGAGAGTCGCAGGTAAATACAGGCGACAGCTTTTCTCCCTGCATTACGGTCACATGACACCAGCCTTCAATGCGATTTGTCAAAAGGGACAAGGCAAGTATTGCACTCAACTTACTGATGGACATGGACAGTTTTGAATCTAACCACACTTTTCGTGAGCTGTTTTCCATAGGACATGGAGAGCTTTCAGCATAAATAGCGTTTCAAGCATGTGTAAAATGTCATGCTTTACAATTTTTTTTAAAAGTGGACATGGACAGTTTTGCGTCTAAGTGACTCAATTCGTGCATGTCGCCGAAGTGGTTCAAAGGAACCATCCCGGTATTTGCCTTGGTCGATCTAGTCAAATCACGGAAAACATAAATCAGGACGGCCGGAGACGGGTTTGAACCATCGTGCCCCCGAATGCGAGTCCAGTTTGCTAATACTCCGTCGGAACCGCGACGTAATGGCCCGTTTGCACACACCACGAGGAAGGAGGCTGTTTTATGTGGAGGAGGAAATATCTTTTTCGATTACGTGGATGAACATCACCTTGCTTGGTAGCCAGAATGCGATAGCAGTCGCTCTTTTTTCCTTCTGCGTTGTTATGATTTTTACGTCAATCTGTATTATGAAACAAATGCTTATTTCCTATCTAATTTATTTATTTCGCCCACTTGGCTGAACTTCTTCACTGCTTATAATGAAAAAGAAGTCAAATTTTGTCTTCCTTCAACAAGACTTGTTGTTTTTGCGGTATCGGACGGTATCCGGTAGGTCGCACTTTGAAATAGTTGCGCCGCCGGCTACGCCGCCGCGTTTCCTACAGCCGCCACCGCGGAACGAGGTCGCTGCCTGCCACTGCCAATGAGTTGCAGGCATCCCCTCTCCGGAGCTCGAGCAGCGTGTGTGCTTGACTTCGAACATTCATGCACTGAGCCCAATTTCGTGTGTTTGCCCGTTCAATAACATTTACAAACTTTCATAGTGGCCAGGAATATACATCTTCTGAGCAGACATGAGCAGACATTGTGTTGAAGAGTGAGAGATTTGCAAATCTTATAATATTTCTACACCCAAATCTACTGTAAGCAGCTGAAGCTGAAACTTCAGCAAGAAATTACGTATTATTTTTACCATTTGATATTACATTTAGAATAAATTAATATCTGAAGTCTATGTTGATGAACAGCATTTTTTCCTCGCTCCTAAAAAAGCACAGAGCGTGCAAAGTAAGTCATAACAGTTTTCTGTGGACGATAAGGTACCGAAAAACACGGACTATTACTACTGTTCGATATTCAACAGATCTAACTCAAACAAGGCGATTTCGGCCTGGTTCAAACGGCTCTGAGCTCTATGTGGCTTAACATCTGAGGTCAACAGTCCCCTAGACATAGAAATACTTAAACCTACAGCACGAAACACAGACTTCTGGTTGGCCACAGTAACGCTAAGGACAAAGTGAAGTACTGAAAATCGGGAAATAAGCTCAAGTAGGGAAATAAGCTAAGTTCATCGGACTGCTGTGAGAAAAGCAGCAAGAGTCGAACAGAGAGAATAATACAAGCTCGCAGCGAACATCGTCAACATGAGCGTAACTGGCGCTTAGGATGCAAACGCCGGCCGGAGTGGCCGAGCGGTTCTAGGCGCTACAGTCTGAACCGTGCGACCGCTGCGGTCGCAGGATCGAATCCTGCCTCGGGCATGGATGTGTGTGATGTCCCTAGGTTAGTTAGGTTTAAGTAGTTCTAAGTCCTAGGGGACTGATGACCTCAGATGTTAAGTCCCATACTGCTCAGAGCCATCTGAACCACCTAGGATGCAAACATGGTTTGTTGTCACAGTGCGGGCAGCTTTACCTCGCTGATGGGACCACGGGATGACGCCAAGTAGGCTGAGGTGGTAGAGTAGGGCGAGGCTGCCCACTGTCAGCATGTGACGACACCTGGCGCCGGAGCGAGCAGATGGTCCCGCTCTCCAAGTCGCTGGCTGCGACAAAGAAAAAAAAAACGAATAAAAAAAACAGACACAAAGACTTAATTATTACGTTTTCCGCCTGATTCTGTTGTAAATGACGCCAGGGTCTAACCTGGGCAGAGTTTACACACTTATCCGAGGGCAAGGTCTCGACCCCTTAATTAAGCGGCGACACCCACTGTTGCAGGAATTTTGAGACTCGCTTCTTTTTCGCTCGAGAATACACCCCGCCCCTCCCAGTTTCCCCGCAGACGCACAGGCTGCGCCTGCGAGCAGCGACCGCGACGCGAACCAGTAATTAGAGAAGACGCGACTGTGACGTCACGATGCTCCAAGGTTGCAAGAGGACTGTGGGAAGGGGAGGTGGGGGGGGGGGGAGCAGGTGCGGCCCTCGTCTCGTCTGCCGGCCTGGCGCCTAACGACGTCGCTGTTGGCAAACACACGGCGAGGCGCGGCAAGGCGCGGCGGAACAGTCGCAACCGGCGCTGGCGAGGATGGCGGGGGCGGCGGAGGCGGTTGAGGCGGCACAAGTGGTTCGTTAGGGGCGGCAGCGGCTGCGGCCGCGACCGCGGCAGAGGCCGAGGCGTTAACCGCCCGCTGGAGCAGCCGCGCCACAATTAGGAGGCATCGCTAGTGGGCAGGGGGGGGGGGGGCGGGGGGCGGTAGAGACCAGTGGAGAGGAGGGAGTAGGGGGGCGGGGGGTGGACGCCGCCGCCGCTGCCCAGCGCCGTAACAAGCGCCCTCGTTATTGCCCAGCACGCCACCACGTTCCGCTGCCGGGCTGCCACGAGGGCTATCACGCCTACGTTACTGTCAGCGGCCTCGAGGCGACTCCAGTCGCTACTTGTTGTGACCTGGCTATTTAGGTTCCCATTTCTGTTTGATGTCTTACTTTCGGTATCCATGTGGCATTACTGCTTCTCCAAGGCTCTCTCGTCCCCAGGATCCCAGTCACGTACTCTCACTAATACTTGGACAAAATTTTGGGACTGAACACACAATTCTAAAACAAGAGATGGTGATTTGTACTGAGGTGTAGAGATGGGGGATCCGCTCTTGAACTAATTCATAGAGTTCAATCTTTCAAAGGAGTGAACAATCAGTGATTCAGAAAAAAAGAACGGTAGCTCCAAACGTTTCCCACGGCAGAGAGAGAGAGAGAGAGAGAGAGAGAGAGAGAGAGAGAGACGGAGCATATCAGCAGCGCCTCTGCTGGTCAGAGCACAGTGCACGCCACACAACACAGCCAGCGCCGGCCTCTGCCCTGCTTCTACCTTGGCTGCCTGCATTGTGCAGTGCCCCATTGGATTTTGTGTTTCACATATGCCGTGCCATCTCTGTGCGTCGTCTGCCGTGTGCACTGTCCAGTGTCTGGCGCAGCTTAACTTCGCATCGCACTCTGTCGGCGATCATTTCAGTCGCACGTCCTGCCCTCTGGGCAGTTGATGCGAGCAACAGGACAGAAAGCCACCTAGCGGATAACATAGGAACTACTTGCAAAAACCTGCTCGCAAGGGAACGACCGATTTGTCTCGGAGCGGGTGAGTTCACCGCTCCCCCCCACCCTCGGAACTCGCTCGCTCAACGCTCCCCCCCCTACCGTCTCGACTCTAGCCAGAGCGTCGAGCAAAGCGACTCAGGTGTCACTCTGGTCTCTGCGGTCTCAGCTGATGCAGTAATACAGCTCGCGGCTCGACCTGCTCGACTCAGCGCCTCTGCATCGGAGTTCGTCCCCACTGGATATTGTGCTTCGTAGTAATACCGCTATGTATATTACATTATTATGTTATGTATACATCAATTGTTTTTATTTTATTTTTATTTGTTTAAACTGATTAGATTAGGTTCCTGATGACTCCTCTTACTATAGGATTTTTATTATCGACACTCGAATTTACACTTTAATTACGAGCGAACCGATAAACGTATCGCAAAATGTGATACACCAATATTTTCCTTGTTTTATTCTGCGTAAGGCTATATGCAGCACTTTCGTTTTACAGTCAAATTTATATTTTTTTTCTTATTCTGGTACGGATTTTGCGATTTTAGGCGTCTTCGAAAGGAAACGTTCACTTTAAAAATATATGGCTTGCGATGTATTTGTATGAGGTTAATGAAATTTTAATACATTATAGCCAAATATATTGTTAATGTAAATCTCAAGTTACAACATTTTCCGATCACCCAAAAAACCACGATAGTGCAAAATAAATCAATAATCAAAAACTTTGGCATATCGTGGAAATTTCAATAAACAATACAAAATTCTTACTCATTATCTGTGTTACTTCAAAATAGGATCAAATAAGATCAAAATACAGGTATAGTACTGGGATAAACCAAGTTTAAAGGGCAATGTGCCTTCCATTTATTTTCTATTGTAAAAGAGTGGTGAGTCATGAAAAAGAGCTAATTCATTTCAGGGAGTGAACAGTTCTGATCCAATCTCTGAAAAGAACAGTTTTGCCCATCTCTACTGAGGTGACAAGTCATGGGACAGCGATAAGCACATATACAGATGTCGGTCATTTGTACAAGATGATGCATGTGAAAATGTTTCATTGCATACCGGAAATTGCTATGGACTTCAATATTCCGACATTCACAGCGCCAAGAGTGTACCGACAACACCACATTTCGGGCATTGCCTCCCACCACGGACAATGCAGTGGCTGACAGCCTTCACTTAACGAACGAAGGCGCCTGCGTTCGGGTAGAGCTGGCGGTGGTAACAGACAAGAAACGCTGCGTAAACCATCCAACGAAATCAATCCGGATGTACGACGAACGTATCCGTTAGGACAAAACGGCGAAATGTGCGTCAAACGGGCTATGGCAGCAGGCGACCGGCGCGAGAGCCCTTGCTAACAGCACGACATCGCTCGCAGCATCCCTCCTGGGCTCGCCACCATATCGGTTGGACCCTAGATGACTGGAAAACCGATCAGATGAGTCCCGACTTCAGCTGGTAACACCTGATGGTAGGGTTCGAGTGTGGCGTAGGCCACACGAAGCCACGGACCCATCTTCTGAACGAGGCAATGTCGAAGCTTGTGGTGGTTCCAACATAGTGCGGGCTGTGTTTACATGTAATGGAGTGGCTCCTCTTGTTAGTTCCTATACTTGGAGGCCGTTTGCAGCCATTCATGCACTTCATGTGTTCTTGCGTAGCCACAAGCTACGGAACGAAGACTGGAAAGCAGCACAGGTCACACCAGCATTCAACAAAGGAAATAGGAGTAACCCATTGAATTGCAGACCCATATCACTGACCTCAATATGCAGTAGGATTTTGGAGCATATACAGTACTCGAATATTATGAATCGCCCGAAAATATCGTTCTTGTGCAACACAGGTAGCTATTTATTCCCGTGAAGTAATGAGTGCTGTCGACAAGGGGTCTCAGATCGGTTCCATATTCCTAGATATCCAGAACGCTTTTGATACCGTTCCTCACAAGCGACTATAAATCAAATTGCGAGCATATAAAGTGTCGTCTCAGTTGTGTGACTCGATTCGTGATTCCCTCTCAGAGAGCTCACAGTTAATAGTGATAGACGGTAAATCATCTAGTAGAACAGAAGTGATACCTGGCGTGTCATAGGGCCTCTGCTGTTCCTAATTTACATAAATGATCTAGGTGATAATCTGAGCACCCCCCTTAGATTGTTTGCAGATGACGCCGTAATTTACCGTCTAGTAAGGTCATCAGATGATCAATTCCAATTACAAAATGATCTAGTGAGAATTTGTGTGTGGTGCGAATAGTGGCAATAGGCACTAAACAAAGAAAAGTGCGAGGTCTTCCACATGGGTACTAAAAGAAATCCGATAAATTTTCGGTATACGATAAATCGAACAAATCTGTCGATTCGACTAAATTACAATTACGAGCAACTTAAATTGGAATGACCACATAGATAATATTGTGGGGAAGGCGAAACAAAGACTGCCCTTTGTTGGCAGAACACTTAGAAGATGCGACACACCCACTAAAGAGACAGCCTACATTACACTTGTCCGTCCTCTGCTGGAATACTGCTGCGCGGTGTGGCATCCGTACCAGGTAGGATTGACGGAGGACATCGAAAAAGTGTAAAGAAGGGCAGCTCGTTTCGTGTTATCACGCAATAGATGTGAGAGTGTCACTGATATGATACGTGAGTTGGGGTGGCAGTCACTGAAACGAAGGCGGTTTTCTTTGCGGTGAGATCTATTTACGAAATTTCAATCACCAACCTTCTCTTCCGAATGGTAAAATATTTTGTTGATACCCACCTAAGAAGGCAGAAATGATCATCATAATAAAATAAGGGAAATCAGAGCACCAACAGAAAGATTTAAGTAATGCTTTTTCAAAAATGTGTTCATGTTCAAATGTGTGTGAAGTCTTACGGGACTTAACTGCTAAGGTCATCAGTCCCTAAGCTTACACCCTACTTAACTTAAATTATCCTAAGAACAAACACACACAACTATGCCCGAGGGAGGACTCGAACCTCCGCCGGGACCAGCCGCACAGTCCGTGACTCCAGCGCCTTAGACCGCTCGGCTAATCCCGGGCGGCGATCCTTTTTCCCACGCGCCATTCGAGAGTGGAATGGTAGAGAAGTAGTATGAAAATTTTTCGTTGAACCCTCTGCCAGTCACTTCAGTGTGAATTGCAGAGTAACCATGTAGATGTAGAACGGAAGACCAAAGAAGGTGGTGAGGAAACGTCGGGCAATGCTGCGCGGAACTTAACTGCGCCGCGCCGGGAGCGACACCTGAAAGAATCAGAGCCACTCTTGCCAGACACGAGTCTCAGATCGCCTCATAGTACTGACATCAGTGGAAGGATTTGCGGAGCGTGCTACAAGAACATCTAGTTGTGATCCTTATCAGTTACTTGTCTGGACTTTGACTGTTTTTATGTTACTTGTGACACCGATGTATCTCCATATTTAAGTAGTATTGTCAACTTTTTATGGAGATAAAACTAATAACATTATTTGTTTGAATTGTCGTATAGCATTTCACGAACGCTGCATCCCTTAGGCACCCTATTAGCGACGAGTGGGCAAGACCCCACAACTGGCGAAGAGGTGCTACAAACAATCCCCATGTCTCACGGCCACCGACTTTTTTGTGTATATTGTGCTGGCGCCTTTATTCTCTCTTGTCTTTACTTTGCAGGGGCGCTCGTTTTTGCTTATAAGTGTTTTCAGGTGGGCGTCGCAGAACACTTCTTTGCTTTTTTCATTATTTCTGTCTGTTTGTTGCATTTGTATCTTCCATCATGCCCACCAATCCTGTCCTGGCCCCCGCTGAGGCGCTGCAGCCGCAAGTGTTATACGCCACACAGCTAATGCACATGTTTTCAGTTCCAGGCGCATCGAACCTCACCCAGCTCGACACGGTGCAGCAACTACTGGCCAACGCCAGGCGCACGACAGACAAGCACCGCATACTTCAGCTGCTGTACCATCTTTTCGACAATTTTGTAAACAAGAAGAACAATGGGTCGAGTGGTTACAACAGTTTGAGGCACATTTACTCGCCCACAACATCCTAGATACTGTAAAACTTCCATATCTATTATCCAAGGTAGGAAGTGCAGTGCTCAGATTAATTCAAAAACTCTTTCCTAACGCCACTCCGAGTGAACTTGCTTACGACGCCGTGATAGAGTCACTAACAAACTACACTCCTGGAAATGAAAAAAAGAACACATTGACACCGGTGTGTCAGACCCACCATACTTGCTCCGGACACTGCGAGAGGGCTGTACAAGCAATGATCACACGCACGGCACAGCGGACACACCAGGAACCGCGGTGTTGGCCGTCGAATGGCGCTAGCTGCGCAGCATTTGTGCACCGCCGCCGTCAGTGTCAGCCAGTTTGCCGTGGCATACGGAGCTCCATCGCAGTCTTTAACACTGGTAGCATGCCGCGACAGCGTGGACGTGAACCGTATGTGCAGTTGACGGACTTTGAGCGAGGGCGTATAGTGGGCATGCGGGAGGCCGGGTGGACGTACCGCCGAATTGCTCAACACGTGGGGCGTGAGGTCTCCACAGTACATCGATGTTGTCGCCAGTGGTCGGCGGAAGGTGCACGTGCCCGTCGACCTGGGACCGGACCGCAGCGACGCACGGATGCACGCCAAGACCGTAGGATCCTACGCATTGCCGTAGGGGACCGCACCGCCACTTCCCAGCAAATTAGGGACACTGTTGCTCCTGGGGTATCGGCGAGGACCATTCGCAACCGTCTCCATGAAGCTGGGCTACGGTCCCGCACACCGTTAGGCCGCCTTCCGCTCACGCCCCAACATCGTGCAGCCCGCCTTCAGTGGTGTCGCGACAGGCGTGAATGGAGGGACGAATGGAGACGTGTCGTCTTCAGCGATGAGAGTCGCTTCTGCCTTGGTGCCAATGATGGTCGTATGCGTGTTTGGCGCCGTGCAGGTGAGCGCCACAATCAGGACTGCATACGACCGAGGCACACAGGGCCAACACCCGGCATCATGGTGTGGGGAGCGATCTCCTACACTGGCCGTACACCACTGGTGATCGTCGAGGGGACACTGAATACTGCACGGTACATCCAAACCGTCATCGAACCCATCGTTCTACCATTCCTAGACCGGCAAGGGAACTTGCTGTTCCAACAGGACAATGCACGTCCGCATGTATCCCGTGCCACCCAACGTGCTCTAGAAGGTGTAAGTCAACTACCCTGGCCAACAAGATCTCCGGATCTGTCCCCCATTGAGCATGTTTGGGACTGGATGAAGCGTCGTCTCACGCGGTCTGCCCGTCCAGCACGAACGCTGGTCCAACTGAGGCGCCAGGTGGAAATGGCATGGCAAGCCGTTCCACAGGACTACATCCAGCATCTCTACGATCGTCTCCATGGGAGAATAGCAGCCTGCATTGCTGCGAAAGGTGGATATACACTGTACTAGTGCCGACATTGTGCATGCTCTGTTGCCTGTGTCTATGTGCCTGTGGTTCTGTCAGTGTGATCATGTGATGTATCTGACCCCAGGAATGTGTCAATAAAGTTTCCCCTTCCTGGGACAATGAATTCACGGTGTTCTTATTTCAATTTCCAGGAGTGTATTATGACCAACAACTGACTGTGGTAGCAGCTAGGTATCAATTCTTTAATTGCAAAAAATTGTCAGAACAAACTTATCGCGAGCGGGTAACAGATTTGCAGGGGGATGACAATGCAAATTCACATATGCCGCAGGTGTGTGTGTGTGTGTGTGTGTGTGTGTGTGTGTGTGTGTGTGTGTCTGTGTCTGTGTGTATGTGTGTGTGTTTGTGTATGTGTGAGGGTGGGTGGGTGTGTGAATCCCCATGGGACCAAACTGCTGCGGTCGTCGGTCCCTAGACTCGCACACTACTTAAACTAACTTAAACTAACTTATGGTAAGAACAACACACACACTCATGCCCGAGGAAGGAATAGAACCTCCTGCTGCAGGGGCCACTAGATCCGTAACATGGCGCCTCAAACCACGCGGCCACTCCGCGCAGCTATTCAGATATTATGTTGCGTGATCCGATGTATCTGATGTCAAAATCAGAGAACAAATTTTGAAACAATCCGATCCATCATTTCAGCAGGTAGTGCAAATACGAGGGCAGTTCAGAAAGTAACCTCCGATCGGTCACAGTGCGGGTTGTGGGGGGAGTAGCGACGCCATCTGTGTGTTCACGCACTCAACAGGTCAGTCGGCATCAAGCCGTGGTCGAGTGAACGTCGTACCTGCGCTAGTTTAGTTTTTGTGGCAGTTTGAAATGTGTGCTGCAATAGAAAACCCCGCCAAATGTGAAGTGCGTGCTGTCATAAGGTTTTTTACAGCCAAAGGATATTCTGCAGCAGCTATTCATCGTGAGCTTTGTGCCGTGTACGGACCGAGAGTTATGAGTGAAGGAGTTGTCCGTGAATGGGTACGTTTATTTAAAAGTGGACGAGAAAACGTTCGTGATTAAGAGAGGACTGGTAGACCATCATTGGTGACTGACGAACTCGTTCAGACAGTTGATGCAAAAGTTCGTGAAAATAGACGTTTCTCAATGTCGGAGTTGTCTACTGGTTTTTCACAGATTTCTAAGACTCTCTTGTACGAGATAGTGACAGCAAGATTGGGTTACCGTAAGTTCTGTGCACGATGGGTGCCCAAAATTCTTACCGACCACCACAAAACTCAAAGAATGGCCTCTGCATTAGACTTTCTGTCACGTTATGAGGACGAAGGAGAACCATTGTTAAACAGAATCGTGACCGGTGACGAAACCTGGATTAAGTACGTGAACCCTGAGACAAAAGAACAATCAAAAATGTGGGCACATTCAAATTCGCATAACAAACCGAGAAAAGCCTCGCAAGATTTTTCTGCCAGAAAACTGATGGGAACGGTGTTTTGGGATGCCAAAGGGGTGTTGTTGGTTGAATTCATGGAACGTGGTACGACCATTAATCAAGACGTGTACTGTGAAACAATAAAAAAGTTACGATGGGCTATACAGAACAAACACCGTGGTATGCTGACTTCCGGTATCGTTTTTTTGCACGATAACGGCTGTCCTCACTCTGCTCGCAGAACAACGGCCCTTCTTGAGTCCTTCAAGTGGGACGTTATCAACCATCCACCTTACAGCCCAGACCTGGCGCCAAGTGATTATCACCTCTTCATGCATTTGAAGAAATGGCTCGGGTCACAGCCGTTTGGTGACGACGAAGAGCTCAAAGATGCGGTCACAGGCTGGCTCCAGGCACAAGCGGGTGATTTTTATGCAGAAGGAATTTCAAAGCTTGTGAAGAGATACGATAAGTGCCTCAATCGCTATGGAGACTATGTAGAAAAATAGTGCAAAGATGTAGTTGTAAGATGTATATATTAAAATATTTTTATTTAACTTGGTGTATTTTTTTAAATCAACCGGAGGTTACTTTCTGAACGGCCCTCGTACTAGATCAGTACGATTCAGGTGCCTTGTCGGCTCATACATTTGAGCAGCCAGCTATTTGCCCGGTTGAGTCCATTAGTTGCGATCGCCCCATTCCGCACCGGCGGTTTGCGCTGGCCAAGCCGAGTAAACGACCTTTCCCGCTGCGTACGCGGTTCGCTTAACAGGCGGCTACACAAGCGTACGGAATTAAGTCCTGCCCTCGCTGTTCTAAGTAACACGCAATGCAAGACTGCCTCTTCCGACAAGCTCAGTGTTACGCTTGTGGACGGAAAGGACATGTACAATCCGAATGTTTGCAGCGGAACAAGCATAAGAATTCCGCCCACTCACAAAAATCTAGTCACAAAGCCCATGTTACAGGGTGTTTCAAAAATGACCGGTATATTTAAAACGGCAATAAAAACTAAACGAGCAGCGATAGAAATACACTGTTTGTTGCAATATGCTTGGGACAACAGTACATTTTCAGGCGGACAAACTTTCGAAATTACAGTAGTTACAATTTTCAACAACAGATGGCGCTGCAAGTGATGTGAAAGATATAGAAGACAACGCAGTCTGTGGGTGCGCCATTCTGTACGTCGTCTTTCTGCTGTAAGCGTGTGCTGTTCACAACGTGCAAGTGTGCTGTAGACAACATGGTTTATTCCTTAGAACAGAGGATTTTTCTGGTGTTGGAATTCCACCGCCTAGAACACAGTGTTGTTGCAACAAGACGAAGTTTTCAACGGAGGTTTAATGTAACCAAAGGACCGAAAAGCGATACAATAAAGGATCTGTTTGAAAAATTTCAACGGACTGGGAACGTGACGGATGAACGTGCTGGAAAGATAGGGCGACCGCGTACGGCAACCACAGAGGTCAACGCGCGGCTAGTGCAGCAGGTGATCCGACAGCGGCCTCGGGTTTCCGTTCGTGGTGTTGCAGCTGCGGTCCAAATGACGCCAACGTCCACGTATCGTCTCATGCGCCAGAGTTTACACCTCTATCCATACAAAATTCAAATGCGGCAACCCCTCAGCGCCGCTACCATTGCTGCACGAGAGACATTCGCTAACGATATAGTGCACAGGATTGATGACGGCGATATGCATGTGGGCAGCATTTGGTTTACTGACGAAGCTTATTTTCACCTGGACGGCTTCATCAATAAACAGAACTGGCGCATATGGGGAACCGAAAAACCCCATGTTGCAGTCCCATCGTCCCTGCATCCTCAAAAAGTACTGGTCTGGGCCGCCATTTCTTCCAAAGGAATCATTGGCCCATTTTTCAGATCCGAAACGATTACTGCATCACGCTATCTGGACATTCTTCGTGAATTTGTGGCGGTACAAACTGCCTTAGACGACACTGCGAACACCTCGTGGTTTATGCAACATGGTGCCCGGCCACATCGCACGCCCGACGTCTTCAATTTCCTGAATGAATATTTCGATGATCGTGTGATTGCTTTGGGCTATCCGAAACATACAGGAGGCGGCGTGGATTTGTCTCCCTATTCGCCAGACATGAACCCCTGTGACTTGTTTCTGTGGGGACACTTGAAAGACCAGGTGTACCGCCAGAATCCAGAAACAATTGAACAGCTGAAGCAGTACATCTCATCTGCATGTGAAGCCATTCCGCCAGACACATTGTCAAAGGTTTCGGGTAATTTCATTCAGAGACTACGCCATATTATTGCTACGCATGGTGTATATGTGGAAAATATCGTACTATAGAGTTTCCCAGACCGCAGCGCCATCTGTTGTTGAAAATTGTAACTACTGTAATTTCGAAAGTTTGTCTGCCTGAAAATGTATTGTTGTCCCAAGCATATTGCAACAAACGGTGTATTTCTATCGCTGCTCGTTTAGTTTTTATTGCCGTTTCAAGTATACCGGTCATTTTTGAAACACACTGTATTAATGTACTATATTCCAAGTCTGCAGCTACGAAGCGTGCAGTTTCCTTGGTGATATGTCAGTCACACAAATTTATTGTTCTTTTACTTATTTGTAGGAAACGTGTGAAATTTCAGTTGGACGGAGGTGCCTGTGTCATATTGCTCAATCGTCACAAATATGAACTGTCTAAAACTAGAACGCAACTGGCAACTTATAATCGGCAATACATTACCGTTCTCGGAATATGTACTTTGACTCTTTCCGTCCCAATAGGCCTCGGAAGGCCTAACGGTACCGACCGGCCGCCGTGTCGTCCTCAGTCCACAGGCGTCACCGGATGCGGGTACGGAGGGTCACGTGGTCAGCACACCGCTCTCCCGGCCGTACGTCAGTTTACGAGAACGGAGCCGCTACTTCTCAGTCAAGTAGCTCCCCAGTTTGTCCCACAAGGGCCGAGTGCAACCCGCTTGACAACAGCGCTGAGTAGACTGGATGGTCACCCACTCAACACTCAAGTGCTAGCCTAACCCGACATCGCTTAACTACGGTGATCTGACGGGAACCGGTGTTACATCTGCGGCAAGTCCGTTGGCGAACAAGTACTTTGCCTGCAATTTGTCGCTCGCATACGCGAACAGTGACTTTTACACTGCTACAATCACGCGAGTGTGAGAACATATGAGGGCAGTTCAATAAGTAATGCAACACATTTTTTTTCTCGGCCAATTTTGGTTGAAAAAACCGGAAATTTCTTGTGGGATATTTTCAAACATTCCCGCTTCGTCTCGTATAGTTTCATTGACTTCCGACAGGTGGCAGCGCTGTACGGAGCTGTTAAAATGGCGTCTGTGACGGATGTGCGTTGCAAACAACGGGCAGTGATCGAGTTTCTTTTGGCGGAAAACCAGGGCATCTCAGATATTCATAGGCGCTTGCAGAATGTCTACGGTGATCTGGCAGTGGACAAAAGCACGGTGAGTCGTTGGGCAAAGCGTGTGTCATCATCGCCGCAAGGTCAAGCAAGACTGTCTGATCTCCCGCGTGCGGGCCGGCCGTGCACAGCTGTGACTCCTGCAATGGCGGAACGTGCGAACACACTCGTTCGAGATGATCGACGGATCACCATCAAACAACTCAGTGCTCAACTTGACATCTCTGTTGGTAGTGCTATCACAATTGTTCACCAGTTGGGATATTCAAAGGTTTGTTCCCGCTGGGTCCCTCGTTGTCTAACCGAACCCCATAAAGAGCAAAGGAGAACCATCTGTGCGGAATTGCTTGCTCGTCATGTGGCTGAGGGTGACAATTTCTTGTCAAAGATTGTTACAGGCGATGAAACATGGGTTCATCACTTCGAACCTGAAACAAAACGGCAATCAATGGAGTTGGCTCCGACATCGACCAGTGGAATGGTACCGTGCAGGCATACAGGCCCTCATTTCAAGGTGGCGTAAGGCCGTAGCATTGAATGGAGATTACGTTGAAAAATAGTGTTGTGTAGCTAAAAGATTGAGGAATAACCTGGTGTATTTCAATGCTGAATAAAACAACCCCTGTTTCAGAAAAAAAATGTGTTGCATTACTTATTGAACTGCCCTCGTATTTGGACATGATTCTTTAGATTTGTTTGGCTTTATCATTCAGGACAACGTGTTGTCCGTGTCTGCATTCAATGCAAAAGACGGTGTAGCTAGCTTGCTCAAAGAATTTACGGAACTCTATTCCGTAGGTTTAGGCAAAGGTAACACTTTTGTTGTACATATTACGCTGAAGGACAGCTCAGCTGAAATTTTACTGGCCCAGAACTGTCCCATTGCATTACGGGACAAAGTCGCGGCTCAGCTTAAGGACTTGCAAGATAACGGAGTTATTGCGCCCATATCACCTAGTCAGCGGGCAAGTCCACTGGTTTTGCTCCCCAAACCTTCAGGTCGCTTTCGCCTCTGTGTTGACTTTAACTCTACAGCCAACCCACAAACAGTCATTGATACTTATCCATCGCCACGCCCAGAGGATCTTATGGACAAATCAGGCGCTGGACGCTACTTTTCAAAAATTGATTTGCACGACGCGTATCTTCAAACACTGCTCAATGAAGGATCTGAAAACTGTATGTAGTAAATACTCATTTGGGCTTGTTTAAACATTTGCGTTTGCCTCTCGGAAGTGCTTCCGCACGCGCCGTTTTCCAACGGTATTTGGAGCAGCTGACTGCAGAAGTGCCAAACCGTTAGAACTATTTGGACGATATTGTCGTAGCAGGTCGTACACCTGAACGACATATTTCAAATTTGTGTGCTTTGTTCCGTGTTTTATTTGATGAGGGACTAAAGTGCAGACTGTACAAGTGTGATTTTTTTATCTCTGAGTCGCAATATCTTTGTCGCGTCATAAACAGTCAAGGTGTAAATCCTCTGCAGTCACATTTGTTAGACGGCCGAAGTCGCCGAGTGGTTCTAGGCGCTTCAGTCCGGAACCGCGCGACCGCTACGGTCGCAGGTTCGAATCCTGCTTCGGGTATGGATGTGTGTAATGTCCTTAGGTTAGTTAGGTTTAAGTAGTTCTAAGTTCTAGGTGACCTCAGAAGTTAAGTCCCATAGTGCTCAGAGCCATTTGAACCACATTTGTTAGCCATACGAGATTTGGCGGTTCCTCGCAATATCAAGAACTGCAGGCAGTTTTAGGGAAAATGAACTATTATATTCGCTTCATACCGAATGCTGCACAAATCGCGGCTCCATTGCATCGCTTGCGTCACAAGAATGTCCCCTTTGTCTGGACAGGTGAGTGCCAAGTAGCTTTTCAAAAACTTAAAAATGGATTGCTCAGTGATCGCCTCTTAGTTCACTCTGATCCTGAAAAACCGGTAGTATTACAAGTTGACGCTTCCTCTTATCGAGTCCGTGCAGTGCTTTCCCACAGAATCGGTGATAAATACAGACCTATTGCTTTCGCATCAAAAGTGTTGTCCAGAGCTCAGTGTAACTATTCACAAATTTAAAAAGAGGCATTGGCTATTGTGTATAGTGTCACCAAATTCCACAACTATTTGATGGCAGAAAATTCTACTTAGTAACGGATCACAAGCCTTTGCACTCATTGTTTCATCTGACGAAAGCGCTTTCTGTACAAACTGCCCAATAATTACAAAGATGGGCTTTGTTGTTGTCTCAATACCAGTACGAGATTGTGCATCGTCCAACAGCTCAACATGGTAAAGCGGACGCACTTTCACGTCTTCCGATTGGCCCTGGCACAGACTTTGACGCTTCTGCTGCATCTTGGTGTCACATCGATGCCCAGGATTCTAAATTGCTTCAGTCTTTTCCGCGAACTATAAGAAAATAGTACAGGCTACGGACGCTGACCCAGATTTGAATGTTTTGCTCAAATATATTCGCGCTTCTTGGCCTCACTCATTGAATAGCGTGAAAAACTCCGTAGTGCTCCGATACTTTGCACGTCGACATTGTCTTGTTGTACAGAAAGGTGTCATTCATGATCATAATGACAGTGGACACTACCGTGTGTTGATTCATAAAGCTTTGCAAAAAGAAGTGTTGCAGTTACTGCACCGAGGACACCGGGGGATTGTTCGTTCGAAACAGTTGGCACGTCGACACTTTACTTGGCAGGGTATGCACGCCCAAATAGAACAGATGCCGTCACAGTGTCACGCATTGTGTTCGAGTATAATGAGTTTTCTGG
Organism: Schistocerca cancellata; assembly: GCF_023864275.1. Lineage (NCBI taxonomy): Eukaryota > Metazoa > Arthropoda > Insecta > Orthoptera > Acrididae > Schistocerca > Schistocerca cancellata. The sequence goes on from NC_064632.1 coordinate 558,444,121, forward strand.
AGACTAGAAATCTACTCTGTAGGAATCAGCATGGGTTTCGAAAAAGACGTCGAACAGATGTGCAGAACTATAGACCTATATCTCTAACGTCGATCAGTTGTAGAATTTTGGAACACATATTATGTTCGAGTATAATGACTTTTCTGGAGACTAGAAATCTACTCTGTGGAAATCAGCATGGGTTTCGAAAAAGACGGTCATGTGAAACCCAGCTCGCGCTATTCGTCCAAGAGACTCAGAGGGCCATAGACACGGGTTCACAGGTAGATGCCGTGTTTCTTGACTTCCGCAAGGCGTTCGATACAGTTCCCCACCGTCGTTTAATGAACAAAGTAAGAGCATATGGACTATCAGACCAATTGTGTGATTGGATTGAGGAGTTCCTAGATAACAGGACGCAGCATGTCATTCTCAATGGAGAGAAGTCTTCCGAAGTAAGAGTGATTTCAGGTGTGCCGCAGGGGAGTGTCATAGGACCGTTGCTATTCACAATATACATAAATGACCTGGGTGGATGACATCGGAAATTCACTGAGGCTTTTTGCAGATGATGCTGTGGTGTATCGAGAGGTTGTAACAATGGAAAATTGTGCTGAAATGCAGGAGGATCTGCAGCGAATTGACGCATGGTGCAAGGAATGGCAATTGAATCTCAATGTAGGCAAGTGTAATGTGCTGCGAATACACAGAAAGATAGACCCTTTATCATTTAGCTACGAAATAGCAGGTCAGCAACTGGAAGCAGTTAATACCATAAATTATCTGGGAGTACGCATTAGGAGTGATTTAAAATGGAATGATCATATAATGTTGATCGTCGGTAAAGTAGATGCCAGACTGAGATTCATTGGAAGAATCCTAAGGAAATGCAATCCGAAAACGAAGGAAGTAGGTTACAGTACGCTTGTTCGCCCTCTGCTTGAATACTGCTCAGCAGTTGATAGAAGATATAGAGAAGATCCAACGGAGAGCAGCACGCTTCGTTACAGGACCATTTAGTAATCGCGAAAGCGTTACGGAGATGATAGATAAACTCCAGTGGAAGACTCTGCAGGAGAGACGCTCAGTAGCTCGGTACGGGCTTTTGTCAAAATTTCGAGAACATACCTTCACCGAAGAGTCAAGCAGTATATTGCTCCCTCCTACGTATATCTCGCGAAGAGACCATGAGGATAAAACCAGAGAGATTAGAGCCCACACAGAGGCATACCGATAGTCCTTCTTTCCACGAACAATACAAGACTGGAATAGAAGGGAGAACCGATAAAGGTATTCAAGGTACCCTCCGCCACACACCGTCAGGTGGCTTGCGGAGTATGGAGGTAGATGTAGATGTAGATGTAGATGTTCGGAAAATCAGTCCGCACAAAAATTCTCTGCTTGGCCTAAGTCGCAAACGCCATGGCTACGTGTGCACATAGATTTTGCGGGCCCTTTTTGGAACAGTCGCTGGTTGATTGTGGTTGACTCATATAGCAAGTTTCCTTTTGCTGTGCCAATGAACTCGACAACGTCGCGTAACGCAATTCAGGTGTTGTCATCGATTTTTTGGTTAGAAGGTTTACCTGAAGTAGTATTGTCCGACAACGGACCTCAGTTCACGTCAAATGAATTTGAAACATTCTGTGAGTGCCATAGCATAACAGCATCTGACATGCACCATTCCATCCACAGTCAAACGGCGAAGCGTGACGTTTTGTCTGAACATTCAAGCAGCAGATGGCCATACTTCGCTGCGCACATACCAGGGATCAAGCATTGCAACTGTTTCTCGCCTCGTATCATTCGCACCCACGAGATGGAGCATCGCCGGCGGAACTGCTTCACGGCAGCCGCCATCGGCCAATGCTCCACCTGCTCCACCATCCTCAGCATCCGGCGCCGAAGGAAGGCCGCAAGTATCGCTTCGCGCCACATGATATTGTCTTTTACAGGGTTTTTAGCGGCAGCAGACGGTGGTGCGAGGCGAGACTGTCCGTCGACTAGACCAGGGGCGGGCAAACGTTGCACGCGGCTGATGGGCGCACAGCGCTGCACGTGTGCTGCTCGCGTGCAATCGTCGACTAGGCCAGTGGCGACAGCCGGCAGGTTACAGCAGTGTAGTACCAGGCTAAGCTGCGGACGTTGATGCGTAGCGAGCAGTACGTAGTGAACGTTGTATTTCAAGAACCGGAAAATGCAGAGTGAAACAAGGAAACGGAGAAGTGGAGATTTGCTATCTTTTAAAAAGTAATGGGAGAATCATTTTTTCTTTGTGCAAAAACGTGAAAATTCGAAATGTTTAATATGTGTTAAAAAGTAATGGGAGAATCATTTTTTCTTTGTGCAAAAACGTGAAAATTCAAAATGTTTAATATGTGGCAGTATTCACGCTGGTCAGTGGAAGTTTAGTATTGAAGGCCATTATAACAAATTTCACAAGGACGAGTACAATTTATTGTCGGATTCTGAGCGGATGGGGAATTGACTGAGCTTAAGAAGAGCGATCTGACGATACTAGATGAATCTGTCGTAGTTGCTGTGGTCACGAGAGATCTGCGACTTCCATTCGGCATGTCTCTCATGTAATTGATTTAACATTTTATGGAGCACAGTTTTCAATTTTTCAGGACGACAACAATAATAGCCCAGCGGTACGAGCTTAATATAGCGAGAGCTGGAGAACCATTTGCTGAATTAGTAAGTGTCGGTTAAGAGCAAACATCAGTGATGAAAATTTAAGTAACTGCTTCCGTTTGTCTGTATGTAGAAATTTTGTTCCACTCTACCTGTGATAATTAAATAAAACGTATCTTAGGTAATAGGTACTCTTTCAAATCACGATATCTTTCACGCACTACTACTACTAACCTTATTCCTAAATTCAATAAAGCAAGCTAGGAAACAAAACGCATTGGAGAGGAAGGAGCGGACAGAAGGTATGGTGGGGATGGGAGATAAGCGGGTGGCCAGCTTGCCCCTGTGTGCACACAGAACACCTTGTAAGTAGGCTGTTTAGATTTTTATATTGGTAACGCCACCGCCACGTAGCGCTCTCTGTATGAAAATCACTGGCTGTGCTGTGTGCAGTCTGTGGCTAGTTTGCATTGTTGTCTGCCATTGTAGTGTTGGGCAGCGGCAGCTGGATGTGAACAGCGCGTAGCGTTGCGCAGTTGGAGGTGAACCGCCAGCAGTGGTGGATGTGAGGAGAGAGATGGCGGAGTTTGAAATTTGTAAAAATTGATGTCATGAACTGCTATATATATTATGACTATTAAGGTAATAACATTGTTTGTTCTCTATTAAAATCTTTCATTTGATAACCATCCCTATCAGTAGTTAGTGACTTCCGTAGTTTGAATCTTTTATTTAGCTGGCAGTAGTGGCGCTCGCTGTATTTCAGTAGTTCGAGTAACGAAGATTTTTGGTGAGGTAAGTGATTTGTGAAAGGTACAGGTTATAACTACGACTACAACCATAGATGGAAGCATAACAGACCAAAGACATTACTGGTTAGGAACTAAACATCCATGGTCCATAGAACGCTAACACGACAGTACTGGCGAGCCCCTGCAACACAGTTACTACTGGAAACCCAGATTTGCGACCAGCCGAAAAACAGGCAACCGCAGGGAAGCCGTACTGTACACAGCACGCAAACCAGCCACACACACCCCTTACACCGTCCGTGAGCCGATCTATGACCGATCGCCCACTAATCTACAACGACCTTGAACTGTTGCAGGGACGCAGCAACTGCAGCAAGCGCCGCAACAAGCTCCAGCAACGACAAAGGTAACGATGCACGATACCTCGAACTAACATAACCGCACCTTGCATGCTGTCGCAGCTAGCAAGCCGCTACTGCCCTTACTACCCGTCCTACTAGCGCAGAGGTTTTTTTCCCTTGGCTCTTGCCTTGGCACTTTTTTTCCTCTGCCCTTACAACCGCTACCCTTCAATCGTTTTCGACCACTTCTATCTCCTGATGGACCATGTTAATGAGTAATCTTACTCAGACGCATGGATAACATCACAGCCCGCATCCTGTGACGCTTGATTCAAAAACTAACATGTTTACGGAGGTGACAGTAGAACTTTTGGTTTGGTCACCACGTTGGTGTGGGCGTGGAGGGGACCCATCCTTTGTTTTTTGTTTCAACCTGTTAACTGCACGCGTGCAAGTGCACCGCACACGTGCAGGATTCCTGCCCGCGCCTGGACTAGACGCTTGCACGTACCCTCTTTCAGGTCCCGATGGCTTGGAGCGTCACCATCAAAATCAACTCCTCTGTCGTGCACAAGAGGATCTTTCAGTCTCTCTCCCCCCAGATTCACGGGTCCAGGGGACAGCGCAGCCACAGCAGCCGCCATAGGGCGTCATCACTACACCGCGGGACGACCCCATGGAGGCGGAGCCTTCGCCTCCTCCCCCTCCTCTCGTCCAACCGATGCAGCTGGCCCCGCCCGCACCGCAGCCTCCATCTGGTTCGTGGCATCAGGAGGTGGACGCGTACCCTTCTGATCGTTTCCCGGGGGATGGTGGGGTACGGCCGGAGGCTTGTCGTCCCACCCACACTCCTGCATCCCGCGTCGCGGTGGCACTCCATATATGCATACATGACAACCATCCGTAGCTTTAGGTGGCGAGGGGGCGGGAGAGGGGGGGGGGTTAGGAGTGTTCTGCCGTAACCACAAGCGCAGGGACGAAGACGAACGGAAGACGGAAGACCAGGGAAGGCGGCGAGGACACGTCGGCTAATGCTGCGGGGGAATTGAACCGCGCCGCGCCAGGAGCGACACCTGAAAGTGTAGTGGACTGACCCGACAACCAATCCACTAGGACGGGTAGCCGAAAGGCACGCGTTTAGCTCACGCAGACTGGCGTGAGGTCTGGAAACAATTAAAGGAGTTGAGTCTAATAAATAAAGTACGTAGTTGATGTACAGGGTGTTTCAAAAATGACCGGTATATTTGAAACGGCAATAAAAACTAAACGAGCAGCGATAGAAATACACCGTTTGTTGCAATATGCTTGGGACAACAGTACATTTTCAGGCAGACAAACTTTCGAAATTACAGTAGTTACAATTTTCAACAACAGATGGCGCTGCGGTCTGGGAAACTCTATAGTACGATATTTTCCACATATCCACCATGCATAGCAATAATATGGCGTAGTCTCTGAATGAAATTACCCGAAACCTTTGACAACGTGTCTGGCGGAATGGCTTCACATGCAGATGAGATGTACTGCTTCAGCTGTTCAATTGTTTCTGGATTCTGGCGGTACACCTGGTCTTTCAAGTGTCCCCACAGAAAGAAGTCACAGGGGTTCATGTCTGGCGAATAGGGAGGCCAATCCACGCCGCCTCCTGTATCTTTCGGATAGCCCAAAGCAATCACACGATCATCGAAATATTCATTCAGGAAATTAAAGACGTCGGCCGTGCGATGTGGCCGGGCACCATCTTGCATAAACCACGAGGTGTTCGCAGTGTCGTCTAAGGCAGTTTGTACCGCCACAAATTCACGAAGAATGTCCAGATAGCGTGATGCAGTAACCGTTTCGGATCTGAAAAATGGGCCAATGATTCCTTTGGAAGAAATGGCGGGCCAGACCAGTACTTTTTGGGGATGCAGGGACAATGGGACTGCAACATGGGGCTTTTCGGTTCCCCATATGCGCCAGTTCTGTTTATTGACGAAGCCGTCCAGGTAAAAATAAGCTTCGTCAGTAAACCAAATGCTCCCCACATGCATATCGCTGTCATCAATCCTGTGCACTATATCGTTAGCGAATGTCTCTCGTGCAGCAATGGTAGCGGCGCTGAGGGTTGCCGCGTTTGAATTTTGTATGGATAGAGGTGTAAACTCTGGCGCATGAGACGATACGTGGACGTTGGCGTCATTTGGACCGCAGCTGCAACACCACGAACGGAAACCCGAGGCCGCTGTTGGATCACCTGCTGCACTAGCTGCGCGTTGCCCTACGCGGTCGCCCTACATTTCCAGCACGTTCATCCGTCACGTTCCCAGTCCATTCAAATTTTTCAAACAGATCCTTTATTGTATCGCTTTTCGGTCCTTTGGTTACATTAAACTTCCGTTGAAAACTTCGTCTTGTTGCAACAACACTGTGTTCTAGGCGGTGGAATTCCAACACCAGAAAAATCCTCTGTTCTACGGAATAAACCATGTTGTCTGCAGCACACTTGCACGTTGTGAACAGCACACGCTTACAGCAGAAAGACGACGTACAGAATGGCGCACCCACAGACTGCGTTGTCTTCTATATCTTTCACATCACTTGCAGCGCCATCTGTTGTTGAAAATTGTAACTACTGTAATTTCGAAAGTTTGTCCGCCTGAAAATGTACTGTTGCCCCAAGCATATTGAAACAAACGGTGTATTTCTATCGCTCCTCGTTTAGTTTTTATTGCCGTTTCAAATATACCGGTCATTTTTGAAACACCCTGTAATACTTAACTTTAATCCATAATTGGTGTACATCGGTCTGATGGGTCATGCTTCATTAGATACATAGCAAAGGATAAATGGCGCCTTGCTAGGTCGTAGCAAATGATGTAGCTGAAGGCTATGCTAACTATCGTCTCGGCGAATGAGAGCGCTATTTGTCAGTTCCATCTCTAGCAAAGTCGGCTGTACAACTGGGGCGAGTGCTAGGAAGTCTCTCTAGACCTGCCGTGTGGCGGCGCTCGGTCTGCAATCACTGACAGTGGCGACACGCGGGTCCGTCGTATACTAGCGGACCGCGGCCGATTTAAAGGCTACCACCTAGCAAGTGTGGTGTCTGGCGGTGACACCACAGAAAGAACTGAATATCAGCGCCACTCTTGCCAGACACGAGTCTCATATCGCCTCATAGTACTGACACCAGTGGAAGGATTTGCGGAGCGTGCTACAAGAACATCTAGTTGTTATCCTTATCAGTTACTTGTTCGGACTTTGACTATTATTGTTTGCATGTTGCTTGTGACATTGATGTATCTCCAAAGATAAGTACCGTCAATTGCTTTATAGATATAAAACTATTAACGTTATTTGTTTGAATTGTTGTATAGCGTTCCAAGAGCGCTGCATCCCTTAGGCACATTATTAACAACGAGTGGGAAAGATCTCAGATCATGAGCCCAAGCGAGTATGAATTTTTATGGATCACAATGTGCTTTGTTACCGGACCACACCTGTTCGCGATTTCTTTGAAGGACATTGTGGACATTTGCAAAAACAGACATAATGTCTTATAGGATAACAGCAATGAGTGATTTTATAATGTTACTTAAAATCCGTCTTGATTGCAAAAAAAAATTTTTTTTATTATTCATATGACCGGTTTCGGTTCATTCAGAACCATCTTCAGATCTGATATTTCAGTTACAGGAGTAACCCGTCCAAATCCAGCAACTTTCACATGCTACGTCAGTTTTTATGTGACGTAGCATGTGAAAGTTGCTGGATTTGCACGGGTTACTCCTGTAACTGAGATACCAGATCTGAAGATGGTTCTGAATGAACCGAAACCGGTCATATGAATAATAAAAAAATGAAAAAAATAAAAATTTTTTTGCAATCAAGATGGATTTTAAGTAACATTGTGGACAATTCAAGCGAATGATTTGACCACCCATATTGCGTTACATGAATCCCATCGAATATTTATGGGACATAATCGAGAGGTCAGTTCGTGCACAAAATCCTGCACTGACAGCACTTTTGCAATTACGGACACAATACTTCTGCAAGCGACTTCCAATCACTTGTTGGGTCCTTGACGAGCAAAGGTGGCAGAAGGACTGGCCTAGCGGTTCTAGGCCCTACAGTCTGGTACCGCGCGGCCGCTACGGACGCAGGTTCGAATGCTGCCTCGGGCATGGATGTGTGTGATGTCCTAAGGTTAGTTAGGTTTAAGTAGTTCTAAGTTCTAGGGGACTGATGACCACAGAAGTTAACTCGCACAGTGCTCAGAGCCATTTGAACCATTTTTGATCATAAGGGAGCCGCTGAGAGAGTGCAAATAACCTTTCTGCAGCCTGTATACACTTGACATAACCTGGAGCTATGGTCTGGAATGCGACCAAATACCACAGGACTCTCACGGTTATTGCACGCCACCTGACTGCTGTTTTGTACGTCAGTCTTGTGATTCGACCTGTTTTGCTGCCGTTCATGAACAGTATTCCAGGTGGTACTTTCCAGCAGGATAACGCTCTCTCACATACTGCATTTTTAAACCAATATGCTCTAAAATGGACCAACACGTTACCTCGAGCTGCTCGATCACCAGATCTGCCTCCAATCGGGCACATTGGAACATTATCGGACGACGTCTCCATCGTCATCCACAAACCTCATTTGTTATTCCCGTACTGACCGACCATGTGCAACAGGCATGGAACACGATCCTACAAATTCACATCTGGCACCTGTACAACACAATGTACACTCCTGGAAATTGAAATAAGAACACCGTGAAATCATTGTCCCAGGAAGGGGAAACTTTATTGACACATTCCTGGGGTCAGATACATCACATGATCACACTGACAGAACCACAGGCACATAGACACAGGCAACAGAGCATGCACAATGTCGGCACTAGTACAGTGTATATCCACCTTTCGCAGCAATGCAGGCTGCTATTCTCCCATGGAGACGATCGTAGAGATGCTGGATGTAGTCCTGTGGAACGGCTTGCCATGCCATTTCCACCTGGCGCCTCAGTTGGACCAGCGTTCGTGCTGGACGTGCAGACCGCGTGAGACGACGCTTCATCCAGTCCCAAACATGCTCAATGGGGGACAGATCCGGAGATCTTGCTGGCCAGGGTAGTTGACTTACACCTTTTAGAGCACGTTGGGTGGCACGGGATACATGCGGACGTGCATTGTCCTGTTGGAACAGCAAGTTCCCTTGCCGGTGTAGGAATGGTAGAACGATGGGTTCGATGACGGTTTGGATGTACCGTGCACTATTCAGTGTCCCCTCGACGATCACCAGTGGTGTACGGCCAGTGTAGGAGATCGCTCCCCACACCATGATGCCGGGTGTTGGCCCTGTGTGCCTCGGTCGTATGCAGTCCTGATTGTGGCGCTCACCTGCACGGCGCCAAACACGCATACGACCATCATTGGCACCAAGGCAGAAGCGACTCTCATCGCTGAAGACGACACGTCTCCATTCGTCCCTCCATTCACGCCTGTCGCGACACCACTGGAGGCGGGCTGCACGATGTTGGGGCGTGAGCGGAAGACGGCCTAACGGTGTGCGGGACCGTAGCCCAGCTTCATGGAGACGGTTGCGAATGGTCCTCGCCGATACCCCAGGAGCAACAGTGTCCCTAATTTGCTGGGAAGTGGCGGTGCGGTCCCCTACGGCACTGTGTAGGATCCTACGGTCTTGGCGTGCATCCGTGCGTCGCTACGGTCCGGTCCCAGGTCGACGGGCACGTGCACCTTCCGCCGACCACTGGCGACAACATCGATGTACTGTGGAGACCTCACGCCCCACGTGTTGAGCAATTCGGCGGTACGTCCACCCGGCCTCCCGCATGCCCACTATACGCCCTCGCTCAAAGTCCGTCAACTGCACATACGGTTCACGTCCACGCTGTCGCGGCATGCTACCAGTGTTAAAGACTGCGATGGAGCTCCGTATGCCACGGCAAACTGGCTGACACTGACGGCGGCGGTGCACAAATGCTGCGCAGCTAGCGCCATTCGACGGCCAACACCGCGGATCCTGGTGTGTCCGCTGTGCCGTGCGTGTGATCATTGCTTGTACAGCCCTCTCGCAGTGTCCGGAGCAAGTATGGTGGGTCTGACACACCGGTGTCAATGTGTTCTTTTTTCCATTTCCAGGAGTGTATGTATGTTTGCATGCTTGCAATCAACATTCTGGATTTTACACTGGTTACAAAGTACCAACATTAGCTTGTGGTCTTTCAGTGTTAATCACTTACACATGTTTCTTAGATAAACACGTTTCCGAAATTTCATTACTCTACATCAACCATTTTTTTGTGTATTGTTTTTTTCCTCGGTGTGTTATCTCTCTGTCTATAGTTTCAGTGATTTAACTTGTAAGGCAAAACACTGTTATATAGGCGATGGTATCACTTCTTGCAGCAGATGAATGATTTTACTGCACTATTTTGTATGCATGTATCTACCAAAGTCTATACTTCCCATATTATTTTGGAAAATCACTCGTCTTATTTCTCCTTAAAACCATGTCAAAGTCATCCTTACATTATGGTGACCCCTCACGATAGGATAAGTTACAAAGTTAATATCAACTTTTTTTTTACTTCTGTACTTCATAATGGGAGTGATGTATCGTGTTTTATAGCCGTTGGAGCTAATAATTTAACAAACATACGGCTCTAAACCTCCATCCATAATATGCGTTTTGGTGTGTAGCGTAAGTACAATTAACACGCTTGTGTGTTGCTTGTCGTTGCTAGATTCACTCGTACAGTCTACCCATGGCCATGGGGTTCTGTAACACAGCTAACACCAAATAGTATACTTTGAAGGAGTTCACAAGTGGACTGCAAGTACGACAAAATTTAGAAGTTATGGCCACAAGATTATGCGAGCAGAAGTGTTTACATCGTGTTCTTCACCCAGAGGCTTTTGCTACCAGTATGAGATAACGTCAATACAATAAACATTTGCTGTTGGTAGACATTCTAATCATAGTGCTCTGCAAAACACATTGCAGTCTTCGCCCTGCAAACATAAAAAGTAAACATTAACGAAATTGAGAGAAGTAACAGTTACAAATAGCAATGTTGACTGATGTGCTCAGTATACCATCATCCATGCTGGCCCAGCAGCAGGGGCCTGCAGACAACTTCCAGATATATCAGACCTGTTACCATTTAGTTATTTTGTACCACCAAGGAGCTACTTCAGTTCGTTGAGCTCTGTTCTACATTCCTTCATCTCACAGCATGATATGGCTAGTGGCTCTAAATGGGGTGAATGTGGATGTAGCACCAAACAGTGACTTCGGGGTAGATGTAGACGTAGAACGTTCAACATGTTGGTGCTGCATTGAAGTATTCATGGTATGAATGGGACAACTTTGGTAGTATGAGGCCGTATACGCAGAAGAAAATGTTGATGGATTGTAAGCCATCTTACACTCGTTTTGATGTTCATATGTTTGGGCGTAAGCTTTCGATATTTCATATGTATGGTGAAGCTGAGTTTCAATTAACTTCAGGCCACACGTGCATTTATCTAAAGCATTCGGAAATTTTATGACTAAAACTGTGCACTAGCAACTGCGGTGGATAGGCATCCCATGGCTTTATGGTATATTTACGTGTGAATATCTTAAATATAATGAAATTATCAGTTCACATATTCAGTCGGTATCACAGAATGTATATAATTGCATCTGTGGACTTAAATACAGCTCAGGCTGAATTCAAAGCATAAATAAAATATTTATTTGGACAATATTGTAGAAAAGTTGACTCATTGTGTGATGATGTGTGTGTATATATAAAACGTATCACCGCTGAGTAGTCGACAGATCGACTTATTAATTTTATGCCGATGTAGCAAAGGTGCATATTGTGAATAATAACAATAACGTTTATAAAGACTGAAGCGGCGAGTGAAAATTTGTAGCAGGGCGGGTAATCGAAAACAGGTATCCCGCATACTAGGCAGCTGCGTCTGCGACTGAACCACCTCGGCACATCATTTCACACAAATGCGTGGATTACACCGGCATACCTCCCTCCTTGATTCAAATTCTCACTGCCACTCCAGTCTCCTTAAAGTTCGCCATTACACATGAACAGTACGAACCCAACCGAATAAGTGCATGCATTCAGGTAAAAGGTGGTGGAACGTCACACTGCTAAATGGGCTCGTCCTGAAATGTCTTTTGCAAATTTGATTCGATTTTGTAATCACTGACTCGTACCCACTCAACTCGAGAAAATTCTTTTTGTTTCCTGCTCCACTTCGTGGTGCTTCACTTTTTCTTTGCGCGCAATATGTATTTTGAATGTTTTCCCAATTTGTACGATATAACTCGGGTAGGACTGTGTTCGCCATACATAATGTGCTCTTGCTTTTTCTGATTTAGTCTTCTTGTTTCTCGCATTAGGTCTGAAATTATATTTTACTAAATGTTTTCGTTTTGAAGTTATTCACAAGCAAAAGAAGAATGTAAAATCTAAACAAGCTAAGGAAAAAAGTTAAAATTCACCCTATCTTATTTTTAAATCTTTCCGAGGTACTGATCGAAATTTTTAAACTATATTATTTGTCGGAAATTTTTCCACGATGTTTTACTTCTATTTTTAACCCTTTTCGATTTTATATTCTCCTTCTCATTATGAATAAGACAAGTAACCACGTTTTCCGTTCACTAGAATACTAAGGTAATTTTCAGACCTTGAACGTCTTCATGAAGCCTGCTTCATTACATGTTATACTTACAAACTGTACAGCTTACTGATTAACGTCCTTAACATATTCAGTCTGAGCGCTATTCGACGGCTGGTGTTCTAAACTTCTGAAGACAGCGTCCTGATACTTTCATAGGTGGCACTACGGGTTCGTGAGTACAACATGTAATGAAGTAGGCTCCATGAAGACGTTTAAGGTGTGCAAATTACCATACTATTCTAGTGCTAAACTAAAATATAGGTCTTCGAAGAGTGAACTGAAGTCCAGCTAAAGCTGTACTCATCGAAAAGTAAGGATACGTTTGGAAGTCACTTCTCCAACATCATTAGACAGCAGGAATTAAACTTCTCTGGTCTATTCTCCCCTTATTACTGCAAATATTTTAGTGGTATAGAAGTTGTTAGTTTCGTATTTATTACTTAAACAGTCATATATCGGCATGAAGTTTTTCTCCAGTGTAAGAACTTACAACAGCACATAATTTACCTCTAGACAAACATGCAAAACCTGTAGTTTTCTTTCTGTTACAAGCAAGAAATCCGATGTATCTCGGGGCGAATTTCTGAATTAGTGACTAGTTTTCATAGTGACCGAAGGAATGAATTCCCTTTTTACTGGTACTTTCTATTTCACGCTTTAGTTATTGTTCTGAAGAACCACGAAGATAGCGATTAAATGACGTATCACGTATTGTCAGTACAGCATTGTCGTGCAGCCAGAAGCGATCGCCACTCTACAAACTTTGTCCCACGTCACACTCTCAACAATGGAATGTCGCCCTACGTCAGCGGGTCGTTTCCCAGCAACATTGCGATACTGCTTCGTAAACGAGCGATCTCGTGTTGAAGCGTCTCGTGCTATTTCGTTGGTGCTCCGTGTATTAAGAAAGTTGTAACAGAGGATACGAACTTTCCGTGTTTGTTAGATCTCTTCAGAGTTTCAGATACAGACACAGGAAGTCAGTGTCACGCCAGGCGCAGCTGAGGAACAGGGGTGAGTGACCAGCCGCCATTCTTTCTCAGTCGTAGCATGCTTACACAAAGGTCATCTGCTGTCGTAATTGACTATTAGCTACTACTGATTGCCACTGTTGCCTGAGTTAAGCAATACATGTAAGAAGTGTATCGCTATGTTCACACGTTTAGTCGTTCGTACCAGCTACATTTTGTTGTAATCTCTGGTTACTTCCAGTTATACGAGTTAATGTACGTGCACGTTGTCGTATCCATACTGTCTGGTAGCAATATTTGATATTTGTAAAGAGATATGACGTTTTGATACAGCAAGCTGTGTACACCTCCTCGTGTTCTGTACAGCTAGATAATATTTTTGATTTCATATACAAGTGGCAAAGAGGTATCTCTCTACTTATTAGGCATATATTTAAACATTTTCTTGAAAGGCAAATAGCTTTTTTCGTGCTACATGATGCAGCAGCTGTACAGAAATGTGAGCAAAAGGGCGCCTTAAGTGCAAGAGGATGTTTTCCGTTTCGTCCTGTCATTGTAATCGGTTCGAGGGAATTATAACGGAGAATCATGACACAAATACAAATACAGATAGCCAAAAAGATTTTCATTCTTGATTTCCCATGATCCGTAAATGAAATTGGATGATACTTTTTTCCTCTCGTAGCAATTTAAGCTACACGCCTAGGCTACTGCCTAACGACAACCTCGACAATAGTCAAATATTTATGACAACCAAGACTTAAAATTCTGATTTAGACTCTGCTCGTGGGTCCCAACCTATCCTTAGGTCCCAACCTAACAACATCCTGGGAAATTTTGACATATGCGCAGGCAAATAGGAAAACGTTTGTCATAATGACAAGTACAACGTTGAGCGAGTCTCATTAGCTGTCGTGTAATATCATCCAATTGCTTACGACCACCGATAACGAACTCTCAACAACACACAACGAAAATCTGTCGAGAACGTAAGCGTACTTTAGCCGAAAAGTCCTCTGAAACTTAGGCAGTTGCTGTTAATTATGCAGTTGTTTGTGCTACGTGACTGTGTGAAGAAGAAATTTTATTATTTTTATAGCATTTGTAGAGAGAATCATGCGGTCGGCAATGTTGTGTTGATAACCAAACTTTGTCTGGTGTCTGATGAGACACCGAAGTGTCCTCGCAGTTCCTGAGAGCGTTGTCTGGAAAAGGGATATACCTCGATTAGAGTATCACGCCAAAACACATTTTTGACATTTCTCGCAGTTTGAAGACTGTCCTGCATGATTCTTAAAAGTGCATCAGTTTTCTGTACGCGGCAAGGTTTTACTGTTGTACATTCTTGTGTTGATACCTCATTGAGGATGGGGATTTCCTCAGGATATCTGCCGAGTTGGTACGTCGATCATAGGAGGAGTATGGAAACCAATCCCTTAGGCAGCCTCGATGCTACTATAGAATTATTGGGTCCCTGTCTACTGATAAAACTTAGCGAGAAACAGACAGAGGTTCCTTTGCTGTTCGGAAAGAAACACCGCACCGCCTGAGACTCGGACGGTCTCAGAGCTGGTATGTGTCTTAAATTTTGATGCTATCGTAGTTTTCCCAAGTTCCCAGGATTAACAGATCAAGAGTTATATACTGAACGTGATGAAAGTTTGAGAGAAAATGCACAACGTTTAACCACAACTTATTTGACGCAGAAAATTGTTCTAACAAGCAATTTGAAAAACATTCTGTGACACCAAAGGTAGGCATTACATGAGCAGTATTATAATTTGATTATGTATTCCTCCGTGAAAAAAATAGTTGACAGACGATATGACATTTTTCAGGCTATTATGCTAGAGACAGATCGATGTGGCAATTTGGAAGATTACTGACGAGTCATAAGACGCCAACCCCACAAATTTCTGTCATCATTTCTCAGTCTACGCGATAGATATCCTGACTAGCGAGCTATTTTATTATGTAGCATGGGGATGTGTTAACTATATAGACCAGCGGTTCCCAAGTTAGGCGGCGCGACCCCCTCCCCCTACTGGGGGTGGGGTCGGGTGTGGCAGCTTTATAGGTGGTAGAGCGCAAGGACATCTCAGAAAAAAAGCAGAAACATTCGATCAGACAATTCAGAACGCTAACGCTCTAATTACAGTGAGCGAGTGCATTTTTGTAGGGTTGGCAGCATCGTCTTTGCGTCACACATCAACTTGTTACTGACACAGCACATTTTTGCGTCTGCTCTTCTCGTCCTTAGCTCAGTATTATGCCTATTGTGCTCTGTAGAAATAACTAGTATTTTTATTGGTTTTGTACTTTGATCGAAAAGTCCACTAGGAGAAGAATGAATTATCGATGGATTCACATTTATTGAAAAAGACGATGTCCGGCAATCACAGCATGTTGTGTGTCGTAATGTCCTCGACAACAACTCATTGTGGTCTCCGCGACTGAAAAGTTATTTAAAAACAGGTCGACCGTGTTGCAAAATAAACCAAAAGAGTATTTTGTTGGGAAAAGGAATTCTTTACATTGAATGAAAGTTGACTCTACTGCGATCCTTCAGCAGGAAAATGAGAAAGTTATGGGAGCATCACATGAAACTTCTCCCGTAACTGCAAAAACAAAATAACCTCATGGTATTGGTGAGAGGTTAATCAAATCTTTCATTGTTAAAGCAACGTGAATTTTTTTTAAGAAAATATTTAGTGAAAACTGGATGTCATATCTCTTTCAGACAACACTGTGCAACGTGTTGTCGGAGAAATAGCCCTGAATGTGAAAGAACAGCTAGTTAAAGGACTGAAACTATTTCCATTTTTTTGCCTTGCGTGTGTTGATTCTACTAAAAGAGCTCAACAGTGTGACTTTTAACAGTAAAATGCCAATTTGCGGCCGAGAAGAAAACTACGGATAAACTATTGCTATTTAAAAACTTGGGAACAACATGAAATGGTTCTCAAGTATTTTCGTTTGTTAATTAATTTTTGGTTCAAAAATGGTTCAAATGGCTCTGAGCAATATGCGACTTAACTTCTGATGTCATCAGTCGCCTGGAACTTAGAACTAATTAAACCTAACTAAGAACTGAGTAAACCTAACTAACCTACGGACATCACACACATCCATGCCCGAGGCCGGATTCGAACCTGCGACCGTAGCGGGCGCTCGGTTCCAGACCGTAGCTCCCAGAACCGCACGGCCACTCTGGCCGGGAATTAATTTTTGGTTGAAAATGGGATTGTCTTGGGACAGAACTATGGGACTTGGTACTGATGTGGCACCGACAACCTTATGTTCACAAAATAAAGTGATATATAAAGTTAGAATCAAGAAGTCCGTGTGAGTTCTGTCTCATTGCCGATGTATGCCATGCAAACTCTGAATGCTACTTCGTGAGAAACTCGATGCACCAGGCCACAGATCTCATAATAATCAAAAGATAATATTACTAAAATATTTTGTATTCACTCTCACCAATATTTGTAGAACTGCTCGCACCACCTACGATTCTACAACAGAGAAAAACAAAACTAGTTAGTTGTTTGTTTGGAATTACACATCCTATAGCCGTTGCAGAAATGGAGACGGCCTTTTACCCAGTGAATTAGTAACAATATTTCCAGAATAAAACCGCAAATATTTAAGTTCGGATAGGTGTCATTGATTAAAAAAGTGTAAAGTTACTAACAAAATAAAATAATTTTCCCTTGTTCGTGCGAAGTATGTGCCACTCGTTTGAGCATTGCTTGGTTGAGCCGTACATAGTGTGACACAGAACTAAATATCATAATTAGCTGTTGGGTGTGGCACGTTGCATTATTAGCAATTAATTGTAATGTTTAGGAATTTTTGTGTCTATTAATCTTCGGAGGTACAGAAAAAATATTGTCATCTGATACACTAAATTTTGTTGGGGCACTGATAACGGTAAAAGCTTTTACAGTCCTCTTCCAGTCTCAAATATCATTCTGTGTTTTATCGTCAATGGTACGTTACTAATCTCTATCTGTATCTTTAAATACGAGTCACGAGAAGGAAATGAAAGTTTTCAAATTAGTATTATCACTTTAACGCCAAGACGAAGTTTTACTGAATTTAGTCCGACAATGAACAACAATCAAGAACAATAGTTAATTTGTCTGTCATAGGAAATACAGGTCGATGTGGATACATATCAAAGAATCGTGACCGTCTGGAACGAGTAGCATCTGGTCGATGTGGATGTATTTCAAAGAATGGTGACCGCCTGGAATGAGTAGCTAGGCTACCGGATCATCATCTTTGTGCTGCAAGCCTTGCTCTGCTGTCGCAATAACGAGGTTTGAGAGTTAGTGCAACTTGCTGCACAGACCTTCGTAATTTTCGGAATACTATACGGCATCCATGATGAAACTTCTTTAGTTGTATTGTATGAGATGGCTCCAGCTGCAGACGCAAGTAGGTGATGTGAAAGCAGTGACTGATTTTGCAGCCATTCTGCTCCCACCTGCATATTAAGATGGTGAGATATAGCCGCAACAGAGAGACAAGCTGTAGGGCCAGTCAAATCATATTTACCGTATTTCCTTAA
The DNA here is from genome assembly GCF_023864275.1 of Schistocerca cancellata. NCBI lineage: Eukaryota > Metazoa > Arthropoda > Insecta > Orthoptera > Acrididae > Schistocerca > Schistocerca cancellata. The sequence continues at coordinate 558,462,085 of NC_064632.1, forward strand.
TTGCAACCTTCATTCTGAAGACTTGCTTGCAAGTTACGAGGGCAGTTCAATAAGTAATGCAACACATTTTTTTTCTGAAACAGGGGTTGTTTTATTCAGCACTGAAATACACCAGGTTATTCCCCAATCTTTTAGCTACACAACACTATTTTTCAACGTAATCTCCATTCAATGCTACGGCCTTACGCCACCTTGAAATGAGGGCCTGTATGCCTGCACGGTACCATTCCACTGGTCGATGTCGGAGCCAACGTCGTACTGCATCAATAACTTCTTCATCATCCGCGTAGTGCCTCCCACGGATTGCGTCCTTCGTTGGGCCAAACATATGGAAATCTGACGGTGCGAGATCGGGGCTGTAGGGTGCATGAGGAAGAACAGTCCACTGAAGTTTTGTGAGCTCCTCTCGGGTGCGAAGGCTTGTGTGAGGTCTTGCGTTGTCATGAAGAAGGAGAAGTTCGTTCAGATTTTTGTGCCTACGAACACGCTGAAGTCGTTTCTTCAATTTCTGAAGAGTAGCACAATACACTTCAGAATTGATCGTTTGACCATGGGGAAGGACATCGAACAGAATAACCCCTTCAGCGTCCCAGAAGACTGTAACCATGACTTTACCGGCTGAGGGTATGGCTTTAAACTTTTTCTTGGTAGGGGAGTGGGTGTGGCGCCACTCCATTGATTGCCGTTTTGTTTCAGGTTCGAAGTGATGAACCCATGTTTCATCGCCTGTAACAATCTTTGACAAGAAATTGTCACCCTCAGCCACATGACGAGCAAGCAATTCCGCACAGATGGTTCTCCTTTGCTCTTTATGGTGTTCGGTTAGACAACGAGGGAACAAGCGGGAACAAACCTTTGAATATCCCAACTGGTGAACAATTGTGACAGCACAACCAACAGAGATGTCAAGTTGAGCACTGAGTTGTTTGATGGTGATCCGTCGATCATCTCGAACGAGTGTGTTCGCACGCTCCGCCATTGCAGGAGTCACAGCTGTGCACGGCCGGCCCGCACGCGGGATATCAGACAGTCTTGCTTGACCTTGCGGCGATGATGACACACGCTTTGCCCAACGACTCACCGTGCTTTTGTCCACTGCCGGATCACCGTAGACATTCTGCAAGCGCCTATGAATATCTGACATGCCCTGGTTTTCCGCCAAAAGAAACTCGATCACTGGCCGTTGTTTGCAACGCACATCCGTTACAGACGCCATTTTAACAGCTCCGTACAGCGCTGCCACCTGTCGGAAGTCAATGAAACTATACGAGACGAAGCGGGAATGTTTGAAAATATTCCACAAGAAATTTCCGGTTTTTTCAACCAAAATTGGCCGAGAAAAAAAAGTGTTGCATTACTTATTGAACTGCCCTCGTACAATAAATACTCTGTCGACTCCACCCACACATGCAAACGCAGATCCATCTCCGGAATTTTCTACCTTTTAATACTAACATTTTGGCAGCCCCAGTACAAGTTCGCTAACATAATTGTTTTATACTGAAGCACCTTTGCCGGCAGCTGTGGCCGAGCGGTTCTAGGCGCTTCAGTCCGGAACAGCGCTGCTGCTACGGTCGCAGGTTCGAATCCTGCCTCGGGCATGGATGTGTGTGATGTCCTTAGGTTTGTTAGGTTTAAGTAGTTTTAAGTTCTAGGGGAGTGATGACCTCAGATGTTAGGTCCCATAGTGCTCAGAGCCATTTGAACCATTTGAAGCACCTTTATTAGAAGCAGACCCCGGATCCGTTAACCAACCTTGCCAAGCTATTAGTTCAGCACTGTCAATCTTTGCGACAAGCATTACCAATGTAACGTAATAAACAGAGTTAAATGTGGTTCTTGTTTAACTTCATACGTAATGACTTCCTTATTCATTATTTCTGAGAGAAGTAATTAATTATGTCAGATCAGACGTGCCACTTTACATAGTTCTATTGAACACCCCGACATATACCTCTACAACCTGTGGACAAAATAACATCATTTTTCTAGATCACGTACGTAAGTTCATTTACAACATAACATTGTTTCATGCAAATAAATGTTGTAAGTTAACCAGCCTCGCTATCGTATGGTTAGGGTGGAGGTATTTTCCAAAACCACAGTGTCTGAGAATTACAATTAGTCATAGTAACTACCAATACTGTGACTATAATATCTTCCGTCATTACACGTTTCTGTTATTACTAAGTTTTCGGCTAAAGTGATCGTAGACAGGAGTATATAACCACCTGCTATTATGAAAAAATTAATGGCACTACGCCTCCCTTTAAATTGGCTATCAGTAAATATTACTTGGAGAAGTACAAAAAGGAATCATAGTAACTATTTATATACCATAGGCTACACATTGTAATCGTGAATTATTATTAATATTCACATGTGCGAATGTCGCGAGGAAATGAAATGGTTACTAAATTCACAACCAGTAAGTTGTGTCGCACAACGCCTTTAGTCACAGACACAGTAAAATATTAATTCAGTAGCATTGTTCACTTTCCATGTACCACATCATCATATATATATTTATATCCAAGTTTTCGCTCTAAAGACAGTAACCATTCGAAGGAGATGTCACTAAATACATGCGTTCACGTAACTATGACCAGTATAATAACACAGCAAAGGCAACATGACTCAATAAGACATGATTCTGTGCATCTTGTGCGGCTTAGTAATAGTTTCAAAGCTATTTAACTGTAAGAACGTTGAAAGAAATCAATAATTATTAGAGTCAAAATGAACCACTAATACTACACAGTACAGGTGACATATGTCATTACTTAATCTGAACTGTCGTAGTTGGATTTGCATTGAGATGACCGTTATTCAGAAAAGGTGCCATTACATTATCCTGTTGATGCATCGTTATGGTAGTTCCTGGATATCTAAGTGCAAACCAACTCAAAATAGTTTGATTATGTAAGAATCTACGTTACTTGTACTGTGTAGTACTAATGGTTCATTGTGAGTTCAGTATCTATTGGTGTGTTTTTGACGTCCTTATAATTACATGCCTCCGAAACTATGATTAAGCAGTCCAGGAGGTACAGAGCGGAGAGTCATTGTGTTAAGTTACCTCTATTGTCTTAATGGACTGTTCGCAGTTCCGTGAATGTTTATATTTAGCGAGATTCCCTTCGCGAAGTGTATTTAATTTTGAACGAGACGATGGAAACCAATATTATATAATATGTTACAAGGAATGTGAAGAACCATATTGTCTTAATTTTTTACCATGACTGTAAATAATATCAGATCTGCAAGGCTCGCAGGAGTGCTTCTGTAAAGTTTGGAAGGTAGGAGACGAGGTACTGGCAGAAATAAAGCTGCGAGGACGGGGCGTGAGTCGTGCTTGGGTAGCTCAGTTGGTAGAGCACTTACCCGCGGAAGGCAAGGGTCCCGAGTTCAAGTCTAGGTCCGGCACACAGTTTTAATCTGCCAGGAAGTTTCAGTGGCAGTATGGATCAACAAAGATGGTGATTGTGAATTTAGTAGCTACTAAAGCACGCCACAAATGGATATTATCACATACTCACGTTTAGAATGTATGTCTTGTGGGGCATAAATAGTTATCATCAAACCTCAGTGTACTCTTCCATTGAGTACGCGTTTGGATCATGGTCAGTGAAGGTATGGTGTAATGCCATAAACAAACACAAGTTCTCGAATGTTGTGGAATGTTCTGGAACATGTGGACCATCCGAAGCCTTGTTGCTGTGTTCTGGAACCCGCGATTGGCAGGGCTACCCATTGGCATAGATATATAAAGCAAGACCGTCGTCGTTTCGGTCGTCAGTTTCTTATCTGTGATGAAGGGAGGAACTGAAAGTGTAGTTCTGTAACAAAAGACACCGATAAAAAATTGCAACCTAATCACCTGAGAATACAACATTAACAGCATTTTACTATCTTTGCCAAAAGGAGCCATTCGCGAAAACATAGCTATAGGAGTCGTCCCTACCTATGATATGTGGAACACAGCAAGAAAAAATTATCAACGACGGAAACAAGTAATTCGAGTAGAAAATGATACAATAATCATGAAAACTGGCGCACTATCCGAGTACACGCCGTACATCTGAACATCACAGAATGGTTTTGTCTCCAGATGTTGCTACACGAAATACGGGCGCCAACAAGTTTCGTAGATTTCATGACTGTTGACGGTTCCCTGTGCCAGACGTACAGGGAAGCATGCAAACGTTTAAGACTACTGGAAAACGACAAACACTGGGAATTAAAACTACAAGAAGGCTCATTCACGGCCTCAGCCGAACTAGTGAGAGACTTACGCGCCATAATTCTAACAACATGCAACCCATCGAATCCAAAACAGTTATAGAATGGCTTCAAAGAGAGTATGAGTGATGACGTAGTGTACCAGATCCGACAAGCTCATTCTGAATTCGTAGTCGAACTCAACGGCGACGTCTTCAATGAAACACTCATTCGCCCGGAAGATAAATGTTTAGCGATAAACAACCAGATCACAGTACAACTTAGGATGCACGCACCATGAAAAGATGCTATCAGTGTGCTAACATTCGAAATTAAAGTGAAAAAAGCTACTACATCAACCACCTACTTCAGTACATTGCTCACAACAAACTACTCCCAAACGACAATCAAAATGAAATTTACAGTGTTATGGAGCGGATCGACATCAACAATGGCGGAACTACCAGTACACCACGTCATCAAATGTATCCGGACAAGCGAGTGAAAATCAATTGCAAGTCCGTGGAGCCTCCGTCGGTAATGCTGGAATTAAATATGGTGTTGGCCCACCCTTAGAGTAGGTGACAGCTTCCACTCTCGCAAGCATAAGTCCAATCAGGTGCTGGAAGGTTTCTTGCGGAATGGCAGCCCATTCTTCACGGAGTGCTGTACTGAGGAGACGTATCGATGTCGGTCGGTGAGGCCTGGCACGAAGTCAGCGTTCCAAAACATCCCAAAGGTGTTCTACAGCATTCAGGTCAGGACTCTGTGCAGGCCGGTCCATTGCAGGGATGTTATTGTGTAATTTCTCCGCCACAGGCCGTGTATTATGTGAACAGGTGCTCGATCGTATTGAAAGATGCAATCGGCATCCCTGAATTGGTTTTCAACCGTGGGGAGCAAAAAGGTGTTAAAAACATCAATGGAGGCCTGTGCTGTGATAGTACCACGCAAAATAACCCGGGGTGCAAGACCCCTCCATGAAAAAGACGACCACACCATAACATCACCGCCTCCGAATTTTACTGTTGGCACTACACCTTACACTGCCTTCGACTAAAAACTGTATCTGCGATCATACTACTCAGAAATCTGAAATCACTCCCCAGAATGCTACTGATGTCTACCGAATTACCTTTCCAGTTTAAACGGCTGCAATTTCCAATCAAATTAGCCTACAGTTTTAAAGTAACGAAGACCATGGAGAAACTTTAAAACATTGTGGCATCAGCCTCAAAGACTTCTGCTTCTCTCATGGTCAATCATATGTAGCTTGCTCTCGCAAAAATTGTACATATATATCCCGGATAACAAAATGAAAAATGTTGTTTATACACAAATATGTTTTCATAAAATATTTTTCCTCTGGTATTTTAAAGTTTGTCCTTTTATTCCAACAACCACACAGTATCATGTCAACTCCTTGAGGGAAGCCGGTCATCCCAGCTTGTATTTTTATATTAGTGATTGCTTGTGTCCTCTTAGCTAGGATACCTTAACCTGGAAACTGAGTAATAACAACGTGTAACGAAATAAATGTGTAAAGGCAGAACATATTATTGAATCAGTATTGACAATTACTACGAATAATTATAACTCCTATATACTATGATTAGCACAAGACCTCCTCCTTAATCTTACGACAGGTGGACTAGTTAGCTTATAACACATACTTCAAAGCAAATAATGTTGTGTTTTAGAAGCATATGTCTAAGCGATCGAGAAAAATTTTCTGTGTGCAAAAGTACAACTGAAGGTGAGACATTAAGGCCTCGAAAACTATCATTGAATCAAACTTATAAAATCTTTACTGCAGCCTGAGGTTGCCTTATTGGAAAATGGCAAGTTTGTTTGAAGAAAGAAAAGACACAATTTACTGGAGTACATTGAAGGCCACAGAAAATCTGAAAACACGTAGTTGAACGCTTTTCACTTCATGTCATAATATTCCGAAAGTTTCAGTGTTCCAAATCTGTTGTTCATAACCAAACAGAAATTGAATCATAATTTTCCATTACAATTTTTGTTCAAAAAATGTTTATCAATTTCTTATTAAAAACTACTACTTTGATTTGATTTGAATTTGTAACGCAGTGTTCCGGAGCTAATATATATACACTCCTGGAAATTGAAATAAGAACACCGTGAATTCATTGTCCCAGGAAGGGGAAACTTTATTGACACATTCCTGGGGTCAGATACATCACATGATCACACTGACAGAACCACAGGCACATAGACACAGGCAAGTATGAGTATGAGTATGTGCCAAGCAAGATCGTAAGAGATGGAAAAGAGCCACCGTGGTTCAACAACCGAGTTAGAAAACTGCTGCGGAAGCAAAGGGAACTTCACAGCAAACATAAACATAGCCAAAGCCTTGCAGACAAACAAAAATTACGCGAAGCGAAATGTAGTGTGAAGAGAGCTATGCGAGAGGCGTTCAATGAATTCGAAAGTAAAGTTCTATGTACTGACTTGGCAGAAAATCCTAAGAAATTTTGGTCTTATGTCAAAGCGGTAGGTGGATCAAAACAAAATGTCCAGACACTCTGTGACCAAAATGGTACTGAAACAGAGGATGACAGACTAAAGGCCGAAATACTAAATGTCTTTTTCCAAAGTTGTTTCACAGAGGAAGATTGCACTGTAGTTCCTTCTCTAGATTGTCGCACAGATGACAAAATGGTAGATATCGAAATAGACGACAGAGGGATAGAGAAACAATTAAAATCGCTCAAAAGAGGAAAGGCCTCTGGACCTGATGGGATACCAGTTCAATTTTACACAGAGTACGCGAAGGAACTTGCCCCCCTTCTTGCAGCAATGTACCGTAGGTCTCTAGAAGAGCGTAGCGTTCCAAAGGATTGGAAAAGGGCACAGGTCATCCCCGTTTTCAAGAAGGGACGTCGAACAGATGTGCAGAACTATAGACCTATATCTCTAACGTCGATCAGTTGTAGAATTTTGGAACACGTATTGTGTTCGAGTATAATGACTTTTCTGGAGACTAGAAATCTACTCTGTAGGAATCAGCATGGGTTTCGAAAAAGACGGTCATGTGAAACCCAGCTCGCGCTATTCGTCCACGAGACTCAGAGGGCCATAGACACGGGTTCACAGGTAGATGCCGTGTTTCTTGACTTCCGCAAGGCGTTCGATACAGTTCCCCACAGTCGTTTATTGAACAAAGTAAGAGCATATGGACTATCAGACCAATTGTGTGATTGGATTGAAGAGTTCCTAGATAACAGGACGCAGCATGTTATTCTCAATGGAGAGAAGTCTTCCGAAGTAAGAGTAATTTCAGGTGTGCCGCAGGGGAGTGTCATAGGACCGTTGCTATTCACAATATACATAAATGACCTGGTGGATGACATCGGAAGTTCACTGAGGCTTTTTGCAGATGATGCTGTGGTGTATCGAGAGGTTGTAACAATGGAAAATTGTACTGAAATGCAGGAGGATCTGCAGCGAATTGACGCATGGTGCAGGGAATGGCAACTGAATCTCAATGTAGACAAGTGTAATGTGCTGCGAATACACAGAAAGATAGATCCTTTATCATTTAGCTACAAAATAGCAGGTCAGCAACTGGAAGCAGTTAATACCATAAATTATCTGGGAGTACGCATTAGGAGTGATTTAAAATGGAATGATCATATAATGTTGATTGTCGGTAAAGCAGATGCCAGACTGAGATTCATTGGAAGAATCCTAAGGAAATGCAATCCGAAAACAAAGGAAGTAGGTTACAGTACGCTTGTTCGCCCACTGCTTGAATACTGCTCAGCAGTGTGGGATCCGTACCAGATAGGGTTGATACAAGACATAGAGAAGATCCAACGGAGAGCAGCGCGCTTCGTTACAGGATCATTTAGTAATCGCGAAAGCGTTACGGAGATGATAGATAAACTCCAGTGGAAGACTCTGCAGGAGAGACGCTCAGTAGCTCGGTACGGGCTTTTGTCAAAGTTTCGAGAACATACCTTCGCCGAAGAGTCAAGCAGTATATTGCTCCCTCCTACGTATATCTCGCGAAGAGACCATGAGGATAAAATCAGAGAGATTAGAGCCCACACAGAGGCATACCGACAATCCTTCTTTCCACGAACAATACGAGACTGGAATAGAAGGGAGAACCGATAGAGGTACTGAAGGTACCCTCCGCCACACACCGTCAGGTGGCTTGCGGAGTATGGATGTAGATGTAGATGTAGATGCAACAGAGCATGCACAATGTCGGCACTAGTACAGTGTATATCCACCTTTCGCAGCAATGCAGGGTGCTATTCTCCCATGGAGACGATCGTAGAGATGCTGGATGTAGTCCTGTGGAACGGTTTGCCATGCCATTTCCACCTGGCGCCTCAGTTGGACCAGCGTTCGTGCTGGACGTGCAGACCGCGTGAGACGACGCTTCATCCAGTCCCAAACATGCTCAATGGGGGACAGATCCGGAGATCTTGCTGGCCAGGGTAGTTGACTTACACCTTCTAGAGCACGTTGGGTGGCACAGGATACATGCGGACCTGCATTGTCCTGTTGGAACAGCAAGTTCCTTTGCCGGTCTAGGAATGTTAGAACGATGGGTTCGATGACGGTTTGGATGTACCGTGCACTATTCAGTGTCCCCTCGACGATCACCAGTGGTGTACGGCCAGTGTAGGAGATCGCTCCCCACACCATGATGCCGGGTGTTGGCCCTGTGTGCCTCGGTCGTATGCAGTCCTGATTGTGGCGCTCACCTGCACGGCGCCAAACACGCATACGACCATCATTGGCACCAAGGCAGAAGCGACTCTCATCGCTGAAGACGGCACGTCTCCATTCGTCCCTCCATTCACGCCTGTCGCGACACCACTGGAGGCGGGCTGCACGATGTTGGGGCGTGAGCCGAAGACGGCCTAACGGTGTGCGGGACCGTAGCCCAGCTTCATGGAGACGGTTGCGAATGGTCCTCGCCGATACCCCAGGAGTAACAGTGTCCCTAATTTGCTGGGAAGTGGCGGTGCGGTCCCCTACGGCACTGCGTAGGATCCTACGGTCTTGGCGTGCATCCGTGCGTCGCTGCGGTCCGGTCCCAGGTCGACGGGCACGTGCACCTTCCGCCGACCACTGGCGACAACATCGATGTACTGTGGAGACCTCACGCCCCACGTGTTGAGCAATTCGGCGGTACGTCCACCCGGCCTCCCGCATGCCCACTATACGCCCTCGCTCGAAGTCCGTCAACTGCACATACGGTTCACGTCCACGCTGTCGCGGCATGCTACCAGTGTTAAAGACTGCGATGGAGCTCCGTATGCCACGGCAAACTGGCTGACACTGACGGCGGCGGTGCACAAATGCTGCGCAGCTAGCGCCATTCGACGGCCAACACCGCGGTTCCTGGTGTGTCCGCTGTGCCGTGCGTGTGATCATTGCTTGTACAGCCCTCTCGCAGTGTCCGGAGCAAGTATGGTGGGTCTGACACACCGATGTCAATGTGTTCTTTTTTCCATTTCCAGGAGTGTACGTAGGAAAGACATAAAACGGTAGAGATTGATTGTCTGTAGAGCTGTCTTCTGTCTTCTGTATGTGGATAAGAGTAGGAAGTCCTCGATAGAACGAGTCACAATACAACAATTTCAAACTTCCAGGTTTCTTGGCAGTCGCCATTGGAAAAGCTCCTACTCTGTCAGATTAGAATATAGGTTGAGAACTCCATTGTTACTTTCTTTCTCCAGATGTTCCGGCGGGCTCTCGCCATGTTTTGCCTCCCCTGTGGAGGTGAAACCGAACGTGATGATCGTGATGATGTCAGTGAGGTGGATCCTGAGGACGAGTACTTCATACCTCAGGTAAGCATCGCCGAAATGTATGCAAAACTTAAGAGGTAGACTTAGGAGCACTCAGGTTCCACATACTATGAGGATTAGACGGTACAACACTGTGAATTTTACTGTAAAATGTTTTTATTTCATCAAAAAGTCGTATTTGGAGACCGGTGGTTCAAGTACTTGTCTGGACATAGGAGTTTCATTTCTGATGGTTTCCCTAAAATGTTACAGGTTGATTGAGGAACTGTTGGCAGTAAAATCAACACCTTTCCACAATAGTAACTCTTTTCTCCCGCTCCATCTCCCATAATACTGTAATGGACCGAATTTGTATTGCTCACATCCTTTCTGTACTTATGCTTTGTATCTTTGTTCACACTCAGTTTCAAACCCTTCCGACATAGTGCGTCATACTTGTGCTAGAAATGTTTTCGCTAGCGCGTGCTAGAGCTCGTCACGACCTTCACTGACCGCTACACCACGTCCAGGAGGAATCCATATGTGTGGGAGCGGCTGGGTCGAGCCACCGCCACCTTCTGGCAACCACATAACAGTGTGAGACTCGTCAACACGTCTGTTTGTTTCTCCTCCACAGGCAATAGGCGGTATTCTGTATGCGATTGCAAGAGACGTCCCTCCAGGTTGCAGTTTTATTTCTGGCCTCTGGAACCCAGAACTACCTTTCATATCACCATGACCATGATCTCAGCTTTCCCATCTACAATGAAACATATGTTAGTGCACGGCAAGCATCCCAGACGGAAGATCGGTTCTTCTGTAGAGAATATCGTAGGGTTAACGAACAGGGCAGTCATCACTTGTGCTAGTAGCGTTCCACATTAGTGTCTTCACTGCTACACTGTGCAATGTTATTTTAGGATGAGACTTAATTTATTCGAGACCGTTTCAGTTTCTTTACTCATTACAGCTCCGAACCAGATGGGAATGAGTTCTCATAACCAAGTACACTGTAGTTGTGGATCCATCATCCTTGTAAGGAGTTTAAAACAAACGTCATATGTCATATACTGTTTCCCATGGCGATCTCGCCAGTACACATTGTGAGTGTCTGTTGAGATGTGTTTATTGACGATATAACTGTAGAAGGTGCTCTCTTCTTCCTACATCTGATTAGAACGTCGTATCTACTAATGTTGTACCTTTTAGAATGAGAACGCAATTAGGTGTCTAGTATGAGTAGTGTTAAATAATGTAAGTACATAAAATAACAGTCTGGTGGAATGGATGTAGACTTCCAATTATAATTTTCCTTTAAACATAAATACGCTCCTAGAGTGTGTTAGGAATTCGATAGATACTGAAAAAGGATGCTTTCCAGTAAACGAAAACGTGATGCTGAAATCTTTCCGTCCACAGAACTTTCACATCTTGAAAGCGCGGCTTCGCGCTAAGCGCCACGAGGAGTTGGTGGCGCAGTGGGAAGCCTACTTTGAGAAGATCAAGCCGGTGGCCGCTGCTGGAGTCAGAGGGGAGCACCGAGCCGCTCACCAGGACTCGCGGCTGCAGGCAGCTCCTGCTGAGGACTCGCAGGTGGAGGGCCGCGTCACTGGACAGGTGAGGCAGCGTCACGGTTACAGTGAGGGGTATAAGGGCAGAATACCATTTAGCATTACTTCGACATTTACCAAATTCTGTGTGATGCCATCATAAGACGAGTAGTAAATGATTAAACTTTCCGATAAGTCTTAACTGATTTCCATCATCGACATCAGTATGAGGTTCGATCTTCCGTTGCAAACAGAACGTAGACGGCACTATTACTATTTCGTTTGTGTTGTCGTTTGCATATCCAAGCTTGTATTACACATCCTTCCGTTCATAGTGATGTAGTTTTAATGTAAACATTAAGAATTTGGACTGAAGAAATTCTCATTTTTTTGTGCAGGTTGGTGACGCTCCGCTTACGCAGACAGTCGCCGTGGTACACTCCTCACCCGTGGTGTCCAGTGAGGAAGAGACGCTGCCCACACCCCGTCGCATTCGAGGCTGCAGGCGATGCTGGGCAGAGAAGCTGGGAGACAAAGTTGTAGTGCGGCCCCACCGCCAGGGGTACAGACTGTGCAGGAAATAAAGTGGTTCCGTTCTTCAAATTCGACTGTTCTTCTCTCGTTTATTTACTATAAAACTACAGAAATAGTAATCGACGATATGAACGCAACTTACTAACACATTCTGAGATGTTTTGAGCATGTTGATTCCATTACCGTTTTCTCTCAATGGCTTCAGTCACAGTCACTAACACTAGTCATAGAACATGTGAAACAAACATGAGGATCTTAATCAACTCTGTGCACAGACAGTAACACTAGTCATAGAACATGTGAAACAAACATGAGGATCTTAATCAACTCTGTGCACAGACAGTAACACTAGTCATAGAACAAGTGAAACAGACATGAGGATCTTAATGAGCTCTTTGCACAGACAGTAACGCTAGTCATAGAACATGAGAAACAGAACTTGAGGATCTCAATGAACTCTGTGCTCAGTCAGTAAATCTAGTCATACAACACGTGAAACAAACATGAGGATCTTAATGAGCTCTGTGTGCAGTCAGTAATACTAGTCATAGAACACGTGAAACACTCATGAGGACCTTAATGAGCTCTGGGCTCAGTCAGTAGCACTAGTCATAGAACACGTGAAACAAATATAAGGATCTTAATGAGCTGTGTGCACCGTCAGTAACACTAGTCACAGAACACGTGAAATAAACATGAGTATCTCAACGAACTCTGTGTGCAGTCAGTAATACTAGTCATAGAGCACATGAAACAAGCATGACGATCTTCATGAGCTCTGTGCTCAAAAATATGGCTCTGAGCACTATGGGACTTAACTTCTAAGGTCTTCAGTCCCCTAGAACTTAGAAGTACTTAAACCTAACTAACCTAAGGATATTGCACACATCCATGCCCGAGGCAGGATTCGAACCTGCGACCGTAGCTGTCGCGCGGTTCCCGACTGTAGCGCTTAGACCGCTCGACCACCCCAGCCGGCCTCTGTGCTCAGTCAGTAACACTAGTCATAGAACACGTGAATAAAACATGAGGATCTTAATGAGCTCTGTGTGCAGCCAGTAGCACTAGTCACAGAACACATGAAACAAGTATGAGGCTCTTAATGATCTCTGTGCACAGTCAGTAACACTAGTCATAGAACACGTGAAACAAACATGAGGATCTTAATGAGCTGTGTGTACAGTCAGTAACACTAGTTATAGAACATGTGAAACAAAAATGAGGCTATGCTCAGTCAGTAACACTACTCATAGAACACGCGAAGAAAACATCAGGATCATAATGAGCTTTGTGAACCAGCTCTATTTGATTATCACGTGATTTTTGTTTGAGCACGAATAACATTGGTTACGTCTTCACCGAACAATGTACTATGCCCATAGGGGCTTTCTATGGAGAAAGAGCACACTCGGTTTCTTTTTCTGGGTACGTTTCGTCAATGGGCTTGTTGCACCCTTAACGTGAGTTACTAACGTCAGTATTTACTATATTACAAAAAATTCCACTTGGAAAACACTAACGTATCCTCAATACATATCAAAGCATAGTACGGAGAAATGTTGTCCACCTGATTTTTCGGAAGTCGAGTATGGTACTTCATTTGAAAAGTGCGCGGCTCAGAAGTGCCTGACGAGCATATAGCTGGATACGTAATTCATGAGAGACGGAAGCAACGTTTATAGTTACTGATCGTAGGCAACGTTAAAAAATAGTGACATATTTGAAGGAAATAATTATAGGACTGCTAAAAAGCAGTACTGATATCCTTAAAATTATCAGTCTGTTATTGGACATAATAATGTATCATAATATAACTGCAGAATGAAGGTGGATTTACATTATTCTTAGGAATATTGAACGTGTAAATTTAATACAAGTAAATGAAAACAACTGTAAAAAGGCAGTACATAAGACGAATATCTCTTTATAAACTGGCAAAGTCATTGAATAAGCAAATGTAGCAGACTGTGTGACTTATCACAATGTGTACATTTACAATATAGATGGGTTTGTAGAGATACGAACCTGAGGGTAATGCTAAACAGAATACTTTAGCAATAGCACAGATGTGTGCTTGTTGTCGAAGCTGCTTAATCCCTCTCTATATAATTTCAGACTGTACATCAATCCAAATTCAAGAACACAATCCAGTACCCACGTGTAATTACACTGCAACGCCAAGGAAACTGGTACAGACATGAGTATTCTAATACAGATATATGTAGACGGGCAGAATACTGCGATGCGGTCGGCAACGCCTATATAAGACAACAAGTGTACCGTGAATATAAGGAATCCGATAAAACATCAAATGTCCGACATTGCTGCGGCCGGAAAAAGATCCTACGGGAACGGGACCACTGACGACTGAAGAGTATCGATCAACGTGACGGAAGTGCAACCCTTCCATAAACTGCTGGATATTTCAATGTCAGGCCATCAAAAACTGTCAGCGTGCGATCTACTCAACGAAATATCATCGATGAGGGCTTTCGAAGGCCCACTCGTGTACTCTTGACCAATGCACGACACAAAGCTTTATACCTCGCCATGGCCGGTCAACACCGATATTTGACTGCTGATGACTGGAAACATGTTGCCTGTCCGTACATCGTTGATTGGCGTGGCGTAGAGCAGTTCCTTCAAGTGTTCTTGTAACCAGAAGTCCAAGGGACTGACGCATGCGGAATGAGCAGGCCAAGGTGTGGGGCCCCCTGACTACTCCTGCGGTGCTGAAATGTCCGAGTCAGATGATCGTGCGCCGATGGGCCATCAAGCATGAACCGTATTTGTATTCGTTGCTGTAATGGCTCAGCCTCCAGCAAGGAGGCAATACATTAACGAGGCAGTGCAGATAATGTGCCGTGGTTAGCCTTTGCGGTAGCATGGATGGCTCTATTAATCTATCGCTAAGTGATCCTGCCCATTCATTGATTGAGAATCGGTGTTGATGCCCTCTTTCCTGAATTTCTTGGGGATTTACATGTGCCCATACATACTGGTTATAGAAATTCACAACACCATCTCTTGTCAACCCTGCCTCATCGGTAAGTAAATTCTTCGATATGAACAGTGTCTCTGGGCACACTTCTCCTTCCACTATGATCATTCTGTGGACTTAGGGTCTGAACAGGCTCTATATGATATGGGTACAGCAACAGTTCATGAATCACCACCCCCAGGTGAGAGCCTGAGACGCCTTCTGCTGCTGATAATCGTCGCACACTGGTCCCAGGGGTTTCCTCCACCGGACGCAGCACACGCTCCTCCATGTCAATCGTGCCAACTGTGCGGGGCCTTCCACTGTCAGTCTTGCGAGACGCAAGGCTACCTGTGTCCCTCAGACACTGGAAAAGTCTCTGAACAGCTTATCAGAGGGCACTCTGATCACAGTGCTGTGCAAAACACGTTACAGTCTTCGCCCTGCACACATGCAAACGAAACATTCACAGAGTTGATAGAAGTAATAGCTACAAATAGTGAGTAAATACATACTAGTTGATGGTTGACAGGTGAAGAGGTACACACATTCCAAGCAATCAGGGACAACAATATATTATAAAAATATGCTGTGTGTGGCTATAGTTTTTATTATTTAATCTAGAAATCGATCACACAAAATAACAAACTGCGATAACAACAGTTGTATTGTAGAGTACATATTGGTGGAATTGCATGCTGCAGATGTGATCTCGTTGCTCTGCTGGATGACTGCCTATTTGTTGTAAGAAAATTACATTTACAAATCAGTATGGTATGCATATAAATTATAAGAATGTAGTTTTAAAGGAACATTTAACGACAGCAGAAGGGTGTGTGGACTGATTTATCAGCTATGTGGAAATCGATTGATACGCCAAGTTACTGGGGTCAGATATTTGCTGTGTTGCCAACCGAACCAAGACGGAAGATAATGACTGTGAGGATGTTATTATTTCTATTTTGGACTTGCAACTATGCCTCGCAGGATCTGCACGTTCCCAGAGGATTTAGATAGTCTCAAGAATATAGAAAAACAAATCGAGGGTCACAGTCCACAAGACAGTAAGTTGAAAATGCAAAGAACAGTTACACATCTCTGCTAACACAAGAGACGCTTGGCTGACTTCCTGGCAAAGATATACAACGAATTTTGTCGTGCCTAAAGGAACCAGTCTGTCTAGCATACCTAAGCCATTACCTATTAAAGATTTCAAGCAGAAATCATGTACTGGGAAGTAATACAAGCTTATAAGTAGGTCACCTCATTACGACAATACTTTTTTTCGTGCTTCCTAAAATTATGATACATATTGACGCTGCTGATAACAATCGTGTAACGAATATGTAGAATTACCCGTCATGTTTGAGGCAGTCTATGATTATTTACCATTTTCATAACACGATCCTGGAGATGTCTCAGATTTTAAACGCGTTTATGTGTTATGTTATGCAAAAGAACGAATACTTTAGGGTACAGGATTTGCACCTCCCTTCCAGGATGAATTAGTACGGGGGCGTGGAAAGTAATTCCACCAAATTTTTCTCTGAAAGCTCTGAAATATTTTAAAGATTTTTAAATATATCAAACGTTATTAACATTTTACATCTGAATTCTTCATGTGTACATATTTATTTCTTGACATAGTTACCCTTACGACGAAGAGACTTCTTCAAATGAGGGGCCAGTTTTGTAATTATCACAACATTACAATCTTTCATCTTGTTAATTGAGAGACAACTCACCTCTGCGTACACCGCTTCATAACTATCAAAGTGAACTCGTCGAAGGTGTTCTTTAAGTTCTGGAGACAGATGTAAATCCGATCGGATCACGTCGGGAATGTATGGAGGATAACCAGTGACAGTGCCTCCAGGGTCCCCGGTTGTTGTACATGTCACAGAACTCGTGTGTGGTCTGCCATTGTCATGCAGAAAGACAGGGGTGCCACATTTGTGCTCGACCTCTTCAGCAGGTTTTATTCCACAGTCTAGATTTTTCACATGTTAGAATTACAACAGAATAAAGCACAATGAATCTACGAGTATCAGAAAAACAGCAGAACAAACAGATAAATTTATGTATGGGCTGCATGATTTGTTCTCTTATTTACGTGTAAAAAATCATCAGACTTGAGTACAACATAAATCATAGTCCAAATAAGTATTTTCGGTTAAATATACCAGTCTTGTCAAAATTAAATCTGTGGTCTACCAAGGGAACAAATAGTGGGATTATTTATTATATAAAAGACATTATCTTTGAAGTAGGCAGAAGATGCAAGTGTTTACATTTTATGGCGTAAAGATCCAACTTCTAAGCATGCATATAAAAGGCCGACTTACACCATCGTCATTGAAGATACACAGAAGTACAATCTTGCAAGACAGTGAAGTATTTTATCCATGATCAACTATAAAATAAGTAGGCAGACATTGTTATGGATTACAGTCATATTTACAAATGGTCGGTTATATAAAATAAAAAGCCACAAACGTCATTGGAATTCAAAACTCTTTATGTAAAAGTGTCAATGAATGTTACAAAGAAACAAATGTGCAAAGATACCAAAATGGGGTAAAAGTGAGGGAGGGGTGGGAATGGGGATAGATGGATACTGAACAAAGAAATGGTGCATGTTAGTATTAACAGGACTCGATCAGAGGTATTAAATAGATGAGGGATGAAGTGGTAATGATGTGGGAGGGGAGGAAAGAAAAGGGGTAATTAGATTAAATAGATGAAGTGAAAGGAGGGGGGAGAAATAGAAGGAGGAACAGCCAATTTGCACAAGGTTTACAGTGTTACCCATACATACACCTAAACTGCAATTTTATTTACACAGATGTTTAAAATGACCTGAAAGCCTCTTACTGTATGAAGATTAGCAGCTGTAGTGCACTGACTATCAAAAGCCTGAACTCTACTGGACAATTCTTCATTATAAATGTGGAATTGTAGTCCACAATACCAATTGTTCCATTAGTTTAAATTACATCAAGGTATAAAGATGAGTGTTCTCTTTGTAGGAAAAGTTTTATAGAGAAGTAATGTTCTATTTTTAAAAAGACTGTGAACAATAGACCAGATGTAATTACGGAAGAGGCACAGCATCTGATAGAAACTTGTTGGCTGGTGTGGGAGGTGTAATCTGGTTAAGTATGTGAAGATTAAAAAATAAGGGGCAGGGGGAAGGGAAGGAGGAAAAACTAATGTTTACAATGTATATAGTGTTCACCATATATACACCAGTACTGAAATATTATTTACACAACTGTTTAGCGGGAACAGTAACCCACATTGTATGATGGTTTGCAAATGTAGTAATTGTACTGAACATTAAAATCATAAGATGTGCAAGACAGTTTTTCGTTATAAATGTAATAATGTACAACATAAAATCAATTGTTCCATTATTTCAAAAAACAATAAACTATAATGAAGAATCTTCCATTTTAAGTAAAGTAGATAAGGAGCAACATTGTGTTGATGATGTGGGTTGGGAGGTAAGCTGGGGTCATCTGAATAAGCAGATAAATTGAAAGGAGAGGGAGACACCGAAGTCCATAATGTTCACAGTGCTATCCATATGTACTCTATACTGCAATATTACTTGTACTGGTGTTTAGAAACACTGTATGAATTTTAACAACTGTAGTAAGTGTCATAAACATTAACAGGTTAATTCTACATTATAAACATGGTAATGTAGCACCAGTTGTTCCATTACTTTAAGGGACAATAAAGCAAAAAGAACAGTTTACACATTTTAGGTAAGTTTCATAGTGAAGTAATTGTGCTATTATTTAAAAGATTGGAAACATAATTACTTTAAGCCGGCCGGCCGTGCGGTTCTAGGCGCTACAGTCTGGAGCCGAGCGACTGCTAGGGTCGCAGGTTCGAATCCTGCTTCGGGCATGGATGTGTGTGATGTCCATAGGTTAGTTAGGTTTAATTAGTTCTAAGTTCTAGGCGACTGATGACCCCAGAAGTTAAGTCGCGTAGTGCTCAGAGCCAAAATTTACTTAAATTATGGGAATCCTTTTTGAATAGTTTAGGAATGGAGGAAAGGTAGCGTAATCTGATTAGGTAGGTGAAGACAAAGGGCGAGAGCTGTGAAGAAGGACATCACTGCACACAATGTTCACAATGCTATTCATATATAAACTTACACCGCAATAATATTTACACGAGGATGTAGAACGAACGATAAGCCTCTTATTGTATGAGCTTAAGAACTGTAGTAAATGCAGTTAATGGATTACACATGGTCTAGAATAAAAATGATGAATTA
The DNA here is from genome assembly GCF_023864275.1 of Schistocerca cancellata. Classification (NCBI taxonomy): domain Eukaryota; kingdom Metazoa; phylum Arthropoda; class Insecta; order Orthoptera; family Acrididae; genus Schistocerca; species Schistocerca cancellata. The sequence goes on from NC_064632.1 coordinate 558,481,444, forward strand.
ATTTTCTACCAACTTTGATCTGTAGTTACCTAAAAGAAATTATTTTTTAATTCAGGTTAGTCATTCAATAACTTTTGGGCGTTGTAGTATTATTGGGATTTCCGTCGTATGAAAGCTGTGAGTACCCTTGGAAAGGCATTCACCTATCTGTATATTAAATGATCAACTTATGAGATCAAACCTATTCTTTGAAAGACATTTGTTTTATATAATTTACGTAACTGTAAAGATGCGCATCTAGCGCGGACGCTAATACATCGATTGCGCAGTTAAAGAAACATTTTAACAGAAGCTGAACTGAACGTTCCGCTTCGATCTAAATAAAAGATTACATTAAAAACTGTTGTAGATCTTCAGATTTTATCGTACTTCTGCTTGTATTGTGAAAGCGTAAGATAGGTCGTCTTTTGGGCGCCATAAAAGTGAGCTGTCTTGCCAGCATGCAGACAACATTATTAATTACTAAAATTCGAGTAATTTATGTTCGATACTGTAAACCGGCAAGTTAATGTTACGAAGGTGTTGAACGGTGCAAGAATTGTCTTGAAGGAAGGAGAAAACTAATGACTGTAATTTGTGACAAAAACGTGTACCAGGGAGCTAGCACACAACAGGCTGAAATCTGATCGCCCCGTACAGCTATAAAAGTACTTATGTAAGTTATACTGCTTATAAATAAGCCCTAATTGCTTGTGAGAATTATTTGAATATATCTAGTGTTTACCAGATTTCTTATTCTATGCTTTTTCTTTAATTTTCTTTTTACCTCCATGTCATATTATTTTTGTAAATGTCAAACAGCCTTTACTACAGCAGAGAATACTGCGGCATCCTGGTCGTAGACAGAAGGCCGCTCTTTGTCTTCTATACAACTCATAGCTGGCCCATTTATTAATGATTTCATTTGGAAATGCAATTTTTTTATTGTTCATTGTTAAAGGTCCCTTAGGTGATTATAAATTTCATACATATTACGTAAAGAAATCCGGGTTGTTCTTTTCCAAATAATAGAAGCCTTTGCGTAATCAAAAACTAGCCTCCTTCTGACAACGATCAGGAGCCGACCAGAAGTCTGACGTCTTCGACCGCTTTCGTGTTTCCTGTGGCAAAGCTCTGCCAAACTGGGAACACGACATTTTAGTATGAATGACAATATATATAATTATCAGATTAAAATTGAAAAAAATTCAAATATATTTAACTTATTTTTTTCATACTGGAGCGTCTATCATTATTTCACTATATATTTCAGTTTCTTCCAGGATATTCATTTTCTTACTTTTTGGTACTGTGTGTTAATTTCTTTTAATTCTTGAATAATTTTTCTGAGGTGCTTGCTAAATGTTGAATTGTTGTTTAGTGTTCTCCTTGTATGTTCCTTATACCTATCTTTAAAGGCACGTTCCATCTATCCCATGTAATAACTGTCACAAGTATCACACACAATCTTATATATGCCTGATCTACTCATTGGGTTAGTTCTGTATGTGACATGATTCGGGATGTTACCCAAATTATTGTTTGTGTGCAAACTTATCTGTGAAATCAAACATTCCAGCAATTTTATCGCAGATAGCACCAATGTGAGGGATAGAAATCAACCTGTTCTTTTTTGCTCAGTCTTATTCTTTTTGTAAGATGATTTCCATCACATTATGCTCATTAATAGTTCTAGCTTTCCCTTCATATATTGTTGTAGCTATATCTTGCTTCCATCCTTTTGTGACTGCAGTGTGTATTAGGATTTGTAGCTGTTTCTCAACTTCGTTATTCTGCAAAGGGAATCTGCCAAGCCGATGCACCACAGAATCAATCTAAGTTTTTTAGTGATTCGTTGGATGACTGGAATGATTACTAAGTATACAGTCCATGGTTGTTGGTTTCTTGGAGGTACTGTATGTATATTTGTTGTTGTTATTCGTAATTTTCAAATCTAGGAAGTGTACTGTTTTTTTTTTCTTCAAGATCCCTTATAAATTAAATTTTAGGGTGGAGGATATTAAGATGGTTGTGCAGGGTCTTTATTTCATTAATAGTGCCATCAAATATGAGAACCGAGTCACCTACATGTCTTTTATAATAGCAAATTTGCTAGCTGACTTTTTGTATTCCTTAAAAAGTTTTCGCTCCAAGCTATTTCTAAAAATATCAGCAAGAGTTTCCGCTAAAGAACTGCATATTCCTAGTCAATTTTGTTGGGTATAAATTCCTTGAAAGGAAATGTAGCTGTTAGCTGCTATATACTCTAGAAGCTCTATTATTTTGGTCATCTCACCTAGTGACAATTTTTTATACTTAATAATTTTTCTTATTATATCGATAGTTCTTGTTTCGATAATATTAGTGTATGCACTTGATATGTCGAATGAAATAAGGTTACCGGTTTCTGGGACTCTGAGGTCTTTCATTTCGTATGCTAAATCTTGTGAGTTATTGACTTAACACAGTATCTCATACGTATAGATTCTTTAAGTAATCTGTCCAGTTTTTTGCTTATTATATAAGCTGCTTAAAATATAAGTTGCGCTGTTTTTTTCTTGTTACATAACTTATACAGTTGTTAACACTGATACAGGGAAAGACTTTCCATTCCTTCTAAACACCTGTATAAACAATATTGCAATATAAATGGATGTATTGTTAATAATGTAAAGATTGTGGACACTGGTGTGCCCCCTCATTAACTTTACCTACTTAATCAGTTTAGTCCACCTTACCTCCTCTCCTACATTATCAGTACCCGACCATACCTTATCTACTTTACTTAAAATACAAAAATTCTTCATTATACCTTATTGTTTTTTGAAAATACAACAACTAGTGTTATGTCCTACTTTACTATATTTGCAACGGAAAACTGTCCTACACATCTTAGGTTTTTAATGTTCAGTACAGTTACTACGGTTGTTAACCTCCATACAATGTGGGTTATTGTTCTCTCTAAACAGTTGTGTAAATAATATTTCATTATAGGTGTATATATGGTGGACGCTGTGTACATTGTAAACATTAGTTTTTCCACCTTCCCTCCCCCCGCCCCCTTTATTTAATCCTCACATACTTAACCAGGCTTCAACTCCCACACCAGCCAACAAGTTTCTCCCGGATGCTGTGCTCCTTCTATAATTAAATTGGGTTTATTGTTCACAGTCTTTTTAAAAATAGAACATTACTTCTCTATAAAACTTTTCCCACAAAGTGAACACTGGTCTTTATACTTTGATGTAATTTAAAATAATGGAACAGTTGGTGTTATGGACTACAATTATATACTTATAATGAAGAGCTGTCCAGCAGAGTTCAGGCTTTTGATAGTAAGTCACGTACTACTTATAGGTCCTTTTAAACACCAGTGTAAATAAAATTGTAGTATAGGTGTTTGTATGGGTATGTAAAAATTGTGCAAATTGGCTGTTCCCCCTTCTATTCCTCCCCCTTTCATTTCATCTATTTAATCTAATTACCCCATCTTTCCTCCCTTTCCACATCATTACCACTCCACGCCTTATCTCTTTAATACCTCTGATCCAGTCCTGTTAATCCTAATGTGCACCATTCCGTCGTTCACTATGCATCCATCCCCCTCCCCACCCCTCACACATATTTTCCCCATTTTTGTATCATTGCACACTTGGTCTTTTGTAACAGTCATTTCACACTTTTATGTAAAGGGCTTTGAATCCCAACAACGTTTGTGACTTTTTATTTTATACAACCGACCTCTTTTAAACATAACTGTAGTCCATAATAATGTGTAACTACTTATTTTATAATTGACCATGGATTTAACATTTCACTTTCTTGCAAGATTGTACTTCCATGTATCCTTAACGATGATGGTGTAAGTCGCATTTTTACATCTCTACTTAGAAGCCGTATAAGGTAAACTGGCATCTTCTACCTCTCCAGAGATAATGTAATCAGCCTGTATAAAAAAATACATTTCCCATGACATATCACAGATCACATGGTGCAAACTGGGATATCTTTATGATGGTGTTCGACAATCTCTCACTTATGCTTATTTCAGTGGCTGCTTAGACACAGTTTAGTGATATTTAAGCCTGTGATTTGGCGATCTTTTTATCTTCCACAACCATATCACGTGAAAACGTCATGTTAAATGGCAGTAAATTAGCCTACTAACAGATGCTGTCGCACTAACGTTTGACAAACTTCATCTATATAACCGAAGATACATATTTTGACGATGATTTGTGTTCTACTCAAGTCCAACGATTTTTGATACGTAATTAAGAAAACAAATGAAGCATCCCGTACATTATATTAACTGCTTTCCCTCCAGTTTTTCTGACACTTGTAGTTTTATTGTGCTTTATTCTGTTGCGATTGTAATACTTGAAAATGGCCTAAGGCAGAAATCTGGATTATGGAATAAAACCTGTTGTAGAAGAAATGATAGTTATATCTCTCAAAAAGTTTTATATGACAGTGGCTCCACAAAAAAGTAAAATCGTCATGTTCGATACTTGATTACAGTAAGGTGTTTCTCACGCACCGACGTAATTACATTACACATCGCTATGTTACATGCTAGAATTCTTGCAGAGGACCGCAAATATGTAGACAAAAAGAAGAAACATGTATCATGTTAATAACGTTTGGTTTATTCAAGAAGCTCTTAGAGTTTCCGCTTAAAATTTCGGAGGCAATACTTTCCCATTGCTCTCCTCGAAATTGTGTGTAATTGTCCTCAAAAGTATATTCCGCAAGGATTAGAGACAAGCACGTTATATCTCTTCCATTGAAGCATATTTTGTTGTGGAAGTGGGATACTGTTCCAGGGTCTACATATGCGTATGTCAGAAGAACTACCGGTTTCAACCACGAAAGAGGCAGATGTTCACATATCCTACGCACATGTCGCAGATTCTTTGCGATTTTCTTTTATGCCACAGTTAGTATATGTAATTCTAGAGTAATCTCTAGGTAAATTTGTCCACGTAAGTTGGCTACTTGATCATGATATGTGTTCTGGTTATAACTCCAAACTTTTTGGACCACGTCTAAAAATACACACTTCATAAGCCACTGTATGGTGCATGTTGCTGGAAACCTTATGCGAATCACAAACAGAGCGAGAGAAAAACAGGAGTGTCCATATGAAACTACACAATTTTCTGTTATTTTTGTCGTCCTTACGCGAGATGTACGTTGGCGTTGTTGTCGGGGAAAGAAGCATCTCCGTAACCGTGGCGTATTAACTGAACCTACCGATAACATATCTATGTGACGTAGCATTACCTAACTGATTTAGAGAAAGCGTTGCACAAAGTTAGCCATCAGTATCTAAGGTGTGTGATACAGCAGTTTCAGATTTCCTCAGACAACAAAATATGTATTTCTACAAAGTAGTTTCCGAATTGCACTTTCCACACTGATGATAGCAACCTGACGCAACGCAAAATAATATAAGGTTTAAATCAGCAAGGTTATTATCAGTCAGCGTTAACGAAAAACAAACGTTGAGGATACAAGCGTTTCTGGCTTCCTAGACGAGAAAATTTGCAATTTGAATGTGAACACCGTCAGTGTTCTTTCCCGAAGGTGGCACCAGTAATGTATTTTTTGTTAAACAATCCATTGTGGAAATCATTTAAAGCAGGGTGTCAACTCATTTTGTTAAAATAATAACCTACACTAATTGTTTATAACAGTGTGTTGTAAGTGTACAACTCGGATTTTTCCGTAGTTATTTACCAGTCTTACAGTGACGTCACGAACTATTGGACGGGGAGTGCAACATCAAATAATTTGTTTTAATATCATATTGTGGTACTTTACTTGAAATTACACTGCTTCTTACTCTTTTTATTCAGTCTGGGAGCGTTGGTAGCATCGAATCACGTCGTCCACGCATTCCCTCTATCAATAAAAGTGAGACTAGTGGAAAGGGAGGGGGGAGATATGGGGAACTAGATTCTGATTAGCCCAATGAGAAAGTGGATTTTGGCGGTAGGGACCTCACATAGAATTTCATTTCGTGGTAGCTCTCATTAGCCAGCCAAGGTATAAGTAAACAGGAATGAACGGATGCGATCATTTGTCAGGAAGCTTGTAAAAGGTAAAAACCGTGACGTGTATGTCATTAAATTGTGCCGATTGCTTCTGAAGTGTGGTCCATGTGCACAGGAATATGATAGTTTTGTCTCCACAATCGCATTGGCTGGCGGTTCTAGGCGCATCAGTCTGGAACAGCGCGACCGCTACGGTCGCAGGTTCGAATCCTGCCTCGGGCATGGATGTGTGAGATGTCCTTAGGTTAGTTAGGTTTGAGTAGTTCTAAGTTCTAGGGGAGTGATGACCTCCGAAGTTAAGTCCCATAGTGCTCAGAGCCATTTGAACCATCTGAACGGGTCGAGGATCTGAACCCCTTTGCCCCTTCGCTCTGAAACGTAAGGTGATGATGACAAGTGAGGTTCCCAACGAACTTAATAGAGCCCTTATTCGCAATTTCGTTCAACATACTCAATGTTCCCCAAGGTAGTGTTGTAGGCCCTTTGCTGCTCCTTGTCTACACAAACGATTTTTGAATCGCATTTCACCACGCCTGCTTATGTTTCAGGAAACACACTGTTCACCTAGAGGAATGTGTAGACTAACTGACTCTTGGCGGTTTTAATTTTGGAGGGCATGCCACTCCACTGGCGACAATAACTATTTGCACAGCCGATATCGATCCTGGTCATATGCCAGGGCTAGGGTAGTGTGTTGTCGGGTTTGGCGAGCTGGTACCCTCAATTACCGGGCGGCCACTTGACTGGCGGGTTGGTTTTTGCGGCGCACCTGCTGGCTTGGCGTGGAACTCGTGAAGCCGAGAGTTGTTAAGTTCGTCGCAGCCAAAGTTTTCCGGCTGCATTAAGTATTGATAGCGGCGAGGTGCGGGAAGGGCAGCAGACGCCGTGTGCAACTTGGTCAGCAAGCAGCGGCCGAACTCTGAAGGCTTAGATATTACGTCACCTGTAGATCACCTGCATGGATTGGAGGAAACAACACCCCTGCTTGGAATCCTGGAGGTCATGGCTCCCTCACACCTGAGTGGAGTTAAGAGTTGATATTTTATCGGCACTTGTTATCGTAAGTCCATGTCTGTGTTAATACTGAATAGACTTATCATGTTCATTACGCCTCCGAGAGATTGCGTGGATCTTATAATTAAATGTTTCCCTGAGACATTTAAGTCTCTTTTTATTATCTACGATAATGATGGAAGCAGACGAAATGAATTAAAATTTTTAATGCGGCCGGGACTCGAACCCGGGTCTTCTTGCTTGTTAGGCAGAAATGCTACCATAACAGCACCACAGCACGATCGTCAACATTGCTACACTAACCACCTAAGCTGAATGCCCTCCCTAACACAAACTTCAATTCATTTTCCCCTTACATATTGCCACTACTGCCATGGCTCTCCGATATTGGCAAGCACCCCAGCATTTGACGTCAGGGAAACATTTAATTATAAGATCTATGAGATCACCAATGGAATAAGGACGTCCCATTACGTCCCATGCTGGGGTGCTTGCCAATATCGGAGAGCCCTGTCAGTAGTGAAAGTATGTAAGGGAAAAATAAATTGAAGTTTGTGTTGGGGAGGGCACTCACCTTAGGTAGTTCTTGCAGCAATGTTGACCATCGTGCTATGGTGGTTTAATGGTGCACGTCAGGGAATTTTTTCTTGAGGTCAGTTATTTAGGAGTAAGTATCCTTTCCCAAATGAATCTCTCCCTAAAAATGCTGTTAAGCCGCTGGCCATTTCCTTATATTCGTCCCTCTGTGGAAGCCCTGTCGCCAGAAACGAACTGGAAGATTGTTTGGTCTAACATCAGCCTCCCGATTTTCCCGATGGGAGTGACGTCCTCGTGGTACCAAGTTGTTCATGATATTGTACCTACCAACGTGTGACGTTTTCGTATTGGCCTCAGTGTAACGGATCGCTGCAGTTGTTTCCATGAAACTGGTACATTATCTCATCGGTTGATTTCCTGCTGTCATGACCATTGGAGATGGCTTCGCCGACAATTGGCTTTCCTCCTAAGGAAGTCGGAGGCGGCTATCTCGGGGGAGATTCTCCTGCGTCCCGATTCAACCTTCTTTCCTCGGTCGAAGAACAATACCGTCATGTGGCTTGTTGGCCATTATGTCCACTACGTGATGGTGAGTGGATATGACGCAGATCCGTGTGCCTTTTCCCACTATATGGCCACCGCACATTGGACGTGGCTCCGGATGCCCCGTTATCGTGAATTTTTTTCTAATATGTTGTATCTTGTTTTTCATCGCCAAGGCGTTGGATGAGTTTCCATGCCCCCTTTTTTATTTTTATTTTTTTTATTTTTGTGGACACTTCTATGGATTTAGATGTTCCACGATGTAGAAGTGGCGGTAGAAAGAACGTGTGGGCACGTTACGATTGACGCCCCATTTCTTCCTATACGTTTTTCTGATTTTACCCTTTTGTTTTTGGCGAAATGACTTCTTTTGTTTTATTTTAATTGATTGCCTTCAATAAGTGTTTTGGAAAAAACGAGAATATTTTCGTTTTTTGAAGGAGTACACTGCCATTTGAGTGTATATTTCGGAGTGTTTCCTGTGTCAAAACAAAAACAGCGAAATCGGCAGCGTGATAGATTGATAAATTATTGAATATCATGGTTGGCTGGCAAAACAAAACAAAAACGGTAGCATTCCTGCTTAGCAAGCAAGAAGACCTGGGTTCGGGTCCCGGCTGCAGCGCAAATTTTAATTCATTTCGTCTGCTTAGATCACTATCGTAGATTGTGTGGATGTTCACCGGTCAGTGCAACTGATTTTAATCTGTTTGTTCTAGATCATACTCATTGCAAGTTTATGAATACTCTCTATTGTTAATTGAGCTGATGTAATTGGGACATTGTCTGTGTCGAAGGCAATGGACTGTTAAAAGAGGATGTGCATTTGTATTTGGATTTATGATATGTAATATCAAGGAATGTCAAGTTTGTGACCTGTATGTGTAGCCATTTCCACAATACGTTAATATTCCCTACATATTAGATAATGTAGTTAGTAGCCTTATTTGAGCAGATTACTGTTTCCTCTCGGATGCATGTTGGCAGGGTAGTTCTGGCAGCGGACGACACACTCGTTTCGTCGGCCCAGAGCAGAGACGTGTTTTCTTCCTGCTGTGGCGACTCTTCCATCATCGCACGACGTGCAGCTATGCCCGCCGCCAGGTGCCTCTGTCAGGTGCCTCGCGTTAGCTCACGTTACGTAAATGCGATCGTTTTTGTATGTGACATGGCGGAGTGCCACCCAGTTAATTCCAGAGCCCTCGATCTACTCGAATATTGCGAGCTGAGCAAGCACACAACCCTCAAGGTATGTTCTGCAAGTCCGAAGTTCCTTGTGACTATATTTGGCCTTTAACAACTTGTTTAACTCTTGAAGGCCCTATTTTGGTAGTTATGGGGTGAGTAAATTGTTAAAGTCTTTTAATGTTGAGTTTTTTATCCACAGACATTAGATAACTCCATTCGTTGTCAAACTTGGGTGGTTGCTACCAGTTTGCTGTGGTAACTGGTTGCTGTAATTTATAACCTTTCTTGTATTTTGAGGGATTGTTTATCATTTGAGGGTCATTATTAGTGCTTTCGTTGGTGTGCAGCAAATAACGTTTCCTGGTAAAACATGCTTTATAGCTATGCAATTACAATTTTATTTATATATATGCGGTGATTACGTCTGTGGACTCTGAATAATAATAGAATAGAGACAATTATGTTATATTTTGTATTTGTAAAGGATTAAGTAGCGGATTTGTGAAATAATATCCGTGTCGGCCAGTTCTGAAACGGCCACAGAAAAGAATTAATAAAGAAAAACTCAAAGATTTCATGACAATCAGCCATTGTAAAAATAGTAGTGTAACAACAATATCGTTGTTGTCGTCTTCTTAGAGTCACGTAGAGAGGAGGAACCTGTGATGCTATGTTTAGCGCATAGGTAGCTCTCATTTGTCAAGACTGCAAGCTGGACGCCATTGGGCGGTGATTATAAGGAAAGGCGTGAGAACTCGCATGTTATTATTAGAAAGCTTGCCTGGTATTGTACCCATTTATTTAAGACATTTTCAGCTTTTTAAGTAGTGTTAATGGAGCGAGTAGCCGCCGCGGCAGATTCAAATCTGATAATAAGGGCAATTATACCGCAATAAGCGGTCAGCTAAAAAGTGAATTTAAGATTATTTCTTACACCAGTTCGGGATCGAAGTACAAAGCAGCAGATTTTACGTTGTGTTTCACAGGCGGACGCGGGCTGCTAATATTATAAACTTTAAGTTTTAAAGTTAAAATACTTTCATGTTTCAAAAGGAAATCTTACTATGAAAAACTTATAGACTAGTAAAACGTATGGAAAAATCATTTTCTGCTTAACAATAATAGTCACATGCTCAAGTGTAAGCCGTGGCACTGATTAATAATTAATGTTGACGAAAAATCCACTGCAAGGTTTGAGGTTCTTTAAGCATCGTGTACGGTAACTTCATTATTTTTGATAAGAGAAATAATTTCAGAACATTTTTACGATAGTCGTAGCAGAGATGGATATGTTGCGCATTCTATTGAGCTACAGTAAAAAAACTGTTCATTTAATAAGAAGCCAGCTCCGGTATAAGAATAACTAATCTCAACATACCATTAACCAATGTAAACCAGTGTACAGAAGAAATAGTGGAGCGCGAAAAGCAGCTGCGAGTCCCATTCAAACTGTATGCCTTCCCAGCTTTTCTTACATTTCTTGTATTTTAGGGGATTGTGTATTTTATTGCTTAAGGGATTTTATTACAGTTTATTAACTGTTAGGGGCTTTCCAGAGCCATAACAAGTGGCGTGAATTTATCCTTTCAGTAATAGGAGTGGGCATTGTCCATTTGTTTAAAGTTTCATCCATACTTGGGAACTGTTAGTACTTCTAGTGGCAGTCATTTTAAATTAATTTTACTTACAAAACTCAGTTTGTTGAACCAGCTTGCAGTCACATCTAGTGTTGGCTTATGTACATTGATTGTTTTAAGCGCCGTTTATATATATATATATATATATATATATATATATATATATATATATATAAATTGTGAAAGTCTTTATTAATGAAATGATTCTTTTCAAGGTCACTAAATTATTGTCAACGTTCTTATTCATTCTTGACAATGTTTTCAACTTGTAACCATAATAATTGCTGTTAAGCAATAAAGTGTAATCTGTAAAATGACAAATGACAAAATATGTGGCTTCATCTTCTATGTGTTTTTCCTTAAAATTTCCCCAAATCTTGTTGTGAGGTATCACTAATATTTTCCATATTTTTTTCAAAATATGTAACAATTCGCAAGAATGAAATGTGGAAATAGTGCACGATTTGAAGCTAATAGCACTGCTGCAGGGGTATCACCAGTTCCTGTCAGGTCACCGGAGGCTGTCGGGCTTGACTAGCACTTGGATGGGTGACCGTCCTGTCTGCAGAGTACTGTACGCAAGGGAGGTGCACTCGGCCCTTGTTGGGCAAATTCAGGAGCGACTTGACTGAGGAGTAGCGGCTCCGGTCACGAAAACTGACAACGGCCGGAAGAGCGGTCTGCCGACCTCTCGCCCCTCAGCATCCGCACCCAGTGAAGCCTCTTGGCGGATGGTGACGCGGTGGTCGGTCAGTACCGTTGGCTCTTCCGAGACCTGTTGGGATGGAGTTTAAATTAGTTTTAGTCATGATTTGTAATTAATATATTCGAGTCTTCCACATTACTGGGCAATTTTTTCAAAACTTCCCACCATTTTGTAGATTATGCCATGACGTCATTACGTTATGTAACTCAGCCATGCCACACTCAAAGTGCCCTACATCATTAATTACGTTAATATTTACCTCCATTTTGCATAATATACCATGGCGTCAACTATACTGTTGTACAAAGACGAGGTCTTGTTTGACGTTGTTACCAAAATTTACTTCAAAATTTTACATGGTACTCAAATAAACGTTTGGACAGACAACATCCTTTGAACATGGCTGACGTTTGCAGCGACCGTATACACAGATTTAAAAATATGTAAAAATCTGCCAACCGGTTGCAAAGATTTTCTATATACCTTGACTAGGGCTACAAAAAGAAATTAGACGTGTTGTAAATGACGCTAAGCATTTGCTAAAGCCGTTTAAAAAGAAACAGGTGATAAACATGAAGCCCCAGACTCCCTAACTTCGTTCTCAATTCAAAGTACATAAAATAAACCACCCTATCCGTCCAATAGTAAACAGTATTAGTAGCGGATATCATGATTTAGCCAGGTTCCTTCACGACAAATCATACGTATTTCAGAATAATTAATCAATAACGAATAGCCAACCACTGATGAATAAAATAAAAAAATTTAGAATGTAATCAGGAGACAAAGTTAATGTCGTTCGACATTACTAACAATTAGACTAATGTACCGGTCCTGTATACAGTAGCAATTGTGGAGAATAACCTTAGTACCTATTAAAAAGGTATAACAGACGAACAGATTACTGATCTCATACGTTTGTTCTCATTGGTAGTAAAATATAACTGCTTCGAGTTTAATGGCAAACTGTATAAACAACTTGACGACCTAGCAATGGGTAATCCGGTAGCGCGAATTTTAGCTGACATTTTCATCGATTCGCTCGAAGACAAATTCTTCAGTAGGTACGACTCTACAGAATTAGGCATTTCATCCTATTCGCGATACGTAGATGACATTTTGATTATATACAATGGCACTAATGAAGGGGTAGATCAAATGCTCAACTTGTTCAATAACTTCCATGAAAAAATTAGCTTCACGTGTGAGTTACAAAATGAACGCCGCGAATTAAATTTCCTAGATCTGAAGTTGGCGATAATAGAGATTAAATAATTTTTGACATTTTTCGAAAACCCACGAGTACTGATCATACCGTACCTGCAGACTCGACACACCCTCAATCTCACAAGAAAGCTTTCTTTCATTCAGCAATTCACTGTGCCGTGGTTACTCCCTTATAACCAGAAAAACTCCAGAAAGAAATTGATGTAATGAAGACAACAGCATTTAATAACGGCTATGGACCCTCACTAGTGGAAAATATCCTTAAAGAAAAAAACTAAAGAAAGAGTCACCACTTTAGTTAGTGGTCAAACTAATAATAATGATAAAAAGTACATCTCAATACCCCTTTTAGTTAACATATCGTATAGGATTCAGCGTCTGGTAACTAAAAAATACGGCTGGAAGGTTGCTTTCTCCACACATAATAATCCAATAAAAATTTAATTCATAGTCTAAAAGCTTCAAAGGAACCTTTACGTGGCTCAGGGGTATATAAAATTTCCTGTAACACGTGTCCAGCATTTTATATTGGACAGACAGGCAGAGTTTTCAACGTAAGATACAAAGAACATATTTTAGGCAAAGGAACCTTTACGTGGCTCAGGGGTATATAAAATTTCCTGTAACACGTGTCCAGCATTTTATATTGGACAGACAGGCAGAGTTATCAACGTAAGATACAAAGAACATCTTTTAGGCAAAAAAGGCACTAATGTGCACAATTTAACATTTGCACAACATCTTTTCATAACAGGGCATAACCCCAAAGAATTAAGCGAAATGACAATTATGCATAGGGAAAAGAAAGGGGGAAAACTTGATGTCTTGGAAGAACTTGAAATTTTGAGGCACACACCATATAAAGATAACATGTTGAATGAACAAGTACAGTTCAAAAATAGAAATTTCTTTAATGCTTTTAAACCAGTGCTCTCAGTTTTATGATACTTATAATCCAGGTTCTCTCCTCCTTTAGAGAAACATTATTTTACCTCTGTTAAGTTACGCTCATTACGAACACACCAGACTCTGTGCCCTAGTTATGCAAGCTTTCTTTTCAAATTTTGTCATATAATGAACTTATGTTCTTCATTACGTATGTAACTCCAGTCGTATTTAACTCTGGTTCTACCTGTGCTACGTAAAAAGTAGCGAACTTTGTACTATTTTATCCCGTTTGAAGCTCATTTATAAATGTTGCTCAATATTTTGTAAAATTAATTTTTATTAAAAGCTATATTGGCTATACGTATGGTTTACTTCAGAAAATGTGTAATATACAAAATTGTTTTGCTCACGTTACTAGTGGCCCGCTTGTGGCGCGCCCCACGTTACGTTTACTTGGCAGCGTGACTAGTTGCCACACAGTCAGTCTCCTCACACCACATCGATGTTGTAATGTTTGACTTTGCGAAGAACATTATGTCTTATATTTTAATTTTATGAATTGAGCAACTCAACTCTTAAACCACTGTACATCTTTGACTGTATGTTCTTCATGTAAGTACTACTTGTTTTACACTCGTTTACATTAATGTAAACTTTTATTGGATAAGATATTTAATCTGACATATTTAGTTTTGTAATTACTAACTTTCTGATGAAGCCACCGTTAGTGGTGTCAAAACCTGGTCAAGGTATACAGAAAATCTATGCAACCGGTTGGCAGATTTTTACATATTTTTCAGACAACATTCTAATGAACATTCAGATGGACACATGCTATAGATTTTTAAATACGTATAATACATAAACATATATGTAATATACAGAGTGCTAGGAGTATAAGTGCGGATACTGTGTTCATCGACACCTTAATATGTATACACTTCAGTGCCTTAGTTGTTCCTTCTCTGCATCTCACAGTATTCCCACAAATGTGTCACATAATTTACTATCTGATGTTTTTAGCAGGGTGAGCAACTAAGTGGACTACACCTGTCAATATAGACTAACCGTTTTCCGTCTATACCTCAACACTTCAGCACCTGCCCTGTTGCCAATGGAAAAATACACGTTCGTGGCTTGCTCTTCCCACACGGACGTGGAGGAACTAACCAACCTAACACATGATATTAGGGTCATTGCAAATTTTGGCGATATACATCTCAGTAAATTAGCTTAACACGCCTATTTTCATTCTCTGCTTTCGTATGGCATCATATTCTGGGGTAACTCATCATTGAGTACAAGAGTGTTCATTGCAAAAAAGCGTGTAATCAGAATAATTGCTGGAGCTCATCCAAGATCATCCTGCAGACGCTTATTTAAAGAGCTAGGGATCTTCACTGCGGCCTCACAATAAATAAATAAATAAATAAATAAATAAATAAATATATATATATATATATATATATATATATATATATATATATATATATATATATCGGGTGTTACAAAAAGGTACGGCCAAACTTTCAGGAAACATTCCTCACACACAAATAAAGAAAAGATGTTATGTGGACATGTGTCCGGAAACGCTTAATTTCCATATTAGAGCTCATTTTAGTTTCGTCCACCTACGCTCAATGGAGCACGTTATCATGATTTCATACGGGATACTCTACCTGTGCTGCTAGAACAGGTGCCTTTACAAGTACGACACAACATGTGGTTCATGCACGATGGAGCTCCTGCACATTTCAGTCGAAGTGTTCGTACGCTTCTCAACAGCAGATTCGGTGACTGATGGATTGGTAGAGGCGGACCAATTCCATGCGCTCTCCTGACCTCAACCCTCTTGACTTTCATTTATGGGGGGCATTTGAAAGCTCTTTTCAACGCAACCCCGGTACCACATGTAGAGACTCTGCGTGCTCGTATTGTGGACGGCTGTGATACAATACGCCATTCTCCAGGGCTACATCAGCGCATCAGGGATTCCATGCGACGGAGGGTGGACGCATGTATCCTCGCTAACGGAGGACATTTTGAACATTTCCTGTAACAAAGTGTTTGAAGTCACGCTGGTACGTTCTGTTGCTGTGTGTTTCCATTCCATGATTAATGTGATTTGAAGAGAAGTAATAAAATGAGCTTTAACATGGAAAGTAAGCGTTTCCGGACACATGTCCACATAACATATTTTCTTTCTTTGTGTGTGAGGAATGTTTCCTGAAAGTTTGGCCGTACCTTTTTGTAACACCCTGTGTATATACTCACTTATGAAATTTGGTATTAACTACCCAAACGAGTTCAAAAGTAATAGCAGTGTACATGGCTACAACACTAGGAGAAAGGATGACCCTCATTACTCAAGGTTAAATCTAACTTTGGCTCAGAAGGGGGTAAATTATGCTGCCAAAAAAGTCTTTGGTCACTTCTCTAATAGCAGCAAAAATCTGACATATGGCCACATAGCATTTGAAAGGAAATGAAAAGAATTTCTGATTGTCAAATCCTTCTACTCATTAGATGAATTTTTGGATAAAGTAAGTGGGTAATTTCCGCACCCCCCACCCAAAAAATAATATTAACTGTCATGTAATATTTTGTGTAATGTAATATCATGTATAGACACCTTTTATTAACCTGACACGTTCCACATCATTACGAAGTATCGTATTCATGATCTATTGAACAAGTATTAATCTAATCTAATCTAATCTCTACTACTCCTAATAGCTGTACGTATTAGTCCGCAAATGAAGTAAATACTGACCTAATGTTGTTCAGTACACTGTCCTCAGTCACCAATAAAAAATCGACACTTATACCTGTTACGCCCTGCATAAAAGTGAAATGTTGTTAGCAAAAGGCTCGAAGCGTTGTCGATAGATTTACTTCAAAATTTTTACACAATACTGTAATGGACTTTGGGATGGCATTGGATATATATTTCTGAATGAATATAAGATATAAACAAATGTGTAATATATAAAGGGGAAACGTTGTTTATCCCGAAAAATTCTTAACCGAATTATTCCGAACATTTACGTGATTTATGAATATTTGGGAACATGGGCTACATGCTTTTTTAATGTATGTAGTACATAAATACACGTAAAATATTTAAAGACCAAACATTATTACCAAAAATCTCGAAAAGTTCGTGACCGGTTTGCTGGAGATCTTTGTATCATCTTTGGACTGACACAGGCTATACACAACCGCAGACCAAAAATAGAAAAATTGAAAACGACGCATCACGAAGGAATTATCCGAATGAGACTGAGACAGGTAGATGTGATTTACATGTACAGACAAAAAAATGTTTACAATTTCAGAAAAACTGGATTAATTATTCAAGAGAACAAGCTTCACAAACTGACCAAGTCAGTAACGCGTTGAGCTACCTCTGGTCCTTATGCCATCTGTTGTTCGGCTTGGAACTGATTGACATTCGTTGGTTGTCCATCCGAGGTATATCGTGACAGATACTGTTCCAATGGCGCGTTAGATTGTGGCATTGATGGACAGCGTTGTTGGATGTACTCCTGATGGACATCGTGTCAGATTTCGTCCAGTTGGAGCGTAAGATCGTAAAAATGCCGAGGTGGCTGGAGGGTTGTGGCCACGTTCTGAATTGGGGAGAGATCCGACGACCTTGCTGGCCAAGGTAGGGCTTTGCAGGCACGCAGATGAGCAAGCAGGCGGGCATTATCTTGCTGAAATGCAAGCGAAGGTGGGTAGCCACGAAGGGCAACCAGACGGGAAGTAGATATCGTCGAAGTACCGTTGTGCTCTAAGGGTGCCGTGAAAGACAATGCTCCTCTCCCTCGGGCAGTGTGGTGGGCATCATTCAGGTTGTTACCGCACCACTGTCTGGGGCGTCTCCAGGTAGGTCTTTCGTCTGGAATCTCTTGACTGGAGCCCCAGTGACCAGTGAAGACGTGTCTGGAGACGCCCAAGACAGCGATGGGATACAAACCTGGATATCACACGCCGTATGTGATGATGTCCAGGAGTGATGGTCTAGGGAGCTGTTTTATTTCGTGGCAGGAAGCCTCGGATTGCCATCTGCGGCACACAGCAGTATGGCGACAATATTCTACGTCCCGTTCTTTTGCCCTTCGTGGCAAACCTTCCAGACCTTACATTTCAGCAAAATAATGCATGATCACACAATGGGAGTTTCTACTGCTTTTTGTCCTGCTTGTGAACCCTATCATGGTCAGCAAATCTGCATGATCTCTCTCCATCTGTGAACGTTTGGCTCACTATGGGCAGGACCATCAAACCAGCTTAGGATTTTAAAGATATTATGCGACTGTTGGACACAATGTGGCACAATATCCCTCAGGAGGACTCCGAACAATTCGACAAGTCAATGCTGTCTGTACATGTACTTCACATCTGCCGATCTTTGTATACGGGGGTCGTTCAATAGGAAATGCCTCACAGTTTTTTTAAAAGACCATTAATATAGATAGACAACATCATTGTTGGTGTTTCACATTTGATGTTTGCTTTGTGCGCCGATGAAGTTTCGAACCGTTGTGGCACATAGCAGAGCCGCAGTACAGCGTCAGAATGGCGTCTACATACGACTCACGTTACAAGCAGCGTGCTGCTACTGAATTCTTGTGTGCAGAAAAAGAAACCGAGGTGAACGTCCATAAACGTTTGCGTGCAGTGTATGGCGATGCTGCAATTTATAGGAGTACAGTTGGGCGATGGGTAAAAAAAGTTGCAGCCTCAGGATATGCAGAAACAGAACTCGATGATCCGCACGCTCGGGGCGTCCTGTCACAGCCTCTACTCCAGACATGTTGAATCGTGCGGGTGCCGTTACTCTTGCCCACCGGAGCATTACAACTCGACACTGGAAGTGCGTCTGCAATGATAGAGTATCTCTGATATCCAAAGAGGTGCTCACGATGGGCTCCACGAATGCTCACAGCGGATCACAAGATTCAAAAATGTCCATTTCATCTGAATTGTTAGAGCGATTGGGACTGACGGAGAGGCCTTTCTGTCACGGATCGTTGCGCGGGACGAAAGCTGGGTGCTCCACTTTGCGCCGGAAACAAAAAGCCAGTCCATGGAGTTGTATCATCCTCATTCACCACAAAAGAAGAGATTCAAGACAACTCCCTCTGCCGGAAAAGTCATGGTGACAGTCTTCTGGGACTGTTATCGCGTCATTCTCGTGAATGTGATGCCAAGAGGGTCAAACGCCAATTCAGAGCTGTACGCGAAGATTCTGAATGAGCTCAAAAACCGTTTCCGACATGTTCAACGGGACTAGAATCTAGCAGAAATCATGTTCTAACACGATAATGCACGCCTACACACAAGACTGAGAATCCAGGAACACGTCGCCGTATTGGGTGGGACATCACTGACTCATCCACCCTACGGTCCAGACCTGGCACCCTCGGACTTTCATCTCTTTGGGCCGCTTAAAGATTCTCTACAGGGAACACACTTTGAAGGTGAAAACTTGTCTACGCCTACGGGACAAGAGCTTTCACCAACAGGGAATACATGCTCTTTCCCAACGTTGGCGTACGGCCATGGAACGTGACGGAGACTACGTAGATAAATAGGACATGGACGAGATATTTGTCACCAAATTCTGATTCTTAACAATAAATATGTTCTGAGAAAAAGAATGTGGGGCACTAGTTATTGAACGATCCTCATATATGTATGGGAAACTTGTCACAATATATATTGTAAATTTATAGACCGATTTATTTAAGAGTTTTACACAATAGACTAATAAAGCTTCAGACATGCTTAGGCTGTATATACATTTTCAAACTGCAATGTTGTATTTGTAGATTATGGGATTATGAATATACTACTATTATGAAGTCTCAATCATCAAAAACGTTGTAATTCAACCCATTCACAAATTAAAACTATGCACTCGAGGTGCATCGAGAAATTTAATTACGATGGCCAATAAGGAACTAAAAAATACAATTAAGTAGGAAATATTTATTGGAATATTTACGTAGATTCACTGGCTTCTTCCCAGCATTGTCATCAACACTGAGGAGGCAATTACCATAACGATGAAAGGTTGCAAGCCACTCTCTCATTTTAACTACTCTGTCGATAAGATTAATATTCATATTTTATATCACGATCTCCACGTTCCCCTATACTAAATTTGGTATCTGTGGCTTGTGACATTTTTAATTCAGGAAATTGTTAGCAGAATGTTCTTACAACTGCATGTGCAGTCTGTAGAGAACTTGCCTGAGGGGCTGTAACGGAGGCGATGGAGAACAGGGAGAAAGATGGATTGTGGGCCATAGATGTTGCGTCCAATGACCTGGCTGTGCGAGTGATTCAGGGAAGCAGTGATCTGTGAACTGTACTTGCAGAGCGACCTCGGGCATTGACACTTCCTACTTCCCACTTAGGGTGGGATCTGGGCTAGGCCACAGTCCTTCAAGAAGGTGGCCAGTTGGCGGAAAGTGGGTGTAGGAAGCCAGTTAAGAGAGACTGTTGTAATCTGACCTTTAGTGTAAATGATGAGATGGTCATAAAACTATAAGCATTCTCATGTTAGAAGCTGGGACGATACGATCAGAGCGTGTGGCGCTTGTGTTTGGTGGAGGCAGAAAGTCAGCAGGTTCTCTTAGCAAGAAGAAAAGACATGTATTTCATAGGCACGATTGTCTGGGAAGCTTAACAACGTTTTTTTCATAAACTGGACATGGTCGGCTTGGGAAGATTAGATCTCTTTATAAATGAGGGAATGTGGTCTCGTCTAGGTACATGTTTCTTCCCGAAACATGGCTATGCTTACAGTGAGAACAACGCCTCCCTAGTCTAAAATCTTCTTCTTTCGGATAAGAGAGATTTTGAGTCGCTGATTGGCTCTGCTCAGGATATGCAAAGCAGAGGCTTGCTCCCCCAGCGTGGGAACCCCATTGCTGTGTCTGGATTAGTTACCAGGCCAGCAGAACAGTCAAGAGGGGAGATTCAATTAGTGCGGGATAGTTCGATTGGTTTGTGCAACGTGGGGGATTGATTTTTCTCCTAATTTGGCTCCTGTGTGAGGCTTGGTGGAAAGTGTTAGTGATTCTTTGTCATCCTTCGTATTCTCATACTCTCCTGGCGGAGAGCTTCAGGTATTTTCCTAGTGGGTGAGACTTGTGGTCCACAACACTTGGTGGACTAAGAGCCAGTGGCAGTTTCGAACTGTACTGACAGTGGAACTGCATATCATCGTAGACATATCGTATGTTGCGAGGGTGAACTCATTCGTCCTGAGTCGGCTATCTGATGTCTGACAGTTGCAGCACGTGCCGTCGTACCTGTGAGTCAAGTTGGTTGGCCAGACGAGCGAATGGGTGCAACTCTGCTGGGATTCCAGGGCTCTGACAAGGAAGTTTCGGGCATTATTTTAACGACAACGCTAGTTCGCGTCGTTCGCAAGTTTTCGTGGATGTGTCAGAACATTACAGCTACCCTTACACTCCGCCCTTCGCCCACAGCGTGCGTGCCGTTTCCTGCTACCGCCTGAATCAAGGTGAAAGGGTGAAGTATCGCTGCACCAGCTTAGGATTGTTAAATGATATTCACTGATACCTGTTCTCCGCGAACCACAATTTGTGGTGTACCTGGTCGTAGTTGATTCCATTCGGCCTCACAGTGGATTCATGTAAACGAGGTCTGATTGAGCTGTAAAAGGGATTAATTCAGCGAGAACCTGTGTAATTTCCGTCCCAATGAATCCTTTCCCAGTCTAGCACCATTCCTTTCCTGATTTATGTTTGTCATTTTTTGTAAAATTTATCAGCTCGACTGTAGTATGAAAGGATGAATGAAAACTTGTCATTATTCTTCTAAACTTAAATGCGCCAATGTTCTCGTTCATACTCCCCTATCCATTCACTGTTTTTACTTCATTGTGGTGATACATGAATTCACCAGCAATTCAGAATGCAATCGTACTAGATTAGTTAATTTGATGATTAATATTAGTTATGAATGAGCGCAGACAAAAGCAACAAAAGTACCATGAGTAAATTCACTAATTCCATGTATAAAAATTAAGGGTGTATGTCACCATTTGAAGATTGTAGAGAACACAGTAATTTTCTATAAGTAAAGATAATAACATGTAGTATCACTTGGACATACATTTATGATACAGCAAGCGATCACTTGTAACAATGCACAATCAGTTGTAAGGAGTGTGTCTCCTACGTCCGTGCCATGAAGGCACTTCAGTCTGTACCTCAGCGTCGTTGTGGAAACGTTTTCCTGCCTGAAAACGCTTCATGAGGAGGAAGAGATGAAAGGTACTTGGGACGAGTTCCAAGGCTGTATGGTGGATGCTACAAAATCGCCCATCCAAACTGATTCAGCACATTTCGTGTGGTAAGGACTGTATAAGGTCTTGAATTGTCATGTAGAACATAATACCTTTTGTAAACATTCCACGTCTCTTGTTCTGAGCCGGCCGCGGTGGCCCAGCGGTTCTAGGCTCTTCATTCCGGAACCACGCGACTGCTACGGTTCGAATCCTGCCTCGGGCATGGATGTGTGTGCTGTCCTTACGCTAGTTAGGTTTAAGTAGTTCTAAGTTCTACGGGACTAATGACCTCCGATGTTAAGTCCCATAGCGCTCAGAGCCATTTGGACCCATTTTTCTTTTCCTTGCTCTGAATTGCTCTTCTCAGGTTTTTCAGTGTTTCACGATACCGATTAGCATTTACGGTTTCCCCTCGTGGTAAAATCTCCTACACGGGGACACGATGTCGATCCCAGAAGACAGTATGCATACATTTTCTGACAGAGCCTGTCTGCTTGAATTTGGTCTTCACAAGTTAACCGCTATATCGCAAAAGCATTGATTGTTGTGTTGGTTCTGGTGTGGCATGGGACACCCATGTTTCATCCCTTATGACAACATCTTCGAGAAACTCGTCACCTTAGTCAGCATATCGTTGTAGGCATGTCAGTGCTGCAGTGAGCTGTTTGGTTTCGTGTTCATCTGTCAGGTGCACTGGCAACCACCTTGTTCACACTTCATAAAACCAAGCCACTTGGAGAAAACTTCTTTCACCATCGAGCGAGGAGCTGTCGAGATACTTCTGAAAGTCTGAAGCGCCGGTGCTAGTGAATTGTTTGCCGCACACTTTCCATGATTCCTGGTGCCACAAGAGACGATCGCTCACAAACTTCTCCGTAGTTCGTCCTTCAGCGAATTACCCGCTCAGCAGTCTGGTCGTACTGCCACTCACAATAGCGTGTCCTCACACGTGCGCAGTTGGTGATCGATCTCTGCTTGGTAGTATTTCTGAGTCTTCAAAAATCGAATAACTCTCGCAGGTGGTGGGTGGCAATACCAGAGCAGCCTGTTATTCTAGAACATTGCGGCAACCACTGCTGGCACAAGACTGATAATGCACAGCAATTACACTATGTAAACAAAAGTATCCGGACACCTGGCTAAAATGACTTACGAGTTCGTGGCGCCCTCCATCGGTAATGCTGGAATTCAATATGGTGTTAGCCCACCCTTAGCCATGAAGACAGCTTCCACTCTCTCAGGCATACGTTCAATCAGGTGCAGGAAGATTTTTGGGGAATGGCATCCCATTCTTCACGGAGTGCAGCACTGAGCAGAGGTATCGATGTCGGTCGGTGAAGCCTGGCAAGGTGTTCCAAAACATTCCAAAGGCGTTCTATAGGACGCAGGTCAAGACTCTGTGCAGGCCAGTCCATTACAGGTATGTTATTGTCGTGTAACCACTCCTCCACAGGCCGTGCATTACGAACAGGTGCTCGATCGTGTTGAAAGATGCAATCACCATTCCCGAATTGCTCTTCAACAGTGGGAAGCAAGAAGGTGCTTAAAACATCAATGTAGGACTGTGCTACGATAGTGCAACAGGGGGAGCAAGACCCATGAAATACACGACCACACCACAACACCAAGGAATCCGAATTTTACTGTTGGCACTACACACGCTGGCAGATGACGTTCACTGGCCATTCGCCATACTCACACCCTGCCTACTGCGATTCGTCACTCCACACAACGATTTTCCACTGTTCAACCGTCGAATGTTTACGCTCCTTACACCAAGCGAGGCGTCGTTTGGCATTTACCGGCATGACGTGTGCCTTATGAGCAGCCGCTCGACCATAAAATCCAAGTTTTCTCATCTCCTGCCTAACTGTCATGGTACTTGCAGGGGATCCTGGTGCAGTTTGGAATTACTGTTTGATGGTCTGAATAGATGTCTGCCTATTCCACATTACGTCCCTCTTCAATTGCAAACAGTCTCTGCCAGTCAACAGACGAGGTCGGCCTGTACGCTTTTGTGCTGCACGTGTCCCTTCACGTTGCCACTTCACTATGAGATTGGAAACAGGTGGGCCTAGGGATGTTTAGGAGTGTGGAAATCTCGCGTACAGACGTATGACACAAGTGACACCCAATCACCTGACCACGTTCGAAGTCCATGAGTTCCACGGAGAGCCCCATTCTGCTCTCTCACGATGGCTAATGACTGTTGAGGTCGCTGATATGGAGTACCTGGCAGTAGGTGGCAGCACAATGCGCCTAATATGAAAAACGAACGTTTTTGGGGGTTTCCGGATGCTTTTGATCACATAGTGTGTTCTAACACATTCTCTCATTACTCCTGCGCTCGTGCATTCCTGTACGACTACTCAACGCCATCTCTGGACGAGACCGGAACTTACTTTCCGGATGCACCTCGTATTATTATTGAATTACTGTCCTCACAGAACTAGCAGCTGCACAGGTATCTCTCACACCCTGTATACCAATGATCTCAGCACTTCTAACCAACTATTTGCAGTAGCAACAAACAAGGCTCAAGCTAAGAGATAGTGATAACAGCACAGAGATTGGAGAGAGGATGAAATCCAGATATAGAAGAAAAGGAGGAGGATCCTTTCTTTCAGGAGTGCTAGTTCTGCACGGTTCGCAGAGGAGCTTCTGTAAACTTTGGAAGGTGGGAGACGAGATACTGGCAGAAGTAGAGCTGTGAGGGCCGGGCGTGAGTCGTGCTTCGGTAGCTCAGATGGTAGAGCACTTGCCCGCGAAAGGCAAACGTCCCGAGTTCGAGTCTCGGTCGGGCACAAAGTTTTAATCTGCCAGGAAGTTTCATATCAGCGCACACTCTGCTGCATAGTGAAACTCTCATTCAGGAAACATCCCCCAGGCTGTGGCTAAGCTATGTCTCACAATATCCTTTCTTTCAGGAGTGCTAATTCTGCACGGTTCGCAGAGGAGCTTCTGTAAAGTTTGGAAGGTAGGAGACGAGATACTGGCAGAAGTAAAGCTGTGAGGGCCGGGCGTGGGTCGTGCTTCGGTGGCTCAGATGGTAGAGCACTTGCCCGCGACAGGCAAACGTCCCGAGTTCGAGTCTCGGTCGGGCACACAGTTTGAATCTGCCAGGAAGTTTCATAAGAAACCATGTTTGTGGTTAAAATGAAAATGGGAATTGCGACTTAAGTTGTTCCACGTCATTTAATAAAAAATATAAACACAGAATAAGAGATGGATACAGTGTTAAATACCCGTCCACTGTCTCTAGTAAATTTAAAATGACGGCCAAGGTAATGATGGTAGTGTATCAAGTACTGGAACAGAAGGAATGGAGATAGAAAGTGCGTCTGCAGCAGCAGCAGGTGAGGAAGCACACAGGATTTGACGACAGTTAACAATGAGACACAGGCACCAGCTCCCAATAGAGTTAATAATGTGAAACGGATCCGAGAAGCTGCCAAAGATGCAGGCAAAGAAAATGAAAGCATTCTCATGTAACAAAATTCCAAACCTTCAGTTGGACAGAACTGAAGGTTTTGGAATTTGGTTACATGAGGCTGCTTTCATTTTAATGTGATAATTAATGTACCGGATGTAGAATGGGCAAAAATTGATGCAAAATCTATAATAGCAGTAGTAGTAAATATTCAGGATGACGAACTTTGTCAGCTTGGTACCAGAGCTGGTAAACTGGAGTCTCTGTACACTAGGAACCAATTTACACTCTGCAAGGAGAATTTTATCAATGTCGAAGAAATAGCAAGAGAAGAAATCAGTCTACGGGAAATGGTTGCCAAACAATCTTTTGCTGGAGGACAAGAGTTCAAAAAGTGAAACTGCTTAAAAAAGTTTTCAACTAAAAACTGTTTGTGTAAATCGTCTTCCCTCACTCGAAATGCCACATTAGTCAGCCTTGTTGTAACAAAAATTAACGTTCAAAAGGTAACATTTTTACATTTTTCATTAATATGGAATATTGCTCAATATAATCACACTGGAATGCAAGAATGTTTAAAATAAATAAATTTACAATAAATACAAACTGTTTCAATAAATTGCTAAGCTGATTTTTTTAATGAACACGGTTTTACCTCTTGCTATTCTAAGATTTACCTGCGCCTCTTGGTAAAAGTTCGAAATCTATGCATATAATACGAAGTTTAGAACTTTTGCCACAACGTGATGTTCAGTCATAGGTTTCACTAGTTAATTCTAGGATTTACCAATCATCTTACTTTTACAGTAACAGTGATTCGAAATGGGATGATGAGAAAGGTCAGCAGTAAGGTAAAGCCGGTGGTAGACTTCGGTTCTTGATGGCATATTAAGAAACTGAAGCCTACGTAGAAAGGAAATTGCTTAGGAGACGCACGTACGACCCATTCGAGAACACTGCTCGTGTTTGCAGACAGACGGAAATTATCCCGAGGAAGTCCACTTCCATCGATGAACACTGGGCTAATCTCTGGGTATTGCGGTAACTCCCAGACGAATAAAACCAAGCGAATGAGGTTTATCGTCAGCATTTAACTTCGTATGAGGCAGAGGGTATTCCATTCCTTAACCTGATCGTCACAGTGGACGAAACGAAGATGCCTCGTGTGACACCTGGACGAAGGAACGTCACTGTCATTGAGATATTCCTCATCGCACTTCGCCCCGCAATTCTTGACTCCCACCACTTGAAATAAGTTTCCAACAACGGTATCCGCGCAGAAAGGTATGACCACAGTCTCTTCTGACGTTTATGGTGTGCCATTGTTTGATGTCCTTACTTATGGAGAGACGGCGAATGCTGTGTATTATTGTGCCACGGAGTTACTGACGCAGAAGGCCGTTCTGAGAAAACGCTCGAGAGTACCTTGGAAAGCGGCCTGGGCTACACGTGACATGGTCTGAAAAAAAAATGGCTCTGAGCACTACGGGACTTAACATCTGAGGACATCAGTCCCCGAGAATTTATAACTACTTAAATCTAACCAACCTAAGGATATCACACACATCCATGCCCGAGGTACGATTCGAATTTGTGACCGTAGCAGTCGCGCGGTTCCGGACTGAAGCGCTTATAACTGCTCGGCCACCGCGGCCGGTACTTGGTCTGATACTTCAGACTGACTGTAGTGGAACACCCTCCGTCCAACCCAAATGATTTTCATCTCTTTGTACTGTCTAATAAGCATCTCGGCGGTCGGCTTTTCTGAACCAATTAGAACGATCAGCATGCTGCTGTTAATTGGTTCCAAGACCTTGCCCTCATTTCTTTTATGGTGGTTTCGACTGATTGTATTACTGATGGAAAATACAGAAAACTGTCCGAGTATGGTGAAGTGCCATTCTTATGTATTAGATTGAAAACTCATTTTGTTTCCAGACTGCACATCGGCGGTTTCCAAACTGACGCTCATGGTGCAATAAATGCGCCTGCCATTCACCACTTAAGCAGAGCGCGGATTCAAGCGATTAGGTCTTCCCCATCTGGTGTGACAGGAGTCGCACTGTGGTGACGATACTCACGACTCCAGAGAGTATCGCACCACAATCGATAAGCCGCGGTCGAAATACCCGTAGCGCAGAAGCTGTGCGGGGTGGCAGAACGAACTGTACCGAGGTTCGCCAGTGGCCGCAATTGCCAACCCATGGGGTCAAGTGTGTGGGCAGCGACTGGTCGATGCCTCTTTAAATACCGGATCACTGACCTGCGGCGGAGAGATCTCTTCAGTGCGCTGAGGCGTGCACAGTTCCAGCTACAGCCGAGTCTACGAACTGCAGTGTTTGTCCGTCGGCTCCGAAGCTCAGGCTCCGCAGGCATTGTAGGCCAGCTCTGGACTCTGAGTAGGCGTCACTCAGAAGCACAGTGACAGGGCTTTAATATGTCCTCGGAGTCTTTCGCGACGGCATACATGAATAAAACGTTCTCGGTTTTCCAGCCGCGTCAATTCGAATAAAATGCTCAAGCTTTCGATGGCCATCTCCGCCATCGTCGTCAGGAGTTCACTGACTGCCGGGGCTGCTTTTTTTTTTTCTTTATTGTGATTTTAAACACCTTATACAAAGGCAGGCTGTCAGCAGCACAATACGCCGCTCTTCAGCCATGAGTTTGACAACAAGTAGTACATAAAGGTGGCACAGAGAAGACAGTCAAAACGGTGGGCAAAAAATGTAGACACTAAAAATCTAAAAAACATGGAGCCGTTCACGCTGGACGAGAAACATCATTAACACTAGGCTACACGGTGCACATAACATGGATGATGGCGACGGCATGTGAACGGTGGTGGCGTGACGGCGAACAACACTACACACAAACGAAGGCACACACACGAAACACTGACGGCGATGATCTCCGGCGCGCGAATGTTCACTGAGCGAGTACGAGTCCAGGGACCTGCCAAGAGAGGAGGAGGAGGAGGAGGAGGAGGAAGGGGAATGGGAATGGGAGAGGGGAGAGCAGAGATGCCATGGGCAGAGGAGAGAGGGGGAGGGGAAGCCCAGGGGAAGAGGGGTGGAGGGAGGGGGAAAGGAAAGAGAAGGGAAGGGAAGGGAGGGAAGGACACAGGAAACGACACAGGAAGTGGGGGGAGGATCAAAGTTGATAGGAGGGGTAGATGGAGGGGTGGAAGACATCATCAGGGAGGGGTAGCTGGCGGAAGCCACCTTGGGAGAGGGTAAGGAGGGTGGAGAGATGGGGACCGGGTGGGACGTAGGAATACAGGCGCGGCAGTGGGCGGGGGTGGGAGAGGATCGGGGAGGCTAGCGGTTGAGGAGGATCGAGTTTACGGGAAGTGTGCAGGATCCGTATCCTTTCAAGGAAAAGGAGGAGGTGGGGGAAGGGGATGAGATCGTACAGGATCCGCGTGGGGGAGGGGAGACGGATGCAATAGGCGAGGCAGAGAGCATGGCGTTCAAGGATTTGGAGGGATTTGTAAAAGGTAGGTGGGGCGGACTGGGGCTGCTACGGTTTCTCGCTTATATAGGCATGATGACATCAGCAGCAAATCGGATCGATCCAATGTGGCGCGCACGCGTAAGTCGACCCGGGCAGCTAGCGGAGCTACTGCGCGTGGCAGCACCGGTGACGTCAGGTGGCGCCAAAGGCAGGCACCACGTTTGAAACTGCCGCTCCCGCGTCGCGCGTCTGTCTCTGCCTTCTTTCGACATCCAACGCCCGTCCCCATGCCCTGCTAAGTGTGTATCCCTGGTCTCTGTTGAAATTGTTGGTGTGTAAACGAATCTCTTCCGCTTTCTTTATAACGGAGGCCTAAAATGTAGAAGCATGAGCCAACACTTTTGTATCTTCAAACTGTATTTTATGTCCGTTTTCTAGGCAATGCTCCGCTATGGCCGACTTGTCAAGCTCCCTCTGTTTTATATGGCGCTTGTGCTCAGTACAACGCTCCGCAACCGTGCGCATTGTTTGTCCTATATACAGTCTGCCACATTCACAGGGTACACCATACACACCGGACACTCGAAGAGAAACATATCTCGTATCTTGGGGGCGGGCCGGAACACTGGTCTTAGCCCATGTTTCTGAAGCAGACGTGCTAACTTACTGGTAGTTGCTCCACAGTATGGCAGGAATACAGCTCGTTTAGCATCTTCTATTGATTCACCAGGTGTCTTTCGTCGGTGGCCCTTGAAAGCGTTTGTTATGTCTCTTTTGGTGTAGGCATTTTCCTGAAAGCACAAGTTCTGCAATTCAGACTGTAGGTGGTCGTCGTCAGAGATAAGCTTGGCTCTATGAACCAACGTGTGCAGGACAGCTTTCTTGTGTACAGGGTGGCGGAAACTATTGGCGCTCAAGTGCCGATCTGCGTGTGTTGGTTTCCGGTACACTGAATGACCAAGCTGGCCTCCTGCCTTCCGCTCAAACAAGACATCCAAGAATGGTAGCTTGCCGCGCTTCTCCATCTCAACAGTAAACTTAATGTTGGGGTGGACACCACTCATATGATCGACGAACTGCTGTAGTGTATCTTCACCATGAGGCCGTATCACGACGGTGTCGTCTACGTATCATAGAAAGCAAGACGGCCGCAATGTTGCAGTTTGCAGAGCCTGCTCCTCAAAGTGCTACATGAAGAAATTTGCGACTGCTGGAGACGGTGGTGATCTCATGGCTGTGCCGTCCGTCATTTCACAATATTCATCACAGTACAAAAAGTACGTTGTCATTAGGACGTGACGGAGCAACTTAATGATTCCAGATGGAAACTCTTGGGCCAAAAGAACTAGCGTATCTGGTATAGGCACCCTCGTAAATAAGTGACACAAGTTCCAGACTAACCATTAGGTCGTTTGGGCCTATCTTCATTCTCTTGAGTGTGTTAACAAATTTCTGCGGGTTGACAACATGATGTTCGCAATGTCCCAATTTTGGTGCTGATAATCCTGCCACATGTTTGGCTAGTCTGTAGGTGGGCGAACTGATTGCACTTAACAGTGGGCCACTGAGGAACACGTTCCTTGTGTATCTTTGGTAATCCATAAAGCCTGGGAGGTCTGGCAGGACGAGGCGTTAATTTCTTCATCACTTCACCTGGTAAGATGAAGATACAGAAGTGTTGGCTCATGCGTCTACATATTGGGACTCCGTTGTTAAGGAAGCTGCCGAGATTCGTTTAAACAAAAACAGTTTCAACAGAGACCAGGGATACACACTCTGCAGGGCATGCGGACGGGTGTTGGACATCGAAAGAGAGCAGAGACTAATGCGGGAGGCGGGAGCGGCAGTTTCAAACGTGGCGCCTGCCTCTGGCGCCACCTGACGTCACCGGTGCTGCCACGGGCTCCGCTAGCTGCCCGGGTCGACTTGAGCGCGTGCGCCACATTGGATCGATCTGATTGGCTGCTGATGATGTCATCATGCCTATATAAGCGAGAAACCTTAGCAGCCCCGGCAGTCAGTGAACTGTCGACGATGGCGGAGATGGCCATCGAAAGCTCGAGCATTTTATTCGAATTGACGCTGCTGGAAAACCGAGAACGTTTTATTCAGGACTTTAATATGTTGGAGGACGAGTAATAATTCAAACGTCTAATTGTGCTGGACATTTGAGAAGAAGAGCTACTGAAGTCTGGTTTCGCAGGACAGAGCGGATCAGGTTGTGCAAAGGGGCCAAGGTCAGTTACTATTAGTTACACAAGAACACACACTATGTTATTCCTCAAACCAATGCACAGTTTTCTCTTTAAAACAACAAAGATCAATTCACGGCTGAGGGCCCAAGTAACTTCTCCAGATTAAGTTTAAATGATTGCTTTTAAAACACCAGGATTTAAAGTAACGGCTTAAGGCCTTACTGAATTACAATATCTTCTCGGCTTAAGGCCGAAATAATATTTCAGATCAGTTAAGGAAATTCTTTAAAAGCCAAGCATTTACAAATTCCGGCTAACGACCATATTAAGGAAAATTTTAAGTTAATTCTTCGGCTAAAGGCCCAATAAAAGAAATTTCTTTACATAATAAAAGAGAGGCTTTAAAGATAAGCTTATACACAGTACAATAGAAAAAGATGCTAAGAAAACTTGAAGAACCTTGTCGGCTGAAGGCCCAAACAATTACTCAAGAATAATTAAAGACAACCTTAAGATAAATATTTACAGAACACGGCTGAAGGCCGTTTCAAATTAAAATTAAAGACAAACGTTACAAACAAGGATTTACATATTAAAGCCACAGATTTTGAAACAAATTCGGCTGAAGGGCTAAATATAGAGCAACAAGAATTAAAAAAAAAAAAAAAACATGACTAAAGGCCTAATCTTAAAGTGGTTATGAAGTTCGCATGAAGGCCGTATACTAAACATAAAACAGACAATATTAATACACGTCTGAAGGCCTGGCACAACACCTGCGACCAAATAAGGCGACAATCACAAACAACAAACAGTGGTGCTCAGGAGTGCTCCAACGGTCGGCCTGAGAAGGTCCCTTAAGGGTGTAGTGAAATGGGACAGGCAGCCAAGGCTTAAGGTCCGATAAGAGAAGGAAGCACAACCTAAGGACGGTTAACGACCGACCGACAATATTAATGATTTCCAACCGTCAAATCCAACTGTACATATATTAGAAAATATCGGCCGATGATTAGTAAACTAAGATACCTATAACTCCGTACACGGCCTCACCAAGCTCAAGGCATCAAACACCACTCAAGACAAGCTTAAAAGAATACAGGAAACACAAGTCACAACTGTCAAATTACTGATGAAGAAGGCTGCGGGTTCTAGGCAAAAACACACACCACTAGTTATCACACGCGTCAACGGCTGAGGAAACAACAATCCACAAATAAAGAACAAATCGTGACAGTGGAGTTTTAAGAACAGGTATCTAATTACTGAACTTGAGAATTCTGCTTTGGAGGAAAGCGAAAAGTCGCTCACACAGCTAGCGCCTCCAAATGGAACAGCGCGTGCCCGCCGCCAAAACCCCGGCCTGGCTTCCCGCTGTGGAGAATACATCGCTGCTCAGTTACAACGAACCAACGAGGTCCAACCACATCCAGACTTCGCTGTGGAGCCGACACTCACAAAAACGAGTCCAGCAGCGTAGGCAACTGCTCCATCCATTGGATTCGCCCACCTAATCTTTATAAGAGGAGAGCTACCGTTGGGTCCTACGATGCAGGTCAGCTTATTGAATAGGAAAGGCTCTGGTGTATCTTTTTTTTTTTTTTTTTTGCATCTCCCTACACTACCCAACGATTCTTTGTTGAGGAGCGGATGAGGGCGCCAGGAATCTTCAAGACGTGAGAACATCGCAGATCACAAATCATCATTGGTTATCGAAGCTGCCTGCGATGCTCATCAGCCAGCCGCGATGGCCGAGCGGTTCTGGGCGCTTCAGTCCAGAACCGCGCGACTGTTACGGTCGCAGGTTCGAATCCTGCCTCGGGCATGGATGTGTGTGATGTCCTTAGGTTAGTTATGCTTAAGTAGTTCTAAGTTGTATGGGACTGATGACCTCACTCCCATAGTGCTCAGAGCCATCTGAACCATTTGATGCTCATCAGAACTACCAGTGCATATATGTAATAATCTGATCTTTAGTTTTAAATCCCACTTGATGGCAGCAGATTTA
Source organism: Schistocerca cancellata (assembly GCF_023864275.1). NCBI lineage: Eukaryota > Metazoa > Arthropoda > Insecta > Orthoptera > Acrididae > Schistocerca > Schistocerca cancellata. Next base: position 558,514,643 of record NC_064632.1, read on the forward strand.
CCGTACCGAAAACCTTCTTCATTCCCATTGTTAAGAGCAAGCCATGTTTCTGTATCCGATTTCATAGCAGTGTCTCCTGGACCTCAGAGTATTCTCTAAATTGTCAGTTACGAATTCATACAATTTTTAATCATTAAAGCCCTACCTTTCCCCTCTTTACCCAGTACACTTTCCTAGTTTTAATGACTTTTTAAATGTGGACGTTGGAAGATCTTGATGACCAACACTTCTCTGCTTGGTAGTTAGGTTGTGTTATATCCTAGGCAGTAATGCCAACCGAGCCCGCTGCCAAAAGGTTGGCAGCACCAAAGTCCGGACGCCGTCTGCGTAAGCAGCGCCAGCGATACAGGAAATCGCCGCAAGTCTGCGCGCGCTACCGCTGGCTTCTGGCTTCTTAAGCGCTGGAGTCGCGAGCGCTAGGACAGTTCTGTATTCGCCGCTCAGTTGTATACTCGCCACCGATTTGTGTACTTGCTAGTCAGTTGTGTGTTCATCGCAGCAGAGTTGTTGTTTGTCGTCAGCCGACGCTGACCTAGCCGCTCCGACTCGAACTAGACAGATTTCTGTAGACACGGAGTTCACTACTGTGTTTCTGTATCTTCGTTAATAAAGATAAGTACCGACTTTTATTTAATCAGAGTGTTTGGGTTTTCATCTTTCTGTTCCCTGTTCCAGCGGACCGGTCGGCCCGCTATTAAAAGTGTGGCGGTGATTTCGTAAGCCGTTTCTACAGCGAAGTGTTTGTCCCTACGAACGCCGCCACAAAAGGTTGGAATATTGTTCTGACCTGAAGTGGTAGCTATAGATAACGCTACTTCGCTGACAGGAAATGCTATGGCGCTGGAGTTCTCGTGGGTTCTGCTACATATATTGATGGAATTGCAGATGTTCCTCTGCGTCGTCTTCTGCTGCGTCGTCTTCTGCTGCGTCACCTGGAAGAAGCTCACTTAGAAAATCTTCCCCCCCCCCCCCCCCACCCGAGTCTCTTCAGCGTTCGCTCGTAGTATCGTCTACATTTCGGAAAAGAAGCACGACCATGGATGCCTTGAGTTCTTCTAAAAGTGTCCAGTTGAACCAAGATAACCAGCTGCAGTTGCTGCAAAAGTTATATTTCGATCGTGATTTTATTGAATAATATTAAACTAAAGGCCGTCCGAACTGACCTCGGAAGGCCCTGCGGTTCCGACCGGCCGCCGTGTCATCCTCATCCTACAGGCGTCACTGGATGCGGAAATGGAGGGTCACGTGGTCAGCACACCGCTCTCCGGGCCGTATGTCAGTTAACGAGAGCGGAGCCGCCACTTCTCTATCAAGTAGCTCCTCAGTTTGCATCACAAGTGCTGAGTGCACCCCTCTTGCCAACAGCGCTCGGCAGACCGGATGGTCACCCATCCCGGTGCTAGCCCAGCCCGACAGCGCTTAAATTCGGTGATCTGACGGGAACCAGTGTTACCACTGCGGCAAGGCCGTTGGCTCATTGAATAATATTAGTCTGTGTTTTTCTCTATCACTTCTAGAGTCGGGAAAGTTGCTTTTGCCCTAGTCCTTTTCAAGAGATCAACCATAAACTTTTCTAACAGTTCCTGATTCGGTTCCCATGCTATAAATCTTTCCGTTTCACTTCATCTTATACTGATTCTGTACACTCGGAAAAAAGCACCTGACGTCTCACAAAAGAATTTCCTGAATGGAACGGAAATCGGTGGATGAGATGTGCACGTACAGACAAAGAAATGACTACAATTTCAGAAAAAATGAATGATTTTTTTTTTCAAGAGAAAAAGCTTCACAAATTCAGCAAATAAGTAAGAGGTTGGACCACCTCAGGCCGTTATGCAAGCAGTTATACGCTTTGGCACTGGCTTTTAACGTAGTTGGATGTCTGCCTGAGGTACAGCGCGACAATTCCGTTCAACTGGAGATCAAGAAAATCCCAAGCTGGTGGGAGGGCCCGATCCATAATGCTCCAAACATTCTCAGTTGGGGTGACTCCTTGTCTTCGTCCTTGCCAAACCCTATATTGGCAAGCAATTTCGCCAGATTTCTCCCCATTCAAGGATGTTTGGACCATTATGAGCAGGGCTTTCCAACCAGCTCGGAATTTTACGATGCTACGCACCAATTAAGGAAAGGCAAACCTACGTTTCTAGCATTTGTAGACTTAGAGAAAGCTTTTGACAATGTTGACTGGAATACTCTCTTTCAAATTCTAAAGGTGGCAGGGGTAAAATACAGGGAGCGAAAGGCTATTTACAATTTGTACAGAAACCAGATGGCAGTTATAAGAGTCGAGGGACATGAAAGGGAAGCAGTGGTTGGGAAGGAGTAAGACAGGGTTGTAGCCTCTCCCCGATGTTATTCAATCTGTATATTGAGCAAGCAGTAAAGGAAACAAAAGAAAAATTCGGAGTAGGTATTAAAATCCATGGAGAAGAAATAAAAACTTTGAGGTTCGCTGATGACATTGTAATTCTGTCAGAGACAGCAAAGGACTTGGAAGAGCAGTTGAACGGAATGGATGGTGTCTTGAAAGGAGGATATAAGATGAACATCAACAAAAGCAAAACGAGGATAATGGAATGTAATCGAATTAAGTCGGGTGATGTTGAGGGTATTAGATTAGGAAATGAGACACTTAAAGTAGTAAAGGAGTTTTGCTATTTGGGGAGCAAAATAACTGATGATGGTCGAAGTAGAGAGGATATAAAATGTAGACTGGCAATGGCAAGGAAAGCGTTTCTGAAGAAGAGAAATTTGTTAACATCGAGTATAGATTTAAGTGTCAGGAAGTCATTTCTGAAAGTATTTGTATGGAGTGTAGCCATGTATGGAAGTGAAACCTGGACGGTAAACAGTTTGGACAAGAAGAGAATAGAAGCTTTCGAAATGTGGTGCTACAGAAGAATGCTGAAGATTAGATGGGTAGATCACATAACTAATGAGGAAGTATTAAATAGGATTGGGGAGAAGAGAAGTTTGTGGCACAACTTGACCAGAAGAAGCGATCGGTTGAAAGGACATGTTCTGAGGCATCAAGGAATTACCAATTTAGTATTGGAGGGCAGTGTGGAGGGTAAAAATCGTAGGGCGAGACCAAGAGATGAATACACTAAGCAGATTCAGAAGGATGTAGGTTGCAGTAGGTACTGGGAGATGAAGAAGCTTGCACGGGATAGAGTAGCATGGAGAGCTGCATCAAACCAGTCTCAGGACTGAAGACCACAACAACAACAACACGCACCAATTGGACAGAATTTGACACGATATCCCTCAAGAGTACATCCAACAACTCAGTCAATGCCAGGCTGAATAATTGCCTGCGTAAGGGCCAGAGATGGGCCACTCCGTTATTGATTTGCTCAATTTGTGAACCTCTTTCTATTTAATAAATCATCCAATATTTTTGAAAGTGTAATCTTCTTTTTTTTTTAGTGGATAGGTTTTCGGGATCTTTACTGTAAGAAAATGATTCCTGTAAACGAAACTAACATACACCATCTCAATGTTGGATAGGCTACTTTAGGCAATAGAACGTCAGAGTGCGCTTTTTATACACAGAAGCGCCGAAGAAACTTGTATAGGCATGTGTATTCAAATACAGAAATATGTAAATAGGCATAATACGGCGCTGCTGTCGGCAACGCCTATATAACATAACAAGTGCTACAATTAAAAGTTATCAAGATGAAAGTGAGTTTGAACGTGGTGTCATAGTTGGCGCACGAGCGATGGGACACAGCATCCCCGAGGTAGCGATGAAGTAAGGATTTTCAGTACGACCATTTCACGAGTGAACCGTGAAAGTCAGGAGTCCGGTAAAACATCAAATCTCCGACATCTCTGCGACTGGGAAAAGATCCTGCAAGAACAGAACCAACGACGACTGAAGAGCATCGTTCAGAGTGACAAAAGTGCAACCTTTTCGCAAATTGCTGCAGATTTCACTGCTGGGCCATCAACAAGTGTCAGCATGCAAACCATCGATATGGGCTTTCAGAGTCGGAGTCAGCATCAACATTGGACTGTTGATGACTGGAAACATGTTTCCTGGTCGGAAGACTCTCGTTTCAGATTGTATCGAGTGGATGGGCATGTACGAGTGTGGAGACAACCTCATGAATCCGTGGACCTGCACGTCATAAGGTGATTGTTCAAGCTGGTGGAGGCGTGTGCAGTTGGTGTGATATTGAACCCTTGTTATGTCTATATACGAGTCTGAAAGGTAAGCATCCTGTCTGATCGCCTGCATCCATTCATGTCTATTGTGCATTCCGATGGACTTGAGCAATTCCAGCAGGACAATGCGATACCCCACACGTCTAGAACTGCTACAGAGTTTAAACATTTGCGCTGGCCACAAAACTCCCCAGGCATGAAAATTATTGAACGTATCTGTGACGCCTTCCAACGTGCTGTTCAGAAGAGATCTCCAGCCCCTCGAACTCTTACGGATTTATGGACAGCCCTACAGGATTCATGGTGTCAGTTCCCTCCAGTCGAGTGCATGCCATGTCGTGTTGCGGCTTTTCTGCGTGCTTGCCATGTCCCTACACGATACTAGGGGGATGTACAATTTCTTTGGCTCTTCAGTGTACTTAAAATGTTTCCATAGACCCGATAGTCTATCATACACACGAGATCCGTAGAAGGTGTCAGAGTCTAACAAATTTTGATCGTTGGTACTAACTTACCAGTTGTTGATCTAATAGGCATTGTGACATCTGCACTGCTTTCTCCGCCTGCGCTATTGAGACAAATACTCTGCTAATCAATGTATTTAAATATTACCATGTCTAATTCTTCCACCAGGTATCCTTTCAGATACAAAGCATAGACTTGGAGACCCAGCCAATTCAGTACTTGACATACAATGTACGGGTAGCAGCGAGATTTTATCAGTCTTTTTAAAGATTGGTGAATGAAGTGCGTTTGTTTGGCTTACTTAGTCTTAACATGATATCCAGTCGTAACTACGAAGGGTGGATGAGAAAGAGAATGATTCTCTCTTCTCTATCTTGGATGTAGGTGACTTTCACGATGCCGGCCGTTGTGGCCGAGCGATTCTAGGCGCTTCAGTCTGGAACCGCCCGCCCGCTACGGTCGCAGGTTCGAATGCTGCCTTGGGCATGGATGTGTGTGATGTCCTTAAGTTAGTAGAGTTTAGGTAGTTCTAAGTTCTAGGGGACTGATGACCTCAGATGTTAAGTCCCATAGTGCTTAGAGCCATTTGAACCATTTGCCTTTCACGATATATCATTGCAGTGACGTTGTAACATCGTAATATCCTGCATTAAGAAAACCTCTCAGATCAGAAGTATATCTTCCAGGAGTTGTTTCCTGTCCCTGCATGTGGAGTAACTTAAATCTAGATCTACACTCCTGGAAATTGAAATAAGAACACCGTGAATTCATTGTCCCAGGAAGGGGAAACTTTATTGACACATTCCTGGGGTCAGATACATCACATGATCACACTGACAGAACCACAGGCACATAGACACAGGCAACAGAGCATGCACAATGTCGGCACTAGTACAGTGTATATCCACCTTTCGCAGCAATGCAGGCTGCTATTCTCCCATGGAGACGATCGTAGAGATGCTGGATGTAGTCCTGTGGAACGGCTTGCCATGCCATTTCCACCTGGCGCCTCTGTTGGACAAGCGTTCGTGCTGGACGTGCAGACCGCGTGAGACGACGCTTCATCCAGTCCCAAACATGCTCAATGGGGGACAGATCCGGAGATCTTGCTGGCCAGGGTAGTTGACTTACACCTTCTAGAGCACGTTGGGTGGCACGGGATACATGCGGACGTGCATTGTCCTGTTGGAACAGCAAGTTCCCTTGCCGGTCTGGGAATGGTAGAACGATGGGTTCGATGACGGTTTGGATGTACCGTGCACTATTCAGTGTCCCCTCGACGATCACCAGTGGTGTACGGCCAGTGTAGGAGATCGCTCCCCACACCATGATGCCGGGTGTTGGCCCTGTGTGCCTCGGTCGTATGCAGTCCTGATTGTGGCGCTCACCTGCACGGCGCCAAACACGCATACGACCATCATTGGCACCAAGGCAGAAGCGACTCTCATCGCTGAAGACGACACGTCTCCATTCGTCCCTCCATTCACGCCTGTCGCGACACCACTGGAGGCGGGCTGCACGATGTTGGGGCGTGAGCGGAAGACGGCCTAACGGTGTGCGGGACCGTAGCCCAGCTTCATGGAGACGGTTGCGAATGGTCCTCGCCGATACCCCAGGAGCAACAGTGTCCCTAATTTGCTGGGAAGTGGCGGTGCGGTCCCCTACGGCACTGCGTAGGATCCTACGGTCTTGGCGTGCATCCGTGCGTCGCTGCGGTCCGGTCCCAGGTCGACGGGCACGTGCACCTTCCGCCGACCACTGGCGACAACATCGATGTACTGTGGAGACCTCACGCCCCACGTGTTGAGCAATTCGGCGGTACGTCCACCCGGCCTCCCGCATGCCCACTATACGCCCTCGCTCAAAGTCCGTCAACTGCACATACGGTTCACGTCCACGCTGTCGCGGCATGCTACCAGTGTTAAAGACTGCGATGGAGCTCTGTATGCCACGGCAAACTGGCTGACACTGACGGCGGCGGTGCACAAATGCTGCACAGCTAGCGCCATTCGACGGCCAACACCACGGTTCCTGGTGTGTCCGCTGTGCCGTGCGTGTGATCATTGCTTGTACAGCCCTCTCGCAGTGTCCGGAGCAAGTATGGTGGGTCTGACACACCGGTGTCAATGTGTTCTTTTTTTCCATTTCCAGGAGTGTATTTGCCTTCTTACAAAATATACCTTTGTGGCATAGGCCATGCTAAAAATTTACATTTCATAGCGCTTGGTGTGCTTATCTTGTTTAGCACAAGCATTTTATTTCGAAAATTTATATTCTCTGTGTATGCAGAGATATTACAGGGATATGATTGATACAATTAAAGTCGTGAGCAACTCTCCATAGCAACACAGCTGTCAGTTTTAAACGGATGGTCATGACGACGGCACGAGTGTTCCTCCACATGAAAATAATCATGGTTAAATAAGTGATATCCCATACTCCGTGTATGGTTAATTGAGAAAGTTTACACTTAAAGAAATACAACAGCGAGTAGCTATTTTGTAAAATGGTTCAAATGGCTCTGAGCACTATGGATGAGGTCATCAGTCCCCTAGAACTTAGAACTACTCAACCCTAACTAATCTAAGTACATCACACACATCCATGCCCGAGGCAGGATTCGAACCTGCGACCGCAGCGGTCGCGCGGTTCCAGACTGTAGCGCCTAGATCCGCTCGGCCACCCCGGCCGGCTATTTTGTAAAGCTCTAATTTATGTAAGAGCACGTTTACAGCCATGGACAATTTTCATTTTGCGCAATACGTTTAGATCAGCACCATTACAATGGTTCTCTTGGCCGCAATACCTTTGCGCATTTTGTGGTATGGATATAAAAGCGAAAAAGGGGCCCTCAATTACAGAAAAAAGGCAGCTGCTCCATCCAAAATACAGTCAACAAAAACGTTGTAGTAATGAAGATGTAAATGCATTAAACTTGCGCCGGCCGCGGTGGCCGTGCGGTTCTGGCGCTGCAGTCCGGAACCGCGGGACTGTTACGGTCGCAGGTTCGAATCCTGCCTCGGGCATGGGTGTGTGTGGTGTCCTTAGGTTAGTTAGGTTTACGTAGTTCTAAGTTCTAGGGGACTTATGACCTAAGATGTTGAGTCCCATAGTGCTCAGAGCCATTTGAACCAAGCCATTAAACTTGCTGAAGATAGGCGCAGGCCTGTAACGTCATCTTGCTTAAGACAAAGGTATAAAAAAAGTCTTCGAGCGTGTTTCTTCAAGTTGTTTAGTCCAGACCTATTGAGGTCAAACACCATCAGTATGCTTAAATTAATGAAACAAATTTGTTTATAAAAAAGGAACATTATGCCATGTGCTTGCTAATCGTCTGTCTAGCAGTGTAAGCAAATAATGGCAAACTGACTGCTGTCTGTGTCCCTGGCTGTCACACTGGAAAATGAACGGGAAGCATACGTTACAGGCATACTATCATGCGTCACGGACAGTAGAATACCATGCCTGGGAATTCGATTTAACACAACAGCATGCTTTACGTCTGCGGACCGTAATGTTACTGGTCGGCTAAAGACGCTGGTATAAACGCAGACGTGGACATCGATATTAGCGGACATGTCTCCGATGAAGGGTTGTTTTCCGGCTGAAGACATAGAAGGAAATCACAGGGAAATATTGAGCGGAATGAACAATGGTACGGTAGTAACATAGTATCTACCACGATCTTTTTGTGCAGAGAGCACTGCAGAGACTTGGATCTTGACGTCACGTTTCTGTAGACGGAACGAAATTGTACCGCAGACCTTGAGCTGCCGCGTCTGGTGGCACGGGCAGACAATTTCTCGCGGGACAGGTCACGCACGTAAAGGCCAGAGCGCGCTGGCGTTGTGTTATTTCTTCACGAGTCTAGCTAGCTCTGCACAGCTGCGTGGCTGACGAAGACGGACTACCGCCGAATCCACGTATCCGACTAAGTCTAATTTTAACGAAGCGTGATAAACTAAAATGGAGCACTGGCCTACCAACTGAGATACAGATATGTCCCAGCAGACTACAGAAACGACTTCCATTCCAGAAGACCGGTAGTAATATTCTCCGGCTTCAACAGATCTTTGCTGAATTTTTATGGGTGGCTTGCCGTCTGTACGACACGGCATCCCTTCATCGCACATGTGGAATAATTGTGCGTTTTCCTTCAGTTCTGTAAGATGAATCATTCCTCGGTAGAGATAACTGCCCCATCTATACTCGGTGAACTGGCACATGTAAAGACCTCGATATTGTCGAGACATTACAATTTTCTCTTCCTTTCTTTCTCTTCATCTTTGTTGTTTGTTTCACAGTATTTACCAACGAAGGACTCTCACCCATTGATGTGCTTTCTGTTATATCGTGGCTACATGCCCCTTTTGTTCCCACAAATTTTAGAAAATGACGTCTGTGAATCGTAAACACTTTATCTGTATCTAGATGATTCTCTACAATTCAGACTACTTATTGAGCAGTGGCTTCATACAGGGTGTTTCAAAAATGGCTGGTATATTTGAAATGGCTATAAAAACTAAACGAGCAGCGATAGAAATACACCGTTTGTTGCAATAAGCTTGGGACAACAGTACATTTTCAGGCGGACAAACTTTCGAAATTACAGTAGTTACAATTTTCAACAACAGATGGCGCTGCAAGTGATGTGAAAGATATAGAAGACAACGCAGTCTGTGGGTGCGCCATTCTGTACGTCGTCTTTCTGCTGTAAGCGTGTGCTGTTCACAACGTGCAAGTGTGCTGTAGACAACATGGTTTATTCCTTAGAACAGAGGATTTTTCTGGTGTTGGAATTCCACCGCCTAGAACACAGTGTTGTTGCAACAAGACGAAGTTTTCAAATGAGGTTTAATGTAACCAAAGGATCGAAAAGCGATACAATAAAGGATCTGTTTGAAAAATTTCAACGGACTGGGAACGTGACGGATGAACGTGCTGGAAAGGTAGGGCGACCGCGTACGGCAACCACAGAGGGCAACGCGCAGCTAGTGCAGCAGGTGATCCAACAGCGGCCTCGGGTTTCCGTTCGCCGTGTTGCAGCTGCGGTCCAAATGACGCCAACGTCCACGTATCGTCTCATGCGCCAGAGTTTACACCTCTATCCCAACATAATACAAACGCGGCAACCCCTCAGCGCCGCTACCATTGCTGCACGAGAGACATTCGCTAACGATATAGTGCACAGGATTGATGACGGCGATATGCATGTGGGTAGCATTTGGTTTACTGACGAAGCTTATTTTTACCTGGACGTCTTCGTCAATAAACAGAACTGGCGCATATGGGGAACCGAAAAGCCCCATGTTGCAGTCTCAACGTCCCTGCATCCTCAAAAAGTACTGGTCTGGGCTGTCATTTCTTCCAAAGGAATCATTGGCCCATTTTTCAGATCCGAAACGATTACTGCATCACGCTATCTGGACATTCTTCGTGAATTTGTGGCGGTACATACTGCCTTAGACGACACTGCGAACACCTCGTGGTTTATGCAAGATGGTGCCCAGCCACATCGCACGGCCGACGTCTTTAATTTCCTGAATGAATATTTCGATGATCGTGTGATTGCTTTGGGCTATCCGAAACATACAGGAGGCGGCGTGGATTGGCCTCCCTACTCGCCAGACATGAACCCCTGTGACTTCTTTCTGTGGGGACACTTGAAAGACCAGGTGTACCGCCAGAATCCAGAAACAATTGAACAGCTGAAGCAGTACATCTCATCTGCATGTAAAGCCAGACACGTTGTCAAAGGTTTCGGGTAATTTCATTCAGAGACTACGCCATATTATTGCTACGGATGGTGGATATGTGGAAAATATCGTACTATAGAGTTTTCCAGACGGCAGCGCCATCTGTTGTTGAAAATTGTAACTACTGTAATTTCGAAAGTTTGTCTGCCTGAAAATGTACTGTTGTCCCAAGCATATTGCAACAAACGGTGTATTTCTATCGCTGCTAGTTTAGTTTTTATTGCCGTTTCAAATATACCGGTCATTTTTGAAACACCCTGCAGGACTACCTTTATTTCTCGACGCATCCACTCTCGGACAGTTCACGGGAAAAATCAACACCCAAACCTCTTCGTACGAAATCTGATTGCTGTCATTTTATTGCAGTGGTATTTTCTCCCTTGTAGACGATAATCAACAAACTATTATATCATGTTGAGGAGTAAGTCTGAAATTTCGTGAAAAGATGTCGTCGCAACGAGAACGCTTTTTCTTTAGTGATAGTCACTCACCTCCTTCGTGCTAATACAAAACCAGTTGCTCTTCTTAGAACTTTTCCGATGTCCACGACAATCCTGCCTGATATGGTCCTGTAAGGCGCAGTAGTGCTTCAGACGAGGACGAAGAAGCAAAGAAGCATAGTGTAGGCAGTCCTCTTAGTAAATTTGTTGCATCTTCTAAGTATTTTGCCAATACAGCACTGTCTTTGGTTCGCCTTCCTCACAAATTTTCTGTGTGATGGTGTCACTTTCAGTAATTTAGAATTACAATCGCTAGGTATTTATGGGAATCTACAAGGTCTAAAACAGCATTACTTATTGTGTAACCGGTATTTAACGGAATTTCCTTGAACTCTGTGGAGGACCAACAGATCCCATTGTTTGGGTTTAATAGACGCTTCTGACGCCACTATCTCGTCTAATAAGACTTTAATGGACAGTAAACGACGGCATCATTTGCAAACAATGGAAGACGGCTGCTATGATTGTCTCCTGAATGGTCTACACTGATGAGCCGAAACATTAAGACCGCCTGCTTAATAGCTTGTTTGTCCGTCTTTGGAACGAAGTACACGACTGAATCTGCATATCAGGGATCCGACAGTATGTTGGCGGGTTTGTGAAAGTACATGGTGTTAGATGTCTATAGACAGGTCATGTAACTCGCGTATGTAACAGGTAGTTGATTTATGTACGCTGTGATGGCGCTCGATAGCTACCCGGATGGGGTCCATGGAATTTACATCAAGCGAATTTGATCGCCGAGGCATCAACGTGAGTTCACTATTATGCTCCTCAAACCACTGTAGTACGTTATTGGTTCCGAGACGAGTTATATTGCTGAAAGATGACATCGCCGTCGGGGAAGACATCAAGCATCAAGTGATGCAGGTGGAGCGCAGCTGCCAGTGTGTTTTCTGTTACTACCACAGGTCGCGTGACAGTGTAGGAGAAAGTTCCCCTTACCATAACACTGCTGCCACCATCCTGCGTCAGTAGAGCGCTGCGACAGCGTTTTTGCACCAGTTTAGAAGTTTTTAAATTTTACTAAGATATTGCTAAAATTGTTATGAATATCCGATTCAACAGATAACGTTTATTGGAGTATACTTTTGCAAATTACATTGTGAACAGTCTGAATAAGCGTGCTCATATGTCAGCACGTTCATCAAAGCGCATTATCACTTTTTGATTACGTGCGAAAAACGACAGAGAACTAATCAGGTGCTGTATATGGCACACTTGAAGATAGATAGTGTAATTATAATGAGGAACTTTGATGTAGTATGTGAGCACGTGAATGAATGAGTCAATAGATTATGGGACGCGCTGTCTTCGGTTCATCTGAAGAAACTACGAAAGTTACGTCACACAATACCACTAGGCCGTTATTCCAACAACAAATTGGTTTTACCGTTGCACACTTATTAGCCGCCATGGATGGCTTTCTACTTTCAGCTGCCCAAAGAAATGGAACGGCCATTAAAATTAATAAGGTACTACGGGGGAACATTCAACATCAACGGGGTAATCCACATGAGGCCGGCCGAGGTGGCAGAGCGGTTCTAGGCGCTACAGTCTGGAACCACGCGACCGCTACGGTCGCAGGTTCGAATCCTGCCTCGGGCATGGATATGTGTGATGTCCTTAGGTTAGTTAGGTTCAAGTTGTTCTAAGTTCTAGGGGACTGATGACCTCAGATGTTGAGTCCCATAGCGCTCAGAGCCATTTGAACCATTTTTTTCCACATGAGTATCCGGAGTCAATCTCGGAGAACTCTTCGCACCACTAATAAAAAACTAGATGGTCACAGGGCGATTGGAATCAGGGCAGATGGGGGTAAAACGAATATTGTTATGAAGCAGAATGAATACGTAGCGAAAGTATAGGATTTCATTGTAGAAAACATCATTTCTCGCTATAGATTTGATCCGACTGCAAAGTTTTTGGTCCGATTGAAGAAATACATGAAATCTACTTCATCTAATCCACCTGTTTGCAAGAGAGATCTCTCATACCTATGAATCCACAAGCACCCACAATAAGAACAGTTATCAAGTTGTACAAGACAGGTATTCCTGCACGTCCGACCGTCAACGCCAGAAATGTTGTTGGCTATCAGGCAGAAAAGTTATTATTCATCTATATTAACAAGCATTACGTACACCCATCTAGTTTTTCGCAACCGTGCATATCTAATTTCCATTCTAAATGACTTGAACATTCCCACTGTTGCCAACATAGCATCTTTAGACATTAAAAATATGTATACCAATGTACCTATGGACCAAGTGTACAAAGTTATTCATGAAAATGTGCGAACCCATAACAACCGTCGACCTGACGAAATTAATGAAATTCTAAAGTTGCTAGGAATTGTTCTTAATTATAATTACTTCAAGTTTGGTGCCTCATTATCATTCAAAAACAGGGACTAATAACGTGTTCTCCTCTGCCTTACTGCCAGATAAATATTTTTCTATCTAAGTTCGAAAACGATTTTGTGCAAAAACAGCCATCTTCCGTGGTGCAGAAATCCTTTGTTTCGTTACGTCGATGACCGTCTCTTACTGTACAAAGGCCCCAATGAGTTTTGAGGTTCCTTAGCAGACCACCTGAACTCGCAGCAGTGTGGTATTCAATTTACAATCGAATAGAGTATCAATGGCACACTCCCTTACCTTGATTTGTTAACCACGACCGCACGGGATTGGCCGAGCGGTCTAAGGCGCTGCAGTCATGGACTGTGCGGCTGGTCCTGGCGGAGGTTCGAGTCCTCCCTCGGGCATGGGTGTGTGTGTTTGTCCTTAGGATAATGTCGGTTAAGGGGCTCCGGAAAGGCTCAAAATCATGAAAAGTTCAATTTTTACTTTTTTGCGTTTTCTGAATCTGCAGACTATTACCTTTTAATAGATATATAATTTATTCAATTCCGAAGACTACAACTATTTTTAAATTTTTTTTGAAATGTGTTCTACATGGGCGTGACCCACTGTGGCGCTGTTAAACTGCTGTCAAATGGTGTTATTATTAACGTCCGTGTTCATCAGGTACATTTTAGTGATGTGAGATAAAGTATGTGTTGTGGCTAACCTGTGATGGTTCAATATATATCGCTGGTGTGACTGTCGATTGTTTCATGTTTATTTACTCTGTCATTATCTCGAAAATATTCGTAATTAATTCTGTTTCTTGAGTCTCTGTTTTGTTGAAGTATAATAATGAGTAAAAGTAAAGTTATTAGAAATCCTCTGAAGGCTTTTAAGAAAAGGAGAAATGTTGGAAAGCCAAAGGTATGTGTTATTACTGTAAATAATAACATTCTAACATGGTACGAGCGATGCTTGCTTTAGACAAGGAACGCCTTCGGGCTGCAGACAGGGCTGTAAAGAGTCTAGAAATACAAGCAGGAGTAAACAGGAGGAGAACAAGAGGAAGCTGGAGGAGGAGTTTGCAGAGGATGAAGATAATCCATCCTATGGACCTGGAATGCACTAAAAAGTGAATCCAATCTTTGTCGCTCGATTCCCAAAAATTTTATTTTCTCATACTAATTACATGTTTTCTAAGGATCTTCCAAACATATTTGTTTCAAACTTTCAGTAAATGTTACACAGTAGCTTCTGCATAATTTAACACAGCCTTTTTCCAAAAAAACGTATATTTTTGATTATATAAATAAAAATTGCAAAAAAAATGTTGTGAATTTTCATTACAATTGAAAAAAATCATCTTTAATAACTGAACTAAAATTTTGTAAAATCCCTGTGTTAAGTTGTAGCCCATATTCCAATAAATAATCTGTAAAAAGTTCAACTTCCTACCTCAAATACTTTGTGAGGAAAGATGTAATTTATAAGCGTTATTTTAACATTGCAAGTATAGGGCGTTCCGGAGCCCCTTAATTAGTGGGTAAGCTTAGGGACTGATGACCTTAGCAGTTGAGTCCCATAAGATTTCACACACATTTCAACATTTTTTTCCTTAACCACATAAAGAAACAGTACATTTTTTCCTGACATTTACCGGACACCGTCACCCACTGACACCATGCTCCAACGTTCTGTTAATCATCCCACGAAATATAAGAAGGCTGTCTTTCGTTCGCTCGTCATCCGCCTCCATCAAGTCCTCCTAAGCCTCTACCACCCCTCTCCCTACCCCGACCACCACCCGCAGACTTTCGAACAGGAGTTCTAGGTTATACAGAGTATTTCATTAGCTGATGGTTACGATATAAATTTTGTCCACAAGATTGAGAAGTATGTATTGAACAAGACAAGTTCCTGCAATTAAGCACTCTACGTTTTCTATCACTATCGCCTGTTAGGCAGGACAACAAGAACTACCACCGCATTCCCTTCTACGGCCCCTTTTCAGAAAGAGTAGGTAAACATTTAAAAAAGAATGTACATGCCAAGTTTAGACACAGGGAACAGTCATTCAGCAGCCCATATAAGAGCACAACTGTTTATTAAATTTCCTGTAATTGTTGTTTTCATACGTACGTTGGGAAAATTGGTAGGGATTTCGAAATTCGCCTTAAAGAACATCTCAACGTGAGCATCTCGAAATCAGCGTTAACATCTGGCTTATGTGATAATCAACATTATATTTCAGATCTCGCCAACAATTTGGAGATACTACATAAAGAGAGAAAGGACTGTGTTTTTAAAAGTGTTGGAGAACATATAATTATTGAAACGTCCCCTTAGAAAAATTATACAGGACTGTGCTTAAACTGACACACAATATTTTTTAGCGCAACGCAATCTGACTTTCAAAAATCCCTACAAAAGGGTGGCCCTGATTAACATTAATCTAAACCTTTCACAAATCACTTACCTCACAAAAATCTTCGTTACTCAAACTACTGCAATACAGCGAGCGCCACTACCGCCAGCTAAATGAAAGATTCAAACTACGGAAGGCATTAACTACTAGTAGGCATAGTTAGCAAATGAAAGATTTTAATAGAGAACAAACAATGTATTTACCTTAATATTCATAATGTATATAGCAGTTCATGACAAATTTCAAAACTCCGCCGTCTCTCTCCCCACATCCACCATTGCTGGCGGCTCACCTCCCACTGGGCAACGCTACGCGCTGTTCACATCCAGCTGCCGCTGCCCAACACTACAATGGCAGACAACAATGCAAACTAGCCACAGACTGCACACAGCACAGCCAGTGATTTTCATACAGAGCGCTACGTAACGTTGCCAATAAGAAAACATAAACAGCCTACTTACAATATATAATAAATCCATAACACAGTCCCCTGACAATGTTCTCAACAACCAAACGGAGTTAAAGCACCGAGATTTATTGGCCAATTCTGACTATTTATATTTCTGAATTTAGGTGTATCAAGATCTAACCAGCTGGTTAGCTTATTACAGATTTTTATGTTAATATTCGTGTGTACTCCCACTGCCGGTCCACTTGGAGGTCATCTGCTCTATTTAATGTTTACAGTGGTTTAATGATTCAGAAATAAACAGTTCACCTCAGGAACATTATTATATTTAGTATCATCCAGATTCAGTTTGTGTGAAACAGAGAGCCGAGTGTAATGAGCAGGGCACAGAGCACTAGCAACGCGTTTTTCTAGCCTTCCGTGTTGCTCGCGTCAGTTCAGTATTTGCCACCGTCCACTTACCCTTACGGCAGTCACACCACACGTTCCCACAACAGACAGGATGGTTGTAGCTTATGCTGTCAGCTGCTGTTTTGGTGACGGACACACATGGTCGTTTCGGCTTCTGGTGAGTTTGAGCGGCAGCATAACCTTCTTCCTTTCGGCGTCTGGTGGGCCACTAAAATAGTTAAAATAATTTTCAGTAGATTTCAATACATCAATTTTACCCGTTTTCATGACTAACTTCATTTTCTTGTTCTGTCAGTATAGTGCGCAGTACTTCCCTGGATAAGAGTTATGGGAGGCATTGTCTGCTGCATTACATAGGCCGCCAAGCATATATTTTAACAGGTAATATGCTGACAGTTCGTGATTTAAACACAGATCAGTCGTGTTTTTGGTTGTTTTTCCACGTCAGATGGGGACGGTTCCATCTATTTTTCATTTGATTCACTGCTTCACTGCTTTCAATCAACGATAGGTTACGATTCCTAATTGTGTTATTTCGTTTTTAGATATGATATTCCTTAACATTATGGTTTTTTAACAATTAAGGAAGTCTCAGAACTTTGCCTAGCCAGCGGCTCAGAACTTTGCCTAGCGGCATTCTGTAACTACTGCACACGCTATATGACATAGCATTTTTAAGTAACCTTCTATTGATATGAATTTATAAATCATATTTACTGAATATGTATAAGCCAGTTCTTTTTGGGGCGTATGTGATCCATATCTCGTTGAAAAATGCCACTGCCTTCGGGAAACATGATCGTCATGAAGCGGTCTACGTGGTCTACAACTAGTGTACAATACCCCTTGGTCATCATGGTGCCTTGCACGACCTCCACTGTACCCATGAACGTCACATGAATGTTCCCCAGAGCATAGTGGAGCCGCCGCCAGCTTGTCTCCGTCCCACACCACAGGTATCGAGGATTAGATTAGATTAGATTTACTTTCATTCCAATTGATCCGTAGTGAGGAGGTCCTCCAGGATGTGGAATATGTCAGAAAAACAACAATACATGACAAATATTTACAACTAAAACAAATAAGATAATGTACTATTCCACGGGTCCCAAGTGGAGTGATCGTCATTTTTTAATGAACACTAAGAGTCATTTTACAAATACTAATGCACTGAATTTTAAATAAAAAAGTTTTTATTTATTTATAAGGTAATAAACATGTAATACAACTACTGTAATACTTATTTACAATGAACACATTACTGCACTGAAATGGTGCAGAAGTTAGATTATACTTACACACAACCACACACACACACACACACACACACACACACACACACACAGACACAGACACAGACACACAAATTTTCAGTGAACACATTACTGCACTGAAATTGTGCAGAAGTTATGTTGTACTTATATACAAATCAGTTGGTTTTACTAAGAAATTCATCAATGGAGTAGAAGGAGTTGGCCACCAATAAATCCTTTAGGCTTCTCTTAAACTGAATTTCATTGGTTGTTAAGCTTTTTATGGCTGCTGGCAAGTTACTGAAAATGTGTGTTCCTGAATAATGCACACCTTTTTGTACAAGACTAAGTGACTTTAAATCCTTGTGGAGCTTATTCTTATTTCTAGTATTGATTCCATGAATTGAGCTGTTGGTTTGAAAAAGTGATATATTTTTAATGACAAATTTCATTAAGGAATAAATATATTGGGAAGCTGTAGTTAGTATCCCTAGTTCCCTAAACAGGCTTCTGCAGGATGTTCTTGAGTTCACACCACATATAATTCTTACTGCACGTTTTTGTGCCCGGAAAACTTTAGCTTGGCTTGATGAATTACCCCAAAAAATAATCTCATATGACATTATGGAATGAAAGTAAGCATAGTATGCCAGCTTTTTCATTTTTATATCCCCTATGTCTGACAAAATTCGCATTGCAAACAGAGATTTGTTAAGACGCTTCAGCAGTTCTGTGGTGTGCTCCTCCCAGTTGAATTTATTATCAAGCTGTAATCCCAAGAATTTAACACTGTCCACTTCTTCTATCTTCTTGTCATCGTATGTTAGACATATACTCTTGGGACACCCCTTACAAGTTCTGAACTGCATGTAGTGTGTTTTTTCAAAGTTTAGTGACAAAGAATTGGCTAGGAACCAGTCATTAATGTCCACAAATATTGTATTGGCTGATCTTTCTAAGACTACACTTGATTTGCTATTTATTGCAATGTTTGTATCATCGGCGAACAAAACAAACTTGGCATCTGGTAATGTTACTGATGAAAGGTCATTGATATGCACAAGGAAAGGTAAGGGCGCCAAAATGGAACCTTGTGGGACCCCACATGTAATTAGTTCCCAGTTGGATGATGCCTGATAGCTTGATACATGTCTCTTTTCTAGTAACACCCTTTGTTTCCTGCCAGAGATATAAGATTTGAACCATTTTGCATCATTTCCTGTTACACTATAATATTCTAGTTTACTTAAAAGGATATTGTGATTTACACAGTCAAATGCCTTTGACAGATCACAAAATATACCAGTTGCCCGCAATTTTTTGTCTAAGCTTGTAAGCAACCCTGCTTCTGTGTTGGCAGTGCTGCGTAGTGCTTTGCATTTGATCTCTGTCTGCGCTTTCTTTGTAAGACACTCTGTCGCTGGTTGGACTCGTTGTTGGAAGTTAATCGCCAGTACTTTTGGGCAGTTGGAAGTCAGACGCCAGCAGTGATGGAAGCACTGTTGGGCAGTTGGAGGTGAACAGCCAGCAGTGATCGATGTTAGATGTGAGAAGTTAGCATTGATAGAGGGTAGAGATCTGAAGTGTTAGCGAAGGCTAATGATCTGGAAATATCCGACTTGGAGCTTCAAAATTATTTATGATAATATATCTTTGTATTGGATGTCAATGACGATTTACATTCGTGTTTGAACTGGATGTCACATTATTAAGGTAAAAAATTCATTATTTGGTTTGCAACAAAATCTTTCCTTTGCTAACCAAACGCCTATTAGTAGTTAGTGGCTTTAGTAGTTAGAAACTTTTATTTAGCTGGCAGTATTGATGCTCACTGTATTGCAGTAGTTCGCGTAATGAAGATTTTTATGAGGTAAGTGCATAATGAAATGTATAGGTTATTGTTAAGATTTCATTTTAGTCAGGGTCATTCTTTTGAATTAATTATTTGAAGTCAGGTTGTAATTTTTTTGAGCTGTCAGATTGCGTTGCGCTAGGATATTGTGGGTCTCAATCATTTAGCAACTTAAGTACAGCCACACTCATTTAAATACAGAAGTTTCAAGCTGTTCCTCTGGAAAACGACGGATTCGCGCCCTCCCATCGGCACGATGAAGAAGGTATCGGGAATCATCAGACTACGCAGTGCTCAGCCACTGCGCCAACGTCCAGTCCCAATGGTCAGGTGCCAATTTCAGTCGTAGTTACCGATGCCGTGGCGTTAACATTCCCACATGCATGGCTCGTCGCCTGCGGAGGCCCGTCTCTAGGAGTGTTTGGTGCTCTGCGTGTTCAGACACACTTGTACTCAAAAGGGTTCCAATGGCTCCAAGCGCTATGGGACTTAACATCTGAGGTCATCGGTCCCCTAGACGTAGAACTACTTAAACCTAACTAACCTAAGGACATCGCACACATCCATGCTCGAGGCAAGATTCGAACCAGCGACCGTAGCAGGCACGCGGTTCCTGACTGAGGCCCCTGGGTCCGCTCCGCCACAGCCGCCGTCTCACTTGTATTCTGGCCAGCATTACAGTCTAGTGTTCGTTCCGCCACAGTTAACCGCTTGTTCTATTTTGCCAGTCTGCCCAAGCTGCCGCGTCCGAAAATTGTGGCCGCCAAACCGCATGACGTCTCGACATGCCTTGGTCACGTGTTGGAGACGCTCAGGACAACGCTCCTCGAACACCCGACAAGTTTTGCAGGTTCCGAAATTCTCGTGCTGGTCCCCAGACCATCACAATCTGTTAGCGGTCAAACTCATAGATCGCGCGCTTTCCCCAATCTGTACATAGTAGGGGTCAGTGAAGTGAAGTGGAAGGAAGTCAAGGATTTCTGGTCAGATGAGTATCGGGTAATATCAACAGAAGCACAAAATGGCATAACAGGTGGAGGATTCGTTATGAATAGGAAGGTAGGGTGGAGGGTGTGTTACTGTGAACAGTTCAGTGACCGGGTTGTTCTAATCAGAATCGACAGCAGACCAACATCGACAACGATAGTTCAGGTATAAATGCAGACGTCGCAAGCTGAAGATGAACAGATAGAGAAAGTGTATGAGGATATAGAAAGGGTAACGCAGTATGTAAAGGGGGACGAAAATCTTATAGTCATGGGCGACTGGAATGCAGTTGTAGGGGAAGGAGTAGAAGAAAAGGTTACAGGAGAATATGGGCTTGGGACAAGGAATGAAAGAGGAGAAAGACTAATTGAGTTCTGTAACAAGTTTCAGCTAGTAATAGCGAATACCCTGTTCAAGAATCACAAGAGGAGGAGGTATACTTGGA
Source organism: Schistocerca cancellata (assembly GCF_023864275.1). Taxonomy (NCBI): domain Eukaryota; kingdom Metazoa; phylum Arthropoda; class Insecta; order Orthoptera; family Acrididae; genus Schistocerca; species Schistocerca cancellata. Next base: position 558,535,670 of record NC_064632.1, read on the forward strand.
AAAGGCCGGGAGATATGGGAAGATTTCAATTAGATTACATCATGGTCAGACAGAGATTCCGAAATCAGATACTGGATTGTAGGGCGTACCCAGGAGCAGATATAAACTCAGATCACAATATAGTAGTGATGAAGAGTAGGCTGAAGTTCAAGACATTAGTCAGGAAGAATCAATACGCAAAGAAGTGGGATACGGAAGTACTAAGGAATAACGAGATACGTTTGAAGTTCTCTAACGCTATAGATACAGCAACAAGGAATAACGCAGTAGGCAGTACAGTTGAACAGGAATGGACATCTCTAAAAAGGGCCATCACAGAAGTTGGGAAGGAAAACATAGGTACAAAGAAGGTAGCTGCGAAGAAACCATGGGTAACAGAAGAAATACTTCAGTTGATTGATGAAAGGAGGAAGTACAAACATGTTCCGGAAAAATCAGGAATACATAAATACAAGTCGCTGAGGAATGAAATAAACAGGAAGTGCAGGGAAGCTAAGACTAAATGGCTGTAGGAAAAATGTGAAGACATCTAAAAACATATGATTGTTGGAAGGACAGACTCAGCATACAGGAAAGTCAAAACAACCTTTGGTGACAATGAAAGCAACGGTGGTAACATTAAGAGTGCAACGGGAATTCCACTGTTAAATGCAGAGGAGAGAGCAGATAGGTGGAAAGAATACATTGAAAGCCTCTATGAGGGTGATTTGCTTGATGTGATAGAAGAAGAAACAGGAGTCGATTTAGAAGAGATAGGGGATCCAGTATTAGAATCGGAATTTAAAAGAGCTTTGGAGGACTTACGATCAAATAAGGCAGAAGGGATAGATAACATCCCATCAGAATTTCTAAAATCATTGGGGGAAGTGGCAACAAAACGACTATTCACGTTGGTGTGTAGAATATATGAGTCTGGCGATATACCATCTGACTTTCGGAAAAGCATCATCCACACAATTCTGAAGACGGCAAGAGCTGACACGTGCGAGAATTATCGCACAGTCAGCTTAACAGCTCATGCATCGAAGCTGCTTACAAAAATAATATACAGAAGAATGGAAAAGAAAATTGAGAATGCGCTAAGTGACGATCAGTTTGACTTTAGGAAAAGTAATGGGACGAGAGAGGCAATTCTGACGTTACGGCTAATAATGGAAACAAGGCTAAAGAAAAATCAAGACACTTTCATAGGATTTTTCGACCTGGAAAAAGCGTTCGACAATATAAAATGGTGCAAGCTGTTCGTGATTCTGAAAAAAGTAGGGGTAAGCTATAGGGAGCGACGGGTCATATACAACATGTACAACTACCAAGAGGGAATAATAAGAGTGGACGATCATGAACGAAGTGCTCGTATTAAGAAGGGTGTAAGACAAGGCTGTAGCCTTTCGCCCTACTCTTCAATCTTTACATCGAGGAAGCAATGATGGAAATAAAAGAAAGGTTCAGGAGTGGAATTAAAATACAAGGTGAAAGGATATCAATAATACGATTCGCTGATGACATTGCTATCGTGAGTGAAACTGAAGAAGAATTAAATGATCTGCTGAACGGAATGAACAGTCTAATGAGTACACAGTATGGTTTGAGAGTAAATCGGAGAAAGACGAAGGTAATGAGAAGTAGTAGAAATGAGAACTGCGAGAAACTTAACATGAGGATTGATGGTCACGAAGTCAATGAAGTTAAGGAATTCTGCTACCTAGGCAGTAAAATAAGCAATGACGGACGGAGCAAGGAGGACATCAAAAGCAGACTCGCTATGGCAAAAAAGGCATTTCTGGCCAAGAGAAGTCTACTAATATCAGATACCGGCCTTAATTTGAGGAAGAAATTTCTGAGGATGTACGTCTGGAGTACAGCATTGTATGGTAGTGAAACATGGACTGTGGGAAAACCGGAACAGAAGAGAATCGAAGCATTTGAGATGTGGTGCTATAGACGAATGTTGAAAATTAGGTGGACTGATAAGGTAAGGAATGAGGAGGTTCTACGCAGAATCGGAGAGAAAAGGAATATGTGGAAAACACTGATAAGGAGAAGGGACAGGATGATGTGACATCTGCTAAGACATGAGGGAATGACTTCCATGGTGCTAGAGGGAGCTGTAGCGGGCAAAAACCGGAGAGGAAGACAGAGATTGGAATATGTCAAGCAAATAATTGAGGACGTAGGTTGCAAGTGCTACTCTGAGATGAAGAGGTTAGCACAGGAAAGGAATTCGTGGAGGGCCGCATCAAACCAGTCAGTAGACTGATGACCAAAAAAAAAATATATATATATATACACGCACAACACTGGCACAGATACTACAAGTAGCGTGCGTGTGTGCGACTAGCAGTCGTTCCTCGCCGAGTGATGCTGCTCGACTGGTTTACATCGATAGTAGTTCGGTGGTCACAATATTCTGACTGATCAGTGTAGTTACGTACAGGGATGAGTAAAGTTTGCTGCATTCCGATATTAGTTTGTTCAAGGAATGAAAACATGGTCTGTGCAAAGGTCATTGTTCGAAACAGCGTTTAGATTTTGTGATTTCGTGTTCGTGGTGAAATTACGTCTTGCTCATGTAGAGAGTTTGTTGAAGTACAGTGATAGTGGGCGGCATCCATGTGCGTAGTCGACGGAAGCCGATGTACCACTGTTAAAGGTATAAATATGAAACCAGATTGACATAAATGAGAAATTATGCATCTCATGAACTTTATTTTAAGATAATAGCCTCAATTTTATTAGGTTTGTAACTTGTTCATTAAATAAATGTAAAAATCTCGGCGTAGGTGAACAGCATCATTTGATTGGTCAACTTTACTGTGGTCCAAAGATTAAGAATTTATGACGCTCTCGGACCACTAGCTTGTGGAGCCGTGGACAGCAACTACATGTTCTCGATTCTGTGTGAACATGGCAATGTTTGGCTGCGCCGATAACTTCAGAATTTTGCTACTGATGTTCAGTGAAAATTGAGTTGCCCTCAGCGGCATTTTAAACATAAGATACGTAAGATAATGGTGAAAACACCACGAATTTTACGTGTTTCGATAAAGCATTGATTTTGTGTTTCACGCAGAATGGTTCAAACGGTCATCAGTCCCCTAGAACTTGGAACTACTTAAACCTAACTAACCTAAGGACATCACACACATCCATGCCCGAGGCAGGATTCGAACCTGCGACCGTGCCTAGAACCGCTCGGTCACAGCGGCTGGCTGTTTCACTCACTATTATGTAATCATTAGAGTCCTGCATGACCGAGTAAGCGAGCACTAAATACGAGGTGGGGCGAGCACACCCTAACTGGATAGGCTACCCGCACTAGATCAAGTGACCGAGCATAGAAGCCGTGACCGAATACGTAGCACGCAACTTCAAGCACATTACACGTGTCATTATCCGTGTGACACTGCAGCCAGTACGGGCTTCTTATTTGTGGTGTCTCTCTCTCCCTGTAATCATGCAGCGCGAGGAAGCCAGTGTAGTAAGACGTAAGATTGAAACCATTGTTTACACATTAAAGAAACTGGAAGGTCTAAAAAGCCAAGTATGGAGTACATTTCTGTTGGTTGTAGATGAAAACATTACGTCTACTGGGTACGTATCGTGCATAAACTGCTCGACTTTATTGTTTTTCCAGTCGGGAACCACTCATTTAAAGAAACACAGTTGCAAGAAACCTCACAAAGATCGTTTCTTTGGCCGTCCTTCCGTTATCTTAATATGCTTGAAACAAGTGAAAAGCAGGAAATTCTTAACAATGCGCGACAAATGTGTGCTACGTACGCAGGTACAACATTCAATCATTAACATAATCGTTTTTGCATAGTTAGTGGAACGTGTATTATAGAGAAACGGGAATGTTGTGACTCGTATAGTATTTCATTAACGTAAAACATCTCGTTTTTATGGGAACGGGGGTCGGGTTGTTTGGGGGGAGAGACCAAACAGCGAGGTCATCGGTCTCTTACGGGAATGTTTCGATGATTTCCATATCAGTTCTGTATTACTTGTCTCTTTTGTTTATTATCATAGACCCTTCAAGTACTGTGTCATCACCACCCAGAAAGACAGCTCGTTTCTAGGAATGGAGGAACAACAGATCATCCGCAGCAGATGAAGTAGATCTGTACATTTTAATGCACCCCGGAGATGATGATGACATCTTAAAGTGGTGGAGCAGACACGAAACTGATCTGCCAGGTTTGGCTGCAGTTGCAAGACGTATTTTATGTATCCCAGCAACAAGCGCACCTAGTGAAAGGGCTTTAGTAAAGCCGGCATGTTACTAACAAATTGCCGCAGCCAATTAAATCCGGAACTCGTTAGTGATTTCCTGCTGATCAACAATAACTATAATTTTGTTTATGTTGCAAACAATTGAAACGTATGACAAGTTACGTCTGTAAATGTTTAATGTTCTTTGTATGCTTTCTTTATGAAGATGGTTGTCTTCTAGATTACAGGGAAAGCACTTATTTAATGTTTCCTATAAATGAAAGGAAAAATATCTCTTCTGTTTGGAAATGAGACTCGTCTTCTATCCGCGATTGTATTGAAATATCATTTTACTTTCCAGGTGCTTTATGAATTTAGCTGTGTCACGTACCTGTTCTTGGAAATGTTACTTTTGTATTAAAAGAGAGAGAGAGAGAGAGAGAGAGAGAGAGAGAGAGAGAGAGAGAGAGAGAGAGAGAGAGAAAGAGAGGCGCTGGATTTGTACAGTACAGTAAAGTACAGAGCAGCGAGCCGGTGCGAGGCGAGGTGAGACGTCAGCGGTGGCCGGTCGTGCTCGGTTATCCGCGTGTCCAGAATCCGGACAACAGACATGGGGCGAGTACGTGACCGAGCCGAGTGGTGTGGGGCCGGACACGAGCGGCTCGGTCCCCCTGTCAACAGGCGAGCCGTGACCGGTCAAACACGGACCGTTGCAGCACTCTAGTAAACATGACGGCTTAAAACAAGTTAAATAGGTATTAATCGTTTCGCGTTTACTTGTCGCATCAAATATAGGTAAAATATAGACCTGACAACGAAGTCCTCCATCGTCTTGGTCAGAAAATACTGATTCTTCCGAGCATTTAGAGCTGATAGAGACCATGTAATTGGCCGGCGCACGTCAACATGAGGTCATGCTGCCAGAGACTGTGTCCGTGCCTGCACGGGTGGAGCCAGCGCTCTCATAGGAACGCAAACAATTCAGCACCTTTCTTATATTTAATGTAGATTTGACTGTTACATAACCTGAGAAGAGAAAGTCCAACAACACTAGCACCAGTTGCAGGTATTTTGTGTCGTAGTAGATACTATTTTCAAGTGGATCAGAACAAGCTTTCCGTCACAAGCCACGAACAAGGATGGGTACTGAAGGAGTCACTCCTTTTAAGCAAGCATTAGTCCATGTGAATGAGTCGTCAACGTTACGTGGAAACCCCGTTTCTATCTGTTACCTCTAATAATGGAAGTGAAGTCCTATGCTTCTTGACAGAGCGCGGGGGAACGATGCGGGAATCCCGGACCGCCGTAGTAGGCAAGGTCCTAACGCAGGTGGTTTTCCGTTGCCTTCCACCGACCGTAATGGGGATGAATGATGATCTCGGGGCAGGTGAAAATCCCTGACCCCGCCGAGAATCGAACCTAGGACTCCGTGCTCGGGAATCGAGAACGCTACCGCGAGATCACGAGCTGCGGACACCTCTGATTAGAATGACATTATCGTCTTAACTGCTGAGTTTAAGTTACTAGGGCTCCAACGTTAACAATAAAAAGAAGCAGCTCGTAAATAATAAAAGACTACAGTGGGTCCACGGGGCAGGCTCCAGATACCGGTCAAGAGAGACATGTCACGTGGGTGGAAGAATCTGCGAGTCTTATCTCTAACGCGCGATATGTTTTTGGCTACAGGAATAAAAAAATGCCGGCGGCTCTGTCCTACGTGTGAAGGAAGTATATTTTTAATTGTTTACGCAACGAAGTTGTTGTGTTTCGATACACTTTTCGACAACATAGAAAGATCTTTTATGTTTCAGATTAGAACTTTCCTCCTCCGAGATAGTAACATTAACAGAAGAGAAAATTTTCAGGATTGGTTTCATGGCCTTGGGGCTGAAGTGATACGAATTTTCTGGCATAAAAAATTGCCAGTATTGGATACTGGCTGATCACTAAGGTCTCTGCAAAAAACAAAGATTTAACAGGTAGGACATTCTTCTTCCGTGATGATAATTTTTTCACTCACTGTGAGGGATACGACCATGACTGATTTCATGAGCATAGTTTTATATGTACGTTGATACTCCACAAGTCACCGCACAGTGCGTGGTGGAGGACGTAAGGTGACCATTTTATTTATGTTTCAGATTAGCACTTTCCTCCTCCGAGATAGTAACATTAACAGAAGAGAAAATTTTCAAGATTGGTTTCATGGCCTTGGGGCTGAAGTGATACGAATTTTCTGGCATCAAAAATTGCCAGTATTGGATACTGGCTGATCACTGAGGTCTCCGCAAAAAACAAAGATTTAACAGGTAGGACATTGTTCTTCCGTGATGATAATTTTTTCACTCACTGTGAGGGATACGACCATGACTGATTTCATGAGCGTAGTTCTACATGTACGTTGATACTCCACAAGTCACCGCACAGTGCGTGGTGGAGGACTTAAGGTGACCATTTTATTTATGTTTCAGATTAGGACTTTCCTCCTCCGAGATAGTAACGTTAACAGAAAAGAAAAATTTCAAGATTGGTTTCATGGCCTTGGGGCTGATGTGATACGAATTTTCTGGCATCAAAAATTGCCAGTATTGCATACTGGCTGATCACTGAGGTCTCTGCAAAAAACAAAGATTTAAAAGGTAGGACATTCTTCTTCCGTGATGATAATTTTTTCACTCACTGTGAGGGATACGACCATGACTGATTTCATGAGCGTAGTTCTACATGTACGTTGATACTCCACAAGTCACCGTACAGTGCGTGGTGGAGGGTACCCTGTACGACTACTTGTCATTTCCTTTCCTGTCCCACTCGCAAAGAGAGCGACTGAAAAATGACTGTATGTATGCCTCCGTATGACCCCTAATTTTTCGTTCTTCGTGGTCTTTACGCGCAATGTATGTCGGCGGCAATAGAATCGTTTGGCAGTCAGCTTCAAATGGCGGTTCTCTAAATTTTCTCAATAGTGACTCTCTAAAAGAACCGGCTTCCTTCCAGGGATTTCCATTTGAGTTCCCGAAGCATCTCCGTAACACTTACGTTTTGTTCGAACCTACCGTTAACAGTTCTAGCAGCCCTCCCCTAAATTGCTTCGATGTCTTCCTTCAATCCGATCTGGTACGGATCCCAAACACTCGAGCAGTACTCAGGAATAGGTGGTACCAGCGTCCTATAGGCGGTCTCCTTTACAGGTAAAACACTATTTTCCAAAATTCTCCGGATAAGTGAATTGAAACAAATATTCTGGCCTACAAAATTGTCTGAAATGTACATTAGCCAGCCAGTGCAGTCCTTATTGAATAAATAAATATATCCAAAGAAGCAAAACCGTATCTCTCACGGACATAGAGACGTCAGGGTTTACTGGGCCAAAGCCCTCTTCTTTACAATGTAGCCGTTGTATGCACCGTTTATTTCATTTAGGCATTTTCTGGTGGAATATCAGCCGTTGTTTGTTTTGCTACAAAAATATTGTTTGCAGCTACAGTGGCGAACAACTTTAACAGTCATCAAGACCCTCAGAAGTTATGTCACTTTCTGGCACTCGACACTCACATCTAGCTGTTCCAAGTAACGGTGAGCCAGCCCGCGTTGACTTCAATGGCTTGTGCAGCGTGCCAGTAACCATATGTTCACCTCTGGAGAAGCAGTCATGGTGACTTCCTCATATGCTCCACGAACCACAAAAGATGAATTTACAGGCAACCTATCGAAACGGATAATAACTCTGCATGCCATAATGCCATTGCTGAGAAGATACGCAATGCGAGTATGGGCTCAAAACTGGCAGGAGGTGATCTGATCCGAACGCTTTGTCGATACGTAATCGAAAGAGGGATATAACATCTTTGCCCACAGCTAAGCAACCACCTCTTTCGCGCCTCACCAGGGGCAGGCTCTCTCCCCATCGCATCGACTTAATCCTTTCCTGCTCCAGCTATGAAAAGCTCTGCCAATATATGAGGAGAACATTAACAAAACGACTAAAACAAAGGTCTTCATTGTAATACATATACTCCCTAAGACAAGACAAACTGATCTTCATATAGGTATCGACAGGAAATACTAAATCGTAAACTTCGGCGGCCGACGGATGGGTGAGTGACGCTGCAGTTCAGTATCACCACGTAGCTGGTAAGGATTGTAAACAGAGCATATATTGATATCTACATCTACATCTACATTTATACTCCGCAAGCCACCCAACGGTGTGTGGCGGAGGGCACTTTACGTGCCACTGTCATTACCTCCCTTTCCGGTTCCAGGCGCGTATGGTTCGCGGGAAGAACGACTGCCGGAAAGCCTCCGTGCACGCTCAGATCTCTCTAATTTTGCATTGGTGGTCTCCTCGGGAGGTATAAGTAGGGGGAAGCAATATATTCGATACCTCATCCAGAAACGCACCCTCTCGAAACCTGGACAGCAAGCTACACCGCGATGCAGAGCGCCTCTCTCGCAGAGTCTGCCACTTGAGTTTGCTAAACATCTCCGTAACACTATCACGGTTACCAAATATCCCTGTGACGAAACGCGCCGCTCTTCTTTGGATCCTCTGTATCTCCTCTGTCAACCCTACCTGGTACGGATCCCACACTGATTTGCAATACTCAAGTATAGGTCGAACGAGTGTTTTGTAAGCCACCTCCTTTGTTGATGGACTACATTTTCTAAGGACTCTCCCAATGAATCTCAACCCGGCACCCGCCTTACCAATAATTAATTTTATATGATCATTCCACTTCACATTGTTCCGCACGCAAACTCCCAGATATTTTACGGAAGTAACTGCTACCCGTGTTTGTTCCGCTATCATATAATCATACAATAAAGGATCCTTCTTTCTATGTATTCGCAATACGTTACATTTGTCTGTGTTAAGGGTCAGTTGCCACTCCCTGCACCAAGTGCCTATCCGCTGCAGATCTTCAGGCATTTCGCTATAATTCTCTAACGCTGCAACTTCTCTGTATACTACAGCATCATCCGCGAAAAGCCGCATGGAACTTCCGACACTATCTACTAGGTCATTTATATATATTGTGACGGATTCTTTTCGTACTTGTCGTGTATTATTTATATATGTTATGCAGACATTTTAACAGTATCCATTTGAGACAGGGAATAAACCAGCTACGTAACTTTTAAGGGCAGGTGATATTGCATTCTGCTTCTTTGCAATAGGTGTCACAATTCAGATGCACTCGATTTTTGATAGTTTCCGGTATGATACGGCACTTTATAGTATTACAGGGCATAAAGTCTTTGCGGCGTGTACTGCGCTCAACAGTAACTACGCCTCACAGACAGGTACGCGTAAATATACACAACTTTGAGCATTTAAGACAGGGTGTGGAAAGGGTTCAAAGAAACCAGTTGGAGTAATAAGCGAATCCCTTGACATTTGAATAGGAGCGATGCCATTATTCGACAGGAATAGGTGAACGATAGCCGATCACAGCGTCTAGAAGGAAGCAGTCGATCAAGAGAGACGACAGAACAAGAGCACGGCGCTGTCGTCGGACAGGTACTCAGATTCGTCATCTGAAGTGCAACTGGTGCTTCAACGACCAAAAGGACCGTTAATAGGCAGTTCACAGTTCGGGGTCTGAGCTCGTGGCGCTCCTCGCACCGACTACCTTTGCCTTCTGAACACCAACAAGCCGGTTTGCAGAGATGTCGGACACATTCGGCCTGGGTTCTCACTGCCTGGAGTAGAGTTGCTTTACGTGACGATTACCGCTTCGAATTGCCCTGAGATGACCAGTCACGACGTGCCTAGAGACGGTGAGGATGATGATGGGATACAAACATGACTCTCACCCGCCGCATGGCTTGCCAACCAGGAATGGTGGTCTAGGGAATTTTATTTCATGCCAGGAAACCTTTGGCTGTCATCCGCGGCAATATTACAGCACAGTGATACGTCGCCGGTACTCTACGCCCTTCCATTGCAAGCCGTCCTGAGCTTGGATTTCAGCACACGGTCAGAGAAGTTTGCAGCATTATGACAAAATCAACCAGTTCGAGATTTTGACGTGTGACGCCCCAGTTGGACAGAATTTCTCATGATTTCCCTCAGAAGGACATCGAACAACCCTACCAAGCGGAATAATTATTTGTATGAAGGCCAGAGCTGAACCAATGCGATGCCGCCTTCCTCAATTTCTTAAACTCTTTCTCTTGAACTAACCACTCTAATTTTCCGAAATTTTAATCTTTTGTTTTTCTGTAAATATACATCACATCTACCGATTTCCGATCTATTCGGGTAAAGTCTTCAGTTCCCTGGTGGTGCGTCCCTTTTTTTGTTTTAGAATGTATGTTGTTTAATTTATGTACAAAACGTAAGTGGGACTTCTTATTCCAATCGTGATATAGTCAGCGTATCTAATTGGGCTTATTTATTTATTAGCGCTTACGGAAATAGTATCAAAAACTTAAATAGTTCATGGTTACTATTGTGAAGTTTCATGGTACACAAAGAAACACGATTTCTTCTCGTCCAAGCGCAGGAAAACCTAGCACATTTTACATTTTATGTGAAGTCATGGTTCAATATTGTTAGCTGCACACACTTCACAACATCTTCCGTTTTTCACCAACATTGGCCAGTGCACTCCTACGATATTTACACCAACATCCTTAGGCAAAGAAAATCACTGCTCATTGTTTGGCTCGTACTTCTAGGACGGTCTCTTGTTGATGTGCTTCAACTTCTTTTCCCCTTTCTTTCTCCACTTTCAAAGACTCTTCGCCATCAACCTCTGTGTAACCTGTCTTCTTAACTGTAACACGGGCATTATTTCGTACAAATTACAATAAACTGCATATATCTTGGGCATTATTCCGTACAAATTACAATAAACTGCACATTTGTTGGTAAATACTACATCAGTAACGGTCCAGAACATTCTACACCTTTTGGTGTCATCCAATCAACATTGTGCAGAGACATGAGTTGATCCCAATTGCTTCTTGTAATCACTAACTCAGGTGGGCAAAGGAATATGTCTCTCTGTACCAGTCTTTTGCTTTCCACTAACACTGGCTCTTTCATTTCTCCAGTATTTGGAAGCAAGTATCACAGTTCAATTGTCCTTGCACATGAACGCAGACGAACCCAAATTACAAATCTTAGTTTAGGAGTCAACTCTTTTCAATTTTTTACCGTCTGTCATTTGAGGCATACTCTTTGCTTCCGTTCTAAGTGTTCCACAAGCACATATGTTGTATGTTTTCAGAACCTCAAGTAAATGAAGGAACGTAAAGGAATTATGAAAACATGCAACAGAGGTTTTGTTGCTTAATATTTGTCAGTTTCAAAACTACACATTCTGCACATATTCCTCACTCTGAGAAAAATACCATTTGGCTTGATAAATGAAAGTTTAACGGAAAATTGAAGCAGAGGCGATACTGTGCAACTGCTTCGTGATTTGGAAAAAACGAACAATAGACAATGAAGTCTTAAGGTATTTCGCCTGTCTCATGCATCTTGCTCACCAGATGGAAGAATTTTGTCATGGCTGAGTCTCTCAAGGGTGGCAGTAGTTCTAGTGGAATGTTGCCTACTCCGGGAACCTTGTTTCGACTTGGTCTTTCAGCGCTTAGTGAAATTCTTCTCCCTTTTTATCTTCATCTACGTCATCTTACATTTTCACAATATTGCCCTCAAGTACATTGTTCCTGTATAGACCCCTCTATATACTCCTTCATTCTTCCTGCTTTTTCTTCTTTTCTTAGTACTGGTTTTCCATCTGAGCTCTTGATATTCATACACGTGGTTCTCGTTCCTCCAAAGGTCTCTTTGATTTTCCTGTAGGCAGTATCTATCTTACCCCTAGTTTCTACATCTTTACATCTGTCCTCTAGCTATCCCTGCTTAGCCATTTTGCACTTACCGTCGATTTCATTTTTGAAACGTTTGTATTCCTTTTCTCCTGCTTCATTCACTGCGTATTTTCTCTTTTCATCAATTAAATTCAATATCTCTTCTGTTTTCCAAGGATTTCTCCTAGCTCTTGTCTTTTTAACTGCTTGATCCTCTGCTGTCTTCACTCTTTCATCTCTCGATCTATAAATACGTCTTCTACTGTATTTCTCTCCCCTGTTATTGTCAACTGTTCCCTAATGCTATCTCTGAAACTCTCTGCAACCTCTGGTTCTTTCAGTTTGTCGAGGTCTCATCTCCTTAAATTCCAAACTTTTTGCAGTTCCTTCAGTTTTAATCTACAGTTCATAACCAATAGATTATGGTCAGAGTCCACATCTACCTCTGCAAACGTCTTAAAATTTAAAACCTTGCTCCTTAATCTCTGTCTTATCATTATATAATCTATCTTAAACCTTTCAGTGTCTCCAAGTCTCTTCAAGTGTACAACCTTCTTTGATTATTCTTAACCCATATGTTGGCTACGAAGTTATGCTCTGTGCAAAATTCTACCAGGCGGCTTCATCTTTCATTCCGTTCCAACTAGTCCATATTCACCTACTACTCTTCCTTCTCTTCATTTTTCTACTATCGAATTCCAGTCCCCCATGGCCATTAAATTTTCGTCTCCCTTCACTAACTGAATAATTTCTTTTATCGCATCATACATGTCTTCAATCTCTTCATCAACTGTGGAACTAGTCGGCGTATAAACTTGTACTTCTGTGGTAGGCGTGGGCTTCGTGTCTATCTTGGCTACAATAATGCGTTCCCTATGCTAATCGTAGTAGCTTATCAGCGTTCCTATTCTTTTTGTTCATTATTAAAGCTACCCCTGTATTACTGTTATTTGACTTAGTATTTATAGCCCCGTATTCACCTGACCAGAAGTCTTGTTCGTCCTGCCACCGAACTTCACTAATTCCCACTATATTTGACTTTAACCTATCCATTTCCCTCTTAAAATTTTCTAAACTACCTGCCCGATTAAGGGATCTAGCATCCCACGCTCCGATCCGTAGAACGCCAGTTTTGTTTCTCCTCATAATGACGTGCTCCTCAATAGTCACCACCCGGAGATCCGAATGGGGGAATATTTTACCGAAGAGGACGCCACCATCATTCAACCATACAGTAACGCTGCATGCCCTCGGGAAAAATTGCGGCTGCAGCTCCCCCTTGCTTTCAGCCTTTCGCAGTACCAGCACAGCAACATAAGGAACCATACTTTTTCTCGTATCTCAACAGATACCCCTCCGTTGTAGTTGCACCCACGGTACGGCTGTCTTATCGCTAAGGCACGCAAGCGTCCCCACCAACGGCAAGGTCCATAATTTGAGGGCGCTGAGTATTATACTCAGGATGATGAAAAGTAATACGTAGTGTCACTTTTATATAGAAACATTAACTCCGTGACTCCAGTAAGTACCTTTAATGCTTTTCAAGTTATTTACTAAGAACTAAATTTGGAATGAAAACATCTTTATTCATAATAAATTAAGTATCACTTGTATTTCTTATAGGAAGTTCTAATTTCAGCACTCAATTACATCGATGGAATAATACAACTGTACCAAGTTTCAAAACTTTAAATAACAATCATTACAAAAAATCTTAAAGAGGCAGTTCAGAGGTCATGTTCTACTTTCGGTTTGTTCTAAAAATTATAGCTGGTAAAGTTTAAATGCAGTCAACATAGAACTTTATCGGTTACTAAAGTAAACTGAACTCCATCCATATAAGAATTATGAAGTATTAAACATCAAGATATTAGTTAATAGATGTCCAAGAATGAGGCAACTTAGATGCTGCTACCTGTACCTAGGCGATTGACAGCAGATGTTCCATTCAGTGGTCCGCTGTGTCCATATATAAATTTGGCTAATGAGGTAGTTGAGAAGGGACACTTCTCACCGAGATATCAGTCTGTCAAACCCCAGCACACGCTGTGCCTCGAATGAGGTTAGAGCCAAGTACCTACCAAAAGTGTTTTCGGTAAAAGTAGGAAGTGAACTCGCAAGGACTGTACACCATCCTTAGATTTGGTTAATTTCCGCTATTGTGGCGAGAAATTAACTTTTGGTGATTACAAGTCAGAGCGATAGACCATTTTACGTGGAACTCCCCGCAGAGTTCGCCTCAGAACTGCTACGAGTGCTGTTTCTGATGGGGACGTTATTATTGTCACTTGAAATATTACGAGGGTTGGATTTTTTCCCTCGCTAATTTGTTATTGAACAAAATGAAAATTACGCAAGCGAAAGAATTGTATTTATCTACACACCCTATTTCTCCACGTAATCTCCATCCCGTTCTGTGGCTTTCCTCCAGCGCTAAACAAGGGCGTGTATGCCCCGTCGGTACCAATACTTGCCCTGGTGGCGGAGCCAGTGCTTCATTGTGTGAATTACGTCCTCATCGTCCCAAAAATATCTTCCACGAATGGTCCAAACAAGTGGAAGGCCGAGGGGGCTAGGTCAGGTGTGTCAAATCTGACAGCCATGGATGGTCTGCCCGACCGCTGCAAATCGTGGATCTCCGCGTAACCGCCTCCTGATGACCTCACCCTCCGTGCCCAGCGAACAACTGTATTTTTGTCGACAACAGATGCTCCGTAGACTTTGCACGAGCGTTTGTGAATATTCCCCACAGTTTCTTCCTATGCAGAGAGCAATTCAATGACGGCACGTTGTTTGTAACGTACATCACCTACAGACGCCATTTCGAAACTGTCCTGCAGCTACGCTATCTGTCGGAAATGATGGAAACTTGGCGCGCTCACTCAGGACACTCCAAATACGAGGTGCGGCTAGAAAAAAACCGGACTGATGCTGGAAAAAACATTTATTTACAATTATTTACAATTTCATGTTATCTCCTTCAATGTACTCTCCTCCTCGGTCTCTACACCGCTCCATACGAATTTTCCAGTGTTCATAGCAATGCTGCAGATCATTTTCGGTAAGTCCATACATTACTTCCGTAGCTTTTTCTTTTACTGCTTCAACCGTCTCAAATCTAGTTCCTTTCAAAGCTGACTTGACTTTAGGGGGAAAAAAAGTCACAGGGGGCCAAATCAGGTGAGTAGGGTGGATTATCTAAGATGGGAATGTTGTGTTTTGCCAAGAACGTCTTCACTGACAACGCACTGTGAGCTGGGGCATTGTCTTGGTGAAGGATCCATGACTTTTTTCTCCACAAATCGTTCCGTTTTCTCCGTACTCGCTCACGTAGGGTAGGCAGGACGCTAATGTAGTAATGCTGATTCACTGTTTGTCCCTCTGGTACCCAATCAATGTGCACAATCCCTTTGATGTCGAAAAAAACAATCATCATTGCCTTGAATTTCGATTTTGACATTCGTGCTTTTTTTTGTCGTGGAGAACCAGGAGTTTTCCAATGCATCGATTGGCGTTTAGTTTCGGGATCGTAAGTAAAAAACCACGATTCATCGCAAGTAATAACATTTTGTAAGAAGGTGGGATCACTTTCAATGTTTTCCAGGATGTCAGAACAAATCATTCTTCGGCGTTCCTTCTGTTCAATAGTGAGACACTTTGGAAACATTTTTGAACACACTTTGTTCATGTTGAAACTTTCATGAAGAATCTGCCTAACACTTTCCTTGTCAACTCCTGTTAACTCAGACACTGCTCTGATTGTTAAACGGCGATCTTGTCGAACAAGTTTACCGATTTTTTCAATGTTTGCATCAGTTTTTGCTGACAATGGTCTGCCAGTGCGAGTGTCATCACTGGTGTCTTCGCGGCCATCTTTAAATCGTTTAAACCACTCAAACACTTGTGTTCGCGGTAAACAATCATCGCCGTGCACTTGTTGTAACATTACAAACGTTTCACTTGCAGATTTTCCTAGTTTGAAACAAAATTTGATGTTAACACGCTGTTCTTTCTGTACACTCAACATTTTCCGACGCACAGACAAAACGTCAACTACTTAAAACAGACGCCACGGGTAGACTGAGTGCAGGAGGCAGATGAAACTCGAGCAGTAGGCGGAGCGAGAGTCACGTGACAGGCCACGCGACTTTCAGCCTTATTGCATTCGTTTTATTGTTTCACCAGTACTAGTCCGGTTTTTTTCTAGCCACACCTCGTAATACATGTGAAGGAGACGAGGTACTGGCAGAATTGCAGCTGTCAGGACAGGTCGTGAGTCGTGCTTGAGTAGCTCAGTTGCAGCTGGCACGATAGCTCAGTGTGTTCGGTCAGAGAGCTGGTTGGCTTCTGTAATAAAAAAAAACTGAGTTTAAGGATCAACAAACGAACTTCAACGGATGTCATGTGACGTCCGCAACGAGCAAAATGGCAAAAAAAAGTTGGTAGAGCACTTGCACGCGTGTTCGAGTCTCGGCCCGGCACAGTGTTTTAATCTGCCGCCAAGTTTGACATACGAAATGTTTTGCATTCGTAGCACTGTTTTCGGCTGACAGAAAACAAATGTTGAGCGAGTTGACGGTAGCGCTAACTTTCATTGGCAGAGCTCTTTATCTCAATGTTATTCCTGTCTATTAGCTCTGAGCCCTGTCAATAATTTACGAATATTAAATGAGTCGCTTGTCTAATCTACTGTGTAATCAGCGTAAATGAAAGTTCAATTTCCCGGTCTTAGTTTAAGCCATGCGGGCGTTTGCATTTCATTTTTATTTATACATTCTTTTTTTGGAAGTAGCCAATTTAAAATCAGGCTATGTACATTACCAACAGTTTCTGTCTCCTCATTTTACAGCTGCTTATTCTTCTCAGGCTCGAGGACGGTTTGTAATTTGTCTGTACTACTTGTGTTGGATTCGATTGTTGATGAAGCCAGCTGGGTTTTTAGTTGTAGGACTCTATCACACACGTCCTGCAATCGCTGAATTAAGTCTCAACGTGAATGTCGATACTTTGAACAGAAATGTGACATACTGTAGATATATGTAGCAAAGATGTTACGCTACTACTCTTTTGTAACGCAATAATGGGTAAACACCCGAAACACAAAACCCAACTTAATTAAGGAGTATTTTCTCAACCATAAAGGTGTTAAATGCTTAACATCGAGTATCTATGACACATTAACCCATCTGTAAAGTAATCAAAATTTTGCAGCCGTTTTATGGGTGGTAGTTCGATTCATTAAGGAATCGTACGTACGAAATTGAGTAGAGTATCTGGTGTGGGAGTGCTGGGGAAAAGGGGAGGGCGGGGAGATACTGGTAAAGTGCTGCATGAGGACAGGATTTTCTCTGCGAGGCGGCGCCTAGCGCAAACATCTCTCGTAAACCCATATTTTACTGATTGGAGACCCACCAAAGAGAATATTTAACGTTTCTAAAGGTTTGCTGCACTCAATATATATTCTGTGATCCGTTTTTACACAACCTGAGGAATCGGCGATGCCACCAAAGCACAAGTAACATTTTTGACATCTGGCAAGAGGCTAAATTTCCGATACGGCCAATATTGTACGCATAGTTTTTCAGACAATTTTAGGACCAAAACTATGAAAAAATCACGCGAATTAACTACAAAATTGCCGTTACTTCTCGCAAATACCTCGTATGTGATTAAATCACCGAATTCCTTCACAGTAGCCTCAGGTACAAGCAATGGCGGCCTACAATGACTTACGTGTATGTATGCGTGTGTCGGAAATAGCGTGGCGTTGATTCTAGAGTGTCACACCACCGTTGACCGGTGAATGTACCATGTTCAAAGAGCTAGACATCAGTATACCAATGCAACATTATGCCTCTCCGCAACGTAAAACCAGGCCCACCAAAACGACCATATTCGAAAATGTTCCTGGGCGCATAACGTGTTCTCAACTCTCGCCATTTGAGGGCACGAGGAGAATCACCTTCAGGTTGAATCTGATCTCATCCAAGAACAGGACGACCCGATTACCACTACTCGTTGGCGAAGTCCCTGTGCTCCGGACTTCATTGCAAAAGAAGGCCGCCTACGTGTGGATGTCAATGGTCAAAGAAACCACCCCCATGAAATCGCCATTCTCCTGTAGAGGCTAAGGTTGCGTGGCTTGCAGTTCTGTTGAGTGCGGTCGCAACTGCAGTTTGACATGAGTCCCTTTTTTCCTGTTACACAAATGTAATTCTGGACGTGCCCTCACATGGCGAGAGGTGGGAACGTGTAATGCGCTCTGTAACACTGTTGAAGATGATAGTTTTGTTGGTCCATCTGTTATGGTGTGGGGAGCTTTACACTAGCATCGCCATACTAACCAGCAAATCTTTGAGACCGTACGCTCACCGATGTGGCTCTGTACTTCCTTCCCCATGTGGGTCTTTTCCGGGTTGCATTCGGCCTTTAGTTCATTTCTATAGATGATGAAGTGCGACCGCATTGAACAGCGCAGGTTGAGGAGCTGTTGGGAGAATGTTGCAGAACATTCACTGAAATCTGTGGTGAGCATGTGTAATGTCGAAGGGATCATCATAGATCATGGTAATTACTCTCTTTCACTGAAAGTGTCTTTACCGTTCGTCTCACCGCGTGTCTCTCTTACACAGTCTGCAGAATACTGTAGCTGTTATTTCAGTCTACGTCCCAAGTTTCATCGAGCGATGGCACCTGGCAGTGACACATACGTGAAAGTTAATTTCGTGCTTAAGTTTTACGTACAAGCGTAGTTGTATTAGGAGAGAGGTGAATTTTTATACCTAAAATGCACTCACTTTGTATGGTATTTAGATCTCCAACATTCTGCGTGGTGTCTGTTTGTTCTAAGTCGTGTCTCCCTACCACTTCCGCGCAACGACGCTCTGAGCGTGTTTTTTAGGGAATTGACTAGTTTGAACCTGGGACCTGTTGCTGGTAAGGAGACGCCAGACCACACATGACATGTAGAGTTCAGAAGAGTTCAGTGAGGCTAGCGATGATATAATCAAATACTTAATGAATTCAGCATCAGCTCTACTGCACTCCCTGTAAAAGAATCTTAATACTAACTAAATTTAGTGGAAGGGGTTCAAGGCTTTCCTATTTTTAGTTATCTGGTAAAATTACGTCGAAAAAGCAGTTAAGTTTACCATTGGAAATTTTGTTCTACTCACATAACATTGTTTATAAATTACACTACTGATAAAAGGAAATATTTTAATACAGGATGATAAAAGCCAACTGCGTTCAACAAAAATGTGAACGAATATTCCCTGAATGGGTTTCCAAGTTCTACAATGGATCGAAGGATGACCTATGCCATATCACATCTATAATCTAGATTTAAGTTAGGTTTCATAAAAGAGAAAACTATCAAAATGGTCTACAGTGAAGCTCAATTATCTTTAATTACTTATCTAACTTGTCGTAAATTACAGTGGCTGATGTGGCTTCTCAATAATTATATAACAGAAAAATCATCACCTTTCAGATTTTTAATTCAAGTAGCAAATGTGAACACCATGAGATTTAATTGACGATCGACACTAGTATTACGTAAAAAGGGGATGTAACAGATGAGACTTCTGCAGTTCTGAGTGAAGCCTTATGCGCTCAAAAATGCGGCATCACGTGCGTTCATTACCTCGTCGGTGTTTAGGCAGCATCAGGGGGCATCGGGCGGCGCAGCTCCCTGCACCTCGCCGTCTTGGAAGCAACTCTCTCCTAACTTCTCCTTACTACAGTTTACCGAAGTTGGTTCAAAAAAGCTAACTGGCTGTGTTTTCAACTGACCAACAAGTGTCTCAATGTTAACCCTAAGCTCCGCCTACAAAAATTCTGTCTATCCAATGGGAAACGTTATACTTTTCGCAGTGGGGCAATGTTTTTAACGTTTGCAACGTAACAGAGACGCGAAAAAGTCTCTCGCTAAAACTTGCAGCTGGTGTGGCCCTTTTAGTGTTATCGTAAGATCTATACTGTTCTTCTGCAGGGCTCTATCTTTTAACATGGGCTGGGGGGTAGTCCTGGCGGTCAGATGGCGACGTGGGTGACCGTCCCTTATCGTAGGGCCTCCTAGCCTACACGATTCTGCTCTCGGCTTCTGTTCTCGTTTCTCCCCTCAGAACTGCGTCTGTTTCACGGTGGGAAGGTATGACACGCATTTAGGCATTCTTGTGTTAGTCTGTGGTATTCCATTTGCTCACTCGTTGATCGTATTACTTTGGTTAATTTAATGTCAGGATTTATTCGGAGCTATATGACATACTGCCGGATTTGCTTATCATGTCAGGGTTTTCATGGAAAGTGTTGGATTTGCCTGACACTTTACAGATCTGTTCGCACAATGATAGGGTAAGTGATATTGGCAGAGCAAATATTGCACATCAGAAGTACTCTCAAAAACAAAAAAAAAATCATGCCAGTCGGATTAATACATAATAATAACTACAAACTTCCGTTACTTTTTGAAGAAATCTCATGCGTCCAGGTCCCTTGGTAGACACTATATCCTTTGACTGCTAAATTGTGATGACTAAAGCCTGCATTTCTAACCAAAATTGATACTTTAGTCTATACTTTTAGAGACTAGAAGAAATATTATACTTCGTAAGACCTACCTGTATAAGTAGCTTTAACTATACCTGTCCGTACTTATTTATACTTATTTTGCTGTAAAACGATCTCGCTTACTTATTTTATCATTTTTAAATAAAACAGTATATTTTACAGAAAACTGTGATTTTAAAGTGGGTATTGCACTCCTGTTTGTCATTTCCCTATTAGCGACTTTCTCTCTGCAAAAATTAACTTTGGTCGAATGCGTAAGAAAGCAATGCTAAGGTATAGCCAGCATATTGTGAAATAGTACTGCAAGGAGAAAAACGTTCTGTCACTGGACAGTCAATTATCGCGTCGGAATAATGTCACTGGCATGGACGGTGAATCCCGAAGTGCCAAGCTGCAGTGTATTGTACTACGCTCGTGTGCATGACTGCTCGCTGTTGTAAAAAAATGGTTCAAATGGCTCTGAGCACTATGGGACTTAACGTCTAAGGTCATCAGTCCCCTAGAACTTAGAACTACATAAACCTAAATAACCTAAGTACATCACACACATCCATGCCCGAGGCAGGATTCGAACCTGCGACCATAGCGGTCGCGCGGTTCCAGACTGTAGCGCCTTTAACCGCGTGGCCACACCGGCCGGCTCGCTGTTGTAATTCGGGAATGCCACCCACAACAACCTCTCAACCAGTAATCTTACGCAAATGTGTAAACGAGTTTCGAGGAAATATTTTCACTGAAGACAGCAGAATATTATTTTGTTTGGTCTGAGAAAAGAGTGTTTCTGCAAAGAAAAAATATGACACTGCGCATCACATTAGTAATACAGGGAGTAAGGGGAGGTTTAAGAATAAATCTACAAGCAACAGATTAAAAGCAATACTGGCGAACAGTGGACTTGTAGTGAAACGTTTTTCAAAGACTTTTGCTTAGCATTACTGCGTTCCGACTTTCCGTTGTGGAAACTGAATAATATGTACCTTGGTGTATTTTTAGAAAAATAGTCAAACAAAAAGGGTATCAGATGAATCTAAATTGCGTAAAGTATATGCCAGAGTGCTTTCAAGAAATAATTTCCAATATTTGGAATATTTGTATGTAGTTGGTACTATGAAAGCAGGGAGCAAATCAATTCTTCTTAATTTAAAAATGCTCGACCGAGTAAATCATTGCACTGATGCCAAATTTTTCAGTGACACGTTAGCTTTCTTGTGGCCGGGAAGGATACGGTATGACAATGTATTGTTATTTCTGAGTGATGTTGTTCCATATATCGTTAAAGCGAGAATTGGACTGAAAGTTCGTTCCACCAAATTAAGTTCACCTGACGTGCCTTGTTGACGGCTTACATCCTGTCGCTGAAACTGTCAGAAGTCAGTATAACGATATGGATTTTCCTGTTTCTAGTGTGAAGAAAGTTTTTGTCATCTCACCAATTAGAGCTGAAGAATTCCGTGAATATCTTCCAAATTTGGCGTCACCTCATCAGCCAGTTTTAACTCGGCGGGAAACGTGGTTACAGGCTGTGTCATATTACATGGAAGTGAAAAATGTTTTGAATTCCCTAAACGCAGGAGAAGTAGTCAATTTTGCTACAGCCCAAGTGTTTTCCCAAAAACAACATCCAAGAACAAAAACAGTACATTCGCAATCATTTCTCCAACATGCCCGACATTTTAAATCATTTAGAAGCTCGAAATAATTCCGTAAAACATTCACCTTGTCTGCCAGACGAAATTTTACTAACGTTGACGCCAGAAACACACAAGGTAGCAGCACCTGTGTTTGTGTCACGGAATCTGGTGATAGAGAAAAATTCCGTTTACAAAATACTGTGTCAAATTTTTAAAAGGCTGTCTGGTGAAGAAACAGTTATTGAAGAGGAATTCACTGTAGGAGAACTGCGGTGATCTCATATGGACCTGTGACGTCATACGATGTCGAAATGAGGCCCACGAAAAAGACAGGCCGCGGCGCGTACGTCACTACGGTAAGCCTGAACTCGCTCCATCACTCAGCGCAGCAGACAAATGCGTTTGCAAAGCTGTTAACTCGCAGCTGGGGGTGTAAGCACTAACGAGAATTGCATCTTGTACTGGAATCTGCTATTATGAACTCGTACTGAGTAACAATACTACAACAAAATTCAATTTGACATCACTACTCGATATAAATGTTATAACGGTTTGGTTGTAGCATTTAGTCTCTTCTGCGTAATAGTCTTCATTCCATATAAGAAGTGCTGCCTTATGCAACTGACAACCATTTTGGCTTTTAATTTCATTGTTCCCCAGTGCTTTTGGAGTTCCGATCATTGTAGGACTAATAACCGAAAGACTCCATAAAAACGGATTCCAGTAGAAGATGCAATTCTCTTTTGTATGTATACACACAGTTACGAGTTAACAGGTGTAGAAACACAGTTTGCCTGGTCGGTTGAGCGAGCGAGCGAGCTCAGGCCTACCTTCGCGACGCACGCGCCGTTGCCCGTCTTTTTCGTAAGCCTCGATGTCGAAAGAACATTTTTCACTGTACTAATCATTTTTCACTGATAGTAAAATCTCAGAATAACCTTCGTTGTGTACTGTAACAACCTTCACCAACGTAAGAGTTCTCTGCAACTATCATCTACATCTACATCTAGGTCTACATGAATACTCTGCAAATCACATTTAAGCGCCTGGCAGAGGGTTCATCCAACCACCTTCACAATTCTCTATTATTCCAATCTCGTATAGCGCGCAGAAATATCGAACACATATATCTTTCGGTACGTAGTCTGATTTACCCTATTTTACCATGGTGAACGTTTCTGCCCATGTAGGTCGGTGTCAGCAAAATATTTTCGCATTCTGAGGAGAATGTTGGTGATTGGAATTTTGTGAGAAGATGCCGTCGCAACGAAAAATGCCTTTGTTTTAATGATGGCCACCCCAAATCTTGTCTCTTTTCAGTGACACTCTCTCCCCTATTTCACGAAAATACAAAAAGTGCTGCCCTTCTTTGAACTTTTTCGATGTACTCCGTCGATCCTGTCTGGTAGGGATCGCACACCGCGCAGCATTATTCTAAAAGAGGACTGACAAGCGTATTGTAGTCAGTCTCCTTAGTAGGTCTGTTACATTTTCTAAGTGTCCTGCCAATAAAACAGTCTTTCGTTGGCCTTCCCCCAATATTTTCTACTTGTTCCATCCAATTTAAGTTGTTCGTAATTGTAATTCCTAGGTACATAGTTGAATTTACGGCCTTTAGATTTCACTGATTTATCGTGTAACCGAAGTTTAACAGATTACTTTTAGTACTCATGTAGATGACCAAACACTTTTCGTTATTTAGCGTCCAAAAATGGTTCAATTGGCTCTAAGCACTATGGGACCTAACATCGGAGGTCATCAGTCCCCTAGAACTTAGGACTACTCAAACCTAACTACCCTAAGGACATCACACACATCCATGTCCGAGGCAGGATTCGAACCTGCCATCGTACTGAAGCGCCTAGAACCGCTCGGCCACGCCTGCCGTCCATTTAGCGCCAAATGCCTATTTTCGCACCATTCAGATATGTTTTCTAAATCGTTTTGAAATATGTTTTGATCTTCTCATGACTTTATTAGTCGATAAACGACAGCGTCATCTGCAAACAACCTAAGACGGCTGCTCAGACTGTCCCACGATCGTTTATATAGATAAGGAACAGCAAAGGGCCTATGGGGAACGCCAGAAATCACATCTGTTCTACTGGATGAGTTTCCGTCCATTACTAGGAACTGTGACCTCTCTGACAGGAAATCACGAATCGAGTCACATAACAGAGACGATATCCCATAAGCACGCAATTTCACTACAAGCCGCTTGTGTGGTACAGTGTCAAAAGCCTTCCAAATATCTAGAAATACCGAATCAATCTGAAATTCCCTGTCAATAGCACTCAACACTTCATGCGAGTAAAGAGCTTGTTGCATTTTATAAATCCATGTTGACTGTGTGTCAATAGACACAATATTTGCGTGTATTCATTTTTAGTTATTTTCAGCATTTTTCCTGTTTATTTACTTACATACTTATTTTATTGTGCTTAGAAAGCTGCTCTTTAGAGAGGACGGCATCGTGTCGTTTCCCAGTTTTTAAGAATACGCGAGCTCGGTATTTATGACGGCTCAATCAGCAACTGGGCAGCGGACGACCTTTTCGCGTCAATGCGTCGGCGGTGCGCAGCGGGCAGGTATCGGTGAGGATGGCAGGGGCGGGCGAGCCGCAGATCCCGTGCTTCGCGCGCCGGCGGTGTCTCCCCCTGACTAGCGTACTTTGCACTCGCCGACGCCGCCGCCGCCGCTGCCGCCGCCATGGAGCCCCGGCGCGGTCGGACTGGCTGTGTCAGCGTCCGGCAGCGCGCACGCTGCGCTGCTCTGCGCGCCGTAATCCTGTTAGGGCGGCCGGCTTAGGTGTACGAGCTCCGCAAAATCTGATTAACCTGCCAGATCCGGCGTCCGCGGCCGGCGGCGTCACTGCCGGCAAACAGCGCGCGGCGTGGCGAACGCCCGGCTGCTCGCTGGGAACCGCCAGCTGAGCCGCGACACTAGCCGAGCTCCCCACTTCCCGTCCGCCTCAGTGGTCAGAAACGTAGCTCACACATATACGACCAGTCTGCTATCTTTCTCAGGGTTCCGTAGCTCATTCGGTAAAAACGGAACCCTTACACCATCAAATCTCTGTATGTGTTGTTGTTGTTGTGGTCTTCAGTCCTGAGACTGGTTTGATGCAGCTCTCCATGCTACTCTATCCTGTGCAAGCTTCTTCATCTCCCAGTACCTACTGCAACCTACATTCTTCTGAATCTGCTTAGTGTATTCATCTCTTGGTCTCCCCCTATTATTTTTACCCTCCACGCTCCCCTCCACTACTAAATTGGTGATCCCTTGATGCCTCAGAACATGTCCTACCAACCGATGCCTTCTTCTGGTTAAGTTGTGCCACAAACTTCTCTTCTCCCCAATCCTATTCAATACTTCCTCATTAGCTATGTGATCTACCCATCTAATCTTCAGCATTCTTCTGTAGCACCACATTTCAAAAGCTTCTATTCTCTTCTTGTCCAAACTATTTACCGTCCATGTTTCATTTCCATACATGGCTACACTCCATACAAATACTTTCAGAAATAACTTCCTGGCACTTAAATCTATACTCGATGCTAACAAATTTCTCTTCTTCAGAAACGCTTTCCTTGCCATTGCCAGTCTACATTTTATATCCTCTCTACTTCGTCCATCACCAGTTATTTTGCTCCCCAAATAGCAAAACTCCTTTACTACTTTAAGTGTCTCATTTCCTAATCTAATACCCTCAGCATCACCCGAATTAATTCGACTACATTCCATTATCCTCGTTTTGCTTTTGTTGATGTTCATCTTATATCCTCCCTTCAAGACACAATCCATTCCGTTCAACTGCTCTTCCAAGTCCTTTGCTGTCTCTGTATGTCTCACTTGATATTCCTGGCTGTGGCCGCCTGTATTTCATTTTGCTAGAAGCTCGCCTTGACGCAGCTTGGTACATGTGAAGTACCATATGGTACAAAGTGGAGTGAGGTATAAGCGACAGAAGGTACAGTAGGTACCAGTCCCCAGGGAGACTCCGCCAATTGTACTGAACTTGCTTCTGATTGGTCGGCAAGTTCGGGTGCTAGGCACCAGAAAACCTAACTTCTCTTATTAATTATTTATATACTTTTCATTATATTTAACCCAGTTTTCTGTATGACAATCTCTCATGCCCTACGAGTCTAACGTTTTTGTTAATTAAAGTTCACTGATTTTGAGAAACATAAGAGAAACGATATTGCAACCTAAAGTGCTTCGGTCACCTTCTGGTCGCTTTGGCGCGTCTGGGAGACCAAATACTTCGGCTGCGCTAGTCACTCATTTCGGGCGTTCTGGAGGGTCAGGCACGTGCCTCGGTATCGTGCGTTACTTAGATGTGAATATGTGTGTTCTTCAGAGCCGGACATATTGTACTCTATACTGGGCACAACTTAGTTGTGAATATGAAATACTCACTCTATCTATTGCGTACCGGAGAGCCGGACATGTGTATCATATTTCGCAAGTTGGATGGAATAGTTACCATACAATTAAGAAAGCTATGTCGGGTGCTGTAAATAACGGTGTAAATGTGTGAATATTTGAATGATATCCAAATAGGATTTATTAATGCTAAGTGTCGCCTACCACAATTGTCAGTGTTACAGATCTTGCCCTCTGTAGATACAGAGACAACCCTGGGCAAGTGGCATCCTGCAAAAAGCACAATCACAAGTTCGAACTGACACCGCAGTATCCTCCTCCGAAGAAGATCTTACAACCGACGAGATGTCTTCCGCGCTGGGGACACAACTTTAGAAGCCGGCCTAAGTGTCGGAGCGGTTGTAGGGGCTACGGTCGCAGGTTCGAATCCTGCCTCGGGCATGTATGTGTGAGAGGTCCTTATGTTAGTTAGGTTTAACTAGTTCTAAGTTCTAGGGGACTGATGACCTCAGATGCTAAGTCCGATAGTGCTTAGAGCCACAGAAGATGACGGGTTGGTGGAAAGAACGGTCAGACACTGTTATTCAACCTCTCCAGATCTCTCCAGCTTCCAGATGTGACTTCCAAATGGACACATAATTTATACCGTCTTGTCAGAGATGGTTACGGGACTCCACGTTGTTCAGGGGGCCTCAAGATGGCGTAATGAATCTCCGAAACTAGTACTCCAAAAAAATAACTATTTGGAAGTTAGATGGCTGAAAGGTGGTTGATTTGACATTCTTGTAGCATCATTCCATTCTCCATTTGTCTATCCGTCTGACTTTTATGCCCACTTTTTCTCAGGAACGGACAGAGCTAACAAGCTGAAATTTATGTCAAAGACTAAATACTATGGTATCTTTGCATGTGTGAAAAATTGGAGCTTCTAAGTCATTGTAATCAAAAGATAAGAGCACCTACACTTTAATCGGTGGATGTGATGTACATTTACAGACAAACGAATTATTAAAATTTAAAAAAAAAATGGATAATTCGTTCAAGAGAAAGAGCTTCGAAAACTGAGCTAGTCGATAACGCGTTTGTCCTACTCTGGCCCTTACGCAAGCAGTTATTTGTGTTTGCCACTTATTGATAGACATGTTGGGTGTTCTCCTGAGAAGGGAAGCTACCCATTGCACCCCCTTCAGATTTAATGGTAAGAAGGCCCAATGGCTATCCCGTCAAAAACTGAACACACAGATCAAGCACGAAAACAGGAAAAAGCTGTACTTAACTGTGGGAAAGAAAGCAGAATAGAAACAGTGAACGGTCCAAGAACAAGAACTACAGCATAGTGTAGTCTTTAGCAACTGTTGCGTCATGGTTAAGTGTCAGTGTGTTGAACTACGAAGCGGGCGCCCCATCTTCGAACATCCCTCCCGCCATTTATTTCTTTTTTTCCTGTTTCTCGCTGTTCGCAGCACTCAAATTTGTGTTGGTGCCGTGGCGTAACAACCGTTTGCAACAGCGAGGTGTATGGTACGGACCTATAATGACAGTTGATTCTGCACAAGTACTCTATTAGAAGCCGAAACGAAGTGGCTTTCGAACGGGAACGGCAAACGATTGATGACAAGGGGACATGTCAACAGAATCCTCCACCTGAAAACACGTCTCATGTGTGAGACACGGCATTAGTGACAATACGTGTGTCGTATGATAGGAATCTCTTATCGACGCATCTAATTTGTTCTCTTGGTAAGATATGCCTCCTTTCCCTATTTAGGTGTTCGTATGACTATGGATGTAATCACTCCCAAGGAAATGATGAAAACATAGTAGTTTGTCACAAAAGCTTCTATAAATTAACGCAACAGTTTCACGATCACACAGTTTCCCTGTTCTCTGTCGAAATATATGTTTTCAACTTTTTGAAGTTGCATTCTGTTTTGGAAGCTCGGACACTTGAATTCCTTTGTTGTAACATAGTTCACACCCGTTTCTTTGTTGGTTTCGTTTCTCTATGTGATATCTCTACTGCTCGCACTATTCATCACATTTACTTCCGACGGAAGCGTATCCTTATCGCAAGACTCAATAGCCAATGTATAGTAAGACAACTGCCAAGACTACAGAAAGAGAACAAACATTTCAGTGTTTCAAATGGCTCTGAGCACTATGGGACTTAACTTCTGAGGTCATCAGTCCCCTAGAACTTAGAACTACTTAACCCTAATTAACCTAAGGACATCACACACATCCATGACCGAGGCAGGATTCAAACCTGCGACCGTAGCGGCCGAGCGGTTCCAGACTGTAGCGCCTAGAACCGCTCGGCCACTTCGGCTGGTAAACATTTCAATTACCGGACGGACAATTCATAATGTGGTGAAGAAAATGAATAAATAAATAGCACGAGGGAGTTTTGAACACGGCTCGTTTAGTTTACAGTCCAGCATCGTAATCACTCAACAACGGCGTCACGGTTAAATATCTTTTCCAAATATTGCACTTGTTAAGCTCGGACCGTTCCCTGTTTCTATTTTGCTTCCTTTTCACAGTGCAGTACACCTTCTCCCTGTTTTTGTGCTCAATCTGTGTTCAGTTTTTGACTGGCTATCCACTGGGTCGCCTTACCATTAAATCTGAGGTGGTGTGATGCGGAGTTTGCCTCGTCAGGAATGGGTAGAGCTAACATGTTGAAAGTTATGTCAAACAATAAACACTACGGTACCTCTGAAGTATGAAACATTTAAGTTTCTGGGTCAATGCAATCAAAAGATAAGGCCATGGACGCCCTATTCGGTAGATGTGATGTACATATACAGACAAACAAACGATTACGATTCCAGAAAAAAAAAATTGATAATTCATTCAAGAGAAGGAGCAAGTCAAGAACGCATTGGTCCACCTCTGGCCTTTATGAAAGCAGTTATTTGGCTCGGTATTGATTGATAGACTTGTTGTATGTCCTCCTGAGGAATATTGTGCCAAATTCTGTCCTTAATGGTGCGTTAGGTAGTCAAAATCCCAAGCTATGTGGAGATCCCTGCCCATAATGCTTCAAACGTTCTCGGTTCGGGTGACATCACGTGACTTAGGTGGCCAAGGCTCTGGCAGGCACAACGACAAGCAGCAGGAAATGTAGTAGTGTGCTTGCGTGTGTCATCTTGCTGAAATGTAAGCCCTGGATAGCTTATGACAGATAGCAACAAAACGGGGCATGATTATCGTCAACGTACCGCTGTGCTCAACCGTGCCGCGGATCACAACCAGCGATACGTCGACGGTATTTTATGCCCCGTTTCGTTACCATTCATGGCAATCCGTCTTGGGCTTACACATGAGCAGGATAGTGTCCAACCGCACAGTTCGAGAGTTTCTACTGCTCGTCTTCGTGCTTGTCAAACCCTACATTGGCCTGCATTGTCGCCGGATCTCTCTCCCCAAACGAGAATGTTCGCAGCATTAAGGGCAGGAGCCTCTAACCAACTTGGGATTTTGAAGATGTAACGTGCGAATTGAACAGAATTTGGCACGGTACCCCTCAGGTTGACATCCAGCAACTGCAACCAGTCAATACAGAGTAGAATAACTGCTTACATAAGGGCCATAGTTACACCAGCATGTTTTGACTTGCTGAATTTGTGAACCTCTGTCCCTTGAATAAATCATCCAACTTTCTCAAATTGTAATCATTTGTTTATCTGTACATGTACATCACATCTACCGATTTCCATCCCGTTCCCTTAATTCCTTTGTGGCGCATCAGTATTACTATTATTATTAGCAAATGTCCCCATTGGAGGAAGATAACCAGGTGACTTTCAATCTTTCTTGGGGTTCTTCTTATATTCTCACTATTTCTTAATTTTCTCCCCGAGGGCTTTCTTTCTTTCTTCGATCCACTGGTCGGTATGATTTTGGTTCCGTCTCTGAAGTAAACTTCCACACATCAGTTTTGCTTCTGAATGTATCGCTGTCTGATGTGTCCGTTATGTAAATTTTTGCTTTTGTCAGATCTTTCTCAACTTCAGTTCCACAGGATGTTGATGCTTTAAGTGATGTCACATAGTCCAATGGACGTTTAGTTAGTCTATTTCCAGATAATCTGTCTAGGTGTCCAAAAAACTTTATTCATATCTTTCTGATGTCAGTTTTGATGTTTCATATTCTTTCTGTTGTACCGACGGTCTGCAGTCTATGTCCATCTTGAGAGTATCATGAATCCCGGAATTTTCTAATATCCTATTTGCTCTACTTTCTTAATTATTTGTAAATTTTGTTTTCGAATCAGTAAGAATGTTGCACTAGCATATGTAACTGTCAGTTTCCGTGATCTCTTTTAAGCAATTTGGACCAAACTTCTTTAGTAGTTCAGCTACAATTCTATCTTCTCCCGATGACATACTACTTTTGAGTTTTTTAATAAGACTATGAATTTCTTCTTGTATTGGTGGTAGTGAAGGTTCATTCCTGTGTTATGGTTGTAATCTGGGATATCTCTTACTTGGTTGTGAGAAATTTATTATTATTATTATTATTTTGTTCTTATAGTGTACTGAGGTCCACGATCCATTAGTGTAGTGTAAAATTTAACCTTCTAAGTCAATGTAGTCAAAATATGAGGCGGAGTGTGGTGTCACCGCCAGACACCACACTTGCTAGGTGGTAGCTTTAAATCGGCCGCGGTCCATTAGTACATGTCGGACCCGCGTGTCGCCACTGTCAGTGATCGCAGACCGAGCGCCACCACACGGCAGGTCTAGAGAGACGGACTAGCACTCGCCCAAGTTGTACGACGACTTTGCTACCTACTACACTGACGAAGCCTTTCTCTCATTTGCCGAGAGACAGTTAGAATAGCCTTCAGCTAAGTCCATGGCTACGACCTAGCAAGGCGCCATTAACCATATCTACAGAGAGTCTCACTTGTATCATCAAGAATGCTGTATACAAATGATGGATTAAAGTTAAGTATTACAGAAGCTACGTACTTTTCTTTATAGCGTTCATTACGTATCCTGTTTCAGACCTCAGCAAGCCTGCTTGAATTTAACGCGTGCATTTCAGCTACTTCCGAGTGGCGTGGCTGTCTTGTTACGCCACAACACGGAGTATGTCACATATTTCCATACTCGAAAACTCACTCATCAAAACATTCACATTAACCCTCTGTGTACACAGTTATGTTTGTACGGAACCCTCAAGGGCGTGAGTTCTACTCGTATTTTTCCACATATTTCTTACTAATAATGATTACTCAGTAAAAGGTTTTTCGCCAGCTACAACGTAATAATCTTAATCATGCTGTGCCTATTTAGCAAAGGAATTTAAATGTTAATGGAAATGACACGGCTGTTTTTCAAGCGCATTTATTACACCACTATGGGTTTCGTTTTAAACGAACCTGTTCGGTCAACTCAGAGGCACAGTGAAAGCAGCTTGCTTCTGAGGAGGCTACGCGATCAGCAGAAAAACAATCCTAGCCGCTTTGAGATGACCGTTGCTGCTTACTCATCTGGAACTGTCGCACTGTTATCTCGTCATAAGTAGCTCACAGGAACAACAGAGTGAAAAACATGCCGTGACGAGGCTGCAGGTGCTTCTGCTCCTAAGAGCCCTCGTGTGAATGCTATCATTCCGAGGGCGCGTATGGGGAAGAACAGAGGGGAGCGCTTCCGGACCGACAAAGTAAACAGACGTAAAATTACACCGGGCTCCTCCCCTGCAGGTCGGGTTTATTTGCCAGAGCCTGTGCTGTACCACACTGCCGTACTGCTGCCGCAGCTGCTCCGTCCGAGTCAACACATTCTCCATCGAGCATGAAAAGAGCAGTATTGTGCCCGAAGGGATCAAAGGAAGATTAACGTTGGCTTTCTGTCACCGGAGAGGTCATTAGAAGCGGTAGCGACCTCGAAAATGGTCATCTGAGTTATTCGCAGCACATTAATTTTGCTAGCGTATCAATGTAATTCGCTAAATGGGGTACTAATGGCAAATATTGCGTACTTTTATGGAAAACGCTCATCGACTATTTAGTTTCTCTCTGGCCGAAAGTTCTCTTGTAATGTACTGAACCAGAATGCTGCTATAATTGATGTCTTATTGCTTACTTCAGCTCTATGGCCATCTTCAGGCTATATCCATATTACATCGTGGCGCTGCTGTTGTCTTATACTTTTATTGCTACATAAGGAAATTCAAATCAGCCTAATTTATTTCGGTAATCATTAACTTTACTTATGTTTGCTGTTATTGGGAAATACTGTCATATAAATTTTGTTTACTTCACGTCTATGGTCACAAATTCTTTTGTCATGAGACTACCGGTTTCGGTCTATCATGACCATCTTCAGATCTGTTTTATAACAACATTTCCTAATATACTGGAGCCTTAGCCGCATCGTCAAATACTGAACTCGAAATCAGCGCTAGCAACGTCAAATATATATATGGCTCACTTATATATTTGACCATGCTGGCGCTGATTTTGTGTTTAGAATTTAGCGATGCCACTACGGTTCCAGTATATTAGGGCATACTTTTGTGAAACAGATCTGAGGATGCTCATTATAGACAGAAACCGGTAGTCTGATGACAAAAAGGTTTGTGACCACTGACGTGAAGTTAAGGAAATTTATTCCATAATCGGGTCACAGTTCAATTCGCGACCACGTCGCAGCCTGTAGAATACTGTTTTAATTTTGTAACCAAACAGCATAGCTGGGTTTGCTGTGAAACATAACTGTTAAAACTAGAACAGTATATAACATCGATAAAAGACCTATGCTGGTAGTTCCCAATAACAGCAATCATAATTGAAGTTAATACTTAACGATTAAAGTTAGCTCCAAGTGATGTTCCTTATACAGCAATAAGATTATAAGACTGCGACAGTGCCAAGATGCGATATAGATATTAGCCTGAAGAGGGCCACAGAGCCGAAACAGGCCCGTTACGGCTGCATAATCTGCAGCAATAAAACATCAATAATAGCAGCATTCTGTTTCAATACAATTATTAGAATCTTCCTCTAGTACGTACTAAAGCAGACGAAGCACGAAGAATATGCTATTCTTTACTTTCAACTCACCTGCTAGTAAATCAAATCTCTCGCAAAGAGAAATCGGTGCACTTGCGTCAGGTAATTATCAGCGGAACGGAAATGTTGGATAGGCGAAAGAAAATTGGCGGAAATCGACTTGTATACGAGGCGTGTTGAAAAAGTAAGGAGCATTTTGAATTTTCGCGTGTTGTATTCGATTCGCGAGACGCTTTCGTTGTTGTTCTGCTACACATGTCTGAAAAGTGTCAAAGGCGCTAGGGAGAAGACCGTGAAGACAATAAAAATGAAGGGCAATCCGCGAGCCTCAGCACATCATCATCCACTAAATTTGAGAATGTTGAGTCCTGCCTAATCGTCCAATATGGGGTGTGTAGAAGAGCTGCTTTCTCAGATCGCTAGACAACATTCAAACAAATCGTATTAATGAGTTTTATTACAAAAGGAAATACACTCCTGGAAATTGAAATAAGAACACCGTGAATACATTGTCCCAGGAAGGGGAAACTTTATTGACACATTCCTGGGGTCAGATACATCACATGATCACACTGACAGAACCACAGGCACATAGACACAGGCAACAGAGCATGCACAATGTCGGCACTAGTACAGTGTATATCCACCTTTCGCAGCAATGCAGGCTGCTATTCTCCCATGGAGACGATCGTAGAGATGCTGGATGTAGTCCTGTGGAACGGCTTGCCATGCCATTTCCACCTGGCGCCTCAGTTGGACCAGCGATCGTGCTGGACGTGCAGACCGCGTGAGACGACGCTTCATCCAGTCCCAAACATGCTCAATGGGGGACAGATCCGGAGATCTTGCTGGCCAGGGTAGTTGACTTACACTTTCTAGAACACGTTGGGTGGCACGGGATACATGCGGACGTGCATTGTCTTGTTGGAGCAGCAAGTTCCCTTGCCGGTCTAGGAATGGTAGAACGATGGGTTCGATGACGATTTGGATGTACCGTGCACTATTCAGTGTCCCCTCGACGATCACCAGTGGTGTACGGCCAGTGTAGGAGATCGCTCCCCACACCATGATGCCGGGTGTTGGCCCTGTGTGCCTCGGTCGTATGCAGTCCTGATTGTGGCGCTCACCTGCACGGCGCCAAACACGCATACGACCATCATTGGCACCAAGGCAGAAGCGACTCTCATCGCTGAAGACGACACGTCCCCATTCGTCCCTCCATTCACGCTTGTCGCGACACCACTGGAGGCGGGCTGCACGATGTTGGGGCGTGAGCGGAAGACGGCCAAACGGTGTGCGGGACCGTAGCCCAGCTTCATGGAGACGGTTGCGAATGGTCCTCGCCGATACCCCAGGAGCAACAGTGTCCCTAATTTCCTGGGAAGTGGCGGTGCGGTCCCCTACGGCACTGCGTAGGATCCTACGGTCTTGGCGTGCATCCGTGCGTCGCTGCGGTCCAGTCCCAGGTCGACGGGCACGTGCACCTTCCGCCGACCACTGGCGACAATATCGATGTACTGTGGAGACCTCACGCCCCACGTGTTGAGCAATTCGGCGGTACGTCCACCCGGCCTCCCGCATGCCCACTATACGCCCTCGCTCAAAGTCCGTCAACTGCACATACGGTTCACGTCGACGCTGTCGCGGCATGCTACCAGTGTTAAAGTCTGCGATGGAGCTCCGTATGCCACGGCAAAGTGGCTGACACTGACGGCGGCGGTGCACAAATGCTGCGCAGCTAGCGCCATTCGACGGCCAACACCGCGGTTCCTGGTGTGTCCGCTGTGCCGTGCGTGTGATCATTGCTTGTACAGCCCTCTCGCAGTGTCCGGAGCAAGTATGGTGGGTCTGACACACCGGTGTCAATGTGTTCTTTTTTCCATTTCCAGGAGTGTAATTACCATACTTAAATTTGTAGTTACACGGATGTGTCGCAAGCAAAGGGCGACAGACAAATAAGAAATGCCTTTAGTACATAAATTCCTAAGTCGTTGGTCTTGACGTGTCTAATCTCGTGCCGGCCGGTGTGACCGAGTGGTTCTAGGCGCTTTAGTTTGGAACCGCGCGACCGCTACGGTCGCAGGTTAGAATTCTGCCTCGGGCATGGATGTGTGTGGTGTCCTTAGGTTAGTTAGGTTTAAGTAGTTCTAAGTCTAGGGGACTGATAATCTCAAATGTTAAGTCAGATAGTGATCAGAGCCATTTGAACCTTTTGAACCCAATCTCGATGCTTCTGTACAACTGGGCCGCGACCAGTCGGCGCGGCACTTATGTCCTTTCCGCATAGAGTCTGCTGCTGTCGCGTTGTCTTCCTGGAGATGGGTCGGTCAGCCTGCAATTGGCTGGCGTCTTCTTCGCAGCCCTCTCTGCTCTCTCGTTTCCGACTGGCGTGCCGGCGCTCGACTATACGCCGTAACAGAGAAGAAAATGTAAGTTACGTTTATGAATGGCACACAATCAGAGAAGTGTCTCAAGATGTTGACTTATCAACTGTGTTATAACGTGAATTTTTTCCAATTTTTTGTGTATGAAGTACGTAACAGTAAAATATGTAATTAATTTCTTAAATTTCGAATAAAAACAGTGGCGAATGTTAATTGCTCAGGGGTCTTTAGGTAAAGTAAGCCACGCTACAGAACTAGTGTGCCATGGATGGCAGGTGGTGACTCAGGGGTTTACGGATGTAACGCAGAAATTACGGCTAAGTCGTCCCAGCGGAAACATCCCTGATCGGAAAAAGACCAAAAAAGCATTGCAGGTGAATGCTATGCTCGATTTATTTCTCAGTTTTAACGGCATAGGGCAACATTAGCGCCCGCATCTCGTGGTCGTGCGGTAGCGTTCTCGCTTCCCACGCCCGGGTTCCCGGGTTCGATTCCCGGCGGGATCAGGGATTTTCTCTGCCTCGTGATGGCTGGGTGTTGTGTGCTGTCCTTAGGTTAGTTAGGTTTAAGTAGTTCTAAGTTCTAGGGGACTTATGACCGCAGCAGTTGAGTCCCATAGTGCTCAGAGCCATTTGAACCATTTTTGGCAACATTAGCTTTTGTCAAAAAGTCGAACGTTGACCGGTACAACTCGATATCGTTTGTGTCACTCATGGTTTAAAGTGAAATGCCTGCATTTGTGGCGAATCAATTCGTGAATTTAGCACCACGATAATACGATTGTTCGTGAATTGCTGACCAAAAACAGTTCTGTAATTTTACCGCAGCTTCCGTATGCGGCAGAAATGGTGCCACGTTATTTTTCTCTGTACTCAAAAATAAAGAAAATATAAAAGAGCCATAATTTTTCAAGCATACATGAGAATAGAAACGTATTGTTGAGAGAGCTAAAAGTTATCACAAATATAGTGTACCTAGAAGTGTTTCCAGTACTGGAGAAAGTGCTGACTTAAGCGTATAGTATCTGTCTATGGTGACTATTTTAAAGAGAATAATATTGATGTATATTATTAAATAAAAACTCTTCACAAAAAAAGAAGAAATTCCCCTCATTTTTGAACACACCTCGTATAGTGGTCTACGTGGTACAGAAGTCTCATCTAGAGTAACGAAAGATCACTCTGTCCTTAAAGGTATGTGCTATGTTGAAGGATATAATGCAAGAGGAAACCAGTCGCATCACTTAGTAAAATAAATGAAATAATAGAGAACTTGTAATGTGGCCAACATTTATCAGCAAGGTGTAAAGCATCTTTTGTCTAGGATGTGTCTGGATTTCGTGCCTGATGATTGCTAATAAACGTAAACAGTTAGAGTTGTCTACTGGGGCAGCTGCTAGCGTATAATTCCGTTCTGTAATACACCCGTCTTATCCACATTTCACACCTCTCGACGCCTCTGCCATGTATGTCAGAATCGCGGCGCTCAGCATTGAATTTTTTGTGGATGGCAGAGGACTAAGTTTAAGACACACATCCATTCAGAATCGAGACGAAAAGATCTCATAAAGGGTGTCAATGAAGCCACCTCTTCCCTTGGTGTGTCGATGCCAAACATTTCGCGGTCGAAAACGACAGGTCACAATGCGATGAGCAATAGCACGGCATTCTTGCCAACCTTTGACATGATGATAACCCCCTGAAGATTCAGCCCTTGTCTAAAGACTTCATGGGGCTGCAACACCATTTGATGTGAGATGAACTCTTTGCGTGTTGTGGATGAACCCTATGGAGTGTAGTGCGACCGTAATTTTTGCTCTGGTGTATATGTTGGAACGACTAGGAGCCTTTCAAAACCATTTATGAAAGTTGAACATGATCCGAAGCAGCAGTGGGTGTTTATGATTTTTAAGCCCTGCTGTTTCGCATCCTCTTCCGGCGTTGTCGGGGAGGGGTAGCGGGAAAGGGGCCGGGAGTGTTCAGCACTGACACACACAGTAATAAAATGGCAATGATTGGCAACAGTCTCAGAGGTACCCGCACACGTTTATTGCGCAAATTAAAAATATCCCTGTACAAAGACTGCCATTCACCAATTCGTAGGTGCCGGTGTGACAGGCAAACATTTCGAAACACCTTAGGGGATCTAGTAATCGCTGGCCACACGCGAAGTTTAATGGGTGTTGGGAAGTATGCCTGCCATGCCGGCTCCTAGGAATCAGTGAATGGCTGTTTCGGTAATTGGGTATTTGGGTATTATACAGCGTCCAGCAAAGGTGTTCAGGTCGCACCGAGAGTGTTGAAGAACTCGGTTTGTTTTTTGGGGGCGGCGGGGGGGGGGGGGCGGCGGTCTTCCTGTTCTATTTAATCCACGCATATGTCAACGATGTAGGCACTTCTGTGCCTGTTGTGCTGAATTTCAAGCTTCCGTGTCGCAGTGGGAGACAAGTAT
Source organism: Schistocerca cancellata (assembly GCF_023864275.1). Lineage (NCBI taxonomy): Eukaryota > Metazoa > Arthropoda > Insecta > Orthoptera > Acrididae > Schistocerca > Schistocerca cancellata. The sequence continues at coordinate 558,574,165 of NC_064632.1, forward strand.
GGTGTTTCCAAAAAGTAACTGTTTAATTGCGTTGCGAATTGTAATTCACCCAAGGTGAATCACCCCAATGAAGGAGCCTCGAGTGAAAATGCCATGAAAATTAATTTGTCATTACAAAATGCATAAAGGCCGCTCAAAAATTCACTCTTCTCCCGTGTTAAGAGTACGGGTGTCGACGGCCACCAAATAGTTCTAAATGATGAACCGAGGAATAAATAACTGCTTTATTGCACACAGCACAAAGCGTCACAGTGCAAACTTATTGAAAATAAAATGTTCTCACTTTCAAATTACACTACCCATTAGAATTGAAGGATAGCTTTTTCGGAACAACCGTAATTTTCTCCCAATCCAATGTATAAGTTTGAAATGTTAAGAATAGTGGGAAGATATATTTCCTCAGCAAGGGTGACAGGATACAAATTCCAGAATATCTCAGCAGTTAGCATCAAATGTTCGGTGATGAGGATGCAGATGTGGAGAACAAATGGAAAAAATTTAAAGGTATCGTTCAATATTCCCGAGACAAGTATGTTCGGAGTAATGTTTTAAGGGACGGGAAAGATCCACCACGGTTTAATAGCTGTGTTAGCATAGCGCTACGCAAACAAAGAGCACTTCATCTCAGATTCAAGACAAGTAAAAACCTAGCTGACAAACAAAAGCTGAACGAAGCGAAAATGAGCGTAAGGAGAACAACGAGAGAAGCGTTAAATGATTTTGAAAGTAAGACGTTGTCAACCGACCTGAGTAAAAAGCCTAAGAGATTTTGGTCGTATGTAAAATCAGTAAGTGGGTCAAAATCATCTATTCATTCTCTCAGCGACCACAACGGCACAGAAACGGAAGATAACAGAGAGAAGGCCGAAATACTGAATTCGGTCTTCCGAAGTCGTTTCACTGCGGAAGATCGTAACAGTGTCCTCCTTTCAATTGTCGTACGAACGTCGAAATGGCAGATATTGAGATAGCCGATCGCGGAATTGAAAAGCAGGTACAATCTCATAGTAGTGGAAAGGCACCGGGACCAGATGAGATACCTACAAGATTGTATAAAGATTATGTGAAAGAACTTGCTCTCCTTCTAGCAGTAATTTATCGTAGACCGCTTGAGCAACGAAAGATAGCTAACGACTGGAAAAAAGCGCAGGTCATTTCCGTTTTTAAGAAACGCCGTAAGACAGATCCACACAGTTATAGACATATATCGTTGGCGTCAATCTGTTGAAGTATTATGGAACATGTTTTATACTCAATAAAAATTGATATGGATTTCGCAACCAGGGATCCTGTGAGACTCAACTCGCTCGGTTCCTCCATGAGATCCACGGCGCGGTGGACAACAGCTCTCAGGTTGATGCCGTTTTCATTGATTTCAGTAAGGCATTTGACACCGTCCCGCATTTCCGTTTAATGAAAAAAAAAAAAAAAACGAGCTTACGGAGTATCGGAACAGACTTGTGATTCGGTTCAAGACTTTCTTGCAGACAGAACTCAACACGTAACTCTTAACGGAACAAAATCGACAGATGTGAAGGTAATATCAGGAGTACCACAGGGATTTGTGATAGGACCGTTGCTGTTTACAATATACATATATAAATGATCTAGTAGAAAGCTTCGGATGCTCTTTAAGGCTATTCGCAGATGATGTTTGTACCAAAGTAGCAACGCCAGAAGATAGTAAAATGTTGTAGTAGAAAGCGTCGGATGCTCTTTAAGGCTAATCGCAGATGATGCAGTTCGCTACACCAAAGTAGTAAAAATTTGCAGAACGACCTGCAAGGAATTGATGAATGGTACAGGCTCTGGTCGTTGACCCTAAACGTAAATAACTGTAACATATTGCGCATGCATAGGAAAAGAAATCCACTACTGTACACCTACACTATTGATGACAAACAGCTGGGGACAGAGTCTGCCGTAAAATATCCAGGCGCAACTATCCAGAGCGACCGTAAGTCGTATGAGCACGTAAAACAGATAGTGTGAAAAACAGACACCAGACTCATATTAATCGGAAGAATCGTAAGGAAATGTAGCTAATCCACGTGCTTGTTCGCCATACTATTATTATTCATCAATCTGGGATACCTATCAGGTAGGAGTGACAGAGGAGGTAGAGGAGATCCAGCGAAGAGCGGCGCGTTTCGTCACGGGATCGTTTTGCTGGCGAGAGAGCGTTACGGAGGTGCTAAACAAACGCCAGTGGCAGCCGTTACAGGAGAGGCGTGTGAATCACGGGGAGATTTAGAATTGAAATTTCGGGACAGCACTTCTCAGGCGGAGTCGGACAACATATAACCCCCCCCCCCCCCACCGTCTCCCACACACACACGTCTCATGTATTGACCACGAGGAGAAAATTCGAGAGATTAGAGCCAATACAGAGGCTTACCGACAATTATTCTTCCCATGCACTATTCGCGAGTGGAACAGGGTTGGAAAAATCAGAGAGTGGTACCGAGAGTACCCTCTGCCACACACCATTAGGTGGTTGGCGGAGTAAGACGTAGGTGTTGAAATCTGGCGCAAAGTGCCTGGAACCTTCCTTTGTAGTGGTTGCAAAAGAGTGGAATCCAGCGACGTCAGCTTGGGGCTTGACGACACGTCAGAGAGCAACGTATCAAATCGTGCAGAGAAAATGCCAGAGTTAGGAAGTTCATGTGACGTGTAACGTGGGTTATTGATCTCACGTTCACACCAAATTTTATCGAAATCCTGTCCAACGCCGACGTTGGGTAGTCACACGGTAGGAAGGTCGTGGTAGCCCGTGTTACCCACAATTCACCCATTCTCTTGAGGCCTCTGCGATGATGGTCGGAACCACGACACTCAGCGATGGAAACAGGCCGCTTTCTTAAGAGTGGCCGAGAAAAACATTTAAGACACACCGCCGCTCACAATAGGAAGGGAAACGCCTGAGGGGGTGACATAAAGGGCCGCATTGAAATCACGCCTTTTCTTGGAACGTGGAATCCCACACATTTCGCAATCGATATTGACACATGCGAGAATAAAACTGATAAGGCTGCCTCTAAGATAATCCATTTTGGCAAAACACTCGGTGACACCCGGCCACGTTTATTAAGAATTTTAACAATGTAACTTTACAGACAAAGCCTGCAAGTAAGGGATCACATGACACGTCTCTTGGGCCAGTTGCTGCCTGCTCGCATCTAGGAGTATTTCGCAAGTTTTCTCTGTAAAGGCACGTCTCTAAATTGCTCGAAAAATCTCGGCAGCTGCCACCGAGGGTTTTACCGAACTAGGGGGTCTTAAAGGGAGCTATTGCCGTTTTATTCACATGTGTGTCAATGTCACATACCCCATAATCACGCCACAGGAAGATGTGAACTAGAGGTATTGAAAAAGCATGAGAACCCTTTGCTGCTTTGGATCACGTCCAGATTTCGTCGAATAAATCGGAATGGTGCTTACTGGATCCATCCCGTACAAAATATCAAAAACTGCGGTCGAAATGCACTTCAAAGAGGCGGTATTACATTCAGTATGGTTGCAGTCCCCCCCATGAACCATGGACCTTGCCGTTGGTGGGGAGGGTTGCGTGCCTCAGCGATACTGATGGCCGTACCGTAGGTGCAACCACAAAGGAGGGGTATCTGTTGAGAGGCCAGACAAACGTGTGGTTCCTGAAGAGGGGCAGCAGCCTTTTCAGTAGTTGCAGGGGCAACAGTCTGGATGATTGACTGATCTGGCCTTGTAACATTAACCAAAACGGCCTTGCTGTGCTGGTACTGCGAACGGCTGAAAGCAAGGGGAAACTACAGCCGTAATTTTTCCCGAGTACATGCAGCTCTACTGTATGATTAAATGATGATGGCGTCCTCTTGGGTAAAATATTCCGGAGGTAAAACAGTCCCCCATTCGGATCTCCGGGAGGGGACTACTCAGGAGGATGTCGTTATCAGGAGAAAGAAAACTGGCGTTCTACGGATCGGAGCGTGGAATGTCAGATCCCTTAATCGGTCAGGTAGGTTAGAAAATTTAAAAAGGGAAATGGATAGGTTAAAGTTAGATATAGTGGGAATTAGTGAAGTTCGGTGGCAGGAGGAACAAGACTTTTGGTCAAGTGATTACAGGGTTATAAATACAAAATCAAATAGGGGTAATGCAGGAGTAGGTTTAATAATGAATAAAAAAAATAGAAGTGAACGCATTATTGTGGCCAAGATAGACACAAAGCCCATGCCTACTACAGTAGTTCAAGTTTATATGCCAACTACCTCTGCAGATGATGAAGAAATAGATGAAATGTATGACGAGATAAAAGAAATTATTCAGGTAGTGAAAGGAGGCGAAAATTTAATAGTCATGGGTGACTGGAATTCGTCAGTAGGAAAAGGGAGAGAAGGAAACATAGTAGGTGAATATGGATTGGGGGGAAGGAATGAAAGAGGAAGCCGCCTTGTAGAATTTTGCTCAGAGCATAACTTAATCATAGCCAACACTTGGTTCAAGAATCATAAAAGAAGGTTGTATACCTGGAGGAATCCTGGAGATACTAAAAGGTATCAGATAGATTATATAATGGTAAGACAGAGATTTAGGAACCAGGTTTTAAATTGTAAGACATTTCCTGGAGCAGATGTGGATTCTGACCACAATCTATTGGTTATGAACTGCAGATTGAAACTGAAGAAACTGCAAAAAGGTGGGAATTTAAGGAGATGGGACCTGGATAAACTGAAAGAACCAGAGGTTGTACAGAGTTTCAGGGAGAGCATAAGGGAACAATTGACAGGAATGGGGGAAAGAAATACAGTAGAAGAAGAATGGGTAGCTCTGAGGGATGAAGTAGTGAAGGCAGCAGAGGATCAAGTAGGTAAAAAGACGAGGGCTAATAGATATCCTTGGGTAACAGAAGAAATATTGAATTTAATTGATGAAAGGAGAAAATATAAAAATGCAGTAAATGAAGCAGGAAAAAGGAATACAAACGTCTCAAAAATGATATCGACATGAAGTGCAAAATGGCTAAGCAGGGATGGCTAGAGGATGTAGAGGCTTGTCTCACTAGGGGTAAGATAGATACTGACTACAGGAAAATTAAAGAGACCTTTGGAGAGAAGAGCACCACTTGTATGAATATCAAGAGCTCAGATGGCAACCCAGTTCTAAGCAAAGAAGGGAAGACAGAAAGGTGGAAGGAGTATATAGAGGGTTTATACAAGGGCGATGTACTTGAGGACAATATTATGGAAATAGAAGAGGATGTAGATGAAGACGAAATGGGAGATAAGATACTGCGTGAAGAGTTTGACAGAGCACTGATAGACCTGAGTCGAAACAAGGCCCCGGGAGTAGACAACATTCCATTTGAACTACTGATGGCCTCGGGAGAGCCAGTCATGGCAAAACTCTACCATCTGGTGAGCACGATGTATGAGACAGGCGAAATACCCTCAGACTTCAAGAAGAATATAATAATTCCAATCCCAAAGAAAGCAGGTGTTGACAGATGTGAAAATTACCGAACTATCAGTTTAATAAGTCACAGCTGCAAAATACTAACGCGAATTCTTTACAGACGAATGGAAAAACTGGTAGAAGCCGACCTCGGGGAAGATCAGTTTGGATTCCGTAGAAATGTTGGAACACGTGAGGCAATACTGACCTTACGACTTATCTTAGAAGAAAGATTAAGAAAAGGCAAACCTACGTTTCTACATTTGTGGACTTAGAGAAAGCTTTTGACAATGTTAACTGGAATACTCTCTTTCAAATTCTGAAGGTGGCAGGGGTAAAATACAGGGAGCGAAAGGCTATTTACAGTTTGTACAGAAACCAGATGGCAGTTATAAGAGTCGAGGGGCATGAAAGGAAAGCAGTGGTTGGGAAAGGAGTAAGACAGGGTTGTAGCCTCTCCCAGATGTTATTCAATCTGTATATTGAGCAAGCAGTAAAGGAAACAAAAGAAAAATTAGGAGTAGGTATTAAAATTCATGGAGAAGAAACAAAAACTTTGAGGTTCGCCGATTACATTGTAATTCTGTCAGAGACAGCAAAGGACTTGGAAGAGCAGTTGAACGGAATGGACAGTGTCTTGAAAGGAGGATATAAGATGAACATCAACAAAAGTAAAACGAGGATAATGGAATGTAGTCAAATTAAGTCGGGTGATGCTGAGGGTATTAGATTAGGAAATGAGACACTTAAAGTAGTAAAGGAGTTTTGCTATTTAGGGAGTAAAATAACCGATGATGGTCGAAGTAGAGAGGATGTAAAATGTAGACTGGCAATGGCAAGGAAAGCGTTTCTCAAGAAGAGGAATTTGTTAACATCAAGTATAGATTTAAGTGTCAGGAAGTCGTTTCTGAAAGTATTTGTATGGAGTGTAGCCATGTATGGAAGTGAAACATGGACGATAACTAGTTTGGACAAGAAGAGAATAGAAGCTTTCGAAATGTGGTGCTACAGAAGAATGCTTAAGATAAGGTGGGTAGATCACGTAACTAATGAGGAGGTATTGAATAGGATTGGGGAGAAGAGAAGTTGTGGCACAACTTGACTAGAAGAAGGGATCGGTTGGTAGGACATGTTTTGAGGCATCAAGGGATCACAAATTTAGCATTGGAGGGCACTGTGAAGGGTAAAAATCGTAGAGGGAGACCAAGAGATGAATACACTAAGCAGATTCAGAAGGATGTAGGTTCCAGTAGATACTGGGAGCCCGCATCTCGTGGTCGTGCGGTAGCGTTCTCGCTTCCCACGCCCGGGTTCCCGGGTTCGATTCCCGGCGGGGTCAGGGATTTTATCTGCCTCGTGATGGCTGGGTGTTGTGTGCTGTCCTTAGGTTAGTTAGGTTTAAGTAGTTCTAAGTTCTAGGGGACTGATGACCATAGATGTTAAGTCCCATAGTGCTCAGAGCCATTTGAATTTGAATTTTGAGATACTGGGAGATGAAGAAGCTTGCACAGGATAGAGTAGCATGTAGAGCTGCATCAAACCAATCTTAGGACTGAAGACCACAACAAGAAACAACATGGTTGCAACTCCGTAATGTTCGTCGAGAAGGGTTGAAGTACCCAAGAGGTATCAAGAGTGCCGAAGGTTTTCAAGAACGTTCCTCTCAGCACACTGTGAACTGTCGTTTTCGATCAAAAGATATGTGCAAATCAACGTCCCAAGGAAATCTGTGGCTTCATTGCCGGGCTCTATGCCACCCTCTGGGGCCTTTCTGTATCTTTTCCGAGTAGAGGTGTTTATGATGTATTTTCATCGGACATCCACAATAAATTCAACGCTGGGCGTCGCATATGTGACCCCATTGCACACGCGTCAAGAGAAGGTAATGGTGGGTAGGTTGGGTTTGACACGTCCACGGTGGCGTTGGGCAGAATTGTGATGAAATTACGATCGTTGCCCAGAAAGAAGTGCACAGCATTTTTTTTTTCTCAGCCGAAAACAGTGCTGCGAGTGCGAAACGTCGCGTTGCATTATTTGAAGCCTCCTGAGTGAGTGCACCAAGTTTCCGTCACTTCCGTCAGGTAGGGTAGCTGCAGGACAGTTACAAAATGGCGTCTGTAGGTGGTGTATAATACGTTACAAGCAACGTGCCATCATTGAATTTCTCACTGCAGAGAAAGAAACTGTGGGGAATATACACAAACGCTTATGCACACTCTGTGGAGCATCTGCTGCCGACAGAAGTACAGTTAGTCGCTGGGCACGGAGGGTATGGTCATAAGAAGGCGGTTCGGCGGTGCTCCATGATTTGCAGCGGTTGGGGTGACCATCCACGCCTGTTACATCTGACAGAACAGACCTAGTTCCCTCGGACTTCCACTTGTTTGGGCCATTAATGGCTGTCTTTCGTAGAACACATTTTCAGGACGATGAGGAGATGGTTTACACAGTGAAGCAGTGGCTGCGCCACCAGGACAAGGATTGGTACCGGCAGGCATACACGCCTTGTTTCGCGCTGGACGAAGGCCGTAGAACGGGATGGAGATTGCGTGGATTGTGTGGATAGAACACAATTTCTTCGTATGGTGCCAGGGTGATATCATTAACCCATATTACACGTCACATGAATTTTTGAGCTCTAACCATTTTCCCACATGTGTCGACATGTAGGTGTTTGAAGTGTTGTCGATCCAGAGCGACAGGGTGCCTCGGTTTTGCACCATTAACAGGGGAAAGTTGTAGTCACCTTCGAGCCAAATTTAAAACTTATAGGTTGGAATGTGTGTGACAATACAGATATCGGAGAAGTGATCTTTAATTCCGTTCTACAGAGTATTTCTTTTTGTAAAGGAAATGACTGACTACTGAATTAGGTATAAATCACGTATTCTTTCAATAACATTGAGGGCATGGCGCTTTATAGTAAGAAATTCCTGCGCTTCCACGGTAGACACATCAGACTTGCAGCTAGTGGATTCGTCGAACTCGAAACTGGAGAGCCGCTAGGAAATTCTTTGTCTACTGTATGTAACTGATTTTTTCAAAGGTCATTAATAAAAAGATTTTTCCCGAGTTGTCGGTCTTCTCCCATCACTCAGCAACGATCTAAAATAAGTGTTTTCCTAGTTTATACATGAAGTTAATTTTTTAGTGAGGAATATGAAAACATACGTAACCTGTCCGTCACAAACCTTAAAGTTGATCTGCTAACGGTGATAAAAGCTTAGCAGACAGAAACTCATAATTATGTTTCATTCCCAATAGTTGTTTACATTAGCGTCTGGAGCTACCTTGTCGCCCTGCCACTGGCACATGTCTTAAAGATTCTAACATTCCTTGGTTTCTCTGAACAATATTGTCACAATTTTCTCTCCATTGTCGATATGTGTCTCGCACACAGAACATCTTTTAAGGCCCGAGAAACGAAAGTGAAACTGGGTTAGATCAAGTGAGCAAGTGGGCCACGAAACAGATCGTCCCATCCACTTTTTATGAAAAGCCAGACGTTAATGTTCACAAACAAGAGGTGCAAAGCCTAGTCTGGGCGGTAATAAATTGAACGGTGTTTCTGTACGAAGATCAAGAGGCACATCTTCCATTAAGCTGGGATCTGGATCAAAAACCTTGTGTTCACAGATGTAGCTGTGAGGGGAGGAAGACCGCAGGCTACGTCCACCTACAAGTGAACTGTTCAGATATGTTGATAATTTTTCGCAATTGTGGAGATAGTATTCTCAATAAGATGAACGTGGATGTAGCGACTGTTGTGAGCTCCGGCTCTGGAGAAGGAGTTTCCCACAAGAAAAGAACATGCATATACGAAGGAATGTGAGGATCACTCGTGCAGGACTGCTACAGCAATAACCTCTACTCGACGTCAGATGAGACGTGAGCAGTAGGTAATAGCAGGCCTATGCACTTACTGTGAATGGCACGTGTCCAGCTCCTGTTCCCGTGATTTATAATTAAAGAAACTGTGTAAATGGTAAATATTTTTATTTTAATCGTGCAGACAACGACTCGTGTGTCGTCACATACCCCTGTTAGAGCTATTCCGCAACACATTTGGTTTCGCATCTTTCCAGTTCGACGATTCTACAGCAGTGCTCTTTATCTCAAACTCATACTGTGTGATTATAATTGAAGCACAGCTACTCATGGAGGTCAATTGTAATCTATATTTGTCGTATGGCAGCGAAACTTAGTAGATACGCTAAGATGTTAATACGGAACCGATTTACTTTTATACTACTCTATTTGTTTGCACCCTAGGTGTCATACAATTTGCCAGCCTCCTTTATTACTCTTTCACGCATACTTCTTTGTGATATCTTTGTGCGAGTTATCCCCAATGATTACAGAAGCTGGCCGTTGTGACCGAGAGGTTCTAGGCGCTTTAGTCAGGAGCCGCGCTGCTGCTACGGTCGCAGGTATGAATCCTGCCTCGGGCATGGATGTGTGTGATGTCCTTAGCTGAGTTAGGTTTAAGTAGTTCTAAATCTAGGGGACTGATGACCTCCGGTGTTGTCCCATAGTGCTTAGAGCCATTTGAACCATATGATTCCAAGAAGTCGGTGATTCCTGTCCTGTAAACTTACTTCCATCCGATAACAAATGATGGAGACGTTATTGTTCTTATAATAGTCGTTGTGCAGACATCGTGTTACACTCGCTGCAGTAGCTCTTTTCAGGGATAATATGAGCTATCTTTGACCAGCGCTCTGTTTCCACTAGCACGTACTCAGCGACACTTTTTCTGCTTGGCAAATATGCGAAAAACTTGAATGCAAATCAGTCCTCTAGTCCCTTAGATATTACGGGAAAATGTGATTTTTTTTTTTTTTTTTTTTTTTTTTTTTTTTTTTTTTTTTTTTTTTTTACTTCCAAGGCTCAGGCCCTTCATTCTCTGACATATGATACACTAACATTTTACCTCATTAATATTTTTAAATTTTTGCAATGGTAATATTTATTCATGTGACTCATGCACGATTTTTATGCCAAAATGGCCATAACTATGGCGAATATAGGAAATTATCTGGTCTGTTATGTGCCGAGACGTACAGATTTTCCGTCATTTAGTTTCAGCACCATTTCCCAAAACTACACGCCCTGAGCTATTACCCAACAATGGTACTTCTCTTGTGGCCATCTACCCAACTACAGGCCTTGAAATAATTGTGACAAATGCTGATCCTTTCTCTGTTGGGTCATTATCTTTGGCGCTAGCGTACATTCGTTCACACATTTAATTCCTTCCTTCATACTACAGATGAGAAATATTTTCTTCACATTGTTATTATCCAAATCCCTTTCCATACCTACTGGTAAATGTAAACGAGTATCCACAACTATATTTTGTTTATCTCCTATATACATCATGAAAAAATAGAGTTGATCGAGGAACAGTACTAATCTTCTTAATCTATCCTGCAACAATACTCTTAACTGACAGCGACAAAGCTTTATGGTCTGAATAAATAATCATCTTTTTTCCAGAGAGGCAATAATGGGAGCCTTTGAAACTCCAAACAACTCATTTCTAGATTACACTATAA